>NC_080741.1:84068863-84716863 GCF_020826845.1 Diceros bicornis minor | reverse complement strand
TTTCAAGGCCCAAGGTTGTTATTCATCTTCTATGTATGGTTTGCTGATAAGCAGGGACATGTACAATACGCCAGAAGAAGCCTCTTGATTCACAGAAATGGTGCAAATGGAGATCCCTTTCGGAGAAGGGAGTGGGAGGGGGAACAAATATGATCTCTGTCCCAGGGTACAACACTTGAAATGCTATGGCACAGTCTCCATTTGTGGGTCAAGCAGGATTACCAACAGACCACACAGGCCTGGAGCAGATGATGTGGGGACAGAGACGAAGAAGGGGGTTGAGCTTGAGGTCTCTATGAAGGAAAAACGTTAGCAATAGCCTCTGTACCAACCAACTATGCCATCTCTCTGACCCTTCTGATATCCTAGGATGGCCTCAGAGAAGGCATACTGTTAACCCAGTCTTACCACAATCTTGAGGAAGCCAAAGGAAGGAAGGGTCTGGTGAATAATAACAGGAACGACACATTACACCTGAGGAGTGCTTCACACTTTTCCAGAAGGCTATTACTTAAAGAATCTCGCTTAAATTTTGTAAGTACCATATTAGATATCCTGGTCAGGAATAATTTTGCCCATCTGACTTTCCAATTGGGAAACTGACACGCAGTGAGGGAATATAACTAGTCCAATGACATGTGGCAGAGTCAGGGTTAGAACCCAAAGCAGTGGGATCTTCTGATTGTTGATCCATAGGTTTGTTACTTTCTCAGCTTGAGAAACTGCTCTTGTTTCTGCTCTTCCCTATTCTGTCTCCACATTTTGGAGACAAGGGGCTATCAGCTAAAATCCAGCAACTCTGGCCCCACAAATCAGGTCAGCCCCAATATAATCTCTGGAGTTGAGATGCTGAAGCCCTCCTCAGAGCCCCATAGTCACCATGTGGCTAAGCTCAGAGTGGAAACAGCAGAGAGACTAAAGTCCCCACTTGATCACCTACCATCTCTTTGTGGTTGGGGTAGTATGTTTGCTCAATGAGTGGGAACTTTTCGCCTCCCAATGTCTTGTAGATGGCCACCAGCTGGGCAAACTGCAAAAGAAAAGCAAATATTTCAGCTTATCTAGACAACTTCTGGAACAAACAGACAAAACATCAATCTGTCAAACAAATATTTGTCGAGCATTTGCTCTGTTGAGGGCTTTGTGCAATGTGTTCTGAGAATATAAAAGAGGTGTACAATTCCTGTTCTCAAGGAACATATGCTTTAGTTGGGGAAGGGAGAGAGCGAGCTAACATTCATTCAGTACCTACTCAATTTTAATGATATTTCATTCAATCTTCAGATCAAATTGATAAATTATGTACTTTATCAATTTCATTTTACATATGAGGCTCAGAGAGGGTGGGACAGTTGCCTCAAGTTGCAGGGCTGCAAAGAAGTGAAGCTGGTATTGAAATTTGGGTCTTTAACCCTAAACACCTGCATCTCTAGAAATGACAAGCGATGAAACTGGATAGTACCATGTGGGCAAGTCTTGGAAGTTCAAATTTCAGGCAAAGGAATGGTAGCTTTGTCCTATAGGCAGCATGGAGTCACCAGTGTTTGAGCAGGGGGTTCACAAATGAAGCTGTTCTTCAGGAAGATTTTGATGGTCATGGTATGCAGGATAGACAGACCCAGTCTTTCTGAGACTTACTACTCATCTAAGAACTGAACTCACTGGACCCTTCACCTATGAGAAACCAGAACAGCTCCATGAGGAAGAGGTGAAGTACACATACTTACAGTATCAGGATTGAAAGGCCTTTGGCAAACATCTAGTACCTCCTGCCACCCCCTCCTTTTTTAAGTGAAGAAACTGAGGCCCAGAGAGGTCATTTGCCCAAGGTCACACAGTAGTTGAGCCAGATTCATAGCCAGGCCCTTTTATTCCCAATCTATAACTCTTCCTACTCCTTCAAGTAACTGCCTTTCAGGCTCTGCAGAGACCATGCTGTTTCCACAGGAAACAAACAGGACTTTCCTGCTCAATCCATTCACACACACACCCACACACCCATCTTCAGTGCACTGGCAGCAGGGGCAATCCAGCATCATCCTGCTAGTGCTACTGGGTTAGTTTACACTCTCAGCCACCGATATCTGGAACTGCTAGAAGGAAAAGTTGTCAGATCAAACCTGCCTTCTATTTATCAGAGAAAGGAAAGCTAGAACATTTTTCAAAAGCTCAGGTCCTACTCTCCATAAGGGATGTTGGCACATGAGCCAGTAGGGAGAGAGGTGGGTGTGGAGTAGTAAAAGCTCAGAACTGAGTTGTCAGAAAACTGGAGTCTTCTCAGGCTTGTTCTGCCTCTAACTTGCTAGGTGTCCTTGAGCAAATGATTTCTCCTCTCTAGGTCTCATTTTCTTCATATATAACATGAGAGAGTTGAATTTGATTAGTTCCTCAAACTTTTTACCACAAAGAACATTTTTTATTATATTTCCTCCCAAACTCCATTATCAAACTGCAGTTTAAGTGATCATCTGTTGTGATCCTTTTGTAGGTAAAGACAGAATTTTGTTATTTTTGAAATGCTGGAAAACATTGGAATTTCTGGGTCACTTCCCTTAGTGACACATGGTTGGTGACTCTAGATCTCTAATGCCTCCACCAGGACTGAAAGTATGATTCATGGACTCTCAAGCCCCTAGGATTTTATTATTGAAGGAGACATTAGAGAGCTCTAGACCAGACATCTCATTTTACAAATGAGGAGACTGAGGCTGGAAAAGCGAAGGAAAACACAGGCTCCCAGATTATGCCTGGATTTGGGGCTGCACTGGGGCAGCACCCAGGTCATTTCTTGCCCAGTGCATTCTCCATTACACCCTGCTGTCTTCACCATTCTATGGTTCTTCAACTTGCTTTGACTATCACAACCAACCCCTCAGACCTTTCCTGCCTTCTCTGATTTTCTCCACCACCTCATCTGACCTTTAAGTCTTGCCTGCCCACCTCGGCCTGGCTGGATTCCTGCTCTGCCTCTGGATACCTGCCTGAGCTCCCAGAGCTCTCCAGCATCCCTGGGGAGCTGATGCCAGCTCTGCCTAACAACCTCTGTCCTGCTGCTGCCCACGCCCTGGCATGGCACGAAGGCATGTGGGGCCCTATCTTCCCAGCATGTGGGAGACTTACACAGACACCACAGTGATGCCAGGAAGGCCCATGGCGGACTCTCAGTGAGTCCTGGGACAGCCAAGACTAAAATGGCAGCCAGTTCCCAGGCACTAGTTGGGTCCCTGGGAGCCCACCCCACCCTCTTCCACCTTACCTCCAGCAGTCCCTGTCTGCTCAAGGTACTGGGCTTGGCATCTATCCCCTGCCTCTTTGGAAACTTAGATTAAGTCACAAGCACACAGTTACCAATTAAACAAATGTAATATCTGATAAGGGCTATTTCCTCTATGCATAGACAAAAGAATAGATTTGGGAGCTGGGGGTGGTATTGGCAATGAATAGGAAGATAATGTTCATTATAACCACTTATCCAACGAATCAGGAAAGACTTTTAGAAGAAATGGGATTTCAAGATCAGTCTGAATTTAATATGTTATCTTTATCCCTCCTTGAAATAAAATGCTTTAATCCAACCCTAGTGCATCTGTCTGTAAAAAGCCCACAGAGAATAACAGGAATTTCAGATAAATTTGCAGCAATATGGGATAGTGGCATTCTTGCTTTCTCTGGAATGCTACTTTCATTGATAGGTCCACTTCTGCTTCCAAAATCCCAGTGTGCCTGCCCTGACCAATTTATGAGAGAGCGGATGTGCTCAGAGACACAGTGAGGCAAGGTAGAGCATTTTCCAACCCAATTGAGGCCTCTCCTCACACCGAGAGCAGCCACAATAAAGAAACTTAGAAAATATGAACCAAAGTCATCATCTCAGAGGGACTCTCCCCTCACAGTCACCAAATTTGTCCACTCCCATTAATAGGCAGAAAACAACGTATAAAATACCATTAGTGTGGCAGCTGCTTAGTGAAAGTGAAAGGAGAACTTGGTGTCTGGCCAGGGAGCTCTACTGTTCTCATGCGATGCCAAAGGCAATGTGCTGGGATTGTGAATGGGTGAGAATGTGAACCCTCACCAGATCCCAGATCCCAGGAGGGACAAAGCCCTAGGTACAGGCTCTCTGATCCTCCCTTCCCTGGCCTCTGGTACAGTTTTGAAACATAAAGCAGGGAACTAGTTTCTTTGAGATCCCAAATACTAGGGGAATGTAAAAACCAGGCTGACAAACTGGTGGCAGGTATTACTATTATTCCTAGTTTGCAGACAAAGAAACCGAGGCACAGAGAGGTTTAGTCAGAAGGATGATTAGTGAAATCACCCAGAAAAAGCTGATAATAGCAGAATCCCCTGTGTGACTATGAGTGAGCCAAATTCTAACTGATATTGAAATGGTGGGGGAGAAGGACTAGGGCCTACGTGCAATAGGGAAAGTCATGTGACTAAAGGAGAAAGGGGAGGTCCCCAGAAAAGAAACTTGGTGAAGGCCTCAGATATGCTCTTCTGCAATTAGCAATACACTCAAATCACACAACTCGTTTAGCCTTTTTCTGTAAAACTCTAGGATTCCAGATGCTTCAGCCTACACAGAGGGAAAGGCTGAACAAGTGGAGGTCAGGAGCCCAGCCCTCCCTCCTCAACCACAGCATCTCCCAGATCTTCTAATTCCTCGTTCACTGGTCTTTCTCTTACACTGTCAGGTCTCCCTGGCTTCCAAGGGAACAGGAAAACTGTGAGTTTAGGTGCGAAAAAAAGATCAAGAGCAGAGGTGATGGATCCATTTAGTTAAAAAATACCTTCTCCAGCTCCCTGAGTCCTGGAGAGGCTTGGGGTCCGGGAACTTCACAATCAGCCACCAGTACCATGATCATTGGCAAGCCACTGTATGATAGCTGAAATTTGATTTTGGAAAACCAGGAAGAGGAGGATGTGGGGCTGGCCCAGTGGCACAGTGGTTAAGTTTGCACACTCTGCTTCAGCGGCCCAGGGTTCACGGGTTCAGATCCCAGGTGCGGACCTATGCACCACTTATCAAGCCATGCTGTGGCGGTGTCCCACATACAAAATAGAGGAAGATTGGCACAGATTAGCTCAGGACCAATCTTCCTCAGCAAAAAAAAAAAAGGGGGGGGGAAGAAGAAGAAGAGTAGGATGTGATTAGGGGAAGATATTTCCTTCTGACAGGACCAGCCTGGAGCAGCAGAGTTATAGGAGCTGGGTCCCCTCAGCTGTCAGAGGGGAGGCCAGAGTAGCCATCATAGGTCACTCTGCCTCCCAGCCCCACTCTTTCTCTCTGCTCAAAAGTTTCCACTCCCTCCCAGATTTCCAGATTGGCCAAGGAAGAGAACACCAGACCAGCTTCTTCCTCACATGGTAGCCCAATTTATGTGATCGGCAGTGCAATCTAGAGAAATACTGGCTCTATAATTTAGGTAAGTTACTTAATCCTTTCTGGGTCTCATTTCTCTGTAAAGAAGTGATAATAATATCTTCTTTGTAAGGTTATTGTAAGGATTAAATGAAGTCAGGTAGGAAACTCTCAGAAGTTGGCACTATACAGTAAGTGGTTTTATACTCCTTACTTTCCTTCTTTAATTTTCACATCTCTACCACGAAGGGGTGAGATCTGATGATCTCTCAGGGCACTTCCAGCTCATATAAGTGTCTAATTCACGTTTGTGTATAAATCTCATTTTAAAGTTGCTGAAAACACTTGGTAGGAATCTGTCACTAACATCCCTCTGAGATGGACCATTCCCTTGGTCTCCACTGGCTCAAGCCTTTCCAATAGTTAGACCATTCAGAGGTGAGAAAAAGGTATTTTTATTGTTGCATCCTAGGGCTGAAGGCAGAGCCTACAGACCAGTACCGGCTTCTTCACAGAATCTTTGTGTGACTTTGTTGTGAGGCCAAAGGTCCACCCTGCAGCAAAGGTTGTCCAGCCTGTGATGATAATGTTCTACTGTGAAAGCCTGCTCTACTCCATGTCCCAGCCGAAGCTCCTCCCACATCCTCTCAGCTGGTGCCTACTGCATCTTGATTACCACTGGTCCTTCCTGGGGGACTGGAAGATAAAGGACCTGGATCACACCCTTTTACCTGGGGGGAAGGGGACCTCACTTACCACCCATGGCTTGTCACAGAAGTTGTAAATGGATTCCAGTGAGTTGATGCTTGGGAGGCCTGCGTACTGCATGCCAATAATGAGGTGGCGGAAGTCTTCGTTCTCCGCCATGCCAAATGCATGCTGCCGGATGAGCACAAAGTCTGGCCGGAAGGAACTGGTAAGAAGTAGAGGCAAGTTTGCCATCAACCAGCATCTCAGGTCATACATCATCTTGTCTCCCATTTCCAAAGCCAAAGACAGAGAAGTAGTCTTAGGGGCCACTTGGTCCAAGCCCCTCATTTTATTATTATTATTCTTTTACAGACTAGGAAATAAGGTATTATGGCACTTCTTAAAGGGGATTTGAAGAACAGATTTCTGAAATTCCCTTATTCCTTTGGGTTAAGCACTGCCTTTTTCCAAGGTACAAAAGCCCTCAGGAGGTAAGAAACACTTTTAGACTCTCATACTTAAGTGAACAAGAATTTTTCCCTGTCTCTATGGGGCAATATGAGAGCTGAAGCTCCTTGTGGCTCCAGAGTTGGTGCTCCAAGGGGGTCCCAGCAGACTTCAAAGACAACATACTTGGCTGACTTCACCACCCTGCCTTGGAGATCCCAGATCTCAGTGTCTTGTTCTGTCAGCAGTAAAGCTGCTCCTTAAAATAGGCAATGCCCTCATCAGGCCCCCAGGAGAGCAAGGGTCCAGGCTAGCTAAGAACAGATGCCAGACTTCCCAATGTTATTCCTCCAAAGTGGACACTAGGGAAGGGTACAAATATTTTTCACAGAACTGAGGTTGAGCAATGGCTACAGGAAGCACTGAGAGTACAGAATGTTCCTGTGCATGGGAAGGCTCCCTGTGTTTTACTTCTAGCCAGCAAAGCTACTAGCCACAGCTGCTTCACAGGACCAGGGACCCTGTCTTCATGCCCTGACTCCAGAGGAACCCCACTTCTCAGAGAGTCAGTTCTGTGGCAGCATCTGCCCTCAAGGCTCTAAGGCTCAGCACTTTCACACCATGTGCAATGACCTACCTGGTTCTCTGCCGAGACATCCATCCAACCCCCACCTACAGCTCCAGCCCCATCGAGGCTCAGAGATCAGTCTTCTAAAGGGGGGGGTGAAAGGAGCCCTCCTCAGTCACTCAGAGAACTTAGCATTAAGTTAGTATGGCATGTACTGGAGCTGCTCTGACCTCTTTATGCCCAGTTCTGGGAAACTGCTCCAGCTGTATGCCTGAGACCAAACCTTACATCCCAGTTATAGGAACTGAGCTCTAGACTTGTGGCGAGCTCTTTGAGTTCCTACACTGATACCTGGAAGGGCCTGCCTTATTCCTGCCAGATCCCTCCCAGCACCCTGCTATGGACCTTTCTGTCACCACCTGCTTGTGTGCATGCATCCCTATGACTCATTTTACCTGCAGTTAAAGAAGCCCATCATTCTCTCTTGTGGGATCTCCCTGAGCTCACTCTCCACCTGGACAAACATCTCTTTTTCTGTCCTCCTCCTTAGTCTCCAGGATGGACGACCTCACATTTCCTGTTGTTAGGTTCCAGACACCTGAGTTTTGCCTTTCCTGTCACTGACCCAGTTCTTGTTGGACACTGGAGGCCTCAGTGTCAGGGTACTCCAGATTGAGGTAGGGAAGAGAGTGAAGTGAAGACTCTTCCTGGAGCAAGACTCTGATGTCTGAAAACCTGAAGCCATGCTGAGCCCCTGGGAAGAATAACACTGTGGAAACCATTTTCCCCCATCTGGATTTCTTATCACCTCCCTCACAGAATTGTTGTATTACATTTGATCACATCTATAAGTCACCCAATACACCACCTGGCATGTAAGTGCTCTGTAATTGCAAATTTTCTTCCACCCACAACGTCCTTTCCAAACCTAGGCTTTCCTATCAGACTTATGAGTTTCCAGGAATGAGGAATATAGAAAGAACACAAGGCTGGGAGTCAAGAGAATTCACACTCTGCTACCAACTCGCTGAGTGAATTTAAGCAAATCAATGTAAAATAGGAGGTTGCACTAGATCATAGGTTTTCAAACTTTTTTTTTTTAAAGCAATGGAATCCTGTTTTCCAGGGGAAATATATGCAGATATAAAAGCACAGAACTGCACTGGTTGAAGTGGGGCTGGAATACTAGAACCCCTCTGACAGGGATTCAGTTACCTCTAAGTGAGTTCTGAGTCCATGAAGCTTTCTCTACTTCATGGACTCAGAACTTCTCTACTACTTGGACTGATAGCTCCCTCAGGGCAGCAGCTGATTTTCTCTGCCTTCCTCTACTGCTTCCACACAGCACATCACTGAGTTCTATACATTATACATAGCACTGCTATCCCACTCCAACACCTGACTTCAAAACCACCTCTGCAACCTAGAGATAGTAACTCTGGAGACAGTAACAATGACCGTGGGGACAGAAACTTACCGGACAACCTTTGTGCCATTCCGGAGCACCTGCATATCCACAGCATAGGTCCCATCTGCATGGGCCACCAGGTTGAGCTCTGAAAATTCTGCCTGGAAAATTAACAGTAGGGGATTAAGAGGGTAGATTTCATGTTATGTTTTTTACTACAATAAAATAAATAAAAATAACAGTAGGGGAATAAGCCCACTGTCCTGACTTTGCCAGGTCCTCCACATAGCAGCAGCAGCAGCAGCCCCACCACCAAACATTTATTTACAGTTTTCAAAGCATTTTCACAAACTGATCTCATTTAACTCTCAGAGTAACTCTATGAGGCAGGAGGGACAGAGATAATTATCCCCATTTACCAAAGGAGCAGTTAAGTGACTGTTCTGAACAAACAAAACTTATTGTTTGCAGAGACAGGAGCAAAACTTGGGTCTTTGGATTCCCAGTCCAGCATCCTTTGTGCTGCCTCTCTACAGGGCAGGAACGTGAACTAGGGCAAACATGCTCTTATCAGTTTTAACATAAAAGCACTAGGTTTTAGTTTAGGCAACTGGGTTTTAGTTCTGCTCTGCCCCTAACCAGCTGCACAAGACATTAGACAAGTTACTTGTCCTCTCTGGGGGGACAGTTTCTCCCATCTATAAAATGGGAATAATTTTTATCAACCCTGTCTGTCAAACAAGTTATTTTAAGAACTGAATGCAGTAATGGATAGGAAAGTACTCTGTAAATCACAGCACACTGTGTAAGGAATGATGAGTAACTTCTACTTATTACATAGAAAATACATGCATTGGACTTCCCCCTCTCCACCCAAATGTATCTAATCTCTATTTATCATGAAACAAAGGACAGAGGAAAATAGAAAAGGAGCCTTTCAGGACTTCACTGCATTAAAATAAGGAGGTGTTCTTTTCGAAGTTCTCTCTGAAGTGTAGCCTTAGGCCCAGAGTAGGCAACACTGGAGGCCACACACCAGAATGGCAGACATGTGCTTACCCAGGAATACCATGTCACCAACAATATGGAGGTGCAGCTGGTGTCCTAGGAAGACATTCCTCTAAGGTTTTCCTCAGCCTGAGAACCCCCTACTGCAAGAGGGCACTAAGAGCCATACTGCTTGCCTCTCTACAGACACCAGAACCATGAAAAGAAGTCAGGGAAATTGAAAGATGCAGCCTTCAGGACCACATCTCATAGAGGGAAAAATCCTGGGGAAAGGGTGGAGTTGAGGAGATGGAGAGCCTGGAACCCAGTGATGGACATTGTACTCTGCTCAGTAGAACGAGATGGTTCACTCTGGGATGACAAGAGGGAATGATGATGATGCAGATGCAGCTCTGGGCTTCAGACTGATTACCTGTTCTACTTTGATATCATAATCTCCAAGGACTTTTTTGCCCCGAAAGCACTTGGCCCTGGAAAAAGGAAAAAACCCACGCAAATTAGTTTTGTACAAGTGTTGGATGTCAGAAATTCACTATCACAAAGAGGAGGACTACAGCAGACAGAAACCCGGAATGAAAGTCAAGAGACCTGGGTTAGGGTTAGACCTTAACTCTATTATTGAATCACCATGAGAGAGAGCCTCAAGCAAACCACTTCGTCTCCCTAATGTTCAACTTACCCATCTATAAAATAATCCAAAACACCTTTTCACTCTCAGGTTTTGTGATTTTATAATAACATCCCTGGTCTTTTAGCTACAAAAGAAGTCTAGAGGGGCCGGCCCGGTGGCATAGCAGTTAAGTGCGTGCGCTCCGCTTCTGGGGCCCAGGGTTTGCAGGTTCGGGTCCCGGGCGCGCACCAACGCACCGCTTGTCAAGCCATGCTGTGGTGGCATCCCATACAAAGTAGAGGAAGATAGGCACAGATGTTAGCCCAGGGCCAATCTTCCTCAGCAAAAAGAGGGGGATTGGTGATGGATGTTAGCTCAGGGCTGGTCTTCCTCACAAAAAAAAAAAAAAAAATGAAGTAGGAATTTCCCTAATACTATTCCTAGTAAAGACTATGTCAATCTTATGCATCTCTATAGTTTCCTTATCTTCCTCCATCCTACGTTTCACTCTAATTTTCTAGTTGGTTTCCACTCTTGGAATTTTAGTTCTTAAAGAAACTGTTATCATTTTACCTCTTCATACCCATCCATCCAAAAAGGATTTAAGGCAATTAATAATTTAAAAAGCAAATACAACCAACAAAACAAGGATTAAAGGATAATCAACGAATGAGAGAGAGTTAATTATACCAGGGGGGGAAAAAAGGCTGGGGAAAGCTGCCATAATTGAATACAACATCTATCCTATATTTCTGAGCAGTCAAGAAAATGAGTCAGGGTGAGTTATACAGCACTTATTATCTTCCCATTTTGTCAAGGATCTGGAGGAACCTCACATTAATGCATTAATGGCTTCACAGCCCCTCATAAGTGGACTGTGTCTATGCTTATAAATTTATATCCATTCCTACTTTGCCCTTAACCTACCCTCCCCCCATAAGATTTTCTTATCTGCCCATTTAGGCTGGTTCTCCATTTGTAAAAAGGGCCTTTCCACATTGTATCTGTTAGTTAGATGAGGCTTGCTTTCCCAGTGCTTGAAATTTCAAATTAGCATGTTTCACTGGAGGTTTTCTAGAAGTCCTTCCCCAAAATAAAGGAATAAACCAACATTTATTGGGCATCATGTTCTAGAAACTGTGTGCTAATTGTTTTCAAGCATATCTCATTTAATCCTCATAACAACTATGAGATAGGGAGAAAGGTCTTCATTTTCAAGACGAGGAAACCAAGATTCAGAGGAGGAAAATGGCATAATCAATCATACGGTCATACAGCAAGTGAGTGAGAGCCAGTATTCACACCCAAGTCTGACTCCAATGCCCTTGGCACCGCACAGCACAGTCTCCCTCTGCTGATTCATTCTCTTCATCTTCACTTCCCACCATTACAAAAACTGACTTGCCACGTGTGCTGCATTGCATGTTTTTTTCCCCCCGTTTTCCTTCTTCTGCTCAAAAGGGACTTGACGTGAGCACTAGTTCCACTACCAATACCTCCTACCCGGGTTCCAGTGACCTACCCAGCACGAGGCCAGGTTATTTCCTTTCCTCTCTAGGTTCTGGAACTGTCCATTCTAGAAGTTATCATTTGTCCTATCCAAGTCTCTGGCCACCCTGAAATTGCTCCTCAGGGGCCAGCCCAGTGGCGTAGTGGTTAAGTTCGTGCATTCCGATTTGGCAGCCGGGGGTTTGCTGGTTTGGATCCTAGCCGCGGACCTGCTCACTGCTCATCAAACCACGCTGAGGTGGCATCCCACATAGAGGAACCAGAAGGACCTAAAACTAGGAATATACAACTATCTACTGGGGCTTTGGGGAGAAAAAAGAAAAAGAGGATGATAGACAACAGATGTTACCTCAGGGCCAATCTTCCTAAAAGAGAAAAAAAAAAAACTGGACATCTTACCATTAGTTTAAAAAAAAATTGCTCCTTAGAGGCACTCAGCCATCCTGGAGCTGGATCACTGAAGTCCATCCCCCCACCTCTGCCCCAATTCCTTACTAAGCTTCATCACCTTGCTTCCAGGTTACTGTTCAACCAACATTCATAGTTCAGCAAGCCCCTCTGGCAAGGGTCCTATAACATATCCCCTCCCTTTGGCTACTGTTCTGTCTTATTTATGGGTTTAAATAATAGTCTATGCATGGTACTACACTGCTCTGCAGATCTTGGACTCTGTAGGTCTTTGTTCACCACTATAAAAAGGAGGAACTAGAGTAAATGATCCATGAGGTTCCTTTCTTGCATTGGTGAGGTGTGTCTACCTTGTTACCAGCAATGCTTTTCCAATGCTTCCTCCCATCTTCCTGTCTCAAAATAGCTCTCCTATGAGGTAAGTCTCAGAGACATTAACAATAACCTCTCATTCTGTATGATGCCTGACCTTTTCAAAGCACATTCCTTGCCTTATTTGTTCCTTACAACTCTGAAGTAGCCAGGACAGGTAGTGCTGTCCATCTGACTGATGGGGAAACTGATACCCAAGGCAGTTAAATACTATGTCCAAATCACAGAAAAGTTCAAAGGAGTTAAGCTTAGAACTAACAGTTTACACCTAAGTGCTTACATACTGTCAAGTTTTTAAATTCACTGATTTATTTTGTGGGTTTTAAATAGTGATATTAAAGTATATTTATAAATTCTAGCTGAGTTTATCTGCCACTTCCTGTACCTGCCCATTGACCAAGTTGGCTAGTGACTCTGTTTTCATGCCTTCTCCCCACCCCCACCTCTCCAATTATCTTAATGCCTTTTCCTTAAGGTAATTTGTCCTGTTGGAAATCTTAGTCTATGTTTCCTGGCTCCAGGTCACTGACCTCTCTTGGCTTAGCCAATCTTACAGAAAAGGAGCCAAGATGGCAGGCAGGTGGATGGGGCACAGAGCCTTTTGGAGAATGAGCAATTCTCCCAGCTCCTGGCCCTTGGACATTTTGGTTCCAGGTATTTTCATGAAAAATTTTGTAACTTACAAGCAAGCGACAAAAATACTTTTTTTTTTTTAATTTTATTTATTTATTTTTTTCCCCCAAAGCCCCAGTAGATAGTTGTATGTCATAGCTGCACATCCTTCTAGTTGCTGTATGTGGGACGCGGCCTCAGCATGGCCGGAGAAGCGGTGCGTTGGTGTGCGCCCGGGGTCCGAACCCGGGCCGCCAGTAGCGGAGCATGTGCACTCAACCGCTAAGCCACGGGGCTGGCCCCCACAAAAACACTTTCTGATACTATGAGAGCACTGTTAGGAACCAGTGTGCTAGAATCCAGGGAATGGGTTCTGGAATCACAGTCCAGGTGTAAAACCTAGCTGTACCCTTTAGGCTTACATTTTAAAAAATGGCTTACATTTTAAAAAATTACTATGTCATATGGTTAAATTGATCAATCTATCTTCAAAAGTACATAAAAGGATAAAATGAAAACTAAAAGTTTCTGCTTTCCCATTTCTGTCTCCTCACACATTCTCCCCATTATCAGCTGCAAGCATATCTATCCAGTGTGGGGAAAATGTGTGGCTATATCTGCATTCATATATGCTTCAACATATATATATGGCATCATGCTACATAAATTCTTCTTTTTTGAACCTCGATTTTTTTGGCACTTAAAAATACATCTTAGTGATATGCTGTTGGCACATACTGATGGACCTCTTTCTTTTTAACAGTTGCATAAAATTCCATTTGAAGGTCATATAGTAATTAACTATATGTTTGCTGTTACAAACAGTGCTACAATGTCTTATATTTAAGACTATATCCATAGGATAAATAATTTATTTTTTTTCCAGCTTTACTGAAGTATAATTGACAAATAAAATTGTATATATTTAAAGTGTACATGATGATTTGATATACATATACTTTATGAAATGATTACCACAATCAGATTAACACATCCATCACCTCACATAGTTACTATTTGTGTGTGTCTGTGGTAAGAATGCTTAAGATCTACTCTCTTTGCAAATTTCAAGTACACAATTTAGTATTATTAGCTATAGACACCAAGTACATCAGAAGGATAAATAATTTATTGCAGAATTGCTGGTGCAAGGAATAGACACAGTTACAGTTTTTATTGATATTGCCATACTGTCCCCAACCAAGAAAAAGATTTTATCACTCTCCCCAGTGTCTGAAATTTTGGGGAAGTTACTTCACCTCCCTTAGTTTCGCCCCCACAGTCCCTTCCATAAGCTGGGCATACAGAAGGTGCTCAGTAAGGACTTTCTGACTGGCAGTCTTGTCAAATCAATCCAAATTCATCCCCTTGTGCTCAATCCTAAACAGAACTCAAAATATACATCCTTGAAGCACAGACTAAAAATATCTATGGTGCCTGTGTTGTCAATTTCCCCCTATTGTAACATTTTCTTAATAAGCCTAGCAGCTGAGGATCTATGTGAGTTTAATGGCTTGCAGCTTCCTTCATGGACCAGGCAATGAACCATCTTTCCCTTATTGCTAAAATGAGTAGAGGCTTCTAGATTTAACTCTTCTTACTCAAGGCAGTGAATAACTCATCAATTCCCATCCACCTGCCAACTAGGACTTGTGAGGCTGAGGAGAAGGATTTCAGAGGCTTCAAGGCTAAAGCCCCCTCAAAACTTGGCCCAACCTAGGCAAGCCCAGCTTAAATACTCCTTCTTTTATGCTTAGGATAATGGAGAAAGGTCTAGAAATAGGAGCCAGGGGAGCTGAATTCAGGCCGAGTTCTACCACTTCTCAGCTGTGTGACTTTCGGCGAGTAACTGCCTCTCTGAGCCTCAGTTTCCTCACGTATAAAGTAGGGCTAATAATAATTTTAATAATAATAGCAAAGATTCACTATGCACTAACTACTACTCTAAGTATTTTATGTACTCTACCTCATTTAATAACACCTGACTCACAGTTTGTTGTGAAGACTTAATGAAACCAGATGAGAATAACTGACATGAAGTGTTTGGAAACCCTGAAATACTATGCAAATATGGAGTACTATTAGCAAAATGCAACAAACATTTATGTACTGAGTATTACTGCTGTTTTACTATCACCACAGCCAACACAGCTTCTTCCTCTTCTGAACTTTCATCACATTTAGTGTCATGATATTTGGCTCATAGCATCATCATCTGATACCATCTTTAAAACTCAGTTGTCTAACAGTCTGTGATACCCATTCCCACCCTCAGCCTCAGACCACGAGATTACGTAATAATGCTTCAGAGCAAAGACCATCCCATATGTGAGCCCTGGATTTTCCAGAACATTCTGGATTTTAAATATTATGTCCTGTTGTCAGATTATATGCTTTGAGCTAAAGTGTGTACAAATATAATCATTGTATCTATAAAATTCCAACTCCTTCACCAAGCTGTGTACTTAGTAGGTTCACAATCAGGGCTTGTTTATTGACTGGAGACGTTAGGAGTCGTGGTTTAGGCTGGACAAATGTAGAAGCTAATCTCAAAACTGAGTAGACTGAGTCTGTCTTTGCTGGCCAGTCGTCTTCTCCTCTCTTCTTGCATATGTATGTCCCAGGGTGTCATGTTCTTTCTTCCCTATCCTTCCCCACATGAAAATCTGTTCTCAATCTCCATCCACATTGGAACTAAAGGACCTATAAACAACCTCGAGTGTAAATCCTCTCCCAAGTGACTGAGGTTTGCAGAAAGATCAAAACTTCCAGCTAGAAGATGAAAGTACTAACAATGCATTCACAGACTCTAGAAGGCATGTAGGGAGAAGGCTTTCTTGGAGCTCTGGAACTAGTCCAGCACCGTCTAGACATTTATCTTTAACAAGGTGCTTAATTTCTGGCTCTTACTGTTTCTAATTCAGGCCATATTATTTCAGCCAATCATCTCAAGGCTTTAAGAAGTTAGAAAATATACTAGGAATAGAAGAGGATTCCTATCTCCAACCTACACTCAAAAGGTAAAAATCAGGCCTGCTGGTCTTGGAGAGAGTTTGTGAGCACCTGCCGCCACCCACTGGCAAGATGTGTACTGCAGACACGCTGTAGTCTCAGCTCAACCAACAATTTAGCCAGCTGAATAGCCACCAACTCCACTAGTCCAAGGATATCCCTCCAGGTGTTTATTTGCTGCACTGACACAACATGCCCAAAAATTAATTCTTTCTTGTAAAAAGCGTGCTTCCACACACCCCAAGCTAGACAGTTGGCTTTTTGCAACCTGTAGACAGAAAGGCTGTGGTCTGTCAATAAATTCAGCAACAATTTACTGAGCACCCAGTGGTAGGTGCTGGAAATGTAAAAATGCATTAGCAGTTGCCAAGTAGAGAAAGCACAGTCTAGAAAAGGAGACCAGTATCCATATGGATAATTGCTAAGGTCCCTTTCAACTCGTAAGATTTATAACTAGTATTCACATTCCCACCTTTCAATCTTTTCCTTTAAAAAATATTTAAAGTACACAACTAAGACAACAACAACAAAAATTTCATATAGCTCAGAAAGATGTACAGTAAAAATTAAGTGTCCTCTACCTTCAAGAATCTCACAGGTTGGTGGAGAGCAGAAGCATAAATAAAAGACTGTAATACAGATCATGAGCTGTAGCAGGAGTCTGAACAAGGCTCTGTGAGAACCCAAAGGAGGGAGCAGTTCTCTTTGCCTGAAGAAGTCTGGGAAGGCTCCAAAGACGGAGCTGAGTCTTAAAGAATGAGTAGGAATTGCCACATAAAAAGGAAGAAGAGGAATTGAAAGGTGAGTGCAAAGGCACAGAGGCTGCGTGAGCACACAGCACTTCAGCAGGCCAGCTGACTGGAGGGAAGAGCACTGTGAGCTGAGCAGTGACAGCTCAGGCTCCTGAGAAGAGAAGGGACAGATTGGCAAGGGGCTTCAAATGTCAGGCTGAGTAGTTGGGGCTTAATGGCTAGCCTCCAAAATATTTTTTTAAAAACTTTTTATTATGGAAAATTCTATCTTCAATAGTTAACATTTTGCCAATCTTTTCATCTATCACCCTCACTGTTGTTGTTGGGACTATTGTTTGTGTATTTTAAAGCAAATCCCAAACATCATGTCATTTCTTCTATAAAATTTTAAGTAATATCTCTAACTGGTAATGACTTCAAATTTTTTTTTATTGTGGCAAAATATATATAACAAAATTTGCCATTTTTACCATTTTTAAGCATACAATTCAGTGGCATTAAGTACATTCACAATGTTGTGCAACCATCATCACTATTTTTCATTATTCCAAACAGAAACTCTGTAGCCATTAAGCAATAACTGCCCATTCTTCCCTCTTCCTAGTCCCTGGTAATCGCTAATTTACTTTCTCTCTATAAATTTGCCTATCATATGGTAATGACTTTTTACTAATTAATTATTACTTAATAATTAATAATACTTTTTAACATCTTTGCTGAGCCTATATTCAAGTTTTCCCAACTGTCTCCAAAAATACTGTCAAAAATTTTAAGCAGAAAGGTCCGATGTGCCTATGATCTGAGAGACTACTTTGTCTGGAATGTGGAAGAGACTGGAGGGAGCAAACCAGGGCTAAAGATCATTTGGGAAGCTGGTACAATAACCAGACTTTAGGACTTGCTGTTTTACTGGTACAGGGCAAACCAACAGCTATTGCATAGTACTCATCTGGCAACTCAATTGATCATCTGACTGATTAGGCCTAGGAACTTAGAAGCTAGCTGGGAAATGACAGTGATATTAAAAAACAGGATTTAATAAAGTGATAGAAAGTGGTATAGGACTCTGACCATAGATGTTCTGGAACAGAGACAAAAATGAGACCTAAAATAGTTAGGTAGGGTTTTACATTGGTAAAGGGTTCTTAACTCCAATTTGGACTTGTTACCTAATTCATGAACCATAAAACTTTCTTTCAGTACATGGAGAAATTTCTATTATGGATAATTGGTTTAGGAATAAGAAACAAAGAACAGGAAGAAGTGAGCACTTTCCTGGATAAAGGCAATGTTCTGTAGCTGGTCCTTGATATTATTAATTCAGTAATTAAGTTGTTAAATCAAATGTTCTGCAACTAAGGCACTTCTTAGATAGAAGGCAAGCTGCATGGTGTCTTAGTTAACATTCATATAAATGATCTGGAAAAGAGTGCATGGGGAAATTGCCAAGTTTGCAGATGGCATTCAGCTCTTCCAGGGATTAAAATGCCAAGCTGATTAGTGATAAACTGAAAGAAGATGTGGACGTGGGCAGAAAAGTGGCAGAGGAGTTTTAATGTGACTAAGTGTAAGAAAACATATTCAGGGGAAATAATCTTATCCGAGGATCAATATAGTGTTCAACTACAATCCAGTAAAGTAACCTGAAATGACAGAAAATTATTTCCTTAAGACATCAGTCCCGTGAGATATCACAGACAAAACACAAAAAGATCGAGAGAGTGAAAGGTGAAAAAATGTTGGTTATAATCAGAAAGTTTATGGGAAACCCAACATAAAGCATTTCTTACACTCCAACCTCATCTTGTACAAGCCATAGCACTTTCATATTTGTGATGCAGCATATAACGTCCACTTATCTGAACACAAATGATATGATGAAATGGCCCAGAGAAAAACAGAACAAAATGGAAAGGCTCTGGTTTTAGGAAAGGCTGAAATAATGTGTCTTTTTCAGTCTGTAAAGGTAAAGATCTAAAGGGGACAGAAGACTGTGAAGGAGGAGGGAAAGAAAACACTGAGTAACTATATACAATGTCATTCATCCCCGATAACCCAAATTAATCACAATATTTCATGCCTTACAGGAATGTCATCTCAATGTTACTGGTTTTGTAGGAAAATGAGGCTCAGATAAATTAAGTGACGTGCTTAAATGCAGCAGTTAGTAGGTGGCAGAGCTAGCCAAATTAAATTTTGGCGCTTCTGATGATCAAGTTTAGAGACTGTACTCTTCTTTAAATGGGGACTGTCCTGATTTGTTTTTGTACTCTCAATGCCTGTCCTACCGTTTGGCACATAGTAGATGCTCAGGAAATGATTATGGAGTTATTGAATTGAATATTGCTAGACATTTGGAGGTTAATATCAGAGAGGGCAACCATACTCAATTTGATACAGAGTCCTGGGCTTGAAGATCTCTTAGGGTACCTACTTAGTCATTCTCTGGAGTTTATAAAATTCCCTCAAGCGATCTGCAGGAAGGCTTCAACAGCCTTAGGTGGCAGATGAAACCCCTTAAGAAAAACAGCAATCTCGAAGCTCTGAAAATGACTAATTTCTGAGTAAACACCCCAGCTGTGACTTCAGTTGGGAACAGCAAATCACTTTTTCTGAGCAGATTTTCTGAAGATCTCTATTTTGGGGAATAATTAAATGATGCAGTATCACAAGATAACAAGATTATCAAATACAGAAAAAAAAAAAAAAGAATCCTGTAACTCAGGAGAATACATGATGGGAAGATTAGATGCATTTGTCTGTAATTATAGTGGAGCTACAGAACAGAATGCTTTAGAGTCATTGGACAGATTCTCTTTCCATGACTGGCTTATAAAATTAAATCAGGCTCATTTGATATTGGAGCAAAGTGGGTCAGTTACAAAGTTCGCTTTGGAGAAACATCAAGCAAATGTAATTTTCAAAAGATATAGTTTATTTTATGCCAGATAAACAGGGTTTCCAGCATTGACAAATCTCCAGGTTTGACTCCAGTGTAGGGTCACAAATCATACCCACAATCACCACTACCATCAAAGCTGCACAATTCCATCTGTAGCAGTCTAGATACAAGGAAACATCCTCTGTGATCTGACTCCATCCTTCTACCTCAAACTTATCTCCCACTATTTCTTTTTCCTTCCTGCAAGACTGCTGCAGAGTCTTTGGATAAATTAGAAAAAGGCACCTCTTGCTCTGGGTGGACACACCTCTGTACCAGGATATTTGGCTTGGTGAGCAGAACGTGAGGCTACATTTCATCCTCCATTTGTTTCCTCAGTCAGATGCCCTTGTGCAGTGAACAACCTGCACGAGAAAAAGCAGGAGCCCCATCCTGCTACCATTTAGACACTGATTGGTACAACTACATCAATTTACCCTTCAGACACTGTTTCCCAACTATCTTGTTAAACTACCACTTCTGTGCTTTGGTCCACTTAGAAATCACCTCTGTCTCACAATAGCCAAGATATGGAAGCAACCTAAAGGTCTGATGACAGACAAATGGATGAAGAAAATGTGATACAATATTATACAGCCTAAAAGAGAAGAAAATCCTGCCATTTGCAACAACATGGATGAAGCTGGAGGACATTATGCTAAGTGAAATAAGCCAGACACAGAAAGATAAATACTGCATGATCTCACTTATATGTGGAATCTAAAATAGTCAAACTCACAGAAGCAGAGAGTAGAATGGTGGCTGTCAGGGGCTGAGGGAAGGAGGAAATGAGATGTTGGTCAAAGGGTACAAAGTTTCAGTTATGCTCGATGAATGAGTTCTGGAGATCTAATGCATAGCATGGTGAAGATAGTTAACAATACTGTATTGTACACTTGAAATGTGCTAAGAGTTCTCACCACAAAAATTTGCTAAGTGTTCTCACTACACACACACACACACAAAGGTAATTTCAAAGGCTTCTTATGCTATTGAGAAGATGATACTGTTTTTCTTATTACATTTGCTGGTGTGGTGAATTACATTGATTGATATTCAACTATTATATGAAACTTGAGTTCCTGGGATGAACCCCACTGGGTCATAATGCATGATCCTTTTTATATATCATGGGATCCAATCTGCTAAAACGCTGTTAAGAATTGCATCTATGTTTATCGGGGATTTGGGCTTGTGGTTTTCTTTTCTTGTGGTGTCTTTGTCTGGTTTGGTATCAGAGTAATAATGCTGGCTTCATGGAATGAGTTGAGAAGTAAGAGTTTTTGTGGAACTTGTATTATTTCTACCATAAATGTTTGGGAGAATTCACCTGTGAAGCAATCACAGATTTTCTACTTTTCTTCTAGCCTTTGGATCCAGGAATAAATCTTACTTTATCATATAATGTTCTTTTTAATACTTAATTGGATTCTATTAATTAATGTTACATAGAATTATTGCATCTAGATTTGTAAGTGGAATGGGACAAACATCATTTTCTCATTGCTTTTATCCAAATTATTGTCAAGCCTCAAGAAAACTGGATGGCGAGTCTTTTACTTTCTTTTCTCATACAAATTTTATGAATTATCTTAGCATGTATCTTAAAGCTTATTAAGACTACTTGCAAAGTAACATTAAAAAAAAAAAAGAAAGAAAGAAAGAAAAGGAAATCCCCACTTTCCTCATTCTTCAAGGTCCAAAACACGTTCTGCCTCCCTTATGAAATCTTCCCTGTCCTCCCCTCCTGCAGTGGCTTCTCCTTCCTCTGAAAGCTTAAGTCTGAAACCCATTCGCTCATCTCCTTAAATAGACACAACTTAGTATCATCCACTTATTTTTCATTTACGTGTGCCTCCTCCTTCCTATTGTATCAGAAGCCCCGTGAGGGTGTGCACTGTGTCTCACATTTCCTTCCTATTCCCAACCACTCACCCCCATATTCGCCACTGCCTTCAACAAAGCACACCTGGGATAGTTAATTTTATGTGTCAACTTGACAGAGCCATAGGTATCCAGATATTTGGCTAAATATTATTCTGGGTGTGTCTGTGAAGGTGTTTCTGGATGAGATTAACATTTGAATCAGGACTGATTGCCCTCCCCAGTGTGAGTGGGCTTTATTCAATCCATTGAAGGCCTGAATAGAACAAAAGGTGGAGTAAGGGAGAATTCACTCTCTACCCGACTGTCTTTGAGCTGGGACATCAGTCTTCTGCCTTTGGACTCAGACTGAAACTTATACTATCAGCTCTCCCAGTCCTCAGGCCTTCAGACTTGGATGGAAACTATACCATCAGCTCTCCTGGGTCTCCAGTTTGCCAGCAGATCTTGGGACTTAGCCTCCATAACAGTGTGAGCCAATTCTTTATAATAAATCTCTCGACAGATAGATAGATAGGTAGGTAGATAGGTAGGTAGGTAGGTAGATAGATAGATAGATAGATAGATAGACAGATAGGTAGATAGATAGACAGATAGAGACATAGATAGATAGAGACATAGATATAGATAGATATAATCGTCTCAAGTTGCCGTAACAAAAACCATAGACTGAGTGCTTAAACAACAGACATTTCTCACAGTTCTAGAGGCTGGGAAGTCCAGATCAAGGTGCCAGCCAACAGCACCAGCTCCTGGTAAGACCCTCTTCTCGGCTTGCAGACAGCTACCTTCTTGCTGTGTTTTCACACGGTGGTGAGAGAGAGAGCTAGCGAGCTCTGGTCTCGCTCCCTCTTCTTATAAGGACACTAATCCTGTCATGGGGACCCTCATAACCTCATCTAAATCTAATTACCTCCCAAACCCCCACCTCCAAATACCATCACATTGGGTGTTAGAGCTTTAACATATGAATTGGAGGGTGGGGGTGGCGAACATTCAGCCTACAACAACACTCTTAAAGACCTATTGCTTGATGCCTGGCAGAGGACACCCACCCACCCAGGACTTGAGGGAATGAGGAACCACAATACATAAAACAATATCACACAAGAATACACAATACTGTATGTTCACCAAATGCCAAAAACAAATAGCCATTTACATCTTTCATCTGGGGTATACACTCTGAATAAAAAGAAAGAGTACCTTCCCCACCATGTTACATAGAAACAAGTTATTCAAGCCAACTCAGAATTTTTGCATTTTAATCAATTGCTGAGAGGCATAGCACAGTGGAAAGAGCACGGATTTTAGAGCCAGACTAACCTAGGTTTAAATCTCAGGTCCTCAACTTAATACCTCAACTTGGGCTCTTCACCTCTCTGTATCCTCATCTATAAGATAAGGATAATACCTATTTCTAAAGTTTGTTAGATTTAAATGACCCTGCCTTTAATGTATTCCTCGAACAGGCTAAACTTACCATCTCTTTTGGGCTTTTGCACTTGCTGCCGGATACATCCTTCCGCCAGATCTTTGCATGTCCTGCTTCTTCTCACTATTTGAGCCTCAGCTCACACATTACCTCCTCAGTGATGTTTTTCTAACTACCTGAGCTAAGGTAGTCCCCCTTCCCCTCCTAGTCATTCTCTCTAAATTATTTTCATAGACATCTTTATTTTAAAATTTCCTTGACTATTTACTTATTATCCATCTCCCCAACCAAAATATAAGTTCCATGAGAGCAGGGACCTTGCTGTCATAACTGCTGTATCAATCCCATTTCCAGCTCTATTATAATACCTGGTACATGTTAGGTGCCCAATAATATTTGTTGAAGGAATAAATGAGTATGTAAAGTATGTAGCACAGCACCCATCCACACATTTTAGGACCTTTTCTTCCCCTTTTTTATGTAAAAATCATTGGGTTAAACAATGTGCCTATGTTGAGTCCTTTGAATACAGATACAGATATAGATATAGATAGATATAATCTCCTCAAGCTGCTATAACAAAAACCATAGACTGGGTGTTTAAATAACAGACATTTATTTCTCACAGTTCTAGAGGCTGGGAAGTCCAGATCAAGGGGAGCATTTCAACAAAATGGATTCATTGTTTGAATGCTGATCAGGCATTTATATAGACAGAAATATGGTCATTTACTCCAGTGTGTGATGAGACCATCCTCCGTCTTAATGTTCTATTTTAGGTACAAATCAACATACCAGTTATTCAAGTGTTTATAGATTTCACTCTCATATGAGATGTTGATAACATAATATTCCCTCAGCCTTCTGAAAGGGAAAATTTTGCTTAGATACCTTTTATCTATGAGAAAACAGAGGTCCAGAGAGAGGAAATACTTGACTAGTTCAAGGTCAAACACCTAGTTAGAGGTAGACCACATTCCCTTTCCATTTCACCTTGCTGCCTCTTTACAGCAAGAAAGCAACTCTCCCAAAAATCGAAGAACATTGGAACCCAACAGATAGAGATCCCTAAATGATATTATAGGATGTGGAAATTTAGGACTTGATTTCCATTCAGAGTGCTTGTGAGATCAAGTATGATAAAGAATATAAACAGCTAAGCATTACAGAAGCATAAGAAAGTTTTATTTATTTTTTATCACTTCACTGATGCATTGATTCTGTTTGTAATACTGCATCACCAGGGCACAGTTCATATAGCAAACTGCTAGAAGGAAATAAGAAAAGAGCTCTCCCCTCATTAGCAACGGAGACTTGACCCTCTTTTCCCAGTCCAAGTGCAAACTGCCATGGCTGGCATTATCAGCCTACTCACCACCATGGCTCCGGAGAAACATCCTTGTACCTCAAGGCAACAACATTTTGTGGATTTCCAAATCCAAACCCAGGTGGCACATTCCATTCTCAATTTTCCAACTGGCACCAATTCAGCAGGAGATATTATTTACCAGAATAGGCACTAATGACTGAATTTGGCAGGCCGGGAGAAGAACTGGCACTGTCCTGGAAGAGACATGCCACAGGCTCCCAGATGCACCAGAGTTTAGCAAGATGTAACCATACATGTTCTGAATAGAGAAATGGACCTTAAATGCTATCCCCTTCATTTCTATAGGTGAAGAAAGTAAGGTTTAAAGAGAAAAAATGGCCCAAGGTCCTGCAGCGGGAACACTGATCTCTTCTCAATTCAAGTTTAGTCCAGAATGGCTCTGGATAGAAGCTCATGCCTTAGTACAGACGTGCAAAGATATATGGTGCTATTCTGGCTCTCTTCTCTTCAATGAATTTGTCTATCCTTTTAGCTGCCTCTAATGATCCATTGAAATGCTCCTCACATTCAACAAGCCCAAAAGTGTAGTTTTAAAAACCAACCCGAAGTGATTTGCCTAAAAACCCAGTTCATTTTATTCTTAGCGTTTGGATACATTCCTTTGAAAGGAGTCTATTATTCCATACTGTTATAATGAAATATATTCTATAAACCTTTTAAAATATTCTCATCATTTATTCATTCAACAACGATTCATTAGATAAGGTATCTACTATTTGTCCAGCAGTATGCAAAGCACTGGGTGGGAGGTAGGGGAAGGAAAGACTATAGACCTCACCCAGCTCTGGCACAAAGAAGAATAAAAATAAATTAGTGTTAACAGAAGTACAGTAGGTTATTTATACCAGAGTTCAAGCACCAGAATTATATGAACTACAGTAAAATTAATAATAGCTAATATTTATTAAGTACTTAGTAAGCACTAGTTACTGTGCTGACTTTACACACCTTATTCAATTAGTTCTCACATCAATCATATAAAGCAGGTAGCATTATCTCTTAATCTTACAGATGAGATAACTAAGGCACAGAGAGATTAACTTGTTCAAGGTCATACGGCTTCTGACTGGTGGATTCAGGATTTGAGACCATGCAAAGTGACTCCAGAGCAGATCTTATTAACCACTTTTCACTACTTCTAAAATATGGAATTATTCAAAAAGAATTTTTAAAGAGTATTCATTTTTTAAATCTCACAATTTACTAATAATTTTCTAAACTATTCATTTTTATGCATGCTTTTCTAGTTTACTTTTTAGATTAAACAGAATTTTGTACTAAAAAACAATTGAGCATAACAATTTCTATTATTACTTTAAAATGGCTTCCTAGGAAGTATGACTTTTGTCATAAAAATGTAGCTTTAAAAATGGATACTTACACAAGACAGTAAAGATAACCAACACTTTAAGATACAATTTGGTAGCTTTCTCACTAATAATCAACCGTTATATATATTAATCTTCTTTTTTCCCATACTGGCTTTCAAGAGAAAAATCTTTTCTTTACCAGGCTTCTAAACAACTCTCCAACTCTTGAAATTAAAGCTTTCAGTTTCTTTTTAGCTAAGACATATATACTTTAAAAATTCCTTTATTTCTTTTATCAACTTTACATGATAAAACAGCTCTTTAAAGTTCCTTATGTTCAATGGGGATTTGTTGTTTGATGGATAGAGATTCAGTTTTGCAAGATGAAAAAAAACAGTTCTAAAGATTGGTTGTACAACAATGTGAATGTCCTTATTAACACTACTGAAGTGTACACTTAAAAATGGTTAGATGGTAAATTTTATGTTATGTGTATTTTAGCACAATTAAAAATAAAAATTCCTTGTGCTCTTTTAGAGTTAGGATATTGAAACTTCAAAGATACTGTTAGGATACTGAAACTTCAAAGATACTGTTAACTTAGAACAGATAACGTCCCCGACATTCTACATACCTGATTTTCTGTTTGTTCTATAGTACAGAGAAGGGAGTGATAAATTCTGATTATAGGGTAAATGGGAGAAATTTTGTATAGCTTAGGAATCCATCTAAATTGCATTTTAGGCCGGCCCTGTGGCTTGGTGGTTAAGTGCGCGAGCTGCGATGCTGGCGGCCCGGGTTCGGATCCCGGGTGCGCATCGAGGCACCACTTCTCCATCCATCCTGAGGCCGAGTCCCACATACAGCAACTAGAAGGGTGTGCAGCTATGACATACAACTATCTACTGGGGCTTTGGGAGGAAAAATAAAATAAATAAAATCTTTAAATTGCATTTTATTCATATGTAAAGGAGATTTAACCATATGGTTTCTAAAGGCATTTTCAGGCTCTGACAGTATGAGAGTTAAAACAGTAGGATTTCAGTATGAGATGTGGAAAGGGCATTTTAAGTAAAGAAGTGGCTTAAACAAAAGCATTGCAGCATGAAAGTGTAATTCACAAAGCCCTGTTAAGCGGTGGTGCAGTTATGGTATAATATAGGATATGCATATGGCACAGAGGAAGTGACAGGACAATGGGGATAAGGGTGACAGGTAGGATGGAGCCAGTTCCTTGCTTCCTGGTTTGCCCATGACCAGGAGAGGGCCTCTGAAGACCTGAGAAGTCAATAATTTGGAATTTGGGGAATGATAAAACAGAAACCTTGACAGTAGTCTCTTGAAGGGGGATTTCTACTCGAATGTTGTTTATTTCCCAGGTTCCAGACTCTATACTTCGAGGATTTTCCTAAAATAAAGCTGAAATCCTGAGACCAAGAGTAGCTTCTCCCTTTGTGTCAATAATTCTGGTATGTGACTATGTTTGCTTGAGTGGCTTAAAGACTTAACAGTCTATCTCTATCATTCACATGTAGGAAACTGAAAATTAGGCCATCAAATCCCACCTCCCACCTCAATGCAAGAATTTACAATATTCATAACAAGGGGTCATCAGAAAAATTACTATTTTCAGGTGTTTTTTGTTTTTTTTCATTTTCAGACAGGTGATTTTTAAACTGGGCTGAAAACTGCCACCTTGAAGTTTGCTGTTTGGTTTTGGCTCTGCCCACAGAAAACCAGTCTGCTCCTTTCTCGTACATGTCTGCACTATGGGGGACAGTGAACAGGCCCCCTTGAGACTTCACTTCTACAAGCTGCACTGTCCCTGTTCTCTTAAACAGTCTCAGCCTGAAGGCTCCTCTTAGAAAATGCTCCATTTATGTTATTAGGACATGACAACTAGAACTTAATGAAATTCTTCTGGATTGGTCAGATCAAACACGAGTAAAGCAGCAAGTATTGGAAGTTGGACAAATCTGAGATTTTATTCAGTGTTGCTTTCTCTTGGCAAACTACCACTTAGGAAAAACATGATCTTAGTGAAATGCAAGTCTCTTATTTCTTTAGAGTTATGAATTTTAATCAGATGCCGTGGTTATCTGTCAAAATTTCTGCCATCACTTTATATCATGCCTTACTGTGGAAAAAATAAACTTAACTAATTGAAATCCTCAAGCAGCTATACACATTTCTACAAATTTAAGCTCATTATTTGTCTAAATGAAGAAAGATTTCAAGAAATATTTAAAGAATGATATAACAAATACCTGCTGATCCACCACTCAGCTTAGTCAATCTTAATATTTTTCTATATTTTCTTCAGATTAAAAAAATACAACATTAATATACAATGTTGAAATTTCTTGCACATTCCTCCCCAATCCCATTCCTCCACCTCTTCTCCCCAGGGATAACTATTCTGAATTAATGTTTACTATTTCCATATACATATTTATACAGTTTTTACTTGTGTGTATCCATAAACTATATATACTACTCTTTTGTTTGTTTGGGGGCTTTATATAAGCAGTGTTATTCTATATCTATTGCCTATAAGCTGCCTTTTTCCGCTCAGTGTTATAATTTTGACATGTATTTATGGTAATACATAAAACCCTGGCTCATTTATTTTCATTGTTTGAATATATCACAATTTATTTATCTTTTCTCCCAATAATGGATACTTAGGTTTTCTAAATGTTTGTTATTACAAAATATGCAGAGCTGATCTTTCTTGTATGGGGTCCCTTGTGTTAAGTCTTTTCCCTTTAAATTGTCTGGTAATTACACATTTTACTTCTATTCTTTGTGTGGTTACCCTTAACTTTGTTTTTAACATGCATACTTTACATATCAAGTATAAATTTAATCAGTAGCTCTACTGTCCTCCTAAATTTTAGTATGCTTTAAGACTGATCACTTCTCTTTTCTCTTTGCTCTCCTGCCATGTCACATATTATTATTGCCCAATATTCTAATTTCACCTTGTTTTTATACTCCTTAAATTAGTCATTATTTTTGTTGTTATTCTGTATAGTCAAGTTTTTTGTTCTTATTTTATTTTTTAGATTTACTCATGTTTACCATTCTCTGCTGACTACTGCTTTTTTCACGTCACTACTTTCTTTTGGATTTAGTTTCCTGCTTCCTGAAGAATATCCATTTTTAGTAGTTCTTTCAGAAATAATCTCTGAAATGTAAACCTGATGTCTTATCTGTCTAAAATTGTCTCTATTTTACCCTCACTTTTAAATGAAAGTTTAACTATGTGGAAAATTCCAGATTGAGTGGGGTTTTTTTCCTCTCAGCTTTTGAGGACATTATTCTTTTGTTTACTTTGCCACTGTTCCCAGTTTAATTGTGATTTCTTGTAGGATATCTCTTTTATATTTGGACGCTCTTAAGATCTACTTTTTGTCTTTGCTGTTATGCAGTTTCACTACAATATGTTTACAAGTGGTTTTATTTTACTTTATCCTTTGGAACTTAATGTGCTTCCTAATTGAGGTCTTTCATCAATTTTGGAAAAATTTCAACCATTACCTCTGAATATTGCCTCTTTTCCATTCTTTCTATTCTCGCCTTCTAGAACTATTTTTTTTTTTAATTTTTTGTTTATTGGAGTAACATTGGTTTATAACATTGCAAAAATTTCAGGTGTACATCATTGTACTTCTATTTCTGCATAGATTACATCATGTTCACCACCAAAATACTAATTACAACCCATCACCACACACATGTACCAAATTATCCCTTTCACCCTCCTCCCTCCCCCCTTCCCCTCTGGTAACCACCAATCCAATCTCGGTCCCTATGTGTTTGTTTATTGTTGTTATTATCTACTACTTAATGAAGGAAATTATATGGTATTTGACCTTCTCCCTCTGACTTATTTCACTTTGCATTATACCCTCAATGTCCATCCATGTTGTCACAAATGGCTGGATTTCATCGTTTCTTATGGCTGAGTAGTATTCCATTGTGTATATATACCACATCTTCTTTATCCATTCGTCCCTTCATGGGCACTTAGGTTGCTTCCAAGTCTTGGCTATTATGAATAATGCTGCAATGAACACAGGGGTGGCATGTACCTTTACAAATTGGTGTTTTCAAGTAGAACTATTATTGAACATATATTGGATCTTCTCATTCTATCCTCCTTGTCTCTTAACCTTGCTCTCATATTTCTCTTCTCTTTGAGAGGCATTATGGGTAATTTCTGCCTTACTTTCCAGTTCACCAATTTTCTCTTCAGCAGTGTCTAATCTTCTGTTTAAACAGTCCATTATGCTTTTAATTTCAATGACTGTTTTTTATTTCTGGAAATTCTGTTATATCTGCCTTATGTTATTCACGGTATCTGGTTCTATCCACATGTTTTTAATTCTTTTGTTATCCTTAATCATTTTAAATATATTAATTTTATAGATGTTTTTATCATCCTATAGTTTTAGATCTTTAATCATCGTTTTTTTTTTTTTTTTACAAGGGAACCAGTGTTTTTCGGTTTTCTTTTTTCTTTTGCTAAGAAAGATTCACCCTGAGCTAACACCTGTTAGGAAGCTTTTTAGTTTGATGTAGTCCCATTTGTTTATTTTTTCTATTGTTTCTCTCGCCCGGTCAGACATGGTGCTTGAAAATATGTTGCTAAGACCGATGTCGAAGAGCATACTGCCTATGTTTTCTTCTAGATGTTTCATAGTTTCAGGTCTTACATTCAAGTCTTTAATCCATTTGGAGTTAATTTTTGTGTATGGTGTAAGGTAAGGGTCTATTTTTTTTTTTCCTCCCAAAAGCCCCAGTACATAGGTGTATATTCTAGTTGTAAGTCATTCTAGTTCTTCTATGTGAACCACCGCCACAGCATGGCTACTGACAGATGAGTGGTGTGGTTCTGTGCCTGGGAACCAAACCCAAGCCGCAAAGCAGAGCACACTGAACTTTAACCACTAGGCCATCAGGGCTGGCTCTTTTATCGTCTTAAGAGGGTTTGTGTTTTCTTCTGCTAGGCACCCCAGGGTATCACTGGCTGCGCATACTTTTTATGTTAGCAACTTGCAGAAACTCAGATTACACAGGCTGTATAAATCCAAACTCTAAACCCAGTTGAAGACAGATCTATGGTTTTGAATTCTCAGAAAGACTTTTTTTTCTATCCAGAGCATAGGCTGAGATAAACAACTTTCTTGTGTCCATGTATTAATAAGATTTTTTTTCTATCCACCATTTTACTTAAGGCCCCAGTCTCATTTGTGGGTCTCAGCTTTAATGCCTGTCTTGTGAAGACTCAAGTCTTCATTTCCTGTTCCTGTGTGGGTATTAAAATCCAAGTCTCAAGGTTACGAAGACAGATATCCCAAGAGGCCTGATACAACATCATCTTATAGACTTACTACTCAGTCTGTCTTCATTTTCGGCCTCTGGAGAGTTGATTACCTCCTTGCAAACTCAGTTATATATTTTAAAGAATGTTATTTTTTATTCAAAGCTGATAGGAGTTTAGTGGTGGAGGATTTTCAGGTTAAAAATCACTGAGTTAAAATCACTGCTGGAAACAGAAGCAAGATTGTTCTCTTTTCTGAGCTTCAGATAAGAATCTCAAGCATATTTCAATTCAGCAAACATTTATTGGTCATTTACTGTGATGATTAAATTTTACGTGTTAACTTAGCTAGGCTATGGTGCCTCGCTGTTTGGTCAAACGTTAGTCTAGATGTTGCTGTGAAGGTTTTTGGTAGATGTAATTAATATCCACAATCAGTTGACTTTAAGTAAAGGAGATTACCCTTGATAATGTGTGTGGGTCTCATCCAATCAGTTGAAGGCCTTAAAAGCAAAAACTGGGGTTTCCCAGAGAAGAATGAATTCTGCCTCAAGACTAACATAGAAATCCTGCCTGAGTTTCAAGCCTACTGGCCTGCCCTACAGATTTCAGATTCAAGGCTGTGATATTATCTCTTGCCCAAGTTCCTAGACTGTGGCCTGCCCTACAGATTTTGGATTTTCCAGCCCTGGAAATCACGTAAGCCAATTCCTTAAAATATATCTATATATCTCCTATTGGTTCTGTTTCTCTGGAGCACCCTAACTGATATACTTACTATGAATGAGGCTCTGTGAGGGACAAAAGGGTGAGTAAGATTCAATCCCTTTCCTGCCCTCACAGAACTTGTAGTCTAGTGGTAGACAAATAGTTACCAAAATAGTTACCAAAAATGTAGACTATAACTCAAACCATGATAATGATATAAAAAGTTATTTATTCATCTATCCCACAAATATTTATTAAGCGTCTACTATTAGTAAGATGCTGCTAGACGCTAGAGATAGAAAATACAAGGCATAGATAGCTCCCTTGGAACACAGTTTAGTGTGAGAGACAGATATAAATAGATAAAATATAATGTGTAAGTACAAAGACAGAGATAAGAACATTCTATTATGGGAGTAGCCTAACTCAGTTTGGAGGGTTCAGGGAGGCATCCTAGAGAAGTGATGCCTGAGCCCATCCTAAATTTAAATAGGAATTAGCCAGATAAAAGTGAAGTAAAAATTAGGACAGGGAATTCTGGCCAAATGGATAGCATAAGCAAAGGCATGGAAGTGAGAAACAACACAGTATGTGCAAAGTTGCTGTACATAAAGTATGAGGCAGGGAATGATGGGTGATGAGGCTAAAAAGTTATAATACTACAACAGAGGGAGATTGCATACAGTTGGAAATTAATAAAGGCTTCTTGAAGAAGGTGGCACTTAAACTTGATCTGGAGAGCTAAGTAATATTTTAATAGGTGAAGATGAGGAGGAAGGGGAGAAAACATAGTACTCTGGGAGAAAACAAAGGATGCATGAAAGGGACACTGGGAAATAAGAATACAGAGGCAGGTTATGGCCAGACCACAGAGAGCTTTGAATGATTGATGACTCTCAGAGTAGAGACTTAGATGTATTCCCTCAGGTAGTGGCTAGAGGCCTGTGAAAAACAGAAGCTAATGAGGAAATTGCAGTTATAAACACCTACCACCTCCAAGGGCTTGGAAGGCCCTGAAAGACACACTTGGCCATGGCATTTGGCTGCCTCTGAAAGGTGCAGCCAGACTAGCCAAGGGACAGGAAACATCTGTGCCACCATGGCCTGCCTGAATCCGCTCTCTCCCTATCCTTCTTGGCACTACAAAAACTGGGAACAGAACAAAGGCTAAGGCAAGCCCCGGCCTGGGTTCTACAGAAAAACAATAACAAGAGGGGGGCCAACCTGATTTACTAGCAGGGAAGAAGAGGTGGACCCTGTCAGATCACATCAAGGAGAATAAATAAAAGACTCATTGTTACTGTCTTCTCCCCTTGGAAAACGAGGCTCTAAACAGTAAATTGTGGTTAAAAGAGCACTGATCTGGAAAGGAAACCTGGGTTCTAGTCCAGATCCTGTTACTAGCTGGCTGTGTGGATTAGGCAAGTGGTTTCACTTCTCTAGTTCTCTGCTTCCTTGTTTGTACTGTGAGGGAGTTTAACTAGACTAGTGGTTCTCAAACTATGTTCTGTGGAGCCACAGACTATCCCTGGGAACCCCCAAACCCATTTCAACCAAAGCAGCTCCTTTTTTTCTTTTTGGTGAGGAAGATTGGCCCTGAGCTAACATCTGAGCCCATCTTCCTCTACTTTATACGTGGGACACCTGCCACAGCATGGCTTGATGAGTGATGCACAGGTTTGTGCCTGGGATCCAAACTTGTGAACCCCAGGCCGCCAAAGCGGAGTGCATGAACTTAACCACTACCCCACGGGGCCGGCCCCTGCAGCTCCATTTTCACCAGTTTTATAGATTGGGTTCTGCCTAAAGCTTTGTTTGAAAAAAAAAATCAGCTATTTTAAAAAACGTGAAGAATTCTGGTCTTGAATCTCTAACATCCTTTCTAAGTTCAATGGTCTATAACTGCAGTTTCATGATAAGTTGCTGTTAGGGAGCTCCCACCTTAAGGTCAACTGGGGCTGGGAATGCCTATGAAATTCATGGTGAAGGGAAGGTCCAGAGAGAGAGAGCAAAAAGGCAGGTATGAAGGCGAGAAGGAAAGGAAATGAACCTGGGAGAAACATCAGGAATCAAGAAGTAGGCAGTTAAAGAGCCAAGCCTAATAGACTCCGAAGGCTTTCCTGACATAGGTAAAATCAGACAACCTGAAAAGTGACTGAAGAAAGGGCTTCTGGAAAGAACTGTAGAATATGGTCTAAAATTCTGGCTATTTGTTTTCCTGCAAATAATTAAAACCACAAATAACAAGGGTTGCCTATATGTGCCACAGCACTGCTCTGTAACAAGAGCTATCATTAGAGAGAAAAATCACTGTTGGGGGAAAAAGAGCTGGCAAGGTACACAGCTTACCTCTTTGTTCAATTATTAAAAATTTATCAAGTTTCTGCTAGGGGCCAGAAACTGCTAGGTCGCTGGGATTACAGAAATGAATAAAAGACTATCTTTGTCCTCAAGGAGTACAAAATTTAGGAGACAGATATATAAGTAAAATGGGATGGGAAGCTCAGTTCAAAAGAGCTGAATGTTCACAGTGAAGGAAAGATGCAGCTCAAGCTGATTTCAAATAGCAGCTAGAAGAGAAGATTTTTTTTTGAGCAAAGAAAGATACCTGACACTTAGAAAAGAAGCTTACTTCCCTAGGGACCAAAGAAGGGGAAAATAAACAGATTCATTAAAAGAAAATAGCGAGGACAGGAATGAAGGTTAGAAAGCCAGAACTGAAAGGTGGAAAAAATGGAGATTGTGGAAGGCTGCATTGTGCAATAGGATAGCAACAGCCACACGTGGCTACTGAGCACCTGAAAGGTAGCTACACAAACTGAGATGCGCTGTGAGGTGAAATACACATCCAGTTTCGAAGATTTAGTATGAAAAAATACAAACATTTCTTTAATAATTTATCTTATACTGATTACATGTTGAAATGAGAATTTTCGATATATTTTGTTAAATAAAATATATTATTAATTTCACCTGTTTGCTCTCATTTTTTTTTTAAACTGTAGCTACTAGAAAAATTAAAATTTCATATAAGGCTCACATTTGCAATTTGCATTGTATTTCTATTGGACAGTGTTGTGTTAAAGCTTTGCCAAGCCTAATGAATACGGTGACAGTATATCCCTATAACCACTATCCTTACATAAAATATAGACCCCTAAACTTCCTCACACTGTACCAAAACACATTTTATATAGGGCCAACAGCATACTTAGTCTTGCAACGGACAGTCTTTGAAGGACGGAGAAAAATTTTAAAAAGTCATTCTATTTTGAGCTTAAACTAAGGACAGCTGTTTCATCACAGGCACATGGGACTTTCAGTAAGGTTTTTCATCTCTCTATGCCTGTTTCCTCACCTGTAGAATGGGAGAAGATCACTTTCCACTTGTGTCTGTATTTTCATTTGTGTTTTCCAAAGTTTCTCATACAGTATCTCACTTGACCCGTACTACACAACCTTGAGAGTTAGGAAGGGTGAAGATCATTATCCCCAATTTATAGATGAATAAACTAAAACAAGAAAGGTTCATTTGCTCATGAACACAAAACTAAGCCTTTGAACCTAGATCTTCTAACTGTAAGGTCGCTCACTGCCCTTTCCATCACTCCATGCTACCTCTCACTGCACAAACATCACTCGGCTAAGACTTCCTGCTCTTGCTTTTTAGTTAGCTCTTCCTATATATGTCCCATCTCCCTAACCAGACTAAGTTCTTTGAATGCAATATCCATGTCATATTCACCTCTGTAACCACCATATCATCTAACACCCTCGCTGTAGTAGGAGCTCAGAATTAAGACTAAGCAGAATGTGGCACAGAGGGCCAAGATAGGAAGACCTGGGAATTCCTGTTTTCCAACTCACTCCAGGAAGGCTGACTCTTGCCTCTGGGGAAGATGCCACTAACTTCTGGGTAGGTAGTTCTATCCTTTCCCAGAACAGCAAAAGGCAGAAAACATATAGACACAGGGGAGATGATTTAAAACTTGACAACTTTAACTGCAACCTCAAAGCAAAATTTTTAGCAGGTTATATTACAGATCCTGGCACTACCCACTCATATCATCCAAAATGCTACTGGTTCCAGTTTCCGACGTTATTTGGGAGAGTGGGCTGGGAGATAGTTAGTTCTGTCTCTCAGGGGCTTTATAAACAATGAATGATGAGATCTTATATGAGCCATCACTGAATGGTACAAAATCCAGAGCAGTATATCTGAAGTAATTTCCAGCATTTCCTTGTAGATTTTGAGACTAAATTTAAACAAAACAGGATAATCCTTTTCCTAACGCTTGTACCTTGCTAAGGTACAACTTAGGGATTAAATTTGTCTATCTCAACACTGAATCCAAAGCACCTAGCACACTTGTCACTCAATAAATATATGCAGAATGACTCAGTAGTCACTACTGGAAGAAATTGCTTTGTAGTTTTCTCTAGGAATAAAAGCTGGATACAATGATCCTGTGTTTGGAAGCTTTTGTGAGCAAGGACAAGTCACAGTGATAGTACATCTTATGTGAGTCTTTTTACATATCCATGAAGGTGGGGAAAGGGGCATGTGGTTTTAACTAACTGCACTGATTTTATATAACTTCCATCCAATATATTTACTCTACAGAAAATTCTTGGGTGATATTGAAACTGCAGTGACCTTGCTTTCCCCTGAGGTTAAATTCCAATCAAGAATGCCCTAGACCCCAGTGTTTATAATAACATTTATAAGCAACAAGGAGAAATCTTCTGTAAAATGTCAGGAACTGCTCTGAGAATCTTTACTGTGGAGGAGGAGAGCTGTTATTTAACACCTCCTCCCCTCTTTCTCCACATGTAAAACTCACTCTGGATCCCAAGTCCCTCAAGACTAGAAAAGGGTTGTGAGGATGGTGACTACTAAGGTCAAACCTAAGGCAATTCTGGCCACTCTTAGGAAACAGCTCTCCAGTAAAAATTCATTTGCACCAGATCACCGACCAATCACAAAACCACAGTGAGGCCACAGCCACTATTCTTTCAGGTCATCTTTCTCTCCCTCTGCATCCCTAGCTACCTTTTCCCTTTTCCCTCTCCTAACTGTGTCCCCATTCTCTTCCCCTCTTATCCCAACCTTTCTCTGACCATGCTCCCTTTTTCCATTCTGGCAATCAGAAACACAGTCTCCTCACAAAAATCCCTAGTTTCAAGCTCAGAAATCTGATTTAGGAGGAGTTTTTCATTTCCTTTTCCCAAGAGTTCAGGAAGATCCACAATTTTTGCTGTCTGGGGGCTATGGGTTCATTATTGCTAGTCTTTCTCTAGGCTACCTCTCCAAAAAGAGTTGACATGTAGCTCCATGAATCAGCAAATAAGCTAAGTCTATCTTTTCTGGGCTATCATTAACTCTCTGATCCTGACTCAATGACTCATTCAGGGCCCTGACACTCGTGGCTGAGAAATGTGTAGTTAAAAGGGCAGGCACTCCCCTCAAGTGAAGTAACAATCTCAATTCAATTTATCCTTCAAAAAAGTTATTGAATATCTATTTTATGTTAGGAGGTACCATACTAGGAGATGGGTATACAGAGATGAGCAAGTCCAGACCCTGCTCTGAGGAAGCCAACAATTACCCAATTCATCAGAAGTTCACAGAATACCTACTATGTACTATTTACTGTATTAAGTGCTAGGGAAAAAAAGAGTGGTATTCTGGAAAGCAAAATAATACTCCCCAAACATAATCTCTCACCCTAATGTAAGATTAGGGAGACAAACATCAAAGACCCTCAGCCAGAAGCCCTTGGAATTTAAATTCCTATGGAAATTGGAACTCCAGGTCCCTTGCACACCTTTTCCTAGGAACTGGTTATTTAAGGAGGACCGTAGAAGGTTATTAAAAATGCAGAATGAATAAAGGATTAAAGAGGTCTTTAACACTGGGGATTCCTGAACGCTGGAAGGTTTTATCTGACATATGGCACAAAAATTCATATTTTTTACAGCCAACTTTCTTGGAGAGCTTTTTGTAGGTAAAGTAGAAAAACAATCTAAGGAAATGAAGGTTGAAACTCTTTTTATGCCACTACTGAGAACTGGCTGTGGGCTTTCTTCCCCCAAAAGCTGATTTTACTTCCAGGGCTAGGTTCTAAAGTAGGTAGCTGTCCACACAGCAATATTCAAGGGGTGAAATATGTAGAGGGGCGTATGTAGAGAAGAGACTCTGGACGGCAACATAGAGTCACAGGCTAACATAGGGGTTAGGGTTAATAAAAAGTTGTCATGCTAGCATGGAGCCTGGTGAGTGAACTCCTGCTACATTCATCTTGCCCAGTATTTGCCTTTATCTCACATTTTGCCCATCTTGTGAAGGTGGGTAGGAGAGGGTGCTCGAAGAGGAACTAGTAGGTTTCCAAATTTGGTTTCCTTCCCTCTCTCAATATTATATTATGGAGAACTTCAAACACAGAGAAAAGTTGAGAGAGTTGAAAGAATTTTACAAAGAAACTACCATCTAGAGTCTACCATTAACATTATATCATACTTGCTTTATGACATATCTGTCTACCTCCCCATATCTCTATCCATCCATTAAGCCATCTTATTTTTTTGATCAATGTCCAAGTCAGTTGTAAACATCAGTACACTTCCCCCTAAATACTTTAGCATGTATATCATTAACTAAGTTTAATATTTGATTCTTTTCTTTCTTTTGATAGAAAATTTACATAAAATGAAATGCCCAAATATTAAGTACATTTGCTGAGTTTTGACAAGAGCACATCCCCATGTAACCCAAACCTCTGTAAGCATGTAGAACATTCCTGTCACTTCAGAAAACTTCCTTTCCCATCAATCCCCACCCCAACACTCCCAGAGGCTACTGCTGATATCATTTTTTCCATAATAGATAGTTTTGCTTCTTCTAGAACTTCATACAAATGAAATTATACAGTAAGTCTTCTTTTCACTCAGCATAATCTTTTAAAGGTTATTCATGTTGCTCTATGCATCAATAATTTGTTCCTTTTTCTTGCTGAGTAGTATTCCAGTATATGAATACAAGAGTTTGTTTATTTAGTCTCCATGGTCTCCTGGGATGTTTCCAGTTTGGAGTATTATGAATAAAGATGCTATGAACATTCTTGTATGAGTTTTTTTGTGAACATATGTTGGTTCCATTTTTAATTTTACTGCATACTGACCCTAACCACAGAGTTCTCAAGTTCATAAGAAAGTCTCCTCAAGTTCATAAGAGAACTATTGTGGTCCAAATTCTACTGACTACAGGAAAAATATGAAGGAATTAGACTTCAATCAAAAGAGTGCTGGACTTCTAGTGAGAAGACCTCAGCTCTAACTGAAGTTGTGCAAGCCTTCCATAAATCATTAAACTCACTGAGATCCTCAATGTCCTTATATGTAAAATGAGATATTATTAGCCACCTTGTTATTAAAAGAATAAAATTAGATGTAAAAGCACTTTGCAAATTGTAAAGTGGAAACAAAAGAAATATGTAAGACTATGTTTTCACACTGGGGTAATGTGTACTCCCAGTGAAGTGAAATACTATGATACAATAGGCAATATTTTTTGTGTGTGTGTGTGAGGAAGATTAGCCCTGAGCTAACATCCAATGCCAATCCTCCTCTTTTTGCAGAGGAAGATTGGCCCTGGGCTAACATCCATGCCCATCTTCCTCTACTTTATATGGGACACCACCACAGCATGGCTTGACAAGCGGTGCATCAGTCTGTGCCAGGATCCAAACCTGTGAACCCCAGGCCGCTGAAGCAGAGTGCACAAACTTAACCGCTACGCCACCGGGCCAGCCCTAGGTAATATTTTATAAAAAGTGGGGAGGGGAGTAATTCACAGATGATATGATCTTATATATAGGAAACTAAAGAATCCACATGCAAAAAATTAGAGCTAATAAATGAATTCAGCAAATTTGAGGAATATAAGATCAACATGCAAAAAATCAGTTGTATTTCTAGACATTAGCAATGAATGATCTGAAAAGGACTTTAAGAAAATTCCATTTATAAAAGCATCAAGAATAAAATATTTAGAAATAAATTTAACCAAGGCAGTGCAAGACTTATACAGTGAAAATTACGAAACATTGCTAAAAGAAATTAAAGACGACCTAAATAAATGGAAAGACGTAATATTGTTAAGATGGCAGTACTCTCCAAAGTGCTTTACACATTCAACGAAATCCCTACCAAAAACCTAACAGCCTTTTGCAGAAATGGAAAAGCTGATCCAAATATTCACATGGAATTTCAAAGGGCAGCAAATAGCTAAAACAATATCGAAAAAGAAGAAGAAAGTTGGAGGACTCACACTCCAACTGACTACAAAGCCAAAGTAATCAAGACAGTGTGGTACTGGTATAAGGATGGACACATAGATCAATGGAATAGTATTGAGAATCCATAAATAAACCCACATATCTACAGCTAATTGATTTTAGACAATGGCCCCAAGACTAGTCAATGGGGAAAGAACAGTCTTTTTAATAAATGGTGCTGGGACAACTGGATATCTACATGCAAAAGAATGAAATTGGGAGGCCGGCCCAGTGCCATAGCAGTTAAGTTCACACACTCCCCTTCAGCGGCCCAGGGTTTGCTGGTTTGGATCCTGGGTGCGGACCTACTCACCACTCATCGAGCCGTGCTGAGGCGGCATCCCACATAGAACTAGAAGGACCTTCAACTAGGATATACAACTATGTACTGGGGCTTTGGGGAGAGAAAAAAAAAAGGGGAAGATTGGCAACAGATGTTAGCTCAGGGCCAATTTTCCTCAAAAACAAACAAACTAACTAATAAAAAGTTAAAAAAAGGAAGGAAATTAGACTCTTACCTCCCACTATATACAAAAATTAACTCAAAATGAATCACAGCCTTAAGTGTAAGATACAAAACTATAAAACTGTTAAAAGAAAACATAAGAATAAATCTTCCTGACCTTGGACGAGGCAATAGCTGTGGGTTTTTTTGTTATTTTTCTGAGGAAGATTAGCCCTGAGCTAACATCCGTGGCCAATCTTCCTCTTTTTGTTTGTGAGCAGCCACCACAGCATGGCCATCGACAGATGAGTGGTGTAGGTCCATGCCCGGGAACTGAACCTGGGCCACTGAAGCAGAGCGCACTGAACTTAACCACTAGGCCACCAGGGCTGGCCTTAGGCAACGGTTTTTTAGATATACACCAAAAGCACAAGTAACCAAAGAAAAAATAAACTGGACTTCATGAAGAACTTTTGTGCATCAAAGGACGCCATCAAGGAGGTAAAAAGACAACCCACAGAATGGGAGAAAATATTTGCAAATCATATACTTGACAAGGGTCTAGTACCTAGATTATATAAAGAACTCTTACAACTCAACAACAAAAAGACAAACAACCCAATTTAAAAAACGGACAGGGGCCGGCCCAGTGGTGCTGCGGTTAAGTGCACACGCTCTGCTTCAGTGGCCCAGGGTTCACAGGTTTGGATCCTGGGCGCGCACTGACACACCCCTTGTCAAGCCATGCTGTGGTGGCATGCCATATAAAGTAGAGGAAGATGGGCACAGATGTTAGCCCAGGGCCAGTCTTCCTCAGCAAAAAGAGGAGGATTGGTGACAGATGTTAGCTCAGGGCTGATCTTCCTTGGCAAAAAAGAGGAGGATTGGCATCGATTGTTAGCTCAGGGCTGATCTTTCTCACCAAAAAAAAAAAGATAAAGGACCTGAATAGACACTTCTCCAAAGAACACATACAAATGGCCAACATCTAAAGCACCTAAAGATGCTCAACATCATTAGTCATTAGGGGAATGCAAATCAAAACCACAATGAGATAGCACTTCACACCCACTAGGATGGCCATAATAAAAAAGATGGACAATAGCAAGTGTTGGCAAGCTTGTAGAGAAATGGAACCCTCATACATTGCTGGTGGGAATATAAACTGGTGCAGCACTGTGGAAAACAGTTTGGCAGTTCTCAAAAAGTTAAACATAGAGTTACCATATGACTCAGCAATTGCACTCGTTGGTATATACCCAAAAGAACTGAAAACAAATGGTCAAAAAATATTTTACATGAATGTTCATAGCAGCTCTATTTCCAATAGGGAAAAGATGGAAGCAGCTCAATGTCCATCAAATGATGAATGCATAAGTGGTATATCCACACAATGGAATATTATTCAGCCATACAAAGGAATGAAGTACTGATAGACAGTATTAGCCCACATGGATGAACCTTGAAAACATGCTAAACGAAAGAGGTAAGACACAAAAGACCACATTGCATGATTTCATTTATATTAAATATCCAGAATAAGCAAATTCATAGAAACAGAAAGCAGACTAGTGGTCATCAGGGCTGGGAGATGGGGAAATGAGGAGCAAATGCTCAATGGGTACATGGTTTCCTTTGGGAGTGATGAAAATGTTTTGGATTTGACAGTGGTGATGGTTGCACAACACTAAATGCCACCAAGTTGTACACTACAGAATGGTTAAAATGGTGAACTTTATGTTATGTGCATTGTACCTGAATTTTAAAAAAAGAGGAGGGGTAAATATGGCCTGTTTTTCTGAAGCATCATTTTTACTTAAAGGTTTTTTTCTTTTACTTTTTTTCCCCAAAGGTTGTTACATTAAACAATTACAATATTATGGAGGTGAATGCAAATTTTAGTTATATTTAAAAATCAAAACATAAGAGTTCAAAATATTTCAAGTTAAGGCCAGTAGCTATTTGGATTACATATGTACTCTCTTCTCCATAGGAATACTGTGGTGGAAAAAAATACTGCATGAAGATATCAATGCACAGAACCAGGATGCGGATCCGGGCCACAATCATTCCTAGAGAGTGGAACAGAGAGGAGGCTGAAATGCTTTTTTAGAATGATAACAGACAGACTAAGATCACCACCACCGAGCTCAGAACTTGCACGAAGCGCTCTGCACAAGAAAATCCTGTCACTCAGAAGAACAGGCACTAAATACCCCTTTGACAGTTCCTCCCTTCATTTAAGGTCCAACTGAAATCTTACCTACTCTACAAAGCCTTGCCTAGTCATTACAGCCCATGATGATCATTCGTCTCTGGATTACCACAGCACTTACTGTTTGTACCACAAGTATATACCATGTACTACTTGATATGACTCAACTCCTAAAGTATTTGTTTTTTCAAAAAGTGCATTAAGATATCCATGGAGGCACCTGAGGCATAGTGGAATAAGCTTTCACTTGGAGGCAGAAGAAATGGGTTTATGTTTTAGTCTGCCATTCACTAGTGGTATGCTATGACCCTGGCTGGACACCTTTCCCCTCTTCCAGCATTACAGTCCTCATCTACAAAATCTATATAGTAATTAACAAGGACTACAGAGATCATTGTGATAACCAGAGAATTATGTACAATATTTTGCAAACTGCCAAATACTATACAAATATGAGAGATTTTTTAGTACTTGTATTTTAATGGGTTAACAGCCCTGTAACTTTATTGTGAAAAATTTTAAAGCACAGCCTATATGTTTGTGTCTTCCATAGCTGCAAGCTATGTCTGAGCACAGGATAGCCATCTGCAAATAGTGAAATGAATTACAACCAAACCTAAGAAGCCCATGTCACAATTCAGTTCACAGAAGCAGTTAAACAATGCTGAATAAAGGAATAAAATGAATTAACTGAATGTGACTGCGAAGCTGCCAGGAATGCCCTCAAAGAGAAGAGAGCTGAGCTAAGAAGTAGAACAATGGGGAGAGGGATGGCAGACAGTCAAGCTGCACCATGGTATTTAACTTGCACACAGGTACCGTGCTTGACCTCTCTTCTCATCTAGACTCAAAGCACCTCTGGCAAGGCTCTCCTTAAGTTACACCACTCTCATGTTTTTCAGCATTAAACACTGTTCCTCCTCTTAGCAGAGATTCTAAGGAGACAAACTGTACCAACAATCTCTCAGGAGTCTTATCTAGGAGCTTTTTCCAATGTCCTAAGTAGTTTCTGAAAATTGCCCTCCCAGAAGCCTACCTAACACAACGATGATGCCACGCCCCAGATTCCATTTCACTTTATCAGGCACCAAGATTCCTTTTCCCAGACACTTAATGCATGGGAATCCCAAAACAACAAATCACAGTACACTGGTCAAGGATTCTCTGATTCTTCAAGATGGAACAGTAGTCAACGTACCCAGAGATGAATGGCTCAATGCAGTGAACTGGTGGCTAAGGAGTTCCAGATTTCTCTTCCTTAAAAAACAGACCACTAACTAGAACCATGTGGTAGGCTGGTAGAGTGGGCAATATATTGACACCAAAATTAAATTCAAAGCTTTTAAGTCAGAAGTCCCATTTAAGATAAAGAAGAGGAAAATTAAAAGGAAGACCTGCTAAAAGATGAAGACCACTTTCTGAGCCATCTTATAGGACTGCTTAGGAATTGCCAGTTCTTTAAAAGTTCACTTAGGATTGCCTAAAGACTTGAAGGGGATCTGGATAGGATGATGATAATAACAACAATGGCAACTAATATTTATGGAGTGTCACAATGTGCCAGACACTATGCTAAGTATATACAGACCACAACTCTATTTAGGTAAGTATTACAATTATTGCCATTTTAAAAAGGAAAAAACAGGGACTGGTTTGATGATGTAATGGTTAAGTTCGCCTGCTCTGCTTCAGCAGCCCAGGGTTGCAGGTTTGGATCCTGGGTGCAGACCTATGCATCATTCATCAAGCCATGCTGTGGCAGGCGTCCCCCATACATAAAATAGAGGAAGACTGGCACAGATGTTAGCTCAGGGACAATCTTCCTCAGCAAAAAGAGGAAAATTGGCAATGGATGTTAGCTCAGGGCCGATCTTCCTCGCAAAAAAAAAAAGGGAAAAACAGATGTTTCATCAAAATAACTTGCCTTAGGCTACTCAGCTAGTAAATGATAGATGCCAGGATGCAAATTCATATCTGAATTTCTCCCAAGCTTAAGTCCTTAATCTGTATACTCTATTGCCTCTCACAGAAAGCCTAGACAAGTAGAGTTCTCTCTTCTCATCCTATATCTACCCCAAACCCAGGAGAAGACTTGTCTGTATAGTTGGGTCTTATTCTTCCTTACAGAGGAAAACGCTAGTATCAAGAAAAAAATCAAGGAAGTTTGGCAGTGGGAAGTGTGTTGGCGAAGGAAAGGAGAGATGAAAAGAGAACTAACTGAGGGGCCGGCCCCGTGGCATAGCGGTTAAGTGCACGCGCTCCGCTGCTGGCGGCCCGGGTTCGGATCCCAGGCGCGCACTGACGCACCGCTTATCAGGCCATGCTGTGGCGTCCCACATAAAGTGGAGGAAGATGGGCACGGATGTTAGCTCAGGGCCAGTCTTCCTCAGCAAAAAAGAGGAGGATTGGCATGGATGTTAGCTCAGGGCTGATCTTCCTCACAAAAAAAAAAAAAAAGGAAGAACAGAGAACTAACCGAGCACCTAGTAAATGTCAGGCACTTCACATATTTCTTCTTTATAATAAAGCAAAAATATCTTTACTGGTTTTCTAATACTACATAATTATTGTAAATCTTTCAAACAACAAAAAGAAAGTAAAAAACTTTCTCAATCTCACTTCCCAAAGGTAAACTCTAATTGGTTTGATGAATATAACATAATAAACATTCACACTTTGATTTATGTAATCTTCATAATTCTGAAGATAGGTGGTAATATTCTTATTTTTGAGATCAGATAATAAGCTCAGAGAGATTAAATACCTTGTCCCAGATGACACAGCGTTAAAACCAGGAAGTCTAGTGACTTCAGAGTCCAGATACTTTTCACTACTGAGCTTTCGGCAGCTGTGTTTTCTGTGCCTTTCTTTCTGTTTCTTGCCTTACACCTCTCCATGTCCCCAGACCCCCAACTGTGTTCCTATGCTGAGTCCAACCTATTCCAATTTTCTATAATATACTCCCATAAAATGATTTCTGATAATGGCACTTTCTGGTAAGAGCAAGCAAGAATGAAAAATCTTCAACATAGAAGAAATAGGTATTTAGGAATGGAATTAAAGGCTTTAAGCAGGGGCAATGTGCAAAATCTCTTTAAGTCTTTATGGCCACATTTTTTTTAACTGAGCAGTCCAATATTAGAAATAGGCATTTGAGTTTTCTCCATACAATCTCCCTCCCCAAACTCTTCATCTATTTCCTCCCTCTCTCTCTTAAGTAGATGGTCAGGAAAAGCTCTAGAAAAACTGGCTTCTAAACTGATTATATCTAAAAACAAACAAAAATAAACAAAAAACAAACCAAAAAACCAGCCACTAAATAATTTATAAGGATCCTCACTTGGAACACACATTCCTATAGTACAGATGTTAGATAAAAAGACTGCTGAATTAGTTCACACTGGAATCTGATGACTTAATAACTGTTTTTACTCCTGAAGGGAAAAGAGGAGACAAGAAGCCTTTTCTTAAAAGAGGGACTCTATACAAAAAGAATGGAACTGGAGCTGGAAAAAGCTAACTATCTTGTGACATTCTTTAAACAAAAAAACAGTATATGCTTTAAGTCAACACCCTCCCACTCCTATCCCCAAATTGAAGTCTAGTCAAAGTTAAAGGTATGGTCATCTTTAGTAAAAAAGGGCCTATGGCTTACAGTAGCTAGGTAATTTTATCTGTTTGTTAATATCTGCATTATGGTGAGAGAAACTCAGAAGTAAGAGAAAAGACATCTGGATTATTTTCACCCAAGGTCTGTCACCAACTCACTATCTTGGACAAGTCTCTTCAATCTCCCAGGGCCTCAGATTCTCCAGTTGTAATGTGGTAGTTCAACCAGATGATGTCTAAAGCTACTTCTAATGCTTATAATGCTCCTAAGAGTTGGTCTTAGTTTCTTAGATTAGAAAAAAATCAGCATTTCCCAAACTGCGCTCTATGAGATTTATTGGGTGTTCTGTGGCAGGGCTTCTATAGTCAAATGATTTTAGGGAATGTTGGTTTAAAATCCATCCTTCACTGAAAGGTCAGAGATGATGAATAAGTCATATTGCTCCTCCTTACATGGTATTCTTTAAAATATAGTACCATATTCTAGAAGCCTCCACATGAGTCATCTCAGATGGAAATGACCTCTCTGGATGACCATTAGCAATGGAGCTAAGCAGAGAATTACATTACCCAGTCTGATTACAGTGACATCATTACACAGATAAACTCCCTGATGGGATAAATATCTGCTAATCTATTTTTTGAGCAGATAGTCAATAAGGGCTGAGCAAATGTCATTAAATTGCAACACCACCACCCATCACTCAAAACTGCAGGTTAAAAAGCTACTCAAGCAGGAAGGAAAACATTAATATTAGATAGTCCCAGGATAACAGACTTTCAATTCCAAAGATAACTTTGTCTTGGAAGTTATTTTGGCATCCATCTGGGTGCCAGGAGGAAATGGTTAATCCCTCTGATTCCTAATTTCAAGTATTTTTTCCTTTAGTTGGAATATTTCTGCTGGGTATCTGGAATCAAAATGTATAAGGCAAACTATGTTTGAATAGTTGAATAGTACATGAAATAGTAGCACTGGACATTGAAATGTCAAAGATTATCTAATCCAACTTGTCCTCAACCCTAAAACACATACACACACACACACTCCTCTAGCTAGTCACCGGCAGGGTCAAGATCTGAATCTAACTTTTTTTTTGGGGGGGGGGGGGGGATGAGGAAGATTGGCCCTGAGCTAACATCTGTTGCCAATCTTCCTCTTTTAGCTTAAGGAAGATTGTCCCTGAGCTAATATCTGTGCCAATCTTCCTCTATTTTGTATGTGGGACACCGCCACAGCATGGCTTGATAAGTGGTGCGTAGGTCCGCATCAGGGATCTGAACCTGTAAACCCCGGACCGCCAAAGCGGAGGGTGCAAACTCAACCACTACAATACCAGGCCGGCCCCCAGAATCTAACTTTTATTTCCTATTCCAGTGCTCGTTTCTTTATATCAGGAAAAAATATAGAAGATATTTATGTGAATAAGCAATTTGTGAAATTTTGCTTTTAAAGCAGCAATTTAAAAAAAAACTAGGGGACTCTATCTGTACTCTTCTTCTTAAAACTACAAAGAAATTGCAAACTGAATTACACGATTTTAGAAAAATATATCATGCTATATAATAATCAGAATAGTGGCCATAGCCCTGAATTACATAACTAATTATTCATTCTCTCATTTATTCAATTAAATATTTGCTGAAATTATACTATAAATAATACACTATGCTAGATACTAGGGATTTAAACATGAATAAGATTGTAATCCACATACATAACTTTTTTGTGTGTGTGTGAGGAAGATCAGCCCTGAGCTAACATCCGATGCCAATCCTCCTCTTTTTTTTTCTTTTTTTTGCTGAGGAAGATTGGCCCTGAGCTAACATCTGTGCCCACCTTCCTCTACTTTATATGGGATGCTGCCACAGCATTGCTTGACAAGCGGTGCATTGGTGTGCGCCCAGAATCCAAACCTGCGAACCCTGGGCTGCCAAAGTGGAGCATGTGCACTTAACCGCTTGCGCCACCAGGCTGACCCCCACGTACATAACTTCTAACACATTAATTTTTAGTCACTGATAATGTAAATATCAGCATTTACTAAGTGCTATTATGTGCTAGGCATTAACCTGCCCTCAAGACTCTTAGGATCTAGTAAATGAGATAACACATATATACAAATGTGGAAGGCAGAATTCTAAGATGGCTCCAGATTTTCCACCCTAATTCCAGGATTGTTGAGTATGACGGATTTTACTCCCACGAATAGGTATTATATGGCATAGTTGACTTTAATATAGGGAGATTATCCAGGTTGGTCTGCCTAACCTAATCATGAAAGCCTTTTAAAAGCAGAGCATTTTCTCCAGCTGGTGACAGAAGATGAAGTCAGAGATTTGAACCATAAGAAAGATTTGATGTGCCAGTGCTGGTTTGAGATTGAGAAGGCCACATGTTAAGGAATGCAAGCAGCCTCTTGGAGCTGAGAGTGGCCCCTGGCTGACAGCTAGCAAGGAAACAGGGATCTCAGTCCTATAACTACAAGGAACTGAATTCTGTCAACAAGAATGAAATTGGAAGCAGATTTCCCCCCTGCATCTCCACACAAGAACTCAGCCCAGCTGACACCTTAATTTTGACCTTATGATACCCTAAGCAGAGAAGCCAGCCACACTATGTTAGACTACTGACTTACAGAACTGTGAGCTAATAAATGGGTGTCGTTATGCAGCAATAGAAAACTATACAACAAACTATTACCATATGAATTCTATGAATTCACAGTGTCTAATAAAGTGGCAAGGTGGGTCTGGGCTAACACATAGCCTCCATTCAAGCCAGGCTAGAAAGGTTTTTCCTATAGCATAACAGAGTCCATGTGTTCTCCAGAAATCTGAAGAGAAAATTTTCAAGTGAGGCTATGTGAATTCTGCAGTGAAGGGTCTTTGAAAATATTATGGATTGTTTCACTGGAAGCTTCTGATGCTTTCCTTCTTTATAAAGCACCAGAGTTGCCCTAGAGCAAGGCTGTTTTCTGATAAGTCAGGTTTTCTTTCCTTTCCTGGGGCTACTAGGACAAAACCCTTAGAAGGCACGTATCTTCTCTTTTTCCCTCTTTCCCTTCTATTCTATCACTCAAACATCTGTTAGATGTCCACTATGTGCCAAATGTCCTGCAGAGATGAAAGACTGTAGCGACTCAGAGGAGGTGAAGGTTACTTCTGGCTATGTGGGGTGGGGTATATTTGCAAAGGCCAAAAATTACTTTACGAGGCTTTTGGATATGCAAAGAAGTCTAAGTTAGGGGTCAAGAACGCTGAAGGAAGGGTTCTGTCCCAGAATTCCAAAATTTCTATTCCTCTCACTCTCGTGATTGGATGCAAAGCCCCTGTCTAACACTGCAGCTGCTGCATGAGCTGGCATTCTTCTAATTTAAACTTGATAAACAGATGAAATCACATTGCTCATACAATCCAATTATGTTGTCAAAGACACAAGCAGTTCCCTCTCAATTCACAGCAGGGTCTGCAAATGTAAAAAATGGATGAGTTTCACAGGGATGATCAAGGCTTCAGAAACAGTGATTATATGTATTGTGCTCACTTTAGTGCTATTAATGCTCAAAATCAAGAAAATATTTAAAAGGAGAATCATTTAAAGCCCATCTTTATATCACCACCATCCCTTCCTTCTTAGTTGTTTTAAGTTCTGTTGTTCGGTTTTGAAAAATGTTTCATATGTGCTTAAGAAGGATGTATATTCTCAAATTGTTTGGTGCAGGATCTGTAATTGTGCCTACTAGATCATGCATATTAATTATGTTGTTCAAATGTTCTATATCTTTACTGCTTTTTTGATGCTTGATCTTCAAATAATTAAGAAAGATGTACTGAAATCTTTTAGCAAATATGTTGCATTTCTAAATTTCTTCCTGTGGTTTTATCAATTTTGCTTTATATATTTTGAGGATATTTTAGAATTATTAAATCTTCTGAGTTGAACCTTTTTGCCTTAAAATATATCGTCTGATATTAATATGGCTATGCTAGCATTCTTTTTTTCTTTCTAAACAGCTTTGTTGAGGTATTATTGCTACCCTAGTATTCTTATGTTTACTGCTTGCCTGGTATATCTTTTTTGATATTTTCACTTTTATGACTTTCTGTTTTGGGTTTATTTCTTGTAAAAAGCATATAGTTGGATTATTTTTAAATCCTATTTAATAATCTCTCTAACTGGTAAATTTTGGCCATTCACATTTGTTGGGATTACTGTTGTGCTTCAACTTAACTGTACTTTTCATTTTCCCTGTACATCTTTTTTCTCTTTTTCTACCCCCTTCTTTTTTAATTTGTTAATTTTCTGAGTCCTGTGCTGATTTGGAAGTTATATACACGCTATTTCTTTTCTTTCTGTGGTTATTCTTGAAATTATATCATTGACTTTAACTACATTTGAAGTTAATTGATGTCATAATCCCCATCCCAAATGATTCAAGGACCTTGGAAGAGTGCTTCTCAATCTTTAATGTACATATGAATCACCTGGGGAGTGTGTTAAAATGCAGATTCCAATTCAGTTAAGTGTGAGATGAGCCTGGCATTCTGCATTTCTAAGCTCCCAAGTGATGTGATGCTACTGAGAAGCAAGGCCTTTATACTTACTTCAATCATCCCCCTTTCGACTGACATGCTATCGTTGTCTGGGGCTTTTATTGTCTTTTTATACATTATTATTATTTTATACAGAAAATGTTCATTTAGACTTCCAGAGAATCGTTTATTAATTTCTCACCTATTAGTTTCTCATCTTTCTTTCTTACATCTTAGACTTCCCTTTGGGGTTTATTTTCCTTATTCCTGAAATTCCTTAAACGAAGTACTGCTAGATAGTTCACCCTCATTCTTGAAAGAGAGTATTACATTAGTGGTCTGGAGCAAACTGCCTGATTTTGAATCCCTTTTCTGTTAGTTACTAACTGCGGACCTCAGGAAATTCACATTACTTCTCTTGTCCTCAGTTTCCTTGTTTGTAAAATGAGGACAATAATAGCACCTACCTCAGAGGGTTGTTGTGAGGATTCACTGCATTAATATACATAAAGCTCTTATAACTGTATTTGTCATACTGTAAATTCTAAATAATTGTTAGTCATTATGATTACATAATTTTAAATTGCCAGTTATTTTCTGTCATCACTTTGGAAAGATCATTTCAGTTCTTCTGGCTCCTATTATTGCAATTAAGAAGTCTGTTATCCGTATGCATCAGAATAGACTAGGTTACGCCTCAGTAATAAACAATCCCCCAAATCTCTGTGGTTTAACACAACAAAAGTTTATTTCTTGCTCATACTACAGAGTCTACAGAAGTTGCAGAAGGTTCTGTCCCTCAAAGTCACTCAGGGACTCAGGTTTTCAAAGGCTCTGTCTTGACACATGCTTCCATAATAAGGAAGCATTATTCCTTAGAATAATGGAATATTCTATTATTCTATTTCCTATCTATATTTCCTGTCTATAACTTAGACAAGAAAAAGGGAAATGATGAATCACATACAGGCCCTCCAGGAAGTAACATGTCATTTTTGTTCACATTTCCTTGGCCAAAGAAGTCACATGCCACACTTAACTTCAAGGAGTAGCGGAATGCAATCCTACTACATGCCTCAAAGAAAGAAATGAAATATTTGTAAAAGCAATGCTGATTACCACAGTCTAACTGTCATTCTTTTATAAATAATCTTTTTATTCTGATCGTTTTTAAGATGTTCTCTTTTTCTTTGATAGTCTAGTTTTAATTCAATGTATATAGGTGTAAGGTGTTTTTTTTGTTTGTTTGTTTGTTTTGTATTTTTTAAAATCCTATTTTGTGCTTCCTATGGAGATTCTGGTTTTTATCAGCTCAAGTTCTTACTATTATCTTTTTGGATAATGCCCCTCTTTTATTTCATCATCTCTGGGACAGTTGAGATGTATTTTAGACCTTCTAATTCTGTTTTCCATATCACATAACTTCTCTCTCATATTTTCCATCTGCTTGTCTCTCTGTGTGCTATAGTCTAGGTAATTTCTATAGATCAATATTCTAATTCATTCATTTTCTCTGCAACTGTATTTAATCTGCTGTTCAATCCAATCTCTTGAGTTTCTTTTTTCAATAACAATTTTTATTTCTAAAAGTTCTATTTGTTTTTTTTTCCAAATCTTCCTGGTAATTTCATACTATAGTTCCTTAAACATGTCTTTCATAAAGATTTTACTTTCTTTATTTGAATATTTTAATATCTGACGACCTTGGGAGCCTAAATCTGATGTTTGTTATTTCTGATTTGTCTCACTCATGGTGCTTTATTTCCTCATACGTTTAATGATCTCTGATTATGAGCTCATATTTGGTTGAACTTAATTTGTGAGAATCCTTAAAACCTAAATTAAGGATGTTTTCCTCCAAAAAAGGCTTGGCACATATAGCTTTTGGGAGTTGGGGGGTGGAGGGCGGTTACCAATCTTACCATTTGAGCCTCCTTTGAGATGCTACCTTAATGTGAGCAGTAAAGTTTCAGGGTCAGCAACCATCTTTCAGAGGACATAAGGCTTAGCCTGTGGATCCCGTGTTGATATCAGCATCTTTCCCAAGGCTAATCCAACTTTTGGTTTCATCTATGGCTTACAGTTCTCAATTCAGTTTGCACTCACTTTTTTTTATTTCTTTTTTAATTCATGGAGGAATGGGGGGAAGGGAGTTTGGAGATTTTCCTTATGTCTTTGAGGGTCTAGCAATGGTTAAAAATAATATTTTTACTGTAGGTTATTAAGGATCTAGTTATAGTATAAGAGGAAGAATTTTCAAAATATTTACTCTACCATGCTGACAGTTTATTACAGTAAAAAGTCTTCCACACCACCCCCCGCTGTCCCATCCATCCAGGTCCCATCCCCAAAGGCAACAAATGTTTTCAGCTTCTTTGCCTCTTTCCAGAGATACTCTATACTTATGTAAGTAATTATGATTTTTCATCTTTTTATGCAAATGGTAACATACTGTATACACTCCTTGTACTCCATCTCTTTTTTAATTTAAAAAGATATCTTAGAAATTATCCCATATCGATACATAAAGAGCTTCCTCATCTTCTTTATGGCTTTGTTTTATTCTATTTTATGGGCTATCTGAAATCTCACCTGTTCCCTCAATGCTCTTTATTCCTTCAGGACTATGTCCTTACCAGACTTCTTTCCCCTGTCCTATCATTGTAGTTCAGTGTGGCCTCCACTTCTGCCTAGCTTCTAACACTGCTCTCACTACATCTTTGGAGTTTAACTTGCATAAACATCTTACTCTAGCCTCCACTTCAAGTTCTCACAATATCAAGCTAAGCATAAATTTATCTGAGTTCCATGACTTGCTCAGGAAAAAAGTCGGAGACAACAACTCTCAGTGATCTACTCAAGGAAGAAGAAACAATAAACCCAAGGAATATGACCTGATTGTATCATGTTATTTCCAAGACTTTGCATTAAGATATAGTAAAGCGATGGTTCAGGGCCTAATCTGGAAAAGAAATGGAGGTTGGGGGCTAAAAATCAGGAATGAATGACAGAAACAAATATCAGTTTGAGTTGACAGCAATCAGAAAAGGAGAAAATGGGATTTATTGCTATTCTTTTTTCTTTTTTCCTATTTTTTAATGAACAGTGTCCAAAATTGGATAATAATAATCCTTGGCTAATGACACATTGTCATCCTTTATCCACACATTCACTCCATTAGTCTGTTATCCTTGACTCATTGCAAACACAGTAAAGTATCCATGGAGTTTCTACATCCTTGTGAAAACCACAATGAACAATACCACCACCTCTGAATAAGATCTACTATTCTTAATAGACCTAAGAATGGTAAATGAGTCAGCAATGATAAGATTTAAACATATCTGGAACTGTGGCTGGGAATTTGGCTGCTGGTGGTATTTCTGAAACAAAACCATTGCTCTACCTGGTCAGAAAGTCCCTTCCCGCACCATTTTCATGTAGTGAAATTCTGCCCCAATCTTGAAGACTAAAATAAAATCCCATGTCCTCCTCCAGAAAGTTTTCCCTGATTATCCAATCACACAATTTCTCATTTCTCCTTTACCTCTTACCACCTGCATCATTCATTTTATAACTCTGATCACATTCTGCCTGGAAGAATTCTATCTTAACAACTAGTTGCTAAGCTAGAGTGCAGAGACTGTGTCTGACTCATCTCTGTTATCTCCCAGGCACTTAGAGATTGCTGTTGATTAAGTGTCTTCACAGTGATGGTGCCAATGTCCTAAAAGGATTTAACACATCTCCACAGAGATACTGTCTCAATAACACCTTCAATTCAGTCCCACCTCCTCTATAAGGGATATTTATACCACACTCTAATATGCTTAAGGACTGCCTAAGTAACAGCTGCATTCTCTTCTCAGATCTCTGCACTGTTTCCTCATTTCTTTCTTGTTAAAAAAAACTGAGATATAACTCACCTAACATAAAATTCACCCTGTTAAAGTACGTGGATACATTGTATGGATAGATCACATTTAATTAATACATCATCAGTTAGTAGACGTTCAGGTTTGCTCCACTTTTTCCCTAATACAAGCATTTTTCATGTACAACTTTTTGTGTGGATATATATCTTAAATTCTCTTGGGTTTATACTGAAGAATGGGACTTCTGGGTCATATTGTAACTCTTTGTTTAATCTTCTGAGGAACCGAAAGATTTTTTTCCCAAGTGGCTACAACATTTTACATTCCCAGCAGCAGTGTATGAGGGTTCTCATTTCTCCAATTCCTCACCAACACTTGCTGTTGTCCATTTTTTTTACTATAACAATCCTAGGGGATATAAAATGATATCTCACTGTAGTTTTGATTTGCATTTCCCTGGTGGTTAATGACGTTGAGTACCTTTCATCTGCTTGTTGGCCATTTGTACACGTTCTTTAGAGCAATGTCTTTTAAATCCTTTGACCATTTCTTCATTGGGCTCTTTTCATTTTCGAGTTACAAGAGTTCTTCATACATTCTGTTTACTAGACTCTTATCAGATAAATGATTTTCAAATTCTGTGGGCTGTCTTTTCACTTTATTGATAGTGTCCTGTGAAGCACAAACATTTTAATCTTTTTTTTTTTTTTTTTTTGCTGAGGAAGACTGGCCCTGGGCTAACATCTGTGCCCATCTTCCTCCACTTTATATGGGATGCCACCACAGCATGGCCTGACAAGTGGTGCATCAGTGCATGCCTGGGATCCGAACCCAGGCTGCCAGCAGCGGAGTGCGTGCACTTAATCACTATGCCATGGGGCTGGCCCCACAAACATTTTAATCTTGATGAAATTTATCGATTTTTTCATTTATTACTTGTGCTTTTGGTGTCATATCTAAGAAACCAATCTGTAATCCAAGGTCACAAAGACTAACACCTATAGTTTCTTCTAAGCATCATACATTTTAAGCTCTTATACTTAAGTCTATGATCCATTGAGTTAGTTTTTGATATAGTGTGAGGTAGGGGCCCGATCTAATTCTTTTGCATGTGGATATTTAGTTGCTTCAGTACCATTTATTGAAAAGACTCTTCTTTCCCCATTGAATTGTCTTGGCACTCTTGCTGAAAATCAATTGACCATAAATGAATGGGTTCATTTGTGGACAATCAATTCTATTTCATTGATCTATATGGTTACCCTTTGCTAGTAATACACTGTTTTGATTACAGTAGCTTTGTAATCAAGCTTTGCAGCAACTTTTAAAATTGGGAATTGTGAGTCCTCCAACTGTCCTTTTAAAGGTTTTTTTAGGTATTCTGGATCCCATGAATTTCCAGATGATTTAAAATCAGCTTGTTAATTGCTGAAAAAAAAATAAAAAAGCCAGGTGGAATTTAGACATGGAGAGCACTGAATCTGCAGATCAATTTGGAGAGCAATGCCATCTTAACAACGTCTTCCAATCCATTAACATGGAATGTATTTCCATTTATTTAGATCTTCTTTAATTTCTTTCAACATTTTATAGTTTTCAGTGTACAAGTTTTGCACTTTTGTTAAATTTATTCCTAAGTATTTTATTCCTTTTGATGCTATTATAAATGGAATTGTTCTCTAAATTTTATTGTCAGATTATTTGTTGCTAGTGTACAGAAATACAACTGAATTTTTCCTTTCCAACCTAGATGCCTTTATTTCTTTTTCTTGCCTAATTGCCCTAGCTAGAATCTCCAGTAAAAAGCTGAGTAGAAATGGTGAGAGTGGACACCCTTGTCACATTCCTGATCTTAGACAGACTGCTTTTAGTCTTTCACCATTAGTAAGATGTGAGCTGTGGATTTTTTTATAGATGTCCTTTATCAGGTTGAAGAAGTTCCCTTTGATTTCTAGGTTGTTGAGTGTTTTAATCACGGAAAGGTGTTGGATTTTGTCAAATGCTTTTCTGTGTCTATTGAGATGATCACATGGGTTTTTTCCTTTATTCTATTAATATGGTGTATTACGTTGACTGACTTTCTTATGTTGAACCAAACTTACATTCCCAGGATATATCCCACCTGGTCGTGATGTATAATCCCTTTTATATGGTGGATTCAATTTGCTATTATCTTGTTGAGAATGTCTGTGTATATGTTCATAAGGGATATTGGTCTGTAGTTTTCTTTTCTTGTAATGTGTTACCTGGTTTTGGTATCAGGATAATGCTGGCCTCTTAGAATGAGTTATAAATGTTCCCTTCTATTTTGGGGGAGAGTTTGTGAAGAACCAGTGTTAATTCTTCTTTAAATGTCTGCTAGAAAACACCAGCGAGGCCATCTCATCCTGGGCTTTTCTTTGTGGGATTTTAAAAAATTATTCTTAATGCAATCTCTTTAATTTTATGAGTCTCTAGATTTTCTATTTCTTTTTGAGTCAGTTTCAGCACTCTGTGTCTTTCTAGAAATTTGTGCAATTTAACTAGATTATCTAATTTATTGGCATACAAGAGTTCATAGTGTTCCCCTATAATCCTTTTTATTTCTCTAAGATCAACAGCAACATCCCCACTTGATTTTGGTAACTTGAGTCTTCTTTTTTCTTGGTCAGTCTAGATAAAGATTTGTCAATTTTGTTGATCTTTTCAAAGAACCTACTTTGGTTTCATTGATTTTTCTCTATTGTTTTTCTATTATATATTTCATTTCTTTCCACTCTGATCTTTATTTTCTTCCTTCTGCTTGCTTTGGATTCAGTTTTCTCTTTTTTTTTCTAGTTTTTTAAGGTCAAGGTTATGCTATTGATTTAAAATCATTCTTCTCCTTAAATATAGGCACATACAGCTATAAGTTTCCCTCTAAGAACTGCTTTAACCACATCCCACTAAATTTTGTTATGTTGTGTTTTTGTTTTAATTAATCTCAAATTATTTTCTAATTTCCCCTGTGATTTCTGCTTTAAATCATTGGTTGTTAAGAATGTGTTGTTTAATTTCCACATATTTCTGAATTTCTTAAATTTCTTTTTGAGATTTCTGATTTCATTTCATTGCAGTTAGAGAACATCTTTGTATAATTTAAATCCTTTAAAATTTACTGAGATTTGCTTTATGAATTAACATATGTTCTATCTTGGAGAATGTCTCATGTGCATTTGAGAAGAATGGGCACTCTACTATTGTTGGGTGAAGTGTTCTACAGATGTCTGCTGGGTTTAGTTGGTTTCTAGTGTTGTTCAAGTCCTCTATTTCCTTACTGATTTTCTGTTTATATGATATATCCATTATTGAAAGTGAAGTTCTGAAGTCTTCAACTATTGCTATTGAATTGTCAATTTCTCCCTTCAATTCTGTCAGTGGTTTCTTTTTTCTTGAGGATCTGTATATGTAGGTGCATTTATATTTATAATTGTTATACTTTCTTGAAATATTGACCTTTTATCAAAATATAATGTCTTCTTTGTCTCTAGTAACAATTTTTATTTAAAATCTATTTTGTCTGATGTTAGTATGGCCACTCCAGCTCTTTTTGTTACTATTTGCATGGTATATATTTTTCATGCTTTAACTTTTAACCTATTCGTGACTTTAAATCTTAAGTGTATCTCCTGTAGACAGCATATATTTGGATCACAGTGGGGTTTTTTGTTTTTGTTTTTTTTTAATCCATTCTGCCCTTATCTGCCTTTTGATTGGAGTGTTTAATCTATTGACACATAGTGCAATTATTGTTAAGGTAGGATTTACATCTGCCACTTTATTACTTGTTTTCTATATATCCTATGTATTTTTTGTTCCTTTATTCCTGCCTTCTTTTATGCTGAACAGTATTTTCTACTATACCATTTTAATACCCTCATCGTTTTTTTTTACTTTAAAAAAAATTATTTTCTTAGTGGTTGCCTAGGGGGTTACAATTAACATCTTAACTTGTAACAATCTTGTCTGGATTAACACCAACTTAATTACAACAATATACAGAAACTACTCCTATATAGCTCAATTCCCTCCCTCCAATCCTTTGTGCTGGTATTATCATATGAATTATATCTTTATGCAGTCCATGTATCACTTAACAATGGCAACACTTTCTGAGAAATGTGTTATGCAATTTTGTTATTGTGTGAACATCACAGAATGTACAAAAGAGGAACAAACTTTTGTTTGTTTCTCTTCTATTAATCTGTTCCTTAAGAGATCTACACCCAGAGCTGATGAAGAGAAAGTGAGAAAAAGCTTTTCTCACAGGGCAAGTTTCCAATCAGGTCAATAGAGACAAATCTTGCAAGTGAAGTCTTCCAGGGAACCATCAGACAAGTTAAATAATAGCAATTCTTGGGCTGGCCTGGTGTCATAGTGGTTAAGTTCATGCGTTCCACTTCAGTGGCCCGGGGTTTGTGGGTTCGGATCTTGGGCGTGGATATACACACTGCTCATCAAGCCATGCTGTGGCAGTGCCCATACACAAAATAGAGGAAGACTGGCACAGACGTTAGCTCAGGGCCAATCTTCCTCACCAAAAAAAAAAATAACAATAATGATAATAATAGCAATTCTTTGAGAATGATGCCTTGAAGGAACTCCATCCTCATTCTGCCCTTCCAGTGGCTGCCAGTCTGCTGGTTTTAATGGTGATTGTGGGCTCTTGGTTTTCAAAGCTACAGTGGAGCCAGGTAGTGAGGAGGGGAAATGGCAAGTTAAAACCACAAAGCTTTCCGTTCTTATTGAGATTCAGACATTTTTCTTAAATAGATGCTCTCTGGATTGCTGCAGACCTTTAGTTAATTTCCATAGTTCTGACAAAGTTGATTCTGACAATTTTTGCCAATACTCTCACTGCTTTTATGGAGAAGATTGTCAGAGGTCCTTATTCCATCATTCTTACCGACATAACTCTTCATTTCCTTCTTGACTTAGGCAAGTCTTCTTAACTTGATCCACTTTTCATTTTTGTTTATTCCTGGTTCCTCAGAGTCTATATCATCTGGTGCATAATTCTTTCCTCTTGGATGTAGAGTTGTGCACTTTTATAAGACATTTCTATATCATTCTTAGATGTATTTTTACACCTGTGATATGTTCTCTTCCAAAATACCCTCTCCCTATTATGGCAAACTCCAATTCATCCTTTATGTTCTAGTTCAAATATCAACTCCTCTGTTAGGTCTGCTCACTCCATCTACCTGTTAGCCAAATCAATTGCTCCCACATCTTCTCCTATAGCCCTCTTTACATGTATCTATTATAGCCCATATTTAATGTACCCTGTCTGCTTTACTAGACTGTGAATCTTTGAGGACAGATACTATACCTGATTCATCTTTGTATACCTAAAGTCTAACACACAGAAGGTACTGAGGAAATATTTTATGAATTGATTCTCAGTAAAGAAGTTATCATTCCACTAGCAGTAAGAAATAATCTCATCGAAGGCACTGAGCCCTCAGACATAAGCAGAAGCTAATGATCACAAATGATTTTATAATGCAAATATAACAGCAGAAGTCTTATAATTAACAGAATAAAGAGAAAAGCCATGTGCTTTCTTTTTATTTAACTTTGAGAAAATGTCTCTTGGAATCAGATTAGTGATAATGTTCTTCTGGAGCTCTGGACTGGTTCCCTGGACACTTGGGTTCTCTTCCAAGCCACCTCTGACCTGCTATAGGATTCTGAAGGAGCCAACAAGAATCTGTCCTTTAATGTGAAAGTGATTAATTTCTTCTTTAACTCATACATGCCCTATTAAACTTATATTTTTAAGAGATCTCTTTCCCTGCTGTATGGAGAAAGAATGACAGGAAGACAAGACTGAAAGCAGGAAGAGTAGACAGGAGACTACTTCAAGAGTGAAGGTAAAAATTGATGGTGATCTGGATCAGAGAGAAATGGGATAATTTGAGAAGTTCTGTAGATAGAACAGATTTGATTTGGTGTTAGATTAGATGTCAAGAAAGAGCGAGAGAGAGTGAAAGCTGACCCAAAAGTTCTAGCTTGACTGGTTGAATCCTGGTACTATTTATTAAGACGGAAAAAAGTGTTGAGGAGGAAACAGGTTTGAAGGGAAAAAAATTCAAGAGTTCTGTTTTGGACATATATATATATATATATATATATATATATATATAAGACATGAAAGTGGAGATGTCATGCAGATAATGGAAACTCAAAGGAAAGGTCTTTACTAGAAATAAAAAATTGGAAGTTATACGATAAGGATGGTATGAAGTCTATGGCAATGGTTAAGATCACCTAAGGGAAGAATTTACAGACATTTAAAGTAAGTATTGGGAAGAGAAGTCAAGATGGCGGCGTAATCAGACTCTGAACTCACCTCCTCCTGCGGACACAGCCAATTTACAAATACTCGTGGAAAAATTACTCCTGAGAGAGAACTGAAAACTGGATAAGAGGAACTCCTGCAACAAATGACAATCTTAATTGAGGTGGAAGAGGCAGAAATTCCCTTCTGGAGAGAAAAAACGCCACTTTCACAAGCCGCCAGCTTCAAGGCCGCCTGGGAGCAGCCCAAAGGCACACACCCCTCCTTAGGGGAGCGGGGCCCTGAGCTGGGGAGCACTCCCACTGTAGGCATTTTGTGGACCCAGCACAATCGAGACGAGTGGCATAATATCTGACTTTGTCTGCTACTAAAGCATTGCGGAGTACCCCCAGAAAAGCTGGTTCACAAAGAAATTAAAACCGGCTCTTAAAGGGCCCTCACACAAATTCACCCGTTTCAGAAAGCAAAACTAAAATCACCAGAAAGAAAGGTGCACAGTGCTTTGGTGAAAAGAGACTCACCTGATAGGCTCTGAGTGCATCGCAGTGAGAGGTGAGACCTTTCCAGGGACTGGGACATTGCTGGCAGCCACTGTTGTGGCCTGGTGTGGGCGTGCTGACACAGACACCATTGGGGTTCTCCCTAGGGCCTGCTAGCCCAGGGTCTGCCCCACCCACTAGAGCACCAATTTAATCCAGCTCAGCCAGGGCAGGCAGCCCACCCTAGGGACTGGCCCCACCCAACAACAAGCCCTCAGGCAACTTGTGGGCCTGCATAGATTGGTGACTAGATTCTCTGCAGCCTGGTGACTGAGCCCACTTCAGTGGGGCAGGGCGTGCACAAGGAGCAGGTGGAGAGTGTGGGGCACTGGTGGAGTGTGTGGGGCTCCCGCCGTGGAGAGACTGGGTCCACTTCAGGAGGTCGGGGCACGCACACGGGGCAGGACTCTGTTGACTGAGTGTGTGGACCTGTGGGCGGTGGGGCTTGTCAGCTGCAGAAGACTTGTGCTTCTCAAAGACCCACATAGGGGGTTTGTCCCACCTCCAAAGCCTGAAACAATTGGGTGCTCCCGTGCCTGAGGCCAGCCCCACCCAGCTGCAATCCTCAGAGAGCTGACAAGACACCTAAAGCCTGGAGGCTTATAGCAATTGTAAGCCCCTGAGCCTAAGAACCTGCCAGACTGGGGGCCTACTCACTTAAAAGAAATACTGCAACACAAATGTGCTATTAGAACTTGCAGCCAACTGTGCTGGGACTCCCCACACCCGATAAAGAGACTGAAGGGCCCACAACAACTACAAGCAGCTGAGCATTACAACAGCTGGCCTGGAGCATAACTCAGTCTCCCTGGGCACCTACAGGGAGAGCAAACATGCCACAACAGAAGGACACACGTAGCCCACATAGGGGTCACTCCTGGAACATTGAGAACTGAGGGAAGCACTCTGCGAACCTAATAAGGCATCACTTATATGAGGTCACCTATCCAAGAGCAGGAGACGTAGCTGACCTACCTAATACATAGACAGAAGCACAGGGAAAGAGGCAAAATGAGGAGGCAAAGGAATAAATTTCAAGTAAGGGAACAGGATAAAACCCCAGAAAAGGAACTAAGTGAAACAGAAATGAGCAACCTACTCGACAGAGAGTTCAAAGAAAGAGTGTTAAGGATGCTCAGGATGCTCACTGATGTGGGGAGAAGAATGGATGAACTCGGTGAGAATGTCAACACAGAAATGGAAGATATAAAAAAGAACCAATCAGAAATGATGAATACAATACTGGAAAATGAAAAATTCACTAGAGGGACTCAAAAGCAGAGTAGAGGATACAGAAGAACGGATCTGCGAGCTGGATGAAAGACTAGAAGAAATCACCCAAGCTGAAGAGGTAAAAGAAAAAAGAATTAAAAAGACTGAGGACAGTCTAAGGGACCTCTGGGACAACATCAAGTGCACTAACATCCGTGTTATAGGTGTTCCAGAAGGAGAAGAGTGAGACAAAGGGGCAGAGAATCTATTTGAAGAAATAATAGATGAAAACTTCCGTAACCTAAGGAAGGAAACAGACATCCAGGTACAGGAAACACAGAGAGCCCCAAACAAGATAAAACCAAAGAGGCCCACACCAAGACACATCACAATCAAAATGTCCAGAATTAAAGATAAAGAGAGAATCCTAAAAGCCACAAGAGAAAGACAAGTTACATACAAAGGAAACCCCATAAGGCTATCAGCTGACTTCTCAGCAGAAAACTTACAGGCTAGAAGAGAGTGGCATGATATATTTAAAGTGCTAAAAGGAAAAAACTTACAGCCAAGAATACTCTACCTGGCAAGGTTATCATTCAAAATGTAAGGAAAGATAAAAAGTTTCCCAGACAAGCAAAAATTAAAGGAGTTTGTCACCAAGAAACCAGTACTACAAGAAATGCTAAAAGGACTTATTTAAGGGGAAAAGAGAAGACCACAAATAGGAAAAATTATCTATTTCCATGATAGCAGGATAATGGATACAAACGCACAAAAAGGAGGTTAGATATGATATCAAAAACATAAAATGTGGGAGGAGGGGAGTTAAAGAGTAGAGCTTTCAGACAGAGGTCAAACTAAAGAGACCATCAATTCTGTATACGGACCCCATGGTAATCACAAACCAGAAACCTATAATAAATACACAAAAAACTAAGAGAAAGGAACCCAAACATAATACTAAAGAAAGCCATCAAACCACAAGGGAAGAGAGCAAGAGAAGAAGAAAGGAACAGAGAAGGACTATTAAAACACTGAGAAAAAAAAAGTTAAAAAATGGCAGTAAGTAAATACTTATCCATAGCTACTTTACACATCAATGGACTAAATGCTCCAATTAAAAGGCATAGGGTGGCTGATTGGATAAAAAAAGAAGACCCATATATATGCTGCATACAAGAGACACACTTCAGACCTAAGGACACTCACAAACTGAAACTGAAGGGATGGAAAAAGATACTCCATGCAAATGGCAATGAAAAGAAAGCTGGGGTAGCAATACTCATATCAGACAAAATAGACTTTAAAACAAAAACTGTAAAAAGAGACAAAGAAGGGCATTACATAATGATCAAGGGAACAATCCAACAAGAAGATATAACACTTGTAAATATCTATGCACCCAACGTAGGAGCACCTAAATATATAAAGCAATTATTAACAGACATAAAAAGAGAAATAGACAGAAACACAGAAACACTAGGGGACTTTAACACTCCACTTACACCAATGGATAGATCACCCAAACAGAAGATCAATAAGGAAACACTGGCCTTAAATGACACACTAGAACAGATGGACCTAGTAGCTATATACAGAACATTCCATCCAAAAACCAAAGAATACACGTTCTTTTCAAATGCACATGGAACATTCTGCAGGATTGATCACATATTAGGCCACAAAACAAGTCTCCATAAATTTAAGAAGATTGAAATAATACCAAGCATCTTTTCTGACCACAATGGGTTGAAACTAGAAATCAACTATATGAAGAGAATCAGAAAAGCCACAAATATGTGGAGAATAAACAAAATGCTACTGAACAACGATTGGGTCAATGAAGAAATCAAAGGAGAAATCAAAAAATACCTGGAAACAAATGAAAATGAAAATACGACATGCCAGAAATTATGGGATACAGCAAAAGCGGTTCTAAGAGGGAAGTTTATAGCAATACAGGCCTATCTCAACAAACAAGAAAAATCTCAAATAAACAATCTAACAACGCACCTAAAGGAACTGAAAAAAGAAGAACAAATAAACCCCAAAATCAGTAGAAGGGAAATAATAAAAATCAGAGCAGAAATAAATGAAACAGAGACTAATAAAACAATAGAAAAAAATTAATAAAACCAAGAGATGATTCTTTGAAAAGATAAACAAAATTGACAAACCTTTAGCTAGTCTCACCAAGAAAAAAAGAGAGAAGGCTCAAATAAGTAAAATCAGAAATGAAAGAGGAGAAATTACAACGGACAACTCAGAAATACAAAAGATTATAAGAGAATACTATGAAAAGCTATATGTCAACAAATTTGACAATCTGGAAGAAATGGATAAATTCTTAGAATCATACAACCTTCCAAAACTGGATCAAGAAGAAATAGAGAATTTGAACAGACCAATCACCAGTAAGGAAATTGAAACAGTAATCAAAGACCTCCCCAAAAATAAAAGTCCAGGACCAGATGGCTTCCCTGGTGAATTCTACCAAACATTCAAAGAAGACTTAATACCTATCCTTCTCAGACTCTTCCAAAAAATTGAGGAGAGGGGGAAGCTCCCTAACTCGTTCTATGAAGCCGACATTACCCTGATACCAAAACCAGACAGGGACAACACACAAAACAGAAAATTAAAGGGGCCGGCCCCGTGGCTTAGCGGTTAAGTGTGCGCGCTCCGCTGCTGGTGGCCCGGGGTTCAGATCCTGGGCGCGCACCAACATACTGCTTCTCCGGCCATGCTGAGGCCGCGTCCCACATACAGCACTTAGAAGGATGTGCAGCTATGACATACAACTATCTGCTGGGGCTTTGGGGGAAAAATAAATAAATTAAATTAAATTAAATTAAATTAAATTAAAAAAAAGAAAATTACAGGCCAATATCACTGATGAACATTGATGCAAAAATCCTCAACAAAATACTAGCAAATCGCATACAACAATACATTAAAAAGATTATACACCATGATCAAGTGGGATTTATTCCAGGTATGCAGGGATGGTTCAACATTCGCAAATCAATCAACGTAATACACCACATTAATAAAACAAAGAATAAAAATCACATGATCATCTCAATAGATGCAGAGAAAGCATTTGACAAGATACAGCATCCATTTATGATAAAAACTCTGAATAAAATCGGTATGGAAGGAAAGTTCCTCAACATAATAAAGGCGATATATGACAAACCCACAGCTAATATCATCCTCAATGGTGAAAAAGTGAAAGCTCTCCCTCTGAGAAGAGGAACCAGACAAGGATGCCCACTCTCACCACTCGTATTTAACATAGTATTGGAAGTCCTAGCCAGAGCAATCAGGGAAGAAAAAGAAATAAAAGGGATCCAAATTGGAAAGGAAGAAGTGAAACTCTCACTATTTGCAGATGACATTATCTTATATATAGAAAACCCTAAAGAATCCACCAAAAAACTTTCAAAAGTAATAAACGAATACAGTAAAGTTGCAGGATACAAAATCAATATACAAAAATCAGTTGCATTTCTATACACTAACAACGAAGTAGCAGAAAGAGAAATTAAGAATACCATCCCATTTACAATTGCAACAAAAAGAATAAAATACCTAGGAATAAACTTAACCAAAGAGGTGAAATATCTGTACACCGAAAACTATAAAACATTGCTGAAAGAAATTGAAGACGACACAAAGAAATGGAAAGATATTCCGTGCTCTTGGATTGGAAGAATTAACATAGTTAAGATGTCCATACTTCCTAAAGCCATCTATAGATTCAATGCAATCCCTATCAAAGTTCCAACAACATTTTTTATGGAAATAGAACAAAGAATCCTAAAATTTATATGGAACAACAAAAGACCCAAAATAGCTAAAGGAGTCCTGAGAAAAAAGAACAAAGCGGGAGGTATCACACTCTCTGATTTCAAAATATACTACAAACCTATAGTAACCAAAACAGCATGGCACTGGCACAAAAACAGACACACAGATCAATGGAATAGAATTGAAAGCCCAGAAATAAACCCACACATCTATGGACAGCTAATCTTTGACAAAGGAGCCAAGAACATACAATGGAGAAAAGAAAGTCTCTTCAACAAATGGTGTTGGGAAAACTGGACAGCCACATGCAAAAAAATGAAAGTAGACCCTTACCTTACACCATACACAAAAATTAACTCAAAATGGATTAAAGACTTGAATATAAGACCTGAAACTATGAAACTTCTAGAAGAAAACACAGGCAGTACGCTCTTCGACATCGGTCTTAGCAACATATTTTCAAGCACCATGTCTGACCGGGCAAGAGAAACAACAGAAAAAATAAATAAACGGGACTACATAAAACTAAAAAGCTTCTGCACAGCAAGGGAAACCATCAACAAAACAAAAAGACAACCTAACAATTGAGAGAAGATATTTGCAAACCATACATCTGATAAGGGGCTAATCTCCAAAATATATAAAGAACTCATGCATCTCAACAACAAAAAAACTAACAACCCAATTAAAAAATGGGCAAAAGACCTGAACAGACATTTCTTCAAAGAAGACATACAGATGGCCAACAGGCACATGAAAAGATATTCAACATCATTAACTATCAGGGAAATGCAAATCAAAACTACAATGAGATATCACCTCACGCCTGTCAGAATGGCTATAATTAACAAGACAGGAAACAACAAGTGTTGGAGAGGATGTGGAGAGAAGGGAAGTCTCATACACTGCTGGTGGGAGTGCAAACTGGTGCAGCCACTATGGAAAACAGTATGGAGATTCCTCAAAAAATTAAGGATAAAACTATGATCCAGCTATTCCACTGCTGGGTATATTTCTCCAAAGAACTTGAAAACACCAATGCATAAAGATACATGCACCCCTGTGTTCATTGCAGCGTTATTCACAATAGCCAAGACATGGAAGCAACCGAAATGCCCATCAAGGGACGAATGGATAAAGAAGATGTGGTATATATACACAATGGAATACTACTCAGCCATAAGAAACGATGAAATTCAGACATTGGTGACAACATGGAGGGACATTGAGGGTATTATGCAAAGTGAAATAAGTCAGAGGGAGAAGGTCAAATACCGTATGATCTCACTCATTAAGTAGTAGATAATAACAACAACAAACACATAGAAACAGAGATTGGATAGGTGGCTACCAGAGGGGAAAGGGGGAGGGAGGAGGGCAAAAGGGATAATTAGGCACATGTGGGCGGTGATGGGTTGTAATTAGTATTTGGGTGGTGAACATGAGAACATGATGTAATCCATGCAGAAATAGAAGTATAATGATATACACCTGAAATTTATACAATGTTATAAACCAATGTTACCGCAATAAACAAAAAATTAAAAAAAATAAAGTATTGATAAAAAAAAAAGAATTTAAAGAAAGAGAAGAAATAAGGGCTCAGTTCTGAGCTCTGAGAAATACCAACATTTAGGGATCAGGTAGAGGGGAAATAACCAGGAAAGGGTACTAACAAAGAGCAGCCACTGAGATAGGGGAAAGGAGGGAATGGTCAGTTGTTCTGAACGCTGCTGATGGAGCAAGGTCAGTGAGGATAGAGAAATGCCCACTGAATTCGTCCAATGATGGGTAATGGTCCTCTGAAAAGAGCCATTTCAGTGTAGTTGAGGTGATGATGCAGAAGCTAGACTGTACCGAGTTGAAGAGAAAAGGGAAGATGAAAAAGAAAAGACATCATGTATAGACAATTCTTTCTTGAAATGTTTTCTTCCCTTGGCTTCAATGACACTGTACTTTCCTGTTTCTCCAACCTATGTGGCTGCCTTTTCTCAGTTGCCTTTGTTAGGTTATCCTCTACAGACCTTTAAATGTTGAAGTTCTTAAGAATTTAGGTCATCTAATTCTGCTCTTTCTCTCTCTTCCACCTAAAGGTTTCAGTAACCACATGTAGGCCAGCAACTCCCAGATCTTACACTGTATCTTTGTCTCAGATCTCTCCTCTGAGCTCTAGACTTGTATATTCAATTGCCTATTCAACATCTCAAAATTAAACTCAACATTCTCCTTCCATGACTGTTTTTCTTCCAGTGTTCCAGATTCTCTGTGAATTATATCATTATCTTCCCAGTTGTTCAAGATAGACACCTGGCAGTCATGCTTCACTTTTTTCTCCCTTGTGTACCACAACCAATCCAATAGCAAGTCCTGTGCATTCTACCCTCAAATATGTCTAATTTATAAACTGTCTGTTGGTCAAGCATCTGAAGGCCGCTTATGTATATTATCTTTCTCATTAAGGCTCACAAGTACCCAATAGGGTACGTATTATCCCCATCTTGAAACTGAAGTCAGAGAGTTTAAGTAACTTACTGTGGTAACACAAAAAGTAAATGGCAGAGAGGGAGGGATTTAATACTAAATATGCTTGACTCCATACTGCCTCTGACCCCCTTTCTTAACCTCTATGAGGCGAAGTCTCCTCAAGAGTAAAATGAACCTAATATTTCCTAGCTTTAGGCTGTTATGAAAATTTTAAAAATAAATTATAAGGTACATATTCCTAGTACAGGGTATGAATTCAATAAATGTTAAGTTCCTTACACTCATTCCTTCTTCTATACTGTTTCTTGGGCCAGCCCAGTGATATCAGGATTACAGAGATGAACCAAGATTCCTCCTTGCCTTCAAGAAGCAAATAATTTAAGGAGACAACATGAACACACAAAACAATGAGACAATAATATAAGACAGTAGAGAATTAAGCATTCAATTGCGAGCAGAGGTTCCTTTCATACAGTTCATAGAAAGGAGAAAGGGCATATGGGGAATGGGAATGGGAGGGGACTTTTGAAAAGAACCTATTAGAACAGTTAGCTATATAGTAAGGATATCAGCAAAGAGAGACAAGGCATTCAGAAGAAAAGATACTGATGTGGAAAGGAGAATAACATGCTCAGGGTCAGCAATGAGAGCGACCTGATTTCAGCAAAAGGTGCTTATTTTTTCCGACATCGAGGTATTTTTGCTACTAAGTTTCCTCATTACAGTTTAAGTTCCAGTGGGAACAAAGGAAAATTTGAGCCCATTATTAAGACCAAATGTCCTGGCAGGCAGAGCCATCATTAAACTGTCTACTCGCCTTCCCATGGAAGGGGAACAAGCCCCAGACTGACCCAAGAGATAAAAATAACTGAGATGCTGGGGTGTGCTTTGAGAATAATATCACACTGTCAAATGGGTCTAACGACGTCAATCACCTTTTCCTAGCTTGCATCTCTCAGGGGCAGCTTTTAACACTGACAAACATCACCATTCCTATGTCCAAAGTTTCCCTTGGTAAAAACCCAAAGAGACCACCAATACTAATATGCCCACTAAGTCTGGGACTTGGATTAAGAAGCTTTTATTCTCCAGCACCTGTTCAATAAGCCATCTTGGCTTCTACGACAAAGAAATGTGATACATAATTTGCTCCAACATTCAGCAGAGCCTCTGGACAATGACATCATAGAGTATTAGAAATGGAAAGAAACTTAAAGATTACTTTGGTCTTATTTTACCAATAAGGACACAGAGACCCAAAGCAGGGAAGTGATAAGTTCAAGGTCGAAGGGATCCTGCAGGAGAAGAAGGGTTATCAGGATGGCCAACAGACTCTGGAGAAGGAAAGTCACATAGGGCCCATAGCGAGAATAGTAATGGAAAGTTGAGGGAAAGGAAAAATATTATAGAGCTACTCTCAGAGCTCCAATGGCTCTTTAGTACTGATCAAGAAACCTAAAAGATTATTCCAAAGTCACCTTAGACTCTGGCCCAACAGTCCCTTCCCCCATTTCCTGAATGTTCCAGGTGGTCAATCAATAAACATTTACTGTGTACCAACTACGTAAAACATTTTGAAACATCGCCAAGTATAGAATGCATCGCCAAGTATAGAATGAAATATAGTCCCTTATCCCAAAAAGCCTACAGTCTGGCTGAGGACATAAGAAATAATATATGAGAAATGAAATAATATGAGTGGTCAAGGGATTCCAAGTAAGTAGTACAGCTAATAAGTGTTCTGAATTCAGGGAGCTTGGAAAGAGCTCAATAGGTAGAAGTATAGAAGACTTGACAGAGGAACTAGACATGACTAGGATAAAAATTTGGCTAGAAGAGAAGATGGTGGAGACACTTCAGGCCTGACTGGAGCTGAGGACTTAGACTTGTAGATCTCATCACTGATGAAGAGGAGATATACTCAGAGGAATTACAATGAAAGATGAGATTGGAAGCAGCAGCAAATACTAAGAAAAGCACCGAGTTAACCTTAAGCACAAGATTCAGTTCTGTCAGCTACTGGTTATGTGGCCTAGAGCAAGTTATGTAAACTCTATAGAAATGAGAATAACAATACCTTCCACGCAGGGTTACTGTAAGAATTATAAAGTAAACATGGATAAGCACCTAGAATAGCACCAGGGATATAGTCAGTGGACAATAAGTGGCTGGGTATTTTTGTTGTTGTTGTTAATTTTGTTTTGGTTTTTGTTTGAAAGTAAGTGTGTGAAGGGAAGGGCTGGGTCAAGAAAATGTCGGAGACGTGAGGATGAAGTGAGTTAAGTCCTGGAAATGAATAGAGTAAGAAACAGGAGAGCTAGAAACAAATTTTCTACTTATGAAGTGGTGGAAATTGGATGAGAAAGAGAAGGACTGGTCTAGACCTGTGGTTCTCAAACACTGGTCCACAACTCTACCTGGTTATATGAGAATCACCTGAAACGTTTAATAACAAAAATCTAGGATCCCAACACTGAGGGTCTGATTAAAGAGATCTGAGGTAGAAATCGAGACTCTTTATTTTTTTTTAAAAATTCTGCATGGATTTCTGATGCACAGGAAGACCTAATAACTTCTAGACTAGGTAACACTTAAGGTCCCTTCCAAACCTAAGAATCTCTGATTCCAAGCAAGCAGTGAATTCTGAAGACCTGAACTACTATCCTTAAGATCCAGGCATTCAAAGATTCAGGAAATTGAGGCCTAGCCAGCCATATTGCATGATCTTTTAGAAAGTATATGATCACGTCACTCTTTGGATTAAAAAAAAAAAAAAAATCAATCTTTAAGTCAAGCTCTGCCTGGCTTTCAAAGATCTTTACAACTTAGGCCCAGCTTACCTTTTTGAAGTCATCCTTTGCCAACTCCACTCCATGAAGCAAGTCATACCATATTTAAAAATACGCACATTCATGCTTCTGCATTTTTATGTATGCTATTCTCTCTGTCTGGAATAATCAATCTCCTACCCCATTCCCACTAGAGACCTTTGTCTATCTGGAGAAATTTTACTTATCCTTCAAAGCCACTCAGACATGATCCCTCCAGATGGAATTATTTACTTCCTCCTCTATGTTCTTCACATCTCTCTCTACAAGACTTTCTCTCACTTATTATGGTTAATTGCTTTCATATCTTTAGTGCCAACTAGAATGAGCTCTTGGAAAGCAGTGACTGTGTCTTAACTACCTCTTGAAGAAAGAAGAGCCCATAGTTTTTTCTATATTTTGATCTAAACCTTAATTATCTTGAGAAATTGTGTTTTAAAACAGCGAGGAAAGTTTGAATATTGGTGCTCTGTTCAACAGTGAAGGAGTTCATATATTTTTTGATTATTTCCTCATAGGCAATCCTAAGAAGTTCAAATTCCAAGAAGTCTTTGATATATGATCTTAGACATATAAGGAGACTTAAAGATAGTGTATTTGGGGGAAAAACCCCACCTTTTTAAAAAGAATTTTCTTGGCAAAAAATAATGACTGATCTGTAGTAATTTGCCTTAATTACCTGTTACGGTGACATCTCCCTCCATTGATGGTTAATATCTACTCTGTGCAATTATTTTGTAACTTGGCCAGGGTAGTTCTGAAACTCAAATCCAGAAGTTTTTTATTAGAAGGCTCAACGTTCATTTTGGTATACAACACATGCCTCTCAACCTCCAAGTAAGGCTTTAAAGTAAACACTTCTACATAGGCTGCTGCCTTACATTTATTTGATGGTCAAAGTCTCTATTCCAATTAACAGGTAGCAGAGATGTTGAGTAAGGGGTAAGATACAGAGGCTAGACAACTGTTAAGTTCCCACTAAGTCTTGAGGTTTTGTTATTTTGACAGAAGAAAATACCTAGCATAAATAATACCTATAATCCAATTTAAATACAAAAAAATTTTCCCCAAATTAAGTATAGAAATAAGAACCCTGTGACAAACCAAAAGACCTGGCTTACAGGTCCTAGCTCTTCTGCTTGTATTGGAAGTGATCTCTAATTTAAAGTCACCCTCCCCGTCTAGCCACTCTTCCTTATTTTAAAATAAGGATGATATCACTTGAGCTGTGAAGATCAAAACAGACCTTGAATATAAAAGCTCTTTGAAGGGAATAAAGTGTTTCCTCAACAAGAAGAAAGAAGCAAGGAAAAGAACATTTATTAAGTATTTATTACATACCAAGTGCTATGCTGGGCACTTATAAATATATTATCATACTTAATTTTCACAATAACCCTAAAAGGATGTAGGGATCATTTCTGAATAAAGTCCTGGAAATTCAGAGAATTTAGATATCTTGCCAAGGCCTCATAATTCATAAATAGAACCCAAGTTGTTTTGCTTTCGGCTTTTTGCATAGATAGATAGATAATTTTTTTACTTCAAAGCCCAATCTTTTTCCTAATACGTCATGCTGCCTCTCAAAAAGACTGTAACAATCATACTTCCTCTCCATAACCCCATAGTTGAAATAATCATATTTGCCCATAGAGGTCACAGCAAATAATTTGGGAAACACTAACATTGAAAGCTATCACTCAGCCTATAAACTGTCAAAATGTTTCTAAGGAAAAATTAGGGCAAAGTTGTCTTCTCCTAGCCCCATGCTCCTGAAATGGGACTAATGTGTCAAAAAGCAGATATCTCCACAGAACATGCATAGAGACTCTTTCTGCAGTACCAATTTTATACAATGATTTTTTGGGGGAAAGGTGGGTGTTTTTAAAAATCCTACTTTTTCTGAGTATATATTTGTAATAAATTCAACATAAAAATATAAACTTAAATGAAAGTCTTCTTCAATATCCCCTCTGAAAATAAACAGTTTAGTGTTTATCTTTATTCCAGACTTAACTCTTCCACCTACTAAGATTATGAGGGGAAGAGACAGAGGAAATGAGTTTTGTATTTTCCTTAAAAAGAATTTAAAACATGATGTTAATATTTAAACAAATAAAAATATATTGCGGAATAGAATTTTTTAAGTTTACATGAGTTTGTCTTAATATAATGTTTTAAATATATCTATTACTCAACGTGAAGTAAACCGTTTAGTGCTATGCTGTTCCCCTCTCCCCCAAAACCTCGGTGTTCACCTTCCTCTGTCATTTGGGATATGTGTGGGGGAAAAGTTAGGAAAGCATTACCTAGCCAGTCCGTCAGTGACGCAATCAGATAAAACACCATGACCTCAATTAGGCCAAGGTACAAGGAAGTAAAGCTTCATTATCAGGCTCTTGGCCAGGAACATCCTGCTATCCCTGCCGTCATTCCAGAAGACTTTCTGTCCAGGAGCTCCGAGCTCCATTCCCTTACTTCTGAGTTGCCAAGTCTCGGTTTCTAAAACTTAAAAAAGTTAGTCCAACTCTCTTATTTTATAGCTGAGGATCCCGAGGCACACAGAAGTAAACTCACTAGCTCAAGGTCTTATTTGCAAGAAAGTGGCAGAGCCAGGACTCAAACTTAGGTCTTCAGACTCTTAATTCAGTATTCTTTCTACTTCATTGTGTCATCTCTCTTTTTGGGCTGCTCTAACTTACATGAACTCAGCATCTGTATTGGGTGCTTCCATGGGACCTTGGGTATGTCCTTTTTATTTACGTGGTCATAAAGTCGACCTCTAACCTGGCAAGTTCTACCTGGCTATTCAAAGACAAACTAGAGTTTCCTCATAGTCCTTTATAAATAACAACAATATTTGCAGGAAAATAGCTTAAGCTTTCTGACGGCCACAGCCAGAGACTTTCTCTTCATCAGCTCTGGGTGTAGATCTCTTAAGGAGCTGCTGATTTTGTAACTGATAAGGACCAAGAGGCCCATAAAAAAACAACAAACTTCAGAATTAAATTTGTTAGTCTTAAAGATATGTGTCCCCTGGAGGCCAAGTCAGATATCTAAGCAGAAATTTTCTTAAAATGATTTTTGTCTATTTCCTGGTAATCAGAGTCTAAAGTGCTTTCAGGGCTACCTAGTGCCTATTGAATTCTAGACTCTAACTACAGCACGTTATAGATAAGAAAACCAGGCACCAGAAGGGACTGCCTAGAATTATATAGCTCATAAGGAACACAGGCAAGACTAAAACCCAGGGCTCTTGAATACAGCCCAGGATTCTCCCCCTGCACTCCACTCACTCTTAGGTAACAGGCAACTGCTAGGATACCTTGTCTACCTTTCTGCACTGTCTACTACTCCCCAACCATCTTCCCCTGACTCCCCCTAGAAACCTAATGCCCTTAGGCTCCCTAAAGGCTGCTACAACACAATTCACCCAGGACCGCTCTAAAATTAATTATTCCTTCTAGATTCTCATCTGATCCACTGTCCTGGAGAAAAGAATCTGATTAACTAATTTGCATATGGATTTAATGGATTATACTTTCCAAGGGCATCTGCAGAGTATAAGAGGATACCAATTAAGAAAAAGAGATTAAAACTCTCTAAAATTTTGAACGGCTCCTCGGAGAAAAATAGAGGAGTCTAAACAACACGGAAAGAAAAAATTAGGAAAATTAGAAGTGGTTAGATATTATAGGAAAGCAGCTTTCACACCTCAATATTATAAAGAACATTCAAAGTGATCAAATGGATTATCTCAAGGGGCAGAAATAAACTGAGCAATGAATAGTTTTAATTAAAACCTGTATGACTACCTAACAGGGATGCCTTAAATAGGATTTCTGAATTATATGAGTAGGGAGAGACATGTCTAAACAACAGACTGTCCCAGCATTCTCCTCTCCCCATCCCAACCCATGAAAAACATTACATGGCCTCTAAGCTTTGGTCATTTTCTACTTGGTAGAGTATTGGTAGCATATGGGGGTAAATTCAGATGTCATGGTAATTCTGCTAGGTAGATGGAGGAGTTAGGGCTTCCTCAACCCCAGTAGGCTCCTGTTTCCAGACAGATTAAAACTAGCAGATGGTTGAGCTATGCACCATCCTCACCACAGACCACTGGGCAGAATAGATGATGAAGGGCCTTCTTCAGTAGGAGCAGCAGACCACACATAGGCTCCTTATGCTCAGAGAGAATAAGTACAGTCCACAGAGAAAGAAGTTATAGGGACCCAGGAGTTTCAGGAACATTCAAGCACTTCTGGTATTTTCTGAGTGCTTTCCTAAACCTGAAGGCTTTCCAAGTCTAAGGGGGAATTGTGGAGGAAGGAACAAACATTTCTCTTGTCCTTAGCTCTCCCCTTGAGTTTTCCTATTCCTCACTGCCCCAGTTCCACCAACCTAGGGTAAGAAGCTAAACAAACTTTAATCTACGAGATTTGTTAACACCAATGCCAAGGGTGGTGGAACTCTTAGTCATAGGTATTTTGGGCAAGAAATGGAGATTTTTCCAAAAGACATAATTAAGAACAATAGGAATGGTTAGACATTATAGGTAAGTAGATTTCTATCTCAATATCATCAAGAACTTTTTTTTTTTTTTTGCAAGGCAAGATTTCCCCTAAGCTAACATCTGCTGCCAATCTTCCTCCTTTTTCTCCTGCAAAGCCCCAGTACATAGCTGCATATAGCTGTAAGTTCTGGTTCTTCTATGTGAGCTGCCACCACAACATGGCTACTGACAGATGAGCGATGTCGTTCCGCACCAGGAACCCAACCCGGGCTGCCGAAGCAGAGCCTGCAGAACTTTAACCTCTAGGCCATCAGGGCTGGCTCAAGAAGAATGTTTTAAGAATCTAAGTAATCCAACAGACTCTCTCAAGGGGCGGAATCTTTGGGATCAAAAAGTTCAAGTCCTTTGTAAACAGATAAGAAAAATTAAGTAGACAAGTGAAGAGTGACAGCACTAAGTCAAAACTTAGGTCTCCTGACTTCTAATTCAGTGCCATTCTCCTGTGTAATAAAGGACTAACACATGGGAAAAAACTACAAAATAACATATATCACAGGACCACAAAAGTCCTAGAATTGGACAGTAGCAATAGATATACCTCCTCTAAAACTTCTCATACAAGTGTTTATCCAACTTATTTATAAATGCCTTTTAGTAACAAAGTAATATTTATTTCCTAAATTAGCCTATTTCACCTTCTAACAGCATTTTAGAAAGGTCTTCGTAACATTATACTTTGCAGAAAAACATTAACTTAGCAGGTTTGAGACTGCTATCCTTAGAAAGACTTGCTTGGAAGGTTGGCCCTTGGCTGGTATCTAGGAACTTGGATTTCAGGAGAGTACCACCATTTCCAAATTTATAAGAATGGCCTACTGTGCCTAAATTTTTTGTACAAACAATGTGGTTTATGCTGAACACTCACTTTCCTTCTAGGGATCTGGAATTATGGTATGTTCTGAGCAGAGGGTGCCTAAAGGACCAGCCCCCAGTAAAAACTTTGGGCACTAAGTTTTTTAAGAGCTTCCTTGGTAGACAACATTTCACACTTGTTGTCACAACTTGCTGCTGGAGGAATTAAGTATATCCTGTGTGACTCCACCAAAGAGGACTCTTGGAAGCTTGCACCTGGGTTCCTCTAGACTTCACCCCATGTGCCTTTTTCCTTAGCTGATTTTGCTTTGTATCCTTTCACTGCAATAAATCTTAGCTGTGAGTGTAACTATACGCTGAGTCCTGAGAATCCTCCTAGCTAGCACATCATCAAATCTGGGGATGGTCTTAGGGACTCCTCACACATACTGAGCCTTATTCTACCTTCCTTATTTTCTGCCCATTGGTCCTTCAGTTCTATACCTCAGAACAAACACTAAAGTTAATAACAAACCAATAAGCATACAAAGACACAACAATGTGAGAGCTTTAGGAAAGCTTACTAGAGGAAATAACACTTAAGTTGGGCCTCGAAGAAAGGGTGGGATACAGATAGACATGAAAAGAGATTACAAATCAATCCATTTAGATAGTCAGGCAAGCAGTTTGAACATAGGAAAAAGGTGGGGATTGGCAGAGGAGGGGCATATGTGGTGGCAGAAGGATGGATTAGATGGTTCCTGAGAAAAATACTTCTGAGATTCTGATTCTCTAATTTTCAAGCACTGTTAGAAATCATCAGTTCAATTACAGAACCTCTCCAACCCCAGAAATGTACAGAACACATTCCTTGGGTCTATTATAAAGCATTGATCACTATCTGAATTGCCTTCTCAAGTATTCTCTCAGAATATTTACAATTTGCATTGGTAACAAACAAAAAAAGTAAATGAAAGGAAAGAACTAAAAGCTCAAATATCTGAAATGAACAACCTAATAATAAGCACTAAAATAAGGAATTCCTAAAAAGCAAATCATCTTTCAGCTACCTTTTTATTGTAGAAATGCAAAATATCTGGAACAATAGCTCATTCCTTCAGAAACCAACAGGAGGGAATATTACATATTATATTTTCCTTTCAAGTAGCTCTTGTGGTAATTTGATATTATGGACATACTTATAGCACTGTATTAGAAAAGACAATTGTGTGTGCATAGATAAAAGGCAGCTTTTCACTTGTTTATTCAATGAGCATTTATCAAGCATTTACATGTCAAGCACTACCAGGCTAACAGTGCTCTAAAATCCAGATGTGATCAATTCTCTCATCAACGAAAATACATTAATAGTATTTTGATCTATCATAAATAGATGATGCTATTTACTTTCTTCATACTACTTCACAATTAAATTATCCTTCCTTTAAGGTATCAGTCTTCAAATTCTTATGGTTGAACATTTTTCTTCCACAAGTAGGGACAGCAAATACCCCAAAAAGTTCTATGCAAAGTTTGATTGCAATCTGTGGTCAGGATTACAGTTATTCTTACATGAATATTCCTGGGAGTGAATTCTTCTCAGTTGAGTCACTGGCATCAATCTCAATGCTTAATCTTACCTACTAAACTAACTAGCTCTGGAGAACAGCTGATGGAGGAGATACTACCAAGATTGTCCCATTTGTAATCTGGCAGTAAGTAAAATTAATCAGAAAAAAGTCAGAGAGGAAACTGTAACTCTACTTCCAACACCTCTCCCTCTGTCAAATTCTGTTCCATTGGTCAGCAGCTGGTTCAGCCTTCCCTCAACACTCCTTCCTCCTCTGTCTTACCATCTGTTTAAAACCACACAATTTCCCAGGTCAAACTTAACTCTGACCACTCTTACTCCTCCAAACCATCTGTCACTGCAGAGGCAGTTGACATGCTGTAATCTTAGCATCCCTGGGCTATAAGGGTAACCCCAGTTTGTTTCCAGAGCAGTGTAATGGGAGGTTCAAGGGCTTTGTAATGACAGAGATGTAGGTTCAAAACACAGCTCTCCTACTAAGGAGCCATGCGATATTAGATAAGTTACTTAACTTTTCTTAGCCTTGGCAGGAATAATACTTACCTAATAGGATTGTTGTGAGGATTAATTAATATAGGTAAAACATTTGGCATAGCGTCTGGCACCTAGTAATGAGTGATTAAAAAGGTAACTATTATTAGCATTACTCCCTTGGAATTATTTTTTTCTTCATTCTCACTTCCCATAGTGATCATGTTACCATAATACAAAACTGGTACACACGGTCTCATAAAAAAAATTATTACTTCTAGGTTCAAAAAGCAACCTGGGAAATATATTTTACATGCCAAAACACTGGATTTTGCCTAACATTTTCACAGCTCATGCGGACAAGGAGAGTATCTGAAATCAGCACTGAGAAAACTCAAGAACTATGGTAACACAACTGTAGTTACTCCTGGCATTTATTGCCTCACACTGGAATTACTTCATTAGCCTCCTGACTAGCCTGGTTTTTCCCACCTCTAAAGGCAGCAAAGCATAATGAGAAAAGCATGAACTTGGGAGTGAGTCAGACATGTATTCTAGTCCAGGCTCTACAACTAATTAGCTACGTGACTTGGGCTTGTTACTCTGCCCTTCTGTACCTCAATATCCTCATCTATAAAATGGGGATAATAATAGTACCTACTTCACAGGACTACTGTCAGGATTAAATAAATTAATATATGTTCTAAAGTGTTTAGAACAGTGCCTGGCAAACAGTAACTACTCAAGGAATGGCGACTATTAATATTACCCGCTATGTGCTCTTTAAAGACAGTAATTGACTCATTGTTTTAAAAATCTAGCAGGTGATCTAGTGCTGCAAATAACAGGCATTACACATGCTTTTCTTAATAAACATATAATTTTAAAAAGCATTTATGTACTTCTAATAAGATTTCAGAAATGGAAAGCATAAGTCACTGGCCAAATACAGGAGAAAATATTACCTCAGTAATTCTTAGTGTATAGGAATTTGTTATCAGAGAAAAGAGAAAGAATAGAATATCTTTTCAAATAATGACCCAGGAGATTCAATTTTTTAATTTAAAGAAAACTGTAAGGCTAAGAAAAAAAGAAACTCAGCAGCATCCACAGATAAATGTGGACTGCAGGTTATTTCACTCACACTGTAATGGCAGGGCATCATTCCTTCCTACCTGTGCTAGGTAGATAAAAACCCATAGATCATATCAACTGATATCACGTCAACTGTACCCAAAGTAATTTTCTTCCAAATAGAATAATGGATTTCGGGGCCGGCCCCGTGGCTTAGCGGTTAAGTGCACGCGCTCCACTGTTGGCGGTCCGGGTTCGGATCCCGGACGCACACCGACGCACCGCTTCTCCCGCCATGCTGAGGCCACGTCCCACATACAGCAACTAGAAGGATGTACAACTATGACATACAACTATCTACTGGGGCTTTGGGGGGAGAAAAAAAAAGGAGGAGGATTGGCAATAGATGTTAGCTCAGAGCTGGTCTTCCTCAGCAAAAAGAGGAAGATTAGCACAGACGTTAGCTCAGGGCTGACCTTCCTCACAAAAAAAAAAAAAAAAAGAACAATGGATTTCTCATTATATTATCTAAGCATTTAATGTAAAAGCTTTTTCCTGTGATCTCAATTCCACTTCTTTGGAGAAGATGAAGCTCTATGTCGTGAAAACAACCTGTGTGACATCCTTAGGCTAATTTAAAGATGGAATGATACATAGAAAGCCACTGGACTAAAAATAAGACCTCGGGTTTAATCTGAGCTCATCAACCACATCTATAGCGCAAGTCACTTAATCAGTCTTTGCCTCAGTTTCCTCACTTATCAAATTGAGAAAGGACTATTTAATATTCACATCATTGTAAGAAGAATGGAATAATTAATGACTATGTATTTAGTAAGCTATGAATATTAAACAGATGTGCAATAACATAACTAATTTAAAATCAGTAGAGCTGGGAAGTGACATCTTAAAGTTCTTTTGATAACAAGAAAGAAACCCACTATAAATTACCTTAACAAAAAAAGAAAATTTATTGTAAGGATATAGGGACATCTAAGAGAACTCAAGAGCTGAGCTCTTAAGGAACTATAATCAGAAACTGCAGTCATCAGGAACCAAAGTTTCTGTCACTCATCACTGCTTTTTCTCTGCTTCAAACTAGTGTCTCTTGGGCCCAATTTCCGGTTTCCAGGGATTAACCTGACCGGGTTCTGTGGTCCACCCCTGGTCCAATCAACTGAGTAGGGGGGATAGCAAGATTTCTCAGAAAAAGGAGAGCATCATGAACTGAACAAACAACACAAATTTTTCTACTACAGGCAAATTAGAAATATTTTTAATATTAAACTCTGAGGGCAAGAACTTGCATACATTTTTCTTCCAGGTCACATGGTGTGGCCAAAATGGGTGGGAGCAGGGGAAATGTAAGTATGTTTAAAGGCAAATTATTTACATAATTAACTTAAGCCTAATGTAACTCTCTTACATCTTGAGAGCTAGAAGAGATAAATCCAACTTTAAAGCTTACGACTCTGAGCCAGCCCTGATGGCCTAGTAGTTAAAGTTCAGCGTTCTCACCGCTTTGGTGGCCCGGGTTCATTTCCTGGTCATGGAACCACACCACCCGTCTGTCAGTTGCCATGCTATGGTGGCAGCTCACATAGAAGAACTAGAAGGACTTACAACTAGGATTTACAACCATGCATAAGAAATGAAAAGAAAAAGAAAGAAAAGAAAAAAAAGGGGGGAAGATTGGCAACAGATGTTAGCTCAGGGTGAATCTTTTCCTGCAAATAACTAAATAAATAAAGCTTAGGACTCTGAGTATTAAGCAATTCCTAGATTTGTCTCACTCAACTACCTGCCCTCCTTCCATCCTCCTGAACAGCTTATGTTCTCCAAATATGTCATGTGTTTTCATGTCCCTATACCTTTGCACATGCTTCTTCCCTCTACTTATTCATTCAACAAATATTAGTTGAGCACCTATGTCCCAAACATCATTCTAAGCATTACATAAGCCTTCATAGGGTTTATATTCTAGTAGAGAAAGAGAAAGAATAAATAAGTATACAAATAAATAATTACTGATACTGATAAGCACTATGAAAGAAATAAGCTTTGCCAAGCATAGATGGTGTGAGATTACTTACAGAGAGAACAAAAAAGTCAGGACCAGATGATAAGGAACTCTAGTACTTTTGGTTTAAGAAAGTCAGGAGAGTGCCTTTCTTCCCACCTCACTGGCCCTCCTTCTCAGGCCCTTTTGCTCCTCCCCCTCCTTTATCCAGCCCCTAAATTTAGAGGTCCTCAGGGCCTGGTCATGAATAAGAAAGTATATTCAGAGAAGTCTTACTTCCAGTCTGGTCCTGTACACCATGTTCTCCAATGACCACATTTCCCACGGTGAATCATTTTTATTAATTTTCATTTATCCTTCCAGTATTTCTTTTTGAAAATATAAATAAATGAATACATACTTCTCCTGTATGTAATATGAAATGAATTCATACTTTTCCTATTTCTTAAATAAAAGTATACTATACACACTGTTCTGTACCTTGCTTTTTTCACTTATTATACTGAAAGTTAAGTCCTCATTCCTTTTTATGGTGGTATAACACACCATTGGGTGGATGTATCATAATAACGGACATCTGAGGTTTTTTCCAATCTGTCCATAATACAAATAATATTGATTTGGATACTGGTGCCCTACTGAGAGCCAGAAATGAAACCTCAGGCCTGTACAAAGCAGACATTGAAACTAAGACTCCTGTATAAAGCCAGGCCACAGAACAAATATAATAATAATAATGACTAATTTGAATATAAAAGCAAGTGAAGTATAAAAACTAGATAACAATAAAACATAAGATGTAAAGAATAATCAGATTAAGATTGTGGAATTGTTCTACAGGAGAATAAAGAAATTGACTGAATTTAGATTTTAAGTCAACTGCAACTTCATAATTTCAAGTGTTCATTAAAGGAATACAAACAGAATGTATAACTTCCAAACTAATGGAGAGGGAAAAGCAGGGAGAAAAAAACTTGCAACCTGGTAGGAGGTGGGAAAGAAAAAGAAAATGATGAATAGTAAAAGTAGAGTAATGAGCATGTCTTGACATGAGTACAGCCATGTTTGGCCGTTCCATTGACCTACAGCCACCAGCACACAAAGAAATATAAAGCTGCTTTCTGTGTGGTGAGAACTGGCCTTTCTCCCAGGAACTGGCCCTTCTCCCACAGAGATAGTTGCAAATTGTAACATTACAAGGCTCTTCGGGCGACGTAGCTCAGGACGGACTGGCCATCTGTGCTGGGCTGGGATGATAACCAGAGAGAACAAGGCACGTACACAACTGCCGGGCTGGGACGATAGCCAGTGGGCTCAGTGCACGTATGCAACTGATAACCATTTGTGCACGGCAACACTAAATGCTTGCTCTGCAAACTCTGTAACTGCTTACTCTGGAAATTACTGACGCTATATAAACTGCTGGAAACTGAGGCCTGTTTAGAGTCTCACCTGTGGAAGGGACACCTTGCCCAGGACCTCCGATGATTAGATTCCCGCCTAGCCGTGTCAATTGAAGGGACTCTGCCCGGCAGTGGGGAGAGTAACCGAGTAACCGATCTGATGTGTTTTCTTTTCAGTCAACCTGGTGTTTCTCTTTCCGGTTGATTTGTGTCATTTCCCTTCAGTCGATCTGGTGTTTCCCTTTCCGATGGATCTGATCTTTTTCCCTCTTATTATATGACCTATTCGAATCTGCTGCTGTCTCAGTCAATTTGGTGTTTCCCTTTCCGATCGATCTGATGTTTTTCCCTCTTATTATTTGACCTATTCGGATCTGTTTGCGGACTATCACCTTTACTCTCCTCTATATAATAAAATATATCTTCAGTCCATTTGTTTGGAGTGGAAAGTTTCTTTTACGTCTCCGATCGAATCCCCCAAACCTCTCAAAACAGAGCATAACACAACCAGGAAATATTAATCCAACATATCAATAATTATAATAAATGTAAAATTTCAATAAAATAAAAATTGTCAAATTGATTTTTAAATCTGTTTATATGCTGTTTACAAGAGACACACCTAAAATATATAAACATGAAAAGTTGAAAGAAAAGGGATGGAAAAAATATATCAGACTAAATATCACACAAAACTATCTATCAGATAGAACTAAAGGCAAAAAGTGGAGGGAAAAAGTGGAGGGAAAATTGATGGAGGGAAAAGAGGCATATTATATATAATTAATAACAGTAATCTAGCAAGATGATATAACTACTTGGAAACATGTATGGCCCTAATTTACAGCTTCCAAATATATGAGGCAAAAGTTGACAGAATTGCAAGAAGAAACTGACAAATCTATAATTGAAGTGGTAGATTTTAACAAACCTCTCTAGATAATTGATAAATCAAGAAGAAAATTATTAAGTCCATGAATATTTATATAATAATTAGCAAGCCTGATCCAAGAAATGGGTTAGATTCCAACAATAAAGAACACATATTCTACTTAAGCACACATGGAGCATTTATAAAAACTGTTTTATGTAAGCCTTTAAGCCTTGACAAATTTCAAAGATTCAATCCCTGGCTCCAATGCACTAAATTAGAAATCAATAACAAAAATATGTTTTAATATTCTGTCTTTTAGTTAAAGATGACAGAGCGAACATAAATATTTAACTCTGTTACCTCCAGAAATCCAACTATAATAAATGTAAAGCATTGCTTTATTTTTGGTTTTCTTTTTAAGGTATAAATGCACATGGACAATGAGAATAGAAGAATGGCAACAGCCACAAAATTGTGGACACTGGAAAAAGAAAGGAGTGGTAACCTGAAGCAGACTTGAGAAAGCTGAATCCTAAGCCAGCAGTGGGGAAAGCAAAGAAGTGGCCTGGTTTATATTATGGAACCCCCAAAAGGCCCAGGTTCCTGGAAGTGGCATTACAGGTAAAGGCAAGCAGATCAACTGAGTGTTAAGAAGCAGTTAGGCCTCTATATCCTCTATTACTGCACTTAGTTTGGTAACAGATTCCCCTGACCTTCCTTAATCCAGTCAGAAAATTAGAGTTTATTCTCAGGAGAAGTTGAAAAGAGGGTTTCTTTGCCTAGGGGCCACTAGGCAAGTTTGAAGATACAGGTACTTAACTGAAAACAGGAAGGATTACTTTCTGTAAGTAAACAGAAAGTTTACTTTCTAATTGTTGAGAAACCCCAGCCCATGCCATACTGAAATTCCAGAATTCTGGAAGCCATGATTATATCCTCCTAGGAAGAGGAGTGAGAGAGCCTTCTGAGCTGTACAAGAAAAAAATGTTAAGATATTGACACATTGATCAGATCTAGCTGGATCACCCTACAGAGAGGCCCATAGTAGATACGCTCCACCCAAACCCACAGAGCTGTCAATCTGCCTTTAGGGTCCCATCTTTAGACTTGAGGAGACAGTTGAGAATAATATACATTTTAGTAGACACTACGAAATGAAACACAGAGATCAAACCCATGAACAGATCAAAAAGCAACCTAGAGAAACAGAGACTATGCAGGGAAGTAAAAGCTTTAAAGACTATCATTAACATCCTCAAAAAGATAATGGACCCATGACTGAAAAACAGGATGAAAAGAGAATAATCTGAGAAAAACACAAGAGTTCTTGGAAGTGGTTTCTGTAGCATAGTGGTTAGCATGTTCGCCTAACAAAGGGTTCTTGCAAGTTAAAAATATATATAGGAGAAGCCCAGAAATAAATTCTCACATTTACAATCCATTGATTTTTGACAAGGGTGCCAAGACAAGTCAACAGAGAAAGAAGAATATTTTCAACAAATGGTGGTGGGACCACTGTATATCCATGTGCAAAACAAGGAATTTGGACTACTAATTAATACCATATGCAGAAATTAACTCAAAATGGATCAAAGGCCTAAATGTAAGAGCAAAATCTACAGGACTCTTAGAAGCAAACAGCCATAAATCTTTATGACCTTGGATTAGACAATAGTTTTTAGATACGACCTCAAAAGCACAATCAACAAGGGAAAAAATAAATAAATAGAACTTTATTAAAATTAAAAACTTTGTGCTTCAAAAGACACTATCAATAAAATGAAAAGACAACACACGGAAGTGGAGAAAATATTTGCAAATCATTTATCTGATAAGGGTCTAGTATCCAGAATAAAGAACTCTTACAACTCAATAATAAAAAGATGAATAACCCAATTAAAAAATTATCAAACGATTTGAAAAGACATTTCTCCAAAAAACATACACAAACAGCCTATATCACACAAAAAGATGCTCAACATCATTAACCATCAGGCAAACACAAATCTAAACCACAATAAGGTACCAATTCACAGCCACTAGGATGACTATAATCAAAAAGACAGAAAACAATAAATGTTGGTCAGGATGTGGAGAAATTGGAAACCTTATACAGAGCTAGTGGGAATGTAAAATGGTGCAGTTGCTGTGGAAAAGAATTTGACAGTTCCTCAAATGGTTAAAATAGAGTTATCCCTTGACCCAGCAATTCCACTCCTAGGTATATACCCAAGAGAAATGAAAAATATACTCTCACAAAAATTAATACATGAATGTTCATAGCAGCATTATTTATAATAGCCATAAACTCAAATGTCCATCAACTTGGGAAAACAATTTGGCATTTCCTCAAAAGGTTAAACCTACAGTTCCCATATGAGCCAGAAATTCCATTCCTAGGCATACACCCAAGAGAATGCAAAACATATGTTCACACAACAACTTGTACATGGATGTTCATAGCAGGTTTATTCCTAATAGCCAAGAGTGGAAACAACCCAATGCCCATAATTGATGACTGGATAAAGAAAATATGGCATATCCATACAACACAATGTTATTCAGCAATAAAATAGAATAAAGTACTGATACACAATAAAACATGGATGAGGAGCTGGCCCAGTGGTATAGTGGTTACGTTCACACACTCCGCTTTGGCGGCCCACAGTCCACGGGTTCGGATCCCGGGCACAGACCTACACACCACTCATGAACCAATGTTGTGGTAGTGTCACACATACAAAAAATAGAGGAAGACTGGCACAGATGTTAGCTCAGGGACAATCTTCCTCAAGCAAAAAGAGGAAGATTGGCAACAAGTGTTAGCTCAGGGCCAATCTTCCTGACCAAAAAATAAATAAATGAATAAAAATTAAAAAAAAAAAACAAAACATGGATGAACTTTGAAAACATTACTCTAACTGAAAGAAGCCAGTAAAAAGAGACCACATACTGTATAATTCCACTTACATAAAGTGTCCAGAGGGCAAATCTGTAGAGACAGAAAGCAGATTAATGGTTGATTTTGGCTGAGAAGGTGAGGGGAAATAGAGTGTGACTGCTAATGGGTACAGAGTTTCTTTCTGAGGTGATGAAAATGTTCTAAAATTGATTGTGGTGATGGCTGCACAACTCTGTGGATATACTAGAAACCACTGAAATGTACACTTTAAATGGGAAAATTTTTTAAAGAGAAAAAAATAATATCACTGAAAGAAAACTCAATAGGAAGGCTAGAAGAAAAGTTAAGGAAATCTTCCTAAAATACAGAAAAAACTCAGAAATGGAAAACAGAAGAGAAAAAAAAATCAAGAAAATTACCTAATTGATTCAGAAGTTTCAACATCCAAACAACAATAGTTCCAGAAAGAGAGACCAGAAAAATATGAGTTGGAAATCGACAATGAAAGAATTCAAGAAAATGTCCCAGAATTGAAGGACTTGTTTTCCCAAATGAAAGGGCTCCATAGAGCTCAGCATGACAAATGAAAATAGATTCTCACCAAGGTTCAACATTATAAATTTCAGAAGAGCAAGCCAAAGAGAAAATCCTAAAAGCTGGTGGGAACAGATCACATACAAAAGATCAGTTATCAAAGTGGCTTTGAACTTCCCAGGAATAATACTGGAATCCAGAAGATAACTGAGCAATGCCTTCAACATCCTAAGGGGAAATAACCCAACCTAAAATTCTAAAGTCAGCAAACTATCAATTAAGTGCAAGAGTAGTATTAAGATATTTTCAGACATGAAAGGTGGAACTTTAAACGTTTCCATAAAAAGAGAAAGAGATCAAGTACATACCAAATGCCTTATTACATTTGAGTTCATTCAAATTTTAATTTAAAAAAATTAAAGAATGCTTGAGAGGTGAAGACATGAAGACAGATTGAGTTTGAGAAGTTTTTCTAGGAAAGGAACAAGGAACAAGGAACTTGGGTGGGTAGCTATAGAAGAATATGGGAGTCAAGGAAGCTTTTTTTAAAGTTATTTAAGATAATTGATTCTAGAGCTTATAATATTCTGACGGGAACGATTCAGTAGAGAGAGAGAAACTGATGCTACTTAGAATGCCCCCTCCATCAGTTTTGTGAGGCTTCATTTACAGCAGCATAAAGCTTCCTAAGAAGCTAAGTAGATACCCACTGAATCTTTGACAATTTTCTGAACACCACCAGCACCAATTGCAATCAGATCCTTAGGATGGACTTGTGTGACTTCATATAAACTTTGCTGCTATAGAGCTGCAAAGACCATGAAGTGAATCTATCTTGGAGGTAATACTGCTGATAGCGCTTAAAGGGCTAAGAGAAGAGGCAATCATTCCAGAAGTATTATCTAGGAGAAAATATTGATTCTCTCAGTGCTCTAGGCTCAAGCTATGAATGTGGTTGTGATTCTTGATACTTTTATCACACATCAGGAGCTCCAAGCAAAGCCTATCATCTTCAACCTAACACTTAAGCCATACAAGTTCTTGAATGTTAGCTCTAGACAGGACTGCAGCAATCGTCTTGTCCAACTCCTCAGTGTCAAGATGAACAATTTAAAGACCTGAGATGTATAGTGATTTTCTTAAGGTTAAAAGAAGATCATAAATTCTGTGTAAAATGATTTGGGATCAATAATGTTAGGATAAGATTTTTAAAAAAACAACTTTGTTTCAAAATAAAAAATAAAAACCAGACGCAGAGCTAGAACCAAAACTTAGAAGTTCAAGTTCAATTCTCTTACATTTCTCTCTACCCTGCCTTTCATCAATGAAAACACATTTGTACACTTCCTATCTCCTCCCTGAATGCCTTACAATCTTATATTACTGTATCAATGTATGCTATAGAAGTTATACTAACTCAGTTGATAAACAGGCCAAACAAAACACCAATGACTTTGGCACAAAGTGCAGCCACTTATTTGCCAAGGCCCTACAGAAAGCCCCAGGATAAGTGCAAACAGCTCACAATGCCTACAGCACAGGAAAATCTGCACTACTGAGTGTTATGTGAAATAAAGGGACCTTCTCGTGTTTTAGTAAAAATGACAGCCTGATCTCAACTTGAAAATATCAAAAACAGTGACTCCACATCAGGAACAAGCGCCTGGAAAAATGTTGAATTCAAAAAAAATTTATTAAGATCCTAACAGGTATTCAGCCCTATGTAAGATGCTCTGCAAGACATAAGAGACTAAGGACAATTTCTGTTGTCAGAGAAGTTTCACATAGTTAGTGGGATGAGACTGACATACATACATATTAGAAAATGGCCTTGGAAATTATATAAGATAATTCTTCCATTTTGCAAGTGGGGAAATTGAGGCTAGGAAAAGCAAATGCTAGTTAGTGACCCAGCTCACATGAGAACCCAAGTCTGCTGACTTCCTATTTACTGTTCCTACCAAACCAGCTATAACCACACATCCATGAGTAATTTTAATGTTTAAATCCTTTCACAAAGGATTTAAGAGTGTTTCCCAACACACATACAATAGAGAAGAATAAAATAAAAATTATTGATGGTGTTAAGGCAAGGAAAATAGTAACAGCAAAAAATAAGGAAGAACAATACAGATGTATGTCATAAGGTCCTATATACATTGCTAGTGATGGACAATAAATTTGACACTCAGTTTCTGTACAACAAAACAACGAGGGAAAACCAATCAGACTTGTAGCATCATTAAATGAAAACAAACCAGTTAGTTGGAAATAGCCTAAATACGTCTCATAATAAGAACTAAAAGGAATTTCTCCCATAGATTCTCACAAAAAGGACACACATCATATACAAAATATGTGGATATCTCAAATAACCAATAAATAGATTCTAGAATTTTTGTATACGGACATCCAATTTTTCCAGCACCATTTGTTGAAAAGATTATCCTTCCTCCATTTAATTGTCTTTACTCCTTTGTCAAAGATCACTTGACTATATTTGTGTAGGTCTATTTCTGGGCTCTCCATTCTGTTCCATTGATCTATTTGTCTATTCATTCACCAGTACCACACTGGCTTAATTACTATAGCTTTTATAATAAGTCTTGCAATCAGGTAATGTGAATCCTCCAACCTTGTTCTTTCTGATATTTTGCTGGCTACTCCAGATCTTTTGTCTTTCCATATAAACTTTAGAATCAGTTTGTTGGTATCAGCATGTTGAAGTTATGTCAACAGATACTTCTCAGACAGAAATGCAAAATAGTTTGCTGGGATTTTTATTGGGACTCCACTGAATCTATAGATCAAGTTGGAAAGAATTAACATCCTAACAATATTGAGTCTTCCAATCCATGAACATGGAATATCTCTCCATTTATTTAGATTTTCTTTGATTTCTTTCATCAGAGTTTTGTAGTTTTCTACATATATTTCCTGTACATATTTTGTTAGAGTTATACCTAGATATTTCTTTTGTTTAGATTTTAGATTTTCTTTTATTTAGATTTATACCTAAGTGGGTTTTTTTTTCTTTTTTTTTTTTTGTGAGGAAGATTAGCCCTGAGCTAACATCCACTGCCACTCCTCCTCTTTTTTCTGAGGAAGATTGGCCCTGGGCTAATATCCGTGCCCATTTTCCTCTACTTTATATGGGATGCTGCCACAGCACGGCTTGACAAGCGGTGCATCAGTGCACACCCGGGATGCGAACCCGTGAACCCCAGGCCGCCGAAGCGGGGTGCATGCACTTAACTGCTACGCCAGCAGGCCGGCCCCTAAGTGGTTTTTTTTTTGTAGTGCTATTGTAAATGGTACTGTTTGGTGAATTTCAAATTCCAATTGTTCATTGCTGATACATAAGAAAACAACTGATTTTTATCTATTAACTTATAGAAAACAACTGATTTTTGTATATGAACCTTGCATCCTGCAACCTTGCTCTACTTGCTTATTGGTTCCAGGAATTTTTTTTGTTAATTCTAGTAATTTTCTACACAGACAATCACGTCAGCTGTGAACAAAGACAGTTTTTTTCCTTCTTTCTCAATCTATATACCTTTTATTTCCTTTTCTTGTCTTTTTGCACTAGCTAGGCCATCCAGTACAATGTTGAATAAGAGTGGTGAGAAAGGACATCTCTTCCTTATTCCGAATCTTAGGGGGAAAGCATACAGTTTCTCACCATTGAGCATGATGTTAGCTGTAGGTTTTTTGTAAGATGTTCTTTATCAAGTGGAGGAAATTTGCCTCTATTCCTAGTTTGCTGAGAGTGTTTATCACAAATGGTGTTGCATTTCCTCAAAGGTTTTTTCAGCATCAATTTTATTGCTGTCATTATTATTATTATTATTCAAATATTTCTTCTGCTTTCTCTTCTCCTTCTGATATTCTAATTTCATATAAGTTAAACCTGTTGAAATTGCCCCACAATTCTTGGATGGTTCATTTTTTTTTTTTTTTTTTAACTCTTTCTTTTCTTTGCATTTCTGTCAGAGAAGTTTCTATCGACATATCTTCAAGAACACAGATAATTTCCTTGGCTGTGTCCAGTCTACTGATTAGCCCGTAAAGGCATTCTTCATTTCTGTTACAGTGTTATTTCTAGAATTTCTTTTTCATTCTTTCTTACAGTTTTCATCTCTCTACTTACATTATCCATTTGTTCTTTCATGTTGTGTACTTTTTCCATTACAGTCCTTCACATATTAATCATAGCTACTTTAAATTTCCTGTCTGATAATTCCAAAATCTGTGTCATATCTGAGTCTGGTTCTGATGCTTGCTTTGTCTCTTCAGACTGTGTTTTTTCATTTCTTTTAGCATGCCTTCTAATTTTTTGTTGAAAGCCAGATCTGATTTATCAAGAATCAGAACTGGGGTAAACAGACCATTAGTGTGAAGTTTTATGTTAATCTGGCTAGGAATTTGGATGTATATAATACTTGCTGTAGCAGTAGGTGCCAAAGTCTTCAAACTCCTCTAGTATCCCTATTCATGTCTTCCCTGTTGTCTTTAGGCTTCTCTGAGAATTCCCCTTCATACAGAGTCTGTGTGTTGCACCTCTTTCAGCTGTATTCCAGTTATTATATTGGAGCCCTATTCGTGTGGTGGTAGGATGTGTGGGGAAAGGAAGCATTCTATAATCTTATGATTAAATCTCAGTCTTCTTGTGGGCCTGTGTCTCTAGGCGGTGACCTTCACAAGTGTTTCTCAGTTTCTTTCCCCTTTTCTCACTTAGGTGAGACAGTAAGACTAGAGAGAGCTGGAGTCAGAGAAATGTCCTTTCCCAAGGTGGGATAAGGCTCTGGTAAAGTCTTTTCCCCTGGAGAGTAGACCTTTGTTATGGAGAAGGCGCTAGGTATATTTTCATACGTTACTCTTCTCTTCCTGCCAGAATCAAGATGGGATCTTTCTTGGCTGTTTACAGTGAGAACCTGGTGGGGTTCCTGGATGTAATACCCATGAAAGTATGGGGCTTCTCTAAGATTGTGGCCCCAGGAGTCTCTCACTCTCAAGCTAGTCCACATTCAGCCTCCCGCAATTCATCAAAATTACCATTTAAATGTTCGTACCAGTTCATGACTCCAGCAGCTTCTGCTCCAGGTAACCAGATCTCAGCTATGACTTTCTGGATTCACCTGTCCCTCCATATTTTGGGGTAGCAATGTCAATTCTCTGAAAAGAAAACTTACTTATTACCCATTTCTTACTGTCCAGGAAAAATTACTGATTTTCATTTTGTTCAGCTGTTTCTTGTGTAAGGATGGGAGTGATGACTTCTAAGCTCTTTACATGTCAGAGCTGATACCTGCTGCTTGCATTTTCATCCTTATGGTTTAATCAATTGCTCTCTTGAGGAATCACTTGGGCAACATATTACTTGGGATGCATGTAACCAGTGAGGTAGATTTAGATATGCCTCAGTGGTGGGACCCAGCTCTTGGCCAAATACTAAGGCACCCGCATCCAAACTGGTGGTGAGTGGGAGTCACTGTTATCACTAGAGGATAGTTTTATAAGACGAGAAAGTAGTTGGAACCAGCATGGAACTGGAATGAGAAGGGACTCTCAGCATACTGGCCGGTGGGAAGATGATAAAGGTGAGTGCTCCTCTTAGAAGTCATTCTAAGCACTGTTATGACACTCCAACAGGATCTTTTGACTAGGTTAGGGAAAGCAAAATTATCAAATAGATCTCCAGCAGCCAGTCTCCTTTCTGGGTTTTTCTCTGCCCATGCTTCTCTCCCTGTTTCAACACTACCTTCATATTCCCTTCCTCAATGCTTTTATCTTGAATTATTCACTGGGTCCACTTTGACAAGCTAGGCTTGATTGCTAAGCTAATACTAGAATACGTGGAAACAACAGAGGCAAAATGTCCACTGCAAAGAACAGTATGCTTCAGGAGAGAGTTTCCTGCCACTGGCATATTCAAATAGAGAGGGAACAACTGCTTGTCAGGAAAAGAAGTAAATTACTGTTATCTTACACCACACAAACATACAAAGGTTAATGACTGGAATAACTGACACTTGTTCTGGAAAAAAAAAAATCTGAGTCTTGATTCCTTTTTCAGTCCTATATATACACAGAGCATAGCAGCATATCTTAATTTAATGTCTTTGATAATGCAGCTGGGAATCATTCAGAAATCATTTACTATCATTAAAGGGATCATTAATTTGTTAGAAAGAAAATATATTTATGCTGTCACAATCTCCAACTTACATCAGAAATCTATTATTTCAAAAACATGCAAATGGTCTACCAAATCAACCTCCAGATGGCCTATTGATATCTACATGTCCTTATACACATTATAGATAAGAAATTCAAACAAGTGAAGAAATAAATAGAGAAACTGAAAAAAGGATAAGGATCAAATTCTAGGCACGTGCACTTGTTAAAAATGCAGAGATTCTGATTCAGAGGGGTTGGGGTGGGACCTATGGAGTATGCTTTTAAAGTAAGCATCCTAGGTGATTTTGACCAGGTAGTCAGAGTACCACACTTTGAGAAACTAGGCTCTGAAATGACCAAAATAAAGAATATGTTTCAAGTATATTTATATAATTATTTTTTAATTTTAACACTCTTTTAAAATTATAAAACCAACTCGGTTTACATGCTTATTTTAAGTATTTTCATTATATTTTTTCATAAAATCTTCCCTGCTTGACTCATAGTAACAATAAAAGCATGCCAAGGGAGTAGAAAAGCACAACGACACAGAGAGCAGAAGTAGTCACTTCCCTGCAAATTAAGAGTACAAATAAAGTTATCGACGGATAAAACGCTAAGAGAAATAAATCTAGGTCAAAATTAAAACTATAAATATAAAACCAACTTTCTAAAATCAAGCTACAGCCAAAGAAATAACAGTTTGAATTTTAGTCAACCTACAGGCATGTCTAATCCAAGTTTATACAGCGTTCAGGGCTAAAGTCAATACCACATAAAATACTGAAAATAAAATCCCTCCCTGTACCCCATATTTCTATATGTCTAAGATTGTTCTGGTACTGCTCAGTTGCTGTTCTATATTTGAAACTCATTTCAAATATCTTTGTTCATGTTTCACCAGAAAAACAATTCCCCTAAAAACAAGAGATTTAAAAGTATCACTGAATTTTCAGAGCTGATGCTGTCTTCTTAGAGCTATCATTTTTTCCTGTTAGACTAAGTAATACAACTGGTCTTTCTAAGTAGTAGATCAGTTGGGGAAAGAGAATTTAATACACATGTTTTCATAGAATTTTTAATATATACAAAACATACAACTTTTCCGAAAGGTGACTAACTAAAGGATAGATACTATAGACGCTGAATTTAGAGAGAAATTACTGCACCACCCACACTTCTACTTGCCAACGTCAGTCAATGAGAAAAGCAGAAGGAGTCTGTACTTTGGAACCAGATCAGGTTCGGGCTTCAATTTCTACTCTGCTACTCATTACCATGAGCGAGTTGTTTAACGTCTGTGAGACTTGGTAAAACAAAGATAGTTAGTTTTGAATATTAAGGTAATGTGAAATGCCCTAGCACAGAGTGTAGCATAGAGTACTCAAAAAAATTTTTTAATATACAAAGCTCCCTTCTTTTCTCCTCTCTGCTCACTAATCCTCTTGTTCATTAATTTGGACCACCGAAGACATTCTTTTCTTTAACCTTTATGTTGTAAAAATAAAACAAAGATACAGAAAGCCACACCAAAAATTTATTGCTTAATGAGTTTAATGAGTTATTATAAAGCGAACACCCACGTATTCGCCATCCAAGTTAAGAAACAGAATTTTGCCTGCCAACCCAGCAGCTTCTGCAGTACCCTAGCCCAATCTTAACCTCCTCCCTTTCCCTAAAAGTAACCTCTATCCTGACTTTTACAGTAATCACTTCCTTACGTTTGCACCCAAGTGTACATTCTTAGACATTACAGTTTATAGCTGCCACTTTAAAAAAACTGTATGTGTCTTCTAAATCCCTTTTAATCCACAGGTTTCGCCTTCATCTGTTTCTTTTTCTTATGGTTAATCTGTTGAAGAACTTGGGCATTTGATCCATATGTAGAATTTTCCACGAGGAAGATCAACATGTTACTCAGCCTTTTGTGTTTCCTACAAATTGGCAACTGGATCCAGAGGCTTGATCAGACTCATGTTAGATCCCTTTATGTTCTTTTATCAGGAGCTCATAACGTCTGCTTGTCTCTCTTTTTGGATTGTTAACAGCTGTTGATGTTTGATGCCTAGATACATTAATTCACTAGGAGTTGCAAAATGCTAATACTCTAATTTAGCCACTTTAATGCAACAATTTATTTATTTCTATGTGCCAGCAACCAATCAACAGAAAATAAAATTCAAAGAGTAATACCATTTATAATAGCATCCAAAGAACCACCAAATACCCAGGGATAAAGGCAACAAAATATGTGAAAGACTTCCACACCGAAAAACTACAAAATGAAATTGAGAAAAGTTACCCAAGCATCAAATAAATGGTGAGATACATCATGTTTATAAACTAGAAGATTCATAATTACAAAGATATCATTTCTCTCAAAATTGATCCACAGAGTCAACGCTATCACAAAATCCCAGCAGGTCTTCTGTATGCATGGAAATTCATTCTTTTTTATGTATTTCTTTTTTCCTCTCAGTTTATTCTCTTCATTTTCTAACTTCATTAATGGACATTAAATGGAATTAGCTCATTCATTTTAGAGCTTTCTTATCTAATGTATGTATTTAAAATATAAATTTTCTTCAAAACCCCACCTATGCTTTATTCCTCAATTACTGCTATGTAATTTTTTCATTATTATTCAGTTCTAGGTATTTTAAATTTGTATTAATTATTTAGCAGTGTGTTTTCAAATTTTTGAAATACATGGAGAATTTTAAAAATTTACCTTTTTGTATTAACTTCTAATTTCATTGTGTTGTAGTCAAAGATCATTCTTTATAATATCTATTTTTGAAATTTGTTGATGTTTTCTCTATGACTTCATATAGTTCATATTGTTTTATAAATGTTCCATGTATATTTGAGAAAAATGTGTATTCTTTAATTATTAACTATAAAAATCTATATATACAAAAGGCCAAGCATCAAGCTTTTCAATTTTTAATTCCACCTTCTTGACCTATCAATATTAAACTTATCAACAGTAATACAAGATGCAAGAAAACAGGAGCAATGATTTTCTAAATTTTGGAGAAAAATTATTTTCAACCTAGAACTCTATATTCTACTAAACTGTAAACCAAATAAATGAATAGAATAACATTTTTGAACACGTAATTTCTCAGAAGATTTATCTCTTAGGCACCCTTTCTTGAAAACCTCCTGGAAGATATGCTCCTATAAAATGAAGAAGTAAAGTAAAGCAAAAAGGAAAAAGTGGGGTCCATGAAACAGTAGCTACTCCCCAGGAGAGCAGTAAAAAAAAAAAAAAAACGTCCCAGGGTACAACAGGCCTAGATAGCAAATAGTACAGACTGAAACAGAATAGAGGGTTCTGGGAGGGAAATCTCCAGACAGGGGATGGAAGAAGGGAGTATTGGTAGATTTTTTCAGATATTGTTAGTAATTGATTGTATTAGACACATCTCTTGACCCTCCTCAGATTCTCTTGGCTTTACGTGCTCTATCTTCAGCTGCCACCATAGTGATTCTGTGTAGACTCATATAGTTCTACGTCCTGAGGCCAACCAGCTACATACACCCTGAGTCTCTGGCTCCTTCCACAACTTCCAGATTCAGATGAAGTGTCATGCTACAGAAAGTAAGATCTTGCTTTCCCCAAAATTGCCAAAAACACATCTGATGATGCAACCAGGAAGGGTGGGGAGGGGGGTTATTCTTCATGGGGCAAATTTTAACCAATGGGAGATAGAAAATAGAGGAGAGTCAACAGATAAAATCCTTTTCCCTCTTTCCAATGGACGATTCTAACAATTTTCAGTATCGCCTATATGGAAATGCCCTGAGTGGATGAGTAGGTGAACCTACCAAATGACCAGCTGTTATCTCTTCATCGCTTACTGTTAAGCAGTGGCCAGTGCAGTAATGCATCACCTTGCATTTGCTTCCTGTTCTTCTTGCCTCACTTTCCTTTACCCTTATTCTTGCTGCCCTGGGATAGCACCTCCCGATAAAGGATTAGCATTTAATGCTTGCCTCAAGCTCTGTTCTCTAGGGAACACGGACCAAGTCACAGGTATATGATGGATTCTGATGAAACAGTATGAACATTTTTAATTTAGATTTGCAAAAGTTATTCAAGGAAAAATATCAGAATACCGTTAACTCCAGGAAAAAAAAATTTGTGTAAGGTAAGCATTGTAATCATAGTACAACATATTATCTAGCTCTACAGAAAACAATATTTACATAATTATAATAATGTAAACACTAATCACTGATATAAGTACAAATTAAATTATATAGAATAATTAAACTTGATGGATGGAGGGTAGAGGGGGAGTGTGAGAGCTAAGTTTACTTCTACCAGGTAATGAGAAAGAAGGATTGCTCAATAAGAATCCTATTCCCAGCTCTAAAGTAATTCAACATGTGATCTTGTACAAGTTGTCTAATTTACCTTTGTCTCCGTCTCTTCATTTGTCAGATGGGAATAATACCTGCCATGCCTTTTGCAGCAGAGTTGTTGTAAAAATAAAATGAAACAATGCCTGTGGAAGTGTGCTGGAAAATAGAAAGGTCATCTTTTAGAAGAGGCATGGGAACCAGCAGCAAGTTTAAAGCAGCATTTTTGGGTCAAAGGAAGAGAAGTGGGATGTGAATCCCAATCCCCTAACCTCCCACTCTTTGAAAGCTCAATTGCAGGGGCAAAGCTAAGAATTTTCAAGAATGTTATGATCCTTTGGCATTAAAAAAAAAAATTCTCTTTTCCTTAGGAAGTAGGAAGACATAACCAGCCCTGGTTCCTATGAGTAATCTTGATTAAAACAACCTTCTAACTTGTTTTCCTGCCTCTAATCTCTCTTCCCACCAATCTCTCTAGCTAGTTTAACATTCTTAACCTAACTCTTTATCATCTTATCCACAGATCAGTGACCTATAATGGCTCCAGATCCCTCAATTTAGGTTCTATCTCCTCTCCATAAACTCATATTAATTTCTTTGGTCCACTCAGATTTTTATTTTTCTTGCCCTCTTCCAACAGTCAGTTTAATTTTTTTTTCTTGGAAGGACAACCAACAATTAACTCTTAACACTTGATTAAATTTTACCCCATTTTTACAAATCTTGACTCCCTCAGACACTGCCTAAACTCTGGAAAAGAGCAAACATATCTTTTACTTCTCCTAAGTGCTAAGCACAGTTCTAATCAGGTGGTAGGTATAAAAAAACAGAAATGAATGAAAGAGAAGTTACTTAACCTCTTTAAGCTTCTAGTTTCTCTTCCCAAAAACGTGGATAAGACCTTACAGAGATACTATGAGACTTTCAAAATTATATATATGAGAGAGTCTAGTATGTAATTAGCATTCAATAAATGTTTGCTGAATCTAAATACTTAAATGTGGATAATATCCATCACATATGATTGGTGGGAGGATTAAATATGTCAACATACTTTAAAATCGAAACAGTTTTCAAAGGTGAAGAATTATCATTAAAAAGCACAACATAAAGAAACAGAATGGAAGAGGAAACTAGCAAGAAACCAACTCAGAAACAGTAGCCCACATAGGAAATATATGGTGGATTTAAGATTTCTAGCCTCTGAAAAGCTTCCTTCTTGGAGAAGCTAAATGAATACCTGAGAAAGTTTTTGCCTGAAGAGGTGAGATCCTAACACCTCAGGCACACACAAGGTCTTGAAGCAGATGCTATTACAGAGTGTGCTTCAAATGACGTTCTTTGCAACTGACTCATTTAAGGAATACTCCCTCCGCTCCAGAGAAGATCTTTGGTAAGCCATTTCCAAGTGGGCTAATGCAGGAACAAGACTGAGTGTTCAGTTTCAGAGCCCCAAGACCTACTTCAGGTTGGAGAGTAGCTCAGAACTACAAGTGCTCCATAAAATAAAGAAGGCAGACCATAGGATCTCTAAGACCTTTCAGTTCTGACATTTGGGGATTCGTTTGTACAGTCATGCCTTGCTTAGCAACAGGGACACATTCTGACAAATGCGTCATTAGGAGATTTCATCATTGTGTGAACAACATAGAGTGTAATTACAGAAATCTAGACAGTATAGCCTACTACACACCCAAGCTATATGGTACTAATTTTATAAGACCGCTCTTGTATATGTGCAACATAGTTATGCAGCACACAACTGTACCAAGAAAATTTATTGAGGCAGCAGCAATTTGATGAACAGACCACCACTACTCAAAACTAAAAGACCAACAGTAGCTCTGGAAGAGAAATTATCAGTCCCTGTGCCCGGCCAGAGATGTAGAAAAATGTAGCAATTCATTTCTCAGCACAATACCCACCGTTTATGTTCCAATAACAAAAAAGAATATTCTCCACCGAAAGCCACCAAGAGAACCTAAAGAAATTGACACTGTGTATCCCCTTGCCATGGTCCTATTAGGTCATCTTAAGTTCCTGTTCATGCAGAAAGCTACAATTTTGCTAACAATATTGTGCAGGATTTATTACTTCTTTTAGCCTCATAATCTGAACTGTTTTTACCGAGAGGACACTTAAAGAATCAAAGACAGGTATGTCCATCATCACACACTAAGCATTGGTCTGCAAGTCAAAAGACTTGGATTCTTTTCCAGACTTTTCTAATGACTTGCTGTACTCCCTTTGACAAGGCACTTATCCTTTTGCCAGTCTTCTTCTGGGTCTGTGCTTCCTCTATATTTAAAATGAAAAAGTTTGATCAGATGGTCCCAAAGATCTTTCCAAGTCTACAAGCCTATGAAATCATTCCAAACTGGAACCATTGTTATCAAGGAATCTACACTAAATGAGTAATTTAAGGATCTGCTAATATTTTAAGATTCTTGCAGAGAATTATAATATTGACAGCCTAAGAACTGCTAAGATTGGTTTGTTTTGTACAGATCTAGCGCCCACCTGGAGCTCTCCAGGGCACTAATTCCATCTCTGTCTGGTGTCTATCCTTCCACACCTTTAGATGTAAGCGTGTTTCCAAATCTATCAACCACGCAGGCAGAGGTGTGGCACAAACATGCATTGCCCAATGGATATACTTATAAACAAAAAAGAATGTCATAACAGAAAATATCTGCAAAACAAAATGGATTCCAAACCATGGTTTTCATTCAACACGTACTAGCCACTTCACAGGAAGTACTGTATCATTTCCTATACAACCCCCAAGCCATCTATAGCACTCTGGTCTCAATCTTCAATCTAATGTTCTTTCCACAATTCCTCTCTGTTTCTCTTTTGAGCCCCAATGTTAAATTTCCCAAAGTCATGGTAAAACAGCAAGAATTCAGACTGTCTTACTTACCATATACCTAGCACAATCGCCTGATATACCCTAAGTTTTCAATCAATTTTTGTTAAATTAATGATAAAAATGAGACCATGAGAATTTCTAAACTTCAAGTGCCTCCAGTTTCACTATGTCTCATCTGCATATTCATAAAACCCTGACAATCCCATCTTATACAGAACTCAAAAGACTGACACAAGCTTCCAGGGCTTAGATTTGCATGTGATTGCAAAATTAATAAACCAGCTGATATAGTGACTAAAAGCAAGTACTACTGTGTTCACTACTGCAATTCCAGTATAGTGATTATGAACAGGGGTATGGAATTGGACAAACTTGGATTTGAACCCCAGCTATCACTTACTAGCTGCATAACTTGGCATATTACTTATTTGTAATATGTAATTACATATTACAAGGCTCATTTAACTTATTTGTAAAATGGGGTAAATAAAGTATATACCCTCATAGGATTGCTGAGAAAATTAAATGAAATATTACATTAAAACACTAAGTAGGCACTCCTTAGACTGTCTTATTTACTGTGTAACTGGCACAATGCCTAGCACACAATTAGTGCTCAATAAATGTTAGCTATTATCATCATCTTTACAATAAATCACTGGATTTCATAACTAAAATGAAGACTTTGTACATGAAAAATGTTCTCAAAAGAATGCAAAGAATTTTGTAGCTAAAAAAATAATGAAATCTCATACTATCCCCTTGGGAAAGTAAAACACAGAAAACACTAATTGCCTCTTTTTAAAAAGGCCTAGAGGGGCTAAATCTTTCACTTGGGGTCACAGAAAATCCTCAATCCACTAGACAAATAATGGGCATTTTGCCTGTATGTCAGAAGGAAGAGTTGGAATATACCGAGTATGTAACCTATAGAGGGTCTCACAATCAGGTACCAAGGAAACTAAAGCTCTCATGCCCAGAGTTACTTGCTAATTTATTGAACTACATTAAATTTGAATGGCTTAGAGCAAAAAGCATGTTAATAGCTCTCTTCAAATTAAACAGAACATTCACATAATGCCTCCCTAATACCTACAACAACCAAATGAGACAGGCATCAGAACTTTTCCTACTGTTTTACAAATGAAAGCAATCTGCAAATCCTTAACAAATCCTCCAGATGATTCTGATGCACACTAAAGTTTGAGAACCACTGTCCCAGTCTATCACTCCCCTCCTATCTTCTTTTGCCTCTCTATTCAACTTAGATTCCATGACCTAGTATTTCAATAACCTAAATTTCCTTTCTTTTTCATCCTCTCTGCCTGATAAAACCTCAAAAAGCCTTGATAAGCTCAATTATCCACCTTCTCTAAATGTGGCCCCAAGTTGCTGAGGAATGCCAGAAAAAAACCACAACACAATAGGGCAGATTGGCATCTCAACAAGGCCTTCGACTGTCAATAAATCATGTGTTTGTCTGGTCAAAAGACAAGAGTGATTTCAAATCTTATTCAAATCCTTCAAATAGCACCCCTTCCTTCTTTCTTCCTCATTCTCAGTAGATGACCTAGCTTCCTACTTAACAGAGAAAATAGAATCCACCAGATGGATACATCCTCAACTTCCCACCATCCAGTCTACACAACTTTCTGTATCTTCACTCATATTCTACTCCATCCCTTTTGTTAAGTAAATCAGGTGGACCTCCTCTTTTCTAAGACCAAAACCACTTGTGAGCTGGACCTCATCTCCCCTTTCTCTTAAAGGAAACTCACACTATCAATTATTCTTCTCTCTCCACATCATTTACCTTTTCTTTAAGTTAACTATGGCACATAATTGGTACCTCAGGGTATACAATGAAATACCATGAAGTCATGAAAAAAAGAATAAGGTAGTTCTTTCTGTCCTCATATGGAACAGTCATGGAATACAATATACTTTCCTGAAGTTCAAACCCACATACCCAACTGCCCATAGTCATACTCTACTTGGATGTCTCACAGGCATTTCAAACACAATGTGTCTAAAATAACACTTATCATTTCACCCTAAAATCTGTTCCTTCAGCCTCCTCCAGTGTTCCTCATCTGAGTAGAGGGCACCCCCATCCATCCAGGTGCCCAGTCAGAAACTTAGTTGACATACTTTGCTACCTCCCTCTCCTTCATCTCCTATCTAATCAATCATCCAAGTTCTGACAATCTTATCCATAAAATATTTCTTATATTATTCCACCTCTCTCCATCTCTACTGACACCATGTTTGTCCAAGCCACCATCATCTCTCACCTGGGATTCCGCAACAGCTTTTTAATGGTTTCCCAGCATCCATATTTCCCCTCCTCCAACCCAGTCTCCACTAGATTGCAGTCAGAGCAGTCATTTCAAAATGAACATCTAATCATGGTTCTCCTCTGTCACAACTGTTATAGCTTCTTATTTCTATGAGAATGAAGTACAAAATCTTTAGCAAAGCCTATAAGCCTCTGCATGATCTAACCTCTGTTTACTTTAGTCTCATTTCACACCACTCTCCCCCTCTCTACATTTCAGTCACACAGGGATGTGTTTCTCCAAACTGACTATGCTCTTTCCCTTTCACAGATATTCTTTCTCCTGGAATGTTATTCTCCTTATTTGCCTAGCCAACTCCTATTCATCCTTCAAGTCTCAATTTAAATGTAATATCCTACATGAAAACTTTTCCAACTCCTCAGATTTGGTCAAGCCAATTTTAATTCCCCCTTCTCCCAATTTACCAGACATTCATTCATTTATTCATTTGACAAATATTGATTAAGCACCCAAACTGTACTAGTTGCTATGCTAAATGCAGAAAATATAACTGTGAAGAATACTGACAGTCTCTTTCCTGATTAAAATTATATACTTGTGGAAAATTTAATCACTGAACAAATTTAATTACTATTGTAATAAATACTATTAAGGAGAAGCACAGGGTGCTTCGAAAATGAATGCCTGGTAAACGGGGTAACGAATTCAAATCCAGGTCTTCTGACTCCAAATTCTAACCTTTTTTCCCACTACACTATGCTATAAATTCAAGCTTCATTTTTATTTCTAAGCATAACTGATTTTAACTTTTTTCTTCTTAACTCCAACAGATTCAAATTCTATATAGTTCACTTCTATGCTTCGGGGAGGCAGTCCTGAGCTCCCCACCACTCAACATGGCAGTACCCCAACTCCACAGGGCCCACCCATCACTATAAACACTGTTCTGGGAGACCGTAGTGGGGGAGGGACTGTGGGGGGGTAAATGACATATAAAAACTAGTTACAATACAGTGCAGGGCTATGTGCAGAGGACTATGGGAACACAAAAGATGGAAAGATTAATTTTGTCTGGGAAAATTATATAAGTGAAAGTACTCTGTAAAATGTAAAACATTACTCAAATGATTGCTATTAGTGATGGCAATAGTGGTGGTAGTCTCTCTAAGCAATGGAATCCTCCAAGGACAAAAAAAAAACATCCAAATAGAAAAACAGTATAGCCATTTACTTATTTAACTCAGAAAAAAACCTGAAATATATTTCTCCTCATTCATTCCTAGCATGTCATTTTAACTCATTTTACATTTTACAAATAAAATTCTTATTTGCAGCAAACAGCAAATAAGTACTTCCATTTTATCCACTCTTTTATTGCATCAGAAAAATCTTATAAGTCTGACAGTTCTAATTTATTATAATCACATTTCAGTCATTAAGCAGTTGCTGAAGTTGAAAACACTAAAATACTAAATGCAGTAAACTCCCTTTAAATTTCATTTTTAGCACAGATTTTGTCACACCACAGGTACAGCCCCCTGGTGGTGGTATACTGAAATGACACTGGATTGAAAGGGGACTATAATTAGATTACTAAAAATGCAGAGAGCCCAGACTAGGAACCTCTGGACCACATAATCTTTAAGGCATACAATCAGATTTTTAATGATTCTGGCTCTGCCACTTCTTAGCTGCATGACCTAGGGTACATTTTTTAACCTCTGTAATCTTCAATCTCCTCATTCATAAAATAGGAATGATCACTGTACCTATCTCATAGGATAATTGTGGGAATTAAATAAAATATGTAAAGAGATTAGCACAGTGCATAGCACACAACTAGTACTCAATAAATACTTGCTATATTATTCTCACTATCTCTTTCAGCTCAAAAGTCCTATGAATTCTATAAAGCCAATGCCATAGAGCACAATAAAATATAGAAAACCTATATTATAGTTATTGTTCTTGTTCCCCAATAGCAGGAATGTGCTGTAGTTCACAATAAGAACCATGACCAGGCAGACTTAAAAGGGATGCCAATTGTTCATCTAGAAATGTCAGTGCCTCCACACACTTCTGTAAAACAAGAAGATCAAGACCCAAGATAAAAGGACTCCTGCTATTTGGAGGGGTTCTAATGTTTAACCAAGCATCTTCATCAGATTCCAAATATCTCATACGCATTCCTCTAGTCCTTTCCTCTGAAAGAATGGAAAATAGTTGCTCGGAATTATTTTGACCACAGAGCAAAATAATTTTAGACAGTTACTAAGTTTTCAGTCATATTTCTGGAACTCTACTTTTCCACAAGGATCTTATTTCAAACCTTTCAATATCCTAATTACTCATGTAGTGGGAAAGACAAAATGAAATACAATATTCCACCAGGAGTCCAAATAAGTTTGACTCACAAAGAATTCCCATTCGCTTTTGCCTTTGTTCACACTGTTCATGTTCATGCCTTACCTCTCCTCTACTCATCTGAATCCTACCTATCCTTTAAGGTCCGAATTATACTTCTCGGGCTGGCCTGGTGGCGCAGTGGTTAAGTTCGGGACACTCCGCTTTGGCAACCTGGGGTTCGCAGGTTTGAATTCCAGGTGCGGACCTACACCACTCATCAAGCCATGCTGAGGCAGTGTCCCACATATGAAATAGAGGAAGATGGGCATGGAAGTTAGCTCAGGGCCGCTGTTGCTCAAGCAAAAAGAAGAAGATTGGCAACAGGTATTAGCTCAGGGCCAATCTTCCTCATCAAAAAAAAACCCCAAAAATCAAATTCTACTTCTCTTCTGACTCTCTGATTTCATTCCACCATTTCACCTTGTGAGTTTAAGACAGCTCTCAGCATCAGCATTCTAAGAGAAGAAACTAAAACTCAGAAGCTAAAAGATTTGGCCAAGCTACAGAGCTGGTAAGTGACAGTGCTGTGATTTCATAAATCCATTGAAACATCAGTGATCAGATTTAAGTATACAGAAACACAATGACCATTTAGGAGCACCAGGAACATCTAGGCCACCAATCTGGATTATTCTGATAAAAAACATCCAGTTATAGGCCAGCCCCGTGGCATAGTGGTTAAGTGCGCGCACTCCGCTGCTGGTGGCCCGGGTTCGGATCCCAGGCGCGCACCAAGGCACCACTTGTCAGGCCATGCTGTGGTGGCGTCCCATATAAACTGCAGGAAGATAGGCACAGATGTTAGCCCAGGGTCAGTCTTCCTCAGCAAAGAGGAGGATTGGCATGGATGTTAGCTCAGGGCTGATCTTCCTCACACACACACACAAAAAAATCCAGTTTATTTCAAACAAGTATCAAGATAGAAGCAAATCTACCTCTTAATGAACCCAGTGGACTCATTTTAAAGATAATAAAATAAAGGCTCAGAAAAGCTTGTTTAAAGTTACTTTTTCAGTTGGGACTCTTAGATTTACAAGTTTACACTACACAAAAAAAATAATTTACTAATTTACATATTTGACAAGTCCCGGTTTGAGTTCAACAGATTTTAGAAGTTCAAAGGACCTGGCTGCTCTTAATCTCTGTTTTGGTTTCACTCCCAGGCAGAACTTCTTCTGAGGAACCCCGTCTTACATCTTCTCAGGTTCACGTCCAGTATAAAAAGAATACACATCTTCTCTAAAAAATTGATCAAAAGTCAGTCATCGATCCAAACTGGGATTTGGGGCCCATTCCTAAATCAATCTCCATGATCAGAAGAATATAATACTCTAATTAGCAAGGCACGAATCACAGGCCGATCCTTGGAGCCTGGGGATGAAGTGGGCTCTGTCCAAAGCACAAGGCCTGAGTTCTGGGGAGGAGATGACTCCCCAGAGGAAAAACCTGGGCACTTGTACTAAAAGAAGGGGAAATGGACATTGGGAGGCAAAAACAACAAAAGTCCACAATAATCACATAACTAAATAGAGTCATATTTGGGACCAGAACTTGCATTGTGACTCCCAATTCAGTGTTCTTTCTATCACACCATGCTATTCCCCTGAAGGAAGAAACTATAAAAGAGGATCTCAATCAGCTCTAAGCCTTGAATTATCTGAAGCTTAAAATGTTCTGCTTTGCTTCTTAAAAACTATTTTCATGAAAAGACAGCTTCACAAAACTCTCCAGGAAATAATTCTGCTCCATATGGAGAGTTTCAGCATCACTTTTCAAGATGATCTTGGCCTAACGATCTACTTTCCATCTACAACTGGCAGGACCAGCCATATAAAATAGAGGGTAACCTATAAGGTTGAATATTAGGGGAATCAAAAGCCTCCCAACACAGACCTCTACCTCATTACTTGTTAGTATTTTTTAAAACTCTACCACCGAGGGGCCGGCCCGGTGGCGCAAGCGGTTAAGTGCGCGCGCTCCACTGCGGCGGCCCGGGGTTCGCGGGTTCGGATCCCGGGCGCGCACCGACGCACTGCTTGGCAAGCCATGCTGTGGCGGCGTCCCATATAAAATGGAGGAAGATGGGCACAGATGTTAGCCCAGGGCCGTCTTCCTCAGCAAAAAAAGAGGAGGATTGGCGGATGTTAGCACAGGGCTGATCTCCTCACAAAAAAAACAAAAAAACAAAAAAAAAAACTCTACCACCGAATTCAATTGGATTCGGAAGGCCTAGCAGGCTACCAGTTTTCCTGGAAAAAATATCCTAGGAAGAAAAACACCTTTAACTTACTCACCCACCCAACATTTAGTGAATGTGAAGCAAAATAGCTAGGCATTTGTGGTATAAGAATGAGCAAGAAAAAACCTTCCTTTCTAGGAGTTTGCAGTTTGAGTGGCAGACACGTAACATGATTATAACACATTGTGAAAGAGCTATGATAAATCCCTTATAAAGTGATTTGGACTATAGCACAGCAACACTTCAGAATAGAATTAAGTGACAGTCAGAGGACAACAAGGCCCAAAGAGGGTGTGGAGTACACCACAAGGGATAATGACGTCACTGAAAAGGTAGCCAGGAAGAAACTAAGATGAACTTTGCCCTCTAAAGGTTGCCATTAGAATATAGAAAGTGGGGAAGAGGGAGAAGAGGAAAACAGAAATTCAACTAACAATTAATAAGCAGATGTTATGAGTAAGGATTCTTAGCAGGTAATACAGAAGATATAAAAATGGACAAGACAAGATCCTCATCCTCAAAAAGCCTACAATATACCTGGGCAAATAAGACATGCAGAAATCACATAATAAAAGATAAACTGTGATAAGTGCAATAATATTGAAACAGACAAACTGCTATGGAGTGCCAGATGAGAGAGAGAGATAAAGAGATAGGGACAAAGAGACAGAGAGAATATTAGGTAAAGAGGAATCCAGGAAAATTTCAAGAAGGAGGTGTGACTATGTAGGGGGTGAGGAATAGGTAAAGATGTTGGGGGCTACAGACAGGGAAAGTCAATCCCAGAAGAAAGGTTGTATGAGACTTCTGGCCCTCTTTTGACTAATCTACCTTTTACATCTTTAACCAATCTAGTACAGATAGACCATCACGATTCAGTGCCAAGTCACTCTGGGGGCCACAAAATAAATTTCTCAGGCAATCAATAGAAGAAGAAAGTATATAGCTGAAAAGAGAATGTTAGAATATTCTTAAAACACGAGGTTTCTATTTGATCTTTCTAAGCCTTATTTCTCTGACCTGTTAAATATGGATAAATAATCCCTACCCACATAAAGTTGTTGGGAGACGAAGTAAAATAACGTATTGAAGTGCCTAGAACATGCCTGGTATATAAGAGACCTTTTGGCAAATATTAATTTTTTGCTCTTCTGTATTAGCTTCCTAGGGCTGCCATAACAAATTACCATAAACATAGTAGTTTAAAACAAGTAAAGTTGATTCTCTCACAGTTTTAGAGGCTAGAAGTTTGAAATCAAGGTGTTGGCAGGGCTGTGTTCCCTCTGAAGGCTGTAGAGGACCGTCGGTTCCTTGCTTCTTCCAGCTTCTAGTGGCTATCAGCAATCCTTGCTGTTCCCTGGCATGTAGCTACATAGCTCCAATCTTTACCTCCATCTTCACATGGGCTTCTCTTCTGTTTCTCTCTGTGTCCTCTCTTCTTATAAGGACACCAGTCATTGGATTTAGAGGCCACCCTAAATCTAGGATGATTTTAATCTCAAGATCCTTAACGAATTACACCTGCAAAGACCCTACTGCCATAAAAGGTCACATTCTGAGGTGCTGAGTGGACAGGAATTTTGAGGGGACACTGTTCAACCCATTACACCTTTCTTCTTCAGATCCATTTGAGTCTGAAACATTCACAACATCTTTTATAACTGTCTAGTTCACAGGAAGACACTACCTTTTCATTGCACTTTCAGCATATTTCCATGGTATTGAATAACAATATCTACAAATCCCTTCAGGAAAACTGGGATTTTAAGAAAACCTGAGGCAAGTTGGCATTTTCAACAGACCCAGAAACTTGGGCCCCAGTTCTGTCTCTACCAGTTAGCAACTGTGAGACCTTAGGCAAATTATATCAACTCTTTAAGATTCAATTTCTTCATCTCTAAATGGGAATATCATAAAATTTGGGGGAGAATTAAGTAAAATAATAAATGTGAAAGCATTTTGTGAACTCTAAAGTAATACACAAATACTAGCTATTATTTACAAAACTTTCAATGTTTATTTAAAAAATGTACTGATATGTGCCAGCCGCCATCTTAAACACCATGAGGAGAAGAGAAGGAACCACGATGCATGACTTCAAACGGCCCACAGTCCAACAATAACATACAAATAAAGATTATGAAAGAATTTACCATTAAATTATTGAGAAATTACTATATATGTTTGATACAGCAAAGAAGACAGTGATCAATGCTAGCTTGAAGGAGGAAGAAATTGAGCTAAGTCTTAGAGGACAGGTAGGTTTCAGCTAGAGAAGAAAGAAATGAATGCTGGGGAGGAAGGTTAAACATTAAGGCCAGATGTAACAAATTTCAAAGCTAGATAGTGAATGCTGGGGAGGAAGGTTAGACATTAAGGCCAGATGTAACAAATTTCAAAGCTAGATAGTGAATGCTGGGGAGGAAGGTTAGACATTAAGGCCAGATGTAACAAATTTCAAAGCTAGATAGTGTGCCTAGACTTGATGCAGAGTGCCATGATGAAAGCAGGGTTTTAGGGAAAAAAAAGCCTGGCAGCATTTACAGTCTAGATTGGCAGGGGAGAGACTAACGGCAAGGACACCAACTAAAAGACTGTGGCCCTAATCCAGAACATGTTCATCTTCACTCATTGCTAAAACTGTGACTGGCAGCAAGATCTGTAATTCTGGAAAGCTGTTTATTTCTTAGGCAATAATTCTAAGTTTTTCCCGGGATTTTGTCCTGTGCTGACCTCACTAAATCAATCACTGGACTGTACAGAAGTTTCCATTTCACATTTCTAATAATCTCAGGGCAGAAAAGAATGTGGAGTACACATAAGCAATTCAATCCAACGTAAAAATCCTCTCTAAAGCAACATGGATTGGTGGCGTCATCCATTGGGAGTTACAGCCTCTGCTTCAACACTTCAGCCAAAGAAATGCCCATTTCACTAAAGCCACCATCCCTGCAAAAAACCAAGGTCAAATACATCAGCTCCTTGCAGACACACTTGGTTTGCCTGAGTCCTAGGCAGCTCTTCATCTCGGAAGGTTAGAGTTCACCTCTGCTAAAGTGGAAGGAGGAATGACATGATCCTGCAGCTTTTGACAGAGATTCAAACCATACTCGGTAGTGGCTGGCTGCAGGGAGGCAGGTCTGAGTCAGTCTTTCAGGTGCTGAAATCCTCACTCCATCTGCTCTGAGGGAGCTGTCTGCCAAGTTTGATGCCTGGACACATAAGCTCCCACTCCCACACCCATCACTTTCTCCTCTGAGAAGGAGAAACAAAATCTGTTTCAAAGCTTCATCTTTTCTCCTCTTCCCAAAGCCCAGCTCTAAGAAATTACCTTTCAGTTATAGGTTATGGAAGAGAATAGAGAAGCACATATTCCCCTAATAACCCCAAATGGGCAAGATGACTATAATATGACATACATTAAGCAAAGGCTGCCTGGCTCTTCCATTGTTAACACATTAGTTCCCTGCTGAGACTGGATTCTCTTCCTTTATTCCTCTTTCTTTCATCTCCTCTTTTTTGAATGAAATATCGGATATATATTTAAAAATGTGATGTAGATAGAAGTTATAAAACCTACTAATAAAAAGAACATTCATGAACCTACCACTCATTTTAAGAAACAGAACTTGCCAATACCATTAAAGCCCTCTAGCACACCCTCCTGCCACACTCTGGCTTCCATCAGAAATAATCATTATGCAGAATTTTGTGTTCATCATTCTTCTCTTCTACTCACCAGAACTAGATTAATTTGCTAATCCAAAGACCTCCTACCTCCTACTTTTCCACTCTAAAGTCTACTTTCACTGCCTTTTCTGTCTGCAGCTACACACGCGCCAGCCCATCTCTCATCAAATTCCAATCATCTTTGGGAAGTTGAATCCCCACGAAATCCTAATTCATGATAATCTAACTTGAACACCCAGGGAGTCTCTCTTCCTTAAACATGGGCACAAACCTCTCAAATCATCAATTTGTGTTCCAAACTGGCATACTTTACACCTAATCACTCCATACCTTATTATTATTTAACTAAGTATACAATGAGTATTCCAGGCTCCCCCAATACCAATGCCCACCTGGTTAATGTGGGCATTGCTAGAGACCCAGAACCTCACTGTAGAGTTTGCATGTCATCCACAGGAGACCATTAACTACTTAAGGACAGGAAACATGTCTTTCTAAAGCCTGAGGCTTAAAGATGGCTTTGATTTAAGAGTTAAGGCCTGATCTCATCTGATCTCAAAAAAGGGTGGCCATACAACTAAAAAACTTGAATTTCTTTCTCTCTATCCCCAATCCCTCACCTGATATAAGATCTCTAGTCTATCATTATACCCACAACAGGTCCACTTCTGTTACTACATACATAAAGCTAGCTTTACAGCTCATGACATGCCTTCGAATAATCCATTGCTTTATTTGGCTCTGTCTTACTTCTTTTCCTTGCAGCATCAATCCCTATTTAAGAGAGGATAAGTGCTGAACAACCAAAAAAAAAAAAAAAAAAAAAAATACTTTGCCTCTTTGTCTTCTCTTCTGCAAAATAGTGACACCTCTACCTAGTATACAATGGAAGATTAAATGATCTCTACCTAGCACAAACATAGAAGTTTAAATAAAATGGCATATGTATTGCTTTTAGCATGGTGGTGGCATATAGTAGTTGGTGAAATAATATGAGTCACTTTCCATTTCTCTCTGCACAATGTCAGAAGATCCACTAAACACACTTTGCCAAAAGCCCCACTATAAACAAAATACTAGCAAACCAAATCTAGCAATATATAAAAAGGATTATATACCATGGCTAAGTGAGACATCTCAGGAACACAAGGTTGGTTCAACACATGAATATCAATGTAATACACCATATTAATAGAATAAAGGGCAAAAACCACATGATCCTCTAAATAGACATTAAAAAAAAAAGCATCTGACAAAATCCAACGCCGTTTCATCATAAGAACACTCAGCAACCTAAGAGTCAAAGGGAACTTCCTCAACCTGATAAAGGGCATCTATTAAAAAAACAAAGTTAACGTTATACTAATGGTGAAAGCCTGAAAGCTTTCCCCAATGATCAGGAATAAGACAAAGACGTCTGCTCTCTCCACTTTTACTCAGCGTTGTACTAGAGATTCTAGCCAGGATAATTAGGCAAGAAAAAGAAATAAAAGACACGCGGATTGGAAAGAAAGACATAAAATTATCTCTATTTGCAGATGACATGATCTTGTATATAAAAAAATTCTAAGGAATACACACACACTATTTAAGCTAATAAACAAGTTCAACAAGGCTGCAGGATATACAATCAATATACAAAATCAATTGTATTTCCATATACTACTAATGAATAATTCAAAAATTAAATTAAGAAAACAATTTTATTTATAATAGCACCAAAAAGAATAAAATTATTGGTAATAAATGTTTAAAAGGAATTACAAGACTTGTATACTGAAAACTACAAAACATTACTGAAAGAAATTAAAGAAGATCAAAACAGAAGGAAAGATAACTGCATTCATCGATCGGAAGACTTACTAGAGGCCAATATCTTCAAGTCAATCTATAGATTCAATGCAATTCCTATTAAAATTCCAAGCTGCCTTTTTTACAGAAACTGACAAACCCATCCTAAAATCCATAAAGTCAAGGGACCCAGAATAGCTCAAAATCTTGGAAAAGAACAAAGAAGGAAGACTCACGCTTTCCAGTTTCAACACTTACTACATAGCTACAGTCACGAAGACAGTGTGGTACTGATATAAGGACAGACAATGGATCACTGGAATCCACTGCATCAATGGAATAGAACTAAGAATCCAAAAATGAACCCATAATTCTATGGTGAATTGATTTTAAACAAGAGTGCCAAGACAACTCAATGGGAAAAGACTCTTTTCAACAAATGGTGCTGGGAAAAAATAGATATCCACATGTATAAGAATGAAGTTGGACTCCTACCTTAAGCCATATACAAAAATTAATGCAAAATGGATCAAATACCTAAATGTAAGAGATAAAACTGTTAGAAGAAAACATAGGTATAAATCTTTGTGACCATGAAATAGAAAATGGTTTCCTAGATATATACCAAAAGCACACGCAACAAAAGAAAAAATAGATAAACTGGACTTCATCAAAATTAAAAACCTTTGTGCTTCAAAAAATACTATCAAGGGGGCCGGACCGGTGGCGGAGCGGTTAAGTGTGCGCACTCTGCTGCTGGCAACCCGGGTTCGGATCCCCAGCGTGCACCGACGCACCACTTGTCAGGCCACGCTGTGGCGGCATCCCATATAAAAAGTAGAGGAAGATGGGCACAGATGTTAGCCCAGGGCTAGTCTTCCTCAGCAAAAAGAGGAGGATTGGCGTGGATGTTAACTCAGGGCTGTTCTTCCTCACAAAAAACAAACAAAAAAAAACTATCAAAAGTGAAAAGACAACTAAATAGGAAAAAATATTTGCAAATCATATCTCTAAGGAACTTATACCTAGAACATATAAAGAACTCTTACAACTCAACAACAAAAAGACCCATTAAACCAATCCAATTAACCCAATTAAAAATGGGAAAAGATTTGAATAGATATTTCTCCAAAGATATACAAATAGTCAACAAGGACACGAAAAGATGTTTAGCATTATTAATCATTAGGGAAATACAAATCAAAACTACAAAGAGATACCATTTTACACACACTAAGATGGCTGTAAAAAAAAAGGACAGTAACAACGTCATCACGCAGGTGGAAAAAGTGGAACCATCGCACATTACTGGTGGGAATATAAAATTGTATAGCCGCTTTGGAAACAGTTTGGCAGTTCCTCAGAAAATTAGAGCTACTATATGACCCAGCAATCCCACTCCGGGTGTATATACCTAAGAGAACTGAATAACAACTTGTACACAAATGTTCATAGCAGCATTATTCATAATAGCACAGAAGGGGAAACAACCCAAATATCCATCAACTGGTGAATGGATAATGTGGTACATCCATGCACTGGAATATTGTATAAAAAGGAATAAAGGAATAAAATTCCATAAAAAGGAACTAAGTATTAATACATGCTAAGGCAGATAAACCTTGAAAACATTACGCTAAGTGAAAGAAGCCGGACACACAAAAAGAAAAGCCCACACGTTCTATAATTCCATTTATATGAAATGTCTAGAAAAGGCAAATCCATAGAGACAAAAAGTAGATAAGTAGTTGCCTGGGGCTGGGGAAAGGAGGCATGGAGAATGACTGCTGATGGGTACAGGGTTTCTTTTCGGAGTGATGAAGATGTTCTGGAATTAGTGGTGATGGCTACACAATCTTGTGAATATACTAAAACTAATTACACACTTTAAAAAAGTGAATTTTATGGTACACAAATTGTATCTCAATTTAAAAAAAAGCCCCAACTACATATTATATCAGTCTCTTGCTCCCTACTCTTGCCACACACCTGGAAATTATCTAAACTCACCACTGGCCACAGCATAATCTGTTTCATTCCCAAAGTGAGGAAAATACTCAAATTGATTGTAACTCTTTACTCTGTAGACTTTATAATGGTTCCTCTTCTGATTAAGTGTTAGTTCTCCAAAACCTTTTTTCTGACTTTGATGCCTAACATCCTCTCTCTAAACTTTTTTCCATTGAGCTACAAAATTGCTATGACTTTAATAGCACAATTATTCTGCTTTCAGAGTCATGAAGTGGAAAAAAACACGGGTTTTGAATTCAGACAAAGATTCAAATCCTCACTTACCATGTTCTAGCTGTATGCAACTTTGGGGAAGTTCCTTAACCATCTGCTCACATGTTAAAATGGTGATAACACCACTTTGAAAGTGTAAGGATTCAGTGAGATAATGTATGTAAAGTGTCTGGTCATAGTAACTTTTCAATCAATGTCAGTTCACTCCTTATCACTGTTTTATAAAATGGATGAAGCTGCCCTGGTCCCAACTGGGCAGGTACTGTGCCCCAATCTCAAACTTGTCCTCAACCAGGATAGGACTCATAGGATCTAGGGACATCTCAAGGTCACAAATGAGAAAAAGGGGGCAAATGGGTGAGATATCCTTCCTATGTGTTTCGTTGGGAACCTGATTCCCAACCTAATGCAATTCACAGGCTCATTATGTCTGGCTCTGAGGCTCTCTAGGCAGGAAGATGGCTGTTTGACAGGAGAATGAAAAGGAATGCTGCTCCAATTACCACAAATGGAATGCATTACAGATAAACATATGTTTCTGGGGACAGAATGAGGACATTCACTATGGAGAAGAGCTGGGCAGCCTGAGCCACAAAGCTGACTCTAATTTTTCACACAGAAGGTAAAATTACAATCTTGCCACTTCCACCTCTGATGATGAGTTTAAATGGTAAGAATACCACTGAGTTTATTACTGTGTAGAGACTTGCTGCCCATCAGCAGAGCCTCCCTCACTCCCCCACCCTTTTGTTTTACACAAGCATTACACATATATCCAATACTCTGAGCCAATTAAGAAGAAATTAGTGTAGATCCCAGATCACCAAGGCTCTCTCTAATCAAAATCACTTCTGAGTGTGTGAGCATCACCATTACCATAGCTACCATCCAAACACTGCTGTGTAGATCAGGGGTCCTGAGTCTAGAGGAGCCCAAAATTCATCAAGCAGTGCTAATTCAAATGATATTTACAATTCTTCATTAGTCCTCAAACGTTCGAGTCTCTTTACAAAGTGGCCTAGTGACCCTCCCAACCTCATCTCCTAGCATTCCTCATTCTTTCCCTTTCCAACATACACAATAACTACATCAAGAACACAATATTTCCAAAATAACAATGTCTTTTCACACTTTCTTGCCTCATTTCTCTACCTGAAATGCCTTATTCCCCTCAATCTCTTAAGCCACCTAGTGAGCTTCTATTCTTCCTTTAAGTTTGGCTCAGATGCCTCCTCTTTGGTTAATCCTTCCCCAAACTCCTACCCTAGACAAAATTAATTATATCCCCTTCATTCCCTCATAGTGGTTAGAGGATAGCATGAAGGCCTTGTTCATATAAAGAAAATGTTAAGGGTGAAAATTTTGTTCATTTCACTTTTGCCGCTAATAATCTTCATAAAGTTTCCACGAAGTGATACTTTCACTTAGTAGAGATCATCTAGTCTAGTGGATTTCAGGTATATGTTTGTCATATAATCCTTTGCTTTAACTAAAATCTTAGGAGAAAGCTCAATATGTATACAACAAATAAAACGAGAGCTGCTCTGGCTGTAATAACATACAGAAAATCCAAAGTAGCTCCTACTTGGGTCTTCCCACAGTAGCCCCTGAGGATGGCGCATGAAACCACTAACCCCCTCTTTTTATAAATTAGAAAACCTGGGTCAAAAGAAGGGAAATGTGACATTCAAGAGCATACCATTTAGCACTAGGGCCAGGACCTAGGTCTCCTGCCTTCTAGCTGTTTCTATCATTACATGGCATTCCTGCCTTCCTACTCTTGGGGGGAAAAAAGTTTCATGAAGAAAACTGGTGAGAGAGAGAAATAAGAGGCTAGGCTGGCCTTAAAAATTCTATGGGAGCTTCTTCCGTCAGCCTGCCAGCTGGAGGCAGAGGATGTGCCAGTATAATATCTACCTTGAGACAGTCTTAATGACCGGCTGCTAAGAGATTCTGCGAGGAGGCAGAGAGGGCACAAAGCAGGGGGAGGTGCATGGTTGGGAGGCCGCTGTTTGCAGGGCCAGTTAAGTACAAAGTCTCAGAAGGGGGCCACCTATACAATGGGCTTTCAGGGTCATCAAGAAGAGCCCCTCTATCCACCAAAAAAACAAAAATATCTCACTTACAAACTGCAGTTTCTATGTGATGCACTTGGTTTGGATTCAAGCAGATCTAGGTTGGATTCTGAGTAGCAAATACGAGCTGCCTGACTAACCTGTGAGTCTCAGCTTTCTGGCCTATAAAATCAATGCATTGACACTGATATCACAGTTTACATGAGTCTTGTCTTGGTTAAATGAGACAATATAAGTAAAAGCGCTTAAGCAGTATCTGGCATGTAGCAGGCATTCAATACCCAGATGTCTCTTTCTTCCTTTATGTTAGATATAGCCTCTCTCTTCAAGTTTCTCATAACATAAAAGCCTTTGATATTTATAATTTTATTTATTTATTTATTTTTTCCCCCCAAAGCCCCAGTAGATAGTTGTATGTCATAGCTGCACATTCTTCTAGTTGCCGTATGTGGGACGCGGCCCCAGCATGGCCAGAGAAGCGGTGCGTCGGTGCGCGCCCGGGATCCGAACCCAGGCCGCCAGCAGCGGAGGGCACGCACTCAACCGCTAAGCCGCAGGGCCGGCCCCAAAGCCTTTGATATTTAAAATACTGCAATACTGAGTTATTACGGACTGAATGTTTGTGTACCCCCCAAAATCCATATGTTGAAGCCCTAATTCCCAATGTGATGGTATTTGGGGGTGGATCCTTTGGGAGATAATTAGGTTTAGACGAAGTCATAAGGATGGAGTCCCTACAACAGGAATTGTACCCTTATAAGGGGTTGAAGAAACCAGAGCTCTCTTTCTCTGCCATGTGAGAATACAGCAGGAAGGCAGTATCTACAAGCCAGGAAGAGGACTTTCACCAGAATTTGATCATGCTGGCACCGTAATCTTGGACTTCCAGCCTCCAGAACTGTGTGAAATAAATCTGTCGTTTAAGCCACCCAGGCTACGGTATTTGTTATAGGAGCCTGAGCTGACTAAGGCACAAGTGTTGGTGAGGAATCTTTACATAGACTGCTAGCAGGAGTATAAACTGGTAAACTCTGTAAAACTCTATAAAACTGTTCGGTAGTATCTACTAAAGCTGAACATACATATGCCCTATAACTCAGTAAATTCCACTCCTGGGTAGGAAACAAGAGCTTATCTTCAACAAAAGAAGTGTACAAGAATTGTTCATATCAGCATTATTCATAACAGCCCCAAACTGGGAAAGACTTAAGCACCCACCAACAGCAGAATGGATAAATAAATTGTGATACATTCATACAATGGAATACAAATGAGCAATGAAAAAGAATGAACTAATGCTCCATACAAAAAAACAGATGAATCTCATGAACATAATGTGAAACAAAAGAAGCCAGATACAAAAGAGTTTATACTGCATGACTCTATTTATATAAAGCTCAAAATCAGGCAAAATTTACATGGTGAAGGAAGTCAAAATAGTGGTTACATGTTGGGGGAGAATAAATAATGACTGAAAAGGGTATTATAGAAGTTTAGCAGGTGCTGGTTATGTTGTATGTCTCGGTCATACTTTATACTTTGTAAAAACTCATTGAACTATATACACTTATTATTTGTACACTTTTATACTTCAATTTTTTAAAGTTTACAGGGAAAACAAACCCCTGGGAGAAATAACGGATTGAAGGTCATAAGGTCCCAGAGCTCCTTTAGCCTAGGAGTACCACCCTCTGACATCCTTGTATCCACGCCTCCTTCTGCTCCACTGCCTTGGTCCCATTACAAGCCTCCAGTATCTCAGACAGACAACCAAAACATACTCCTAAATTAGTCTTCAGGCCTGCACAAGTTCTTTCTCCTCCTCATTTCCTACAGTCTCCAGATAAACTGATCGAGTCACTCCCCTGCTCCAAAACCTTCACTATTCCCCACTGACTACAAGATAAAGTAAAAATCTCTGAGCTTTGCATTCAAGGTTCTCCTTATAGGATCCCAATCTACTACTCCAGGATCAGCTCATGATTCCTCCTTATCTTAATTCACTGCTTCACTCAAATCACTTACTGCCTCTGAACATGGCCCATGTTTTGCCATGCTCATGTTGTTTTGTTTTCCTCTTTTTGCTGTGCTTGATTCTCCTCTAGGAAAACGACTAGGGCAGAAAGAAACTAATCATTTGGTAAAATGATAAAAAGTTTAACAAACTCTATTCACTCCCCAAAGCTACTCCTTTATCCTCCATCCTTCCTCACTATTTCCTTGAGGAAAAAAGAATACTTTAGAAACTTTAACTCCATCTTGAAATGATAAAAGATTGGCTGCAAAATATAAAGAATAAATCTAGTTCTTGGCAAAAAATAAAGGTAACTTTATCCCTCTATTTCTTGGTTTCCTACATGATGTTGATGATAATTATTTTTTATTTGCATAGCACTTTAGAGTTTACAAAGCACTTGCATAACCTACTTTATTTCAACAAAGTCTCTCAATAACCCTGGAAAGTAGGCATTCTCCTCCACATTTACATATAAGGACACCAAGGCTTAGGTGATCACTAAGGTGATAGCTTAGGTGATCACTATCACACTTCTCATATTCCTGGGATTCTCTGCAACAGATGAGGTTTATTTCTGACAACTTCCTACTACTCTTCTGAGCATCTCTCTCACCCCATCTCCACTCCTCCACCACCAGGTGTCCATTCTATATTCCATTCTTACAGAGTGTTGCTCTCATATTGTGGTTATAATCTCCAATATGTTGCCTGGGATCACCATACTCATCCTCCTATAGGTATTAATAAATTCCTAGAGGCCTCCAAGATTAGAAAGTCTTTAAGATCCAAAGAATGAATCTTAAATGGTGAAATTTTAGGCAATATAAGAAGATGTGAGAATGATATTTAGAGAAGGAGACCATACAGTGCCTCCAAGAAATTCATATTCCTTCAACAATTTTGTGAGGCCTACTATAGGTCAGGCTGCTAAATGCTAAAGCAAAGAATAAAACCTGGGCCTTGCCTGGAGGAACTCAGCCTAATGTAGACCCCACAGGTGTCAGTCCTACTTGTAGTAGACTCTAGCTCAAAGACTCTGATTTTTGACTCCATAATCACAGAATTTTTTTGCCAAGTTAGAGCAAATCCCCAAGAAGACATTCTAGCCACTGCCATCCATTCCTCTTCATTGACAATGAATGTCCCACTCAAAATCAAACCATCAAGTAAGCAAATCAACAAGTAAACTGCCAAAAAATCAGAGCAATTGTTTCACATAACATATTTATCACCAAACATTAGGGAAAACATTCGACCTTACCTGTACTCATAGCAATACATGTTAAAGTAGTCAAATACTGCTTTTACACCTGTTATGACTTAAAAAGATAATACTGTGTGCAGGAAAGTGAGGTGAAAATGGTTGATGGACTGCAAACTGGAAAAACCGTTTATAAGAAGCAATATAGCAATATTTATCACAAGATACATACATCATCATAATCTTTGATCAAGTAGTTCCTTTCGAAAATTGAGACTGCGTATGGTCTTACTATGTAATAATGGTGAAAAACTGGAAATAAACACAGTTCTGTAACATAAAAGAAATATAATTGAATAAACCATGGTACAATACAGCTATGAAAAAATATAATTATTAAGACTATGTAACAACATGTAAAAATTATAAGTAGAAAAAACAAAATATGAAATTATAGCTAGACAACAATCAGAATTATGTAAAAACATGTTTGCATATGGACAAATACTAGAAGAAAATATGGAACAATGTGAAAGCAGCTACTCTATTGCTATGGTGAAATTATGAGAGAAACATGTTCTATTTAAAACTTCCTTTAATCATGTTTATATAACAATAAATCACACTTCATTACATTGCTTCTTTAACTGACTATCTTCCCAAATAAACTATAAGCTTTGTGAAGACAGGACAATGTCTCCTGTGCTCAGCATTACAGCACCAGTTTCTATGGAATAATTCATGAATGAATGAATGTATTACATGGGAAACCTCAAAATAAAGACCCCCAGAAGGGGAGGGGAGATGGACCATTAAAAACAAACAAAAGGAGTGACATCAGCATCACGGCACAGTGAGCTTTCCAGTAAACTCTTCCCCCAATAAGATACAACAAAAGGGTCACGCATAGACCAACAAGAGACACTCACACTGCACAGAGAGACATCAGAAAGACCCACACTGCTGCACATCTGAGAGTGGACGTGCTGGGGCCCCCGGAGGAAGTGGGGAGAGGTAAGGAGAAATCCTCTCCCTCCCCACCAGATCAGTGACTCGGGTCGCACGGCTCCCAGAGAGAGGAGAGGGGCAGCCCTCTGCAGGGAAACCGTAGCTCTTCAGGCCTCTCTCAGCCAGTGAGAAACTCCACACAGAGGACTCAGAACTGCTGCAGGGGTGCCATCAACATCTGAGCACCCCAGGAGAGCGGATAACGAGGGGCAATTGAGAAGCCCCCCCAACCCAGAGACCCCGTGGGCAAGGGAGAGAGCCCCTCTCTCCACCACATGCCCAACACTGCAGCTCATGCAACCAGTCTGAGCAGCCCCAGCAGAGTGCAGGCGGCCCCCAGCGGCGGCAGAGTAGCCGGGGTGGAGCGCAGGCGGCCACGGTGGCGGAACAGCCGCGGCAGAGTGGAGCACGGGCGGCTGCGGAGTAGCCGGGGCAGAGCCTGGGCGGCCCGCAGCAGGGGAACAGCTGAGGCAGAGTGGAGTGCAGTCAGCCTGTGGCAGTGGAACAGCCACGGCAGAGCGCAGGGGGCTCAGATTACACAGCCCCTGACCCCCACACAGTGACAGCAGGTGGAAACTGCAACCAGATATTTCTAGGATGAGGAAAAACAAAGCCACTACAGCAACCACGATGCAAAAGTACATTAAATGGCCAGACCAGAAGGAAAAGGACAAGCACCCAGAAATCAACCCTGAAGGCACAGAAATCCATAACCTAAACGACAGAGAATTCAAAATAGCTATCATAAAAAAACTCAATGAAAAACAAGAAAACACAGATAAACAATTCAACGAGATAAGGAGTTTCTTCACAAAAGAGATTGAAATCTTAAAGAAAAACCAATCAGTATTGATGGAAATGAAGAACACAATAGAGGAGATAAAGGAGAATATGGAATCTTTAAAGAACAGAGCTGACAATATGGAGGAAAGAATTAGCATTATAGAAGATAGGAATACAGATATGCTCCAGATGAAGGAGGAGAGAGAACTAAGACTAAAAAGAAATGAAGAAAGTCTCCAAGAAATATCTGACTCAATTAGGAAATGTAACATAAGAATTATAGGTATTCCTAAGAGAGAAGAGAAGGAAAGAGGAACAGAGAACCTATTCAAGGAAATAATAGCTGAGAACTTCCCAAATCTGGGGAAGGAGCAGGAAATACCAGTAAGTGAAGCCAACAGGTCGCCTAAATATGTCAACAGGCAAAGGCCCACTCCACGACATATAGTAGTAAAACTGGCAAAGGTCAATGACAAAGAAACAATATTAAGGGCAGCTAGACAAAAGCAAAGAATAACGTACAGAGGAACTCACATCAGGCTCTCAGCGGATTTCTCAACAGAAACTTTACAGGCTAGGAGAGACTGGAACGATATATTCAAAATACTGAAAGACAAAAACTTTCAGCCAAGAATACTCTATCCAGCAAAAATATCCTTCAAATATGATGGAGAAAGAATAACTTTCCCAGATTAACAAGAGCTAAGGGAGTTCATGGCCACAAGACTCCCACTACAAGAAATGCTCAAGAAGGCCCTCAGGCCTGAAAAAAAGAAGAGAAAGGGAATACAAAGTTTGGAGCAAGGCAAAAAATAGGTAGACAAAATCAGAAAAATAGTAGATCTTCACCAGAATAAGACAGCAACCACTTAAATACCAAAATCAAAGATCAAAGGAAGGAAATCATCAAAAATAAATATAACCTCATCACTTTAAACACACACCCACAACACAAGATAGAATAAGTTGTGACAAGAATAACTTAGAAGGGGAAGAGGAAAGAGATTGAATTGACTTAGTAAAAGGGAATAAGAGGCCATCAGATAATGGACTATCTCATACACAAGATTTTTTTATACAAACCTCAAGGTAACCACTAAACAAATAATCAGAACAAAATCACATATGATAAACAAAGAGAAAACTAGAAGAGTCATAAGACAGAAAAACCAAACTGAGCTGGCAGGACAAAACACATGGGACAAGAAACAAAGAAAATGCAAAAGAACTGGAAAATAAGCGATAAAACAGCAAAATTAAGCCATCATATATCAATAATTACACTAAATGTAAATGGGTTGAACTCTCCAATCAAAAGACACAGAGTGGCAGGATGGATTAAAAAGCAAGACCCAACAATATGCTGCCTTCAGGAAACACATCTCAGCTCTAAAGACAAACACAGGCTCAGAGTGAAAGGATGGAAGACAATACTCCAAGCTAATGGCAAACAAGAGAAAGCAGGTGTTGCCATACTCATATCAGACAAAGTAGACTTCAAGATAAAACAGGTTAAGAGAGACAAAGGGGGGCAATGTATAATGATAAAAGGGACACTCCACCAAGAAGACATATGAATTGTAAATATATATGCACCCAACATAGGAGGACCAAAGTACATAAAGCAACTACTAACGAACCTAAAAGGAGATATTAACAACAACACAATAATAGTAGGGGATCTTAATACCCCACTTACATCAATGACAGATCATCCAGACAAAAAATCAATAAAGAAACAGTGGACTTAAATGAAAAACTGGACAAGATGGACCTAGCAGACATATACAGAGCACTCCATCCAAAAACAGCTGACTACACATTCTTCTCAAATGCGCACGGAACATTCTCAAGGATAGACCATATGTTGAGAAACAAGGCAAGCCTCAATAAATTCAAGAAGATTGAAATCATAACAAGCATTTTTTCAGACCATAATGCTATGAAACTGGAAATCAACCACAAGAAAAAAACTGGGAAAGTGACAAAGATGTGGAGATTAAACAACATGCTACTGAACAACCAATGGATCATTGACGAAATTAAAGGAGAAATCAAAAACTATCTGGAAACAAACAAAAGTGAATATGCCATACCAACTCATATGGGATGCAGCAAAAGCAGTCCTGAGAGGGAAATTCAAAGCAATACAGGCCCACCTCAACAAACAATAAAAAGCCCAAATAAGCAACCTTAAATTATACCTAACAGAACTACAAAAAGAAGAACAAACAAAGCCCAAAGTCAGCAGGAGAGAAATAATAAAAATTAGAGCAGAAATAAATGAAATTGAGACCAAAACAACTGTAGAAAGGATTAATGAAACAAGGAGTTGGTTCTTGGAGAAAATAAACAAAATTGACAAACCCTTAGCCAGACTTACTAAGAATAAAAGAGAAAAGGCTCAAATAAATAAAATTAGAAAGGAAAGAGGAGAAATTACAATAGATACCACAGAAATACAAAGGATTATAAGAGAATACTATGAGAAATTATATGCCAACAAATTGGACAATCTAGAAGAAATGGATAAATTCTTACACTCATACAACCTCCCAAACTGAACCAAGAAGAAATAGAGAATCTGAATAGACCAATCACAAGTAAAGAGACTGAAATAGTAATCAAAAACCTCCCAAAAAATAAAAGTCCAGGACCAGATGGCTTCTCCGGTGAATTTTACCAAACATTCAAAAAAGATCTAACACTCATCCTTCTCAAACTATTCCAAAAAACAGAGGAAGATGGAACACTTCCTACGAGGCCAACATCACCCTGATACCAAAGCCAGACAAAGACAATACAAAAAAGGAAAATTACAGGCCAATATCACTGATGAATATAGATGCAAAAATCCTCAACAAAATATTGGCAAACCGAATACAGCAATACATTAAGAAGATCACACACCATGATCAACTGGGATTTATACCAGGGACACAGGGATGGCTCAACATCCGCAAATCAAGCAACCTGATACACCCTATCAACAAAACAAGGAATAAAAACCACATGGTCAACTCAATAGTTGCAGAGAAGGCATTTGACAAGATCCAACATCCATTTATGATAAAAACTCTCAACAAAATGGGTATAGAAGGAAAGTTCCTCAACATAATAAAGGCTATTTATGACAAACCCACAGCCAACATCATACTCAATGGGGACAGTCTGAAAGCCATTCCTCTGAGAACAGGAACGAGACAAGGCTGCCCACTCTCACCACTCTTATTCAACATAGTACTGGAGGTTTTGGCCAGAGCAATTAGGCAAGAAAAAGCAATAAAAGGAATCCAAATAGGCAACAAAGAAGTGAAACTCTCACTATTTGCAGACAACATGATTTTATATATAGAAAACCCTAAAGAATCCATTGAAAACTATTAGAAATATTCAACAACTACAGCAAAGTGGCAGGGTACAAAATCAACCTACAAAAATCAGTTGCATTTCTGTATGCTAATAACAAACTAACAGAAAGAGAGCTCAAAATGATAATACCATTTACAATTGTATCAAAAAGAATAAAATATCTAGGAATAAATCTTACCAAGGAAGTAAAAGACCTATACAATGAAAACTACAAGACATTATTGAAAGAAATCGATAATGACATAAAGAAATGGAAAGATATCCCATGCACATGGATTGGAAGAATAAACATAGTTAAAATGTCTATATTACCTAAAGCAATCTACAGATTCAATGCAATCCCAATCAGAATCTCAATGACATTCTTCACGGAAATAGAAAAAAGAATACTAAAATTCATTTGGGGCAACAAAAGACCCGGAATAGCTAAAGCAATCCTAAGAGAAAAGAACAAAGCTGGAGGCATCACAATCCCTGACTTCAAAACATACTACAAAGCAATAGTAATCAAAACAGCATGGTCCTGGTACAACAACAGACACACAGATCCATGGAACAGAATTGAAAGCCCAGAAATAAAACCACACATATACGGACAGCTAATTTTCGACAAAGGAGCTAAGAACATACAATGGAGAAAGGAAAGTCTCTTCAATAAATGGTGTTGGGAAAACTGGACAGCCACATGGAAAAGAATGGAAGTGGACCATCTGCTATCGCCATTCACAAAAATTAACTCAAAATGGATCAAAGACCTGAAGGTGAGACCTGAAACTATAAAACTCACAGAAGAAAATATAGGCAACACACTATTTGACATTGGTCATAAAGGAATCTTTTCAGATGCCATGCCTAGTCAGACTAGGGAAACTAAAGAAAAAATAAATAAGTGGGACTTCATCAGATTAAAGAGCTTCTACAAGACAAACCAAACCAGGATCAAAATGAGTAGACAACCCACCAGCTGGGAGAAAATATTTGCAAAACATATATCTGACAAGGGGTTGATCTCCATAATACATAAAGAACTCACACAAGTGAACAACAAAAAACAAACGACCTATCAAAAAATGGGCAGAGGAAATGACAGACACTTCTCCAAAGAAGATATACAGATGGCCAATAGGCACATGAAAAGATGTTCAACATCACTAATCATCAGGGAAACGCAAATCAAAACTACACTAAGATATCACCTCACACCCGTAAGAATAGCTATAATCACCAAGACAAAAAACAACAAATGTTGGAGAATGTGGAGAAACAGGAACCCTCACACACAGCTGGTGGGAATGCAAACTGGTGCAGCCTCTATGGAAAACGGTACGAAGATTCCTCAAAAAATCAAAAATAAAAAAACCCTATGATCCAGCTATTCCACTACTGGGAATCTATCCAACGAACCTGAAATCAACAATCCAAAGAGGCTTATGCACCCCTCTGTTCATTGCAACATTATTATGCAAGAAGTGGAAGCAACCCAAGTGTCCCTCGACTGATGATTGGATCAAGAAAATGTGGTACATATATACAACAGAATACTACTCAGCCGTAAAAAAGACAGAATTGTCCCATTTGCAACAACATGGATGGACCTGGAGGGTATTATGTTAAGTGAAATAATCCAGAAGGAGAAAGACAAACACCACATGATTTCACTCATACGTGGACTATAAACCAACACACGGTCAGAGAGAACTATATTGTGGTTACCAGGGGCAAAGGGGGTGGGGGGTGGGCACAAGGGGTGAAGGGAGACATGTGTATGGTGACTGACAAACAAAAACGTACAACCAAAATTTCCCACTGTTATAAACTATTAAGACATCAATTTAAAAAAAAAAAAAAAAAGACTGATCTCTATATGCCTGTTTTTAAGCTCAAACTATGGGAAAAACCAAATCAACTCACTGAAGAATCTCTGGGAAGTCTGTTTTCCCTCAAGGCCACTGCCCAGATCTTTGCTCCTAAACGGTCTGAAGAAAGGCACAGGGTTCTGGGAAGTGGGCACAGCAACAGGGTACTCTCAGGGTTTGCGGGGAACACGTGGAATCAGAAGGGAGAGGAACTTCATACCCTTTCCCTACCCCAAAACTCACTGGCCTTTGACTCCAAGAACCTTGCATATAACTATAGCTGGAATTAACGGCATGGGGCAGGGGTAGGTGCTTAGCAAGAGAGATTGGCTATGTGAAAAAAAAGAAGGCAGAAAAAAATAGATCAGCAGGGAACAGTCTTCCCAGTAGGAACTTAAGTCTGATGCCACTCTAAGCTCTGGCTAAGAAATAAATTTCCAGATACAAAGGAAAATAAGAAGCTATAAAGGAATTGAGCTCTGGAGCGAAAATCTCCTTTCCTGACAACCTAAAATCAGTCTGAAATATACCAGAGGCACCAGAAGGACTCTAAGTCATAAAAGTATTATAAGCGTTAACAAAAACACATAGGGAAAGGAGACAATCTTTAAGTTATTTTTCAACCAACCTACGCAGCACCTGTCACAGACCATACAGGCTCTTTCCAGCTTAAACAATTTTTTACCCATCCTTGGTGCTTTTAGACAAAAACATCATAATTGACTAATGCAGAGCTCAGAAAGGAGTTTATCTGCATAGAGAAAAGGGGCACTGAGTAAGAAGAAAAGGGTACAGAGAAAGAAGAATCTAGATTTTAGATGCAGCTCTACCTATTTCATGTTGTAACTTTAAGTAAATCACAATCTCTCTGAGCTTTGGCTTCCTAATCAAAACAGGAAACTACACCTCACAAGGTTAAGGTGACAATTAAATGACGTGATACATGCAAGTCAAAGTATATAATAAATTATAAAATTTTATCTAAATATATGACCTTATTACAGAATCACAAATGCTTCAATTTCCTTCCAGGGTCAAGTTAAGTTGTGCATTTTTCAACCAAATCCAACTGCGTAAGTCATCTGGAGGCTACAAGAAAATCAGTCTCATCTCACTTTGCCAAGTCAACTGATAGTTTATTCTTTCAAAGAGTAGATTCTTCATGTGGGCTGGTGGCAATAAAGAATGATTTTCCAGGGCCAGCCTGGTGACATAATGGCTAAGCTCACACGCTCCGATTCGGCAGCCCAGGGTTCACAGGTTCAGATCCCCGGCGCGGACCTACGCACCGCTTATCAAGGCCATGCTGTGGTAGGCATCCCACATATAAAGTAGAGGAAGACGGGCACAGATGTTAGCTCAGGGCCAATCTTCTTCAGCAAAAAGAGGATGACTGGCAACAGATGTTAGCTCAGGGCTAATCTTCCTCACTGAAAAAAAAAATGATTTTCCTTTTCTCCCAATCTTATTCCTGAAATTCCACTATTCATCACTTAGGGTTAGAGAAGTTTTTTTATTTTCCAGCTCCTTCTATGAAAACGCAAAAAATCTGTGAAAAGGGATTGCCAATAACCATTAACAACTCAGAGTTGAGCAAAGACTAATTCAACTTGATGAAAATTAAAGGCTAGGAAAAAGGGATATGAATAACAATTTGGCCTACAATTCCCAAGAATCTGATTTCAAGGAGGTACCAACCACCATTGTCTCTAACCACCAAAATTTCCCCCAAATTCCCATACTTCAGCATCTAAAAACCTCCCAGACTATTTCTTGCACCGAAAAATAAGACCTCATGTCCCAATTTTGTTTCAGAAAATATGTTCACCTCTGGAATGGGTCCCAGGTCATAGGACATATGTACATGGACACAGAATGAAAAGCATCAGTGGGGAGAGAAGGCACAGAAAAGTAAAAAAACAAAATTCACCACCTCCATAGTTCTGACTACAATCAGCATCCCTGATACTAGGGAAAACCTATTTTCTCCCTTAAATTCTTACTCCTAATAACTACAAAAACTGCCAATGACAATACTTAAGAGGAAATTAAGTGGGGAATTCTTCCTCATATCTACTCTCAGTCCCACCTGCTACTACAGTTTCAGTCCATATATATTTAAATTTGTTGTGTGTGTTACAGTTTGCAATCTGACCTCACAACAATCCTATAAAGAAAGTAGAGCAGGTATTACTACTCCAATTTTAAGGATGAGGAAATTGAGATTCAGAGAAGAATAGCAACTTGCTATGGCCTAAATTAAACCGAGATCTTCTGATCCAAATCTCCTATGCTTTCCAGAACACCATGACGCTTCTTAAGGTCTTTTGGGTCCATTCTCTCCAGAGAAGATATAACCCAGTCTCAATCTTCCTGTCACCACCTTCCATGGCACTGTTCACTGGCTTTTTGTGTCAGAATCTAGCAGTTTCTGCAAGAGAATCTCAAGGTAGCACTAAAGTGAAATCATTAAGCTAAATATCCTTGGAAAACAAAGAAGTTTGTTAAATGGCTGGAAGAAGTGATATTCTTGCCCACTTAATACAAGTTTCCAACTAGATTAGCTAACCACCTAGCTCTATGGCACCTCCAACTTCAGTCTAGGAAGACTGTAGAAAAATACACAAGACCAAAGCCAAAGACCTGGGTTCTAGTCCGGACTCTCACTTCTTCGCTATGTGAGCTTGGGTAACCTCCTTGTCTTAATTCCTTCATATGGAAAATGAGAACAACATTAATTACTGCCCCACAAATACTACTGAGTGGAGGATTAAATGAGACAATGGGTGTGACAGTGCTCAAAGTATAAAATTTCTACAAATAAGCCAACTCAAAAACATCTTCCCAGGAGACTGTTTCAAAACACTAGTAATCAGTGTTTTCTAAACTATGTGCAACAAACTACTCCAACCAAAATGAAGGGAATATTCATCTAGGTTTGTCTTATTTTTCAAAATTATTTTTAGTGTCATGGAAACCTGTCTACAAATTATTTTACTTGACTTAAAGACTCTTATAAATATTCATATGGTAAGCTGTTGTCTTAAAGCTGCTATGAAAATCTACTTGTCATAGTGGAACATTTATTGAACATCTCTCATGTCCCAGTCACTATGTTAGACATTTTCTTTTTTTTTTTTTTTTTGTGAGGAAGATCAGCTCTGAGCTAACATCCATGCCAATCCTCCTCTTTTTGCTGAGGAAGACTGGCCCTGAGCTAACATCCATGCCGATCTTCCTCCACTTTATGTGGGACACTGCCACAGCATGGCCTGACAAGCGGTGCGTCAGTGCACGCCTGGGATCCGAACCCAGGCCCCCAGCTGCAGAGCGTGCGCACATAACCACTAAGCCATGGGGCCAGCCCCTAGACATTTTCAAAGTTTATTTCAATTGATTCTCATAAAAACTCTGAGATATATTTTATCTCCTCTTTACAGATGAAGAAACTGAAGCTCAGAGAGAACAAGAAATTGCCCAAGGTCAAATATGTGTTTGCATCATTGAGGAAAAGAAACACAAAGGTGTTTAGCAGCAAGGAGAAATTTGGAACACTGTTACCCAGTAATTACAGAGCATGGTGGTGAAGAGCATGGACTTGGAGTTGGACTTCCTAGATTCACTATGAGCTTTAGTTTTCTCTTTTGTAAAATTAGGTTAATAATAGTAATCTATTTCATAACCTAGTAAATGAGTTAATATATCTACTTAGTCCTTGCCTATCACATAGTATACTCAATACATTAGGTATTATTATCATCATTTCTCCCACCCTGCTTATCCAAACTTCTCTCTTTTCCTTGCCCTGAAAGCTGTATGCTAACTAGCCTAAATCTCTCCTACACACCTTACTCATTACTGTTGTTATGCTTTTGCTCTTTCTCTTCCTTTTAACTGAAATGCCTCTCTCCTTCCTCACTAATCTAAATCCCACTCAGCCTTCAAAGCCTAGTTCAGATCTATCCCTTCTGTGAAACATTTTCTAACTTCACCAGCCCACAGTGAGTTCTTCCTTCTCTGAACAATTTTTTATACTGTCAAACAATCTAACTTTTAGAAATCACATGATTCCTAAGGGCCTCTGAAGATAGATGATTTAGCCCAAATTCCTCATTTTTTAAATAGAAATTGAGGCTTAAAGAGTTAAATTGCCTATGGTGACATAAAAAGTTAGTTGGCAGAGTAGAGACTTGAATCTGGATATTTTAAATGTTTGCAATTCTCTTTCTACTATACTATCCTAATTTTGTCTTCCTTGAGATTCTGTATAAGTTCTCAAAACTGAAAGCATATATTCTATAATTATCTGATTCCAAGTATTTCATTAGTTTTGTAGCCTTCATGGCAACTAACACACTGGAGTTAGTAGATGTTTGCTGATTGATTAGCATATCCATCTTTCATTGGTGCCCTTTTGTCCAACAGTTAAAATATTAGTAAACATACAACTCTATAGAACTTAAGTTCTCACCATCAGCTATCCACCAAGGGGTCATAGGGACTGAAGATGGAAGTATATCCATATGTATCTCTAGAGTCGCATCACAAGGTCCAAAAAAGAAAGGACTCAGTCCATATCACTGGAACCTGGAAGTATAAAAGAAACACAGTCTTCCAGCTGTGTTACTATTATTAATATCAGGGCCCTCCAAAGATTCAAGTCCACAATAAATAAAGGGGACCTCAATTTCCTCCCACAAAGCCCAAGCCTCTTTTTGCAGGATTAAATCAGGCTAAAGTTGTTGCATAAAGTTGTTACATCCCTTGAATGGAGAAATAGATAAGAGTTATATATCCTGGAAAGGGATTATAGCTCTGCTTGGGAGGACTGAAATGGAAAAATGGTCCAAGACAGAAGGAACAAAAGAAAGAACAGACTCTAAAATTTGAGAAAGGCTCAAGTAATCAAAGACATCTTATAGTGCCTAGGTTGTGAAAAGGGAAGAAGTAGACAGCAGAATAGCTGTTCTTCAGAAAGAAAGAGCAAACATGGGGTGTTTATGTACATCAGAAAAGGGTGAGTTACAGGGCCACCCAGGGTTGCAAGCGGTTAAGTGCATGCGCTCCACTGCACGGCCCAGCATTCGCCAGTTCAGATCCCAGGCGCCCACCGATGCACTGCTTACCGAGCCATGTTGTGGCGGCGTCCCATATAAACTAGAGGAAGATGGGCATGGATGTTAGCTCAGGGCCAATCTTCCTCAGTAAAAAGTGGAGGATCAGCATCAGATGTTAGCTCAGGGCTGATCTTCCTCACAAAAAAAAAAAAAAAGGGTGAGTTAGAGAGAGGCAGAGCAGGTACATCACCAGCCTCACGTAAGGGAGGGGGTAGGACATTCTAACCTAGTAAGACTAATTAATGCTTTTATAGCACCTTATAGTTTATAAAAAGATTTTTATATACACCACTTCTTATTGAATAGTCACTTTGGTTAATGTAGCTGCTGTTTGTTCATATTTTCAGGGAGCTTAAGAGTTGCTTTTGCTCGTCATTCATATTTTCATAATTTTTTTCATTGATTGGCCCTACAAATAATCATGGAAAACTGGCTTTGTCATACCAAATGCTAGGGATACTGAAATTAGTTATAGTCACTGTCCTCAAGGGGATCTCAGCATTGAAGGTAGGGAGATGGAAAGACAAATAAAACCTGATTTTAATACAATAAGTTAATTGTTATGAGAGGTAACAAGTGTATTATGGTTTCTAACACAAATTGAAAGAATTTAAGAAAAGAGTAAGTCTAGTCCTAACTCTAGAAGACTCAACAACCGAACTGAGTCTTGAAGATTATCCAGAATTGTCCAGGCAAAGACATAGGAGAAGAAAAGCCTTTCAGGGAGTAGGAGTAGATAAATACATAGGGGCATAGCACATTCAGTCAAATCTAAGTAGTTTGTCATGGTTATATCAAAGTGGGTGAGGAATCAAAGAAAGGTAGGACTGAAGAGGTAAACCGAGTCAGATCATGAAGAGCTTACTGTGTACTTTCTTTCAACATCTTTCAGTCACACTGTGGTTTAGTTCTCCTAAACTACCCTTTGGATAATCCAAAGGAATTTTTTCACTAAAGAGAAAGAAACAAGCAGCTTGGGTGGCCCATGACTGGAGTTGCACACTGAGGGAAAAGTTCTCTGGATACGGCAAGAAAGCAGTCCTCAATTTTATTCCATTTGCCCCTGCTCTGTTCAGAGCTGCAGCAGACCAGATAACACTTTCCAGTATTGTGGGCTGCTATGGCTCTCATTCAGACCTAATCTCTAAAGATTATGATTTGGACTGGTTGAAAATTAGTAATTAAGTTAATTTGTATTTCATAGAGCACAAGTAAGAGCAAAAGTATTCTGAAGCTATGTTTGCAGTGAACAAGGATGATTTCCAACATAATAAAATACACCTCTAATCCTAGAATACTTTCTCTCCATTGTTTCCTTGTATCCCTTTTCTTATTCTCTGGATCTCTCTCTCCTCAACTCAATTCGGCAAAGATTCACTGAACTCCAACTATGTGTCAGACACTCTGCTGGATGCTAAAGATACAAAAATGAATAAAACACTAAGCTTGTCCACAAAGAACTCACTATCACATAAACAGATCATTGTGTTGAGTCCAGTAATAAAGACATCCACAGAACTGAAAGAAGGCACGGAGGGGACACAGATGCCCAATATAATCTAGAGGGTAAGAGAAGGATTTCTGGAAAAGGAAATATTCACCTCAGTCTCAAAGGATAAATATGAGTTCAGTCAAGAAAAGGAGGGAAAGCGGAGGAGAGGCAATTGCAGTAGGAGTAGACAGCATAAATGAAGACTAGGAGGAGGAATGCCATAATGTGTGAATGGAACTACATACAGATCAGTATTGCAGGAACTGAAGTTGAGGGACAGAAATGGTTAGGAGGTTGGAGAAGTAAACAGGGGTCAAATCATGGGAGGGCCATGAACTTTACTTACAGGACGTGGGAAGACACTGAAAAGCTTTAAGCAAAGGAGTGAAAAGGTCAAATTTGCATTTTAAATAGTTCATTCAAGTGATTAAGTGGAGGGCCGGCCCCGTGGCTTGGCGGTTGAGTACGCGAGCGCTCCACTGCTGGCGGCCCGGGTTCGGACCCCGGACGCGCACCAACGCACCGCTTCTCCGGCCATGCTGAGGCCGCGTCCCACATACAGCAACTAGAAGGATGTGCAACTATGACATACAACTATCTACTGGGGCTTTGGGGAAAAAGAAAAAAAAAAAAAAGAAAGGTTATTAAGTGGAAATCACGATGAGACCTGCAGATGTTCTAGGTGAAAGCTACTGAGAACTTGAAATAGGCAACCATTACTGTCCTCAGTTGAGATAGAGAATATGAGAAGAGCTGGAATATGAAGGAAAGATAAGGAATTCAATACTCAAACAAATGACCTTGAGTTACCTTTAACCACCCAGATGGAGATGTACAGCAGGCAACTGAACATATGTCTGAAGATCAGGAAAAACTTCTGCGTTAAAGGTCAAGATTTGGGAACTGATTGCATTTAGGAGGTAACGGACATCTTGAGAGTGGATGGACCAGGGAGAGCGTGCAGAGGGAAAAAAGAAGTGGGCAGAAAATGGAGCCCTGAGGAACACTTACATTTAATGAAGTAAGCAAAGGAAAAGAACAAGAAGAATGAGAAGGAACTTTAAAAAGACAGGTATGAAGAGAACAAAGAATGCAGTGTTCAGAAGCCAAAGGACCTCCAAATGGAAGATAAATAGTGTCAAACCAATCAGTGAAGGTATAGACTGACACCTTCCTTTGGATTTAGCAATTAGGTAACCTAGCAAGAACAATTTCAGTGTTATGGAGAAGGTGGAAGCCCAATGTCATGCAGGAGGGCAAACATGGGATAAGGAAGTAGAGACAAGAGTGAGATTTCTCCATCATGTCTGGAAGGGTGATTAAGGAGGTGAGTAGTAGTTTTCCTCGTTTCTTTATTTACAAGGATGGAGCAACTATTAGAAGAAGCAATCAGTAGAAAATAAGAGTATGAACAGGAGGAAAAAGAAGGGATGAAATTTAGAGCAAGCTTACAGAGAAGGCAGGAGGGGATGGGTCTTCTTTAAACAATAGTACCCTCATCCTCTGAGAATGGAATAAAGAAAATGAATGTTGCGGTAAATGAGAAAAGCAGAACAAGAGCATTCTAAAGGCAACTGTGTAATAATAGCACAGAATCCTGAAAGTCAAGTAGGTGTTCAGGGAGAGGGTAATCCAGAGTATAGAAAAGTTTAGAATTGAGAGAGCAGTGAGAAATGAGTCTAAAAAGATAAGCTGGAGCAGGTTGTGAAAAAGCCTAATGAGCAGCAGTGTATTAGAGAAGAAGGTTAAGAAGGAAATTAACTCGAAAAGATCTGTGAATGATTTTATTTTGTTTAAGAATACTCTGAAAGCAATGTGAAAGATGGATTGGACAGGATAGGGGAAAAGAATACTACCTTAAAAGGCACCCCTTTTTAAAGCCATTCTGTATTTTTCTCTTTCCTTCATTCCCCTCTGTAACAACTCTTCCTTAATTAGTCACAAGTGAAATTGAAGTAGAGCTATTTTAGAATTCATTCCACTTATTAAATAAAATAAAGACTTATGTGGTCCTATCCCTAATTGTTAAATATAGCTAAATCAAATGGGAATGTTTCTCTCTTATTAAAAAGAAAAAAAAAGCCTAAATTATATTGCCTTTTAAAAACTATCAAAGAAAGCCTTCAGTAACTGTCTTTGAGCCAGTAGCCCTCAATTAATTAAAATAATAACAATCCCCATCCCTGAAATGTGCAAAAAAGACAATCGCCTGCGCAATAAAATTTGGGGAACTCAAAAAAGGAACCAAGATAGGTTGGGTACCCAGAGCTGGAAACAGAGAAGGATGCAACAATCACTAGTATGGCTCTTTACCATTTACAAAGTACTTTTATAGAAGCTTATTTTATTCAGTTCTCATAACAGTGCTATGAAATATACATATTGTTATCCCCATTTTACAGATAAGGAAACTAATTTTTGTCTGTGTTATTCCAGAACCTAGAACAGTATCTGGCATATAGTAGGTCTCCAATGAAAACGTGTCAAACGGCAGGGGTGGGAGGCCCAGAGAGGTTATGTAACTCTGATAGGGTCATATGGTTAACGGTGGAGCCAGATCTCAACCCTAGGTCTTCTGACCCTCAGTCCTATATTTTTCACATTGTTTCATGCTGCTGAAAAGGGGAAAAGGGTGGAGTGGCTGAATATAATCATAATCTGCTTTACCATGTTACATGAACCAATTAAAATTTCAGAAATCTCTGCTCTCAAGCAACAAACACCAAGGCCAGCATACTTCCTCCTATTCTTAGTCATGCTGCATGAGCATCCTTAAGAGTTCAGGGATCTGTGGTATTCGCTCACTTTATTCTCTCCATAGGACATTTGCCCTATTCTAAGCTACTTCCTCCTACTGCACTGAAGTAGTATCTGCAGAATATAAAAGCCTTCTATACCATCCTCTCCTCTCTCCAAAAAGCTATGTGTAGCCTTCTGGTACTCAACTGCATCTATGTAGGAAGCTAAAATAAACGATGATAATGCCACCCAATGAGTATGCAGAGGTCTCACTCACAAGATTTAGAGGGGCACACATAGTGTGAGTGCCATTAACCATATAAAAAACAGGATGTAACTCTCCATCCTGAGGCATTTAACCATTCCTGCATTTAACCATGCCCTCACTCTATGCAATAGATATGATCCTGAAAAAGCTGTTTGTATATAAAATGTTTGTAAATTTTTGTTATTTCAAAAGCAGTGGGGCACTTACTATTTAAATGAATCATGTGGTAAATCCTTTTGCAAAAGAAACAATCTTTTACGTAAGAAAAAATAATCTCCTAATTTTTCTGCTGGCAAATTTATCTTTTTTTTATAGAACCCAATCTATCAATCTGGGTTCAGAGCCTGATACTTCACTTTATTAGCTATTTAATATTGGACAAGTAACTATTTTTATCAGTCTGTTTATTCATCTATGAAATATTCTATTTATTGCTCAGTATCACTGTGAAGATAAAATGAGACAACAGGTACGAATATGTTCTGTAAACTCTACAGCACAGTGCACATGGCAGGGATCAAGAAACAAATGCTGCTAAGCCAACACTTACACATACGTATACAAAAGTTCTTAGATCTATTAAGGAGAGAGGAGTTCAACCACAAGTTCCCAATTCCCATCACTGAGGAAGAAAACACACACAGCAGGCATTACAGAATTAGCTCCTTTTTTCAGGATACCACATGGTAGCAATACTGTAAGAAAGAGGTACTGAATGGAGAGTACTCGAAGATGAGCTTTTCATCCAAGGTAATGTTTAGTCATTGATTGACCTATGCTTCTTCTTCCAAAGATTTACAAGCATTACCACACAGGATAAATTATAGAACTAAAGTTTTTGAAAGAAAATGGCACAAAAACTGTAACATGGAATAATGTACTGCTGTAAAGGATCTTAGAGAATGTCTGTTTCAATCCTCTCATTTGAAAGATTTTAGAAAATCAAAATCCAAAGAGGCAAAGTGGTTTACCTAAGAATACATGGTGGCACATTTTTAATGGTACAAATATTTCTAACCACAACGTCTTCATTCCTCAAGACAGCCCACTTCTATTCCCATAGCACCCTATGCATACTAATTACTATACTATACTAAAATCCTACTTAAGTGTGTGTCCTCTCCCCTACTGGACTGGAAGATCCCAGTAGACAAGGCCTATGCTCAACTTATCCTTATATCCCCAGCACCTGGCTTGTGTCAAATGCTCAGCTGCACGGAACATATCTCAATTAAAACTGTTTTGTAAATTTGAGGGTAATGTATGCAATTCTGGAAAACTTGCTATTTAGGCCTCCATTACTTTTTGCTTAGCAAGATACTGAAAAGGCTAATGTAACTACAGATCTGAACTTGGGTTCAGAAAGACAGTAAGTAATCTTAGACAGGAACACTAAGATAAAAATGGGTCCCTGAAAGGAAGATCATCATTATAGCACAGTCCTATTGACTTTATTATACTGTTGGATTTTGATGACTAGGTAAAGAGTCTCCTTCAACCATTTTACAATGACCTTTGCTGAAACAACAATAACACAAATAAGACAGTGAAATTACTGGTGTGGCTATAGTGTGATATGCTCATGTGGTTCTTTTTCAAGCACTTACTAACAACTCCACAATGAATCTTTAAAATAAGTAGACACAAACATTATTTTTTAAAAGAAAAAGGATTAAATGTGAGGGATCTACTCAAAGAGTGACTTCAGAGTAGAAAGAAATTAGAATTGGAGTCAGAAGATATAAGTTCTAGTCTCCATTCTCTCACTAACTTGTTATTTGACCTTGGCAAATCATTCCACTTCTCTGGGCTAGATGATCCCTCAGGTTCCTTCAAGTTCAAATGTTATAATTATAAAATCAAAAGTCCCTATCAGTCCTTGAGAGAGTCAGGGACGGAAAAAGATAAAAGTTAGAAAGATTGATGGTAAAACAGAGGGATACTGTGGTACTGCGGTATAGTGGAAAAAAACCTTGGTAGAGAGACTAAAGTTCTAGATTCTAGTTCTGGTTCTGTCATTAACTAGTTGAGTAACCTTAGACACATCACTTTCCCCTTTAGATAAAGATTTCCCACACTTATAAAGTAACCCAGATGATCTTCCAGCTCTAATAACCTAGAATTCTAAACTATAGGCTACTGCTGCTAGGAACCACGAAATTCTATGGAATCAGTATGTTTATGTTAGTCAGAAACAGGACATATAGATAAAATGTTAAGCAGAGAGAAGCCTCAAACCTCACTTGAGCTTCCCCTCACAAGTTTCAATTAAGTATTTTCTAGAGCCACTCACAAGCACTGGTCCAGACCACTGTACTTTGAATTCCCCTATTCTTAATGAAATGCCCAAAGACTGACCAGAAAAGAATGGAAACAGGTGCTGCCTAGATAATGCATCAATCCAATCTCTTCGTCTCCCTCTTTTCTACCACTGTCCTTTCCTTATAGTATCCCCTGTCTGGACTTAGCCAACTCTCTCTCTTTTGACTCAAATTCTTCAAGGCTCTGTTCAAATCTCACTACTTCCATGAAGCATTCCCTTCCCACTCTAGCCCACATCCATCTCCCACTCTTAAACTTCTATAGTACTACATTGCTATGGTAGAGATTAAATGATATTTGTGAAGAGCTTAGACCAACATGTGGTATATAGCAGTTGCTCAATAAATGATAGTAGTGGGTGTTGTTGCCACACCTTTAGCACTAATCACATATCCTTTAGCTCAGTGCAGCTTAAATTTAAGATGCACGTGAATCACCTGGTTATCTTATTCAAATACAAATTACTATTCAGTAGGTGTGAGGTGGGACCTGATAACCTGTAGTTAAAAAGCTCCTGGTTGATGCCAGTGCTGTTGATTCAAGGACCATACTTTGAACACAAAAGGTAGTTTTCAGTAAACTTTAAAAAAAAAAAGTGATTTATCTCATCTATCCAACTGGATAGAAAGATCTTACAAGACAGACACTATGTCTCATTTTTCTTAGTATATATACCCTATATATGAGAAGGTGCTCAATAAAGACCTGTGGATTTATCATATCTGCAATCTCTAGAAAATCTAGATAATCTCTAGAACACCTGTGCTAAAGTGATTTTCAAATCAAACACTGAGACATGCTAGAATGAAAAAGTTCACTTGGTCACCGGAATTGGAATCGCTAGAACAGAAGCAGGGAACAAACTGAGAGACTAACTTACCTCTTCAACAGTGAGAGTGCAATACACACAAAAAACAACATATACAAATGGATGCTTGTTCCTTGTTTAAGCACAAAGATCATTAAAGTGCAGTCTTAACTGCACTTCAAATTTAGGTATGAACCTTAAAAGAAGACATGCATTTCAGGCAATATATGTATTTTTAAAAACTAATAATAATTACTAATAAGGTATATAATGAGCTTGATTTCATGTTTTTAGTGGAGCAGATACATTTTTCAATGATCCTTTAGTATGCAATTAATCTAAAGATCTCAGGCAACCAATGAAACACATTTCAAGCAAAAAAGAGAGGGAAGCACCCTCCAATTTTCCCAACAACCTTGTCAGGATAAGGTCCCCAAATTCCATTGCCCAAAATTACACTGATAGAAATTCAAAGGACTCTGCTGTGTAGTAAGGCTTCTCTGAGAAGCTGCCTATTTTAAGCCCTTCTTTTAAATCTCCAATTATTTAAATACTTATCAAAACCTTCTCTTTTTTTAGCATTCTATAATTCAGATGGGACCAATATTCTTAAATTCTACTGGGAGGCTACACTCTGACGTCCTATTCAAGCACCAGGAAAATAATATTGGGCATATATGACACCTGCTCACTGAATACTATTATGGGTAGCTTAAACTGTGAGACCAATTTACTCAAGTCAGCCTTTAGAGCAAAAAGCACCTTTTTAAGTCACTGTGCTTGTCATAAGCGGGCACCTGCTCCTTAACTCATAGAGACCTTTCAACAAAACCACTCATCAATATTTAACTGACATGTTTGTAACAAATTTAGACACGTTAGAAGAGGACAAACTCTGCAATTCTGAGAATTGCTATTAAGTACAGAAACACAGAAGCACAGAACTGCTGTCAAGCTCTAGACTCAAACTGGGTTTATGAGTTTTAATAAGTCAATGTTATTACTTCAGAGAAAATCAGAAAACAGTTGGGAGTCAGCCCATAGGAAAGTGGCTTCTATTACTTCCATCAGAAGTCTAGTCTCCAGGGCAAGGCAAACTCTCCAGTTCATGCCAGGCAGTCAGTCTTCCTGGAGAATAGTACTATCCAAGGAGAGTTTCAAATCTCAAGCTACTGAAGCAGTTAGAACTAAACATAAATCTACAGCAGCTTCATCCTACCCATACAGACGAGTATCCTCCTACCTGCAAGTACCTAACTGATAATCAGGTATTACCAAAACGAATGCCTTCGACAGGACAGGAGATCAGGCCAAAGTGCAGGAGGGTCAGATTCTTGCATAAAAAATGAAGCACCAATATCATTCTCATTTCTCCCCTCCTTTTCCTGGCCTTTCTTCAAAACTCATCTTGTGTGAAGCTTTCTCCAATAACTCTGGCTCTCACTAATCACTCCTTTTACCGAATGCCTGAAACACTAGTCTCAACTAATAATTCTAGATTGCTTTTTGTTAACTGTTTCATGTTTCCATTTTGTCTCCCAAATTTGAGTGTGAATTCTCTGTAAGGCCCCTACACTGCCGAGCCCTTAGAGGGAGCCAAGTATTAATATTGCTAATAATATAATAGTGAGGCAATATAACATACTGAGGTGGCAACAGCGGAGTCAAATGGGCCTAAGTTCAAATACTGGTTCTACCATTTGCTGGCTGTATGACTGCAAACACATGACTTTTTCTAAGCCTCAGTTTTGCGGTGAGAATTCAACGAGATATATATTAGAGCACCTAGTACAGGGTTTGGCATATAATGGATGCTCAGTAAAGCTTAGTTACCTTCCCTTCCCACTTAATAACTTCCAACTTGTTAACCTGAATCGAGTTAGAGTAATTCTCCTAGGGGGCTGCCAACGACCCATCATATACTGGTACTTTCCCCATTACACTCTTGCTTGTGCCTTTGTCATTTCCTAACAAAAGTCTCCTCAGATATTCTACTCCATTGTCCTGAAAAAAAGCTAACTACACAAGTCACCCAAACAACTATTCAGAACAGTCACATTAGGGGCCAGCAGGAGGGCATCTCCACATCTACATCTCACTTCCATCACATCCACGCCAGCACTCTCTCCCTCGGGGCTCCCAGTGAGAAAATGATAGAGAGAGAAAAGCAGTGAAGCAGCCAAAAGAGGACATGGAGATAAACAGCTCTGTGGTCCCTCTGTGCCTCCCTTTGGGAGGAAACACTCAGGTTCAGTCTCCAACCTCAACTCTTGTGAGAAAAAAACAAACAAACAAAGAAACCCATCCCGTATTCCAGAAGAATAAGGAACCCAGATTCCTTGCCTCTTCATTTCTGTAAGCCCTTCACCGGCCAATTCCATCACCACCACCCACCCCAGCCCTCCCCTGGGTCAACTTTCTTCTACATAAAATAGAACCTCTTTAAATTTATTTGTCTTAAATGGACCTCATTCATGCTTTTTCCAAGAGGTAACATTTTCCCCCAGACTTCACCATTCTAAGTTCGAATACTCCTTAAAAAAATAATAATTCTTGAAGTTCCCTGTCTAATACAATAAGGTGGATCTCTCTTTGTGTCCCTTTAATGATCCAGAATATTTTACCTCGGTCATCACCTTTAAAGCCCCCATCACTTCCTCCCCCAACACATATACCAAAAAAAACAAATTAAAAAATCCACAAATTCCCCCTCCACCGCCCGGATGCACAAAATACAAAAATGTTATTATTCTTAGACTTCACCACGCTCCATAGGAACAAGCCCATATACACTTGGGCTCCCACATCTGTGACTTGATGAACCCCGATGTCAATATTGACATCAGCCTTCATCGGGCGAGGTGAAAAAAACCCTTATCACCCTCTCCTCCTCCAAAACACCCATTTCCATTCCACATTCTCCCCGTGCCTCATAAAGTAGAACCTTGCTTACTGGCCTTAATGTCCCTTCGGCGACCTAGGGCCATTTTCACCTCAGCTTTTATGTGTCTAGACTGAACAGTCTGTCCCCTCCGTACCCCCCCCCAAAAAAAACTCTATTTCTTAAGACTCTTCCCTGCTGCATAAAGTAGCTCCTTCTTTTATGTCTCTTTGGTGATTTGAGACAACTGAAGAGATATTTTACCTCAGGATTCACCTTTCCGGGCCGATCACTTGCACCCCCGGCCCCCAAACACACACACACGCTCATCCCGTCTCCCCGCTGCGGGACCACGCAGACCCTCCTTTTTATTGGTCTGAAAGGTTTCCTCGGCGCCCTGGCACCCCCTTCTCCGCGGCCTCCAGCTGCCCGGCAGGCCCCGGGAGCGCCGAGCGGCGGCGGCGGCCCGGCACCTACCAGTCGGTGTGCGGCTCGTCGACGACCAGCAGCACCTTGGCCTTCCTGGCGGCGGCGGGGGCGGGGGCGGGCGCGTCCACCAGGCCGGCCGAGGCGGCGGTCTGCTTCACGGCTTGGGACAGCGAGCTGAAGAAGCTGCTGCCCACCGACGGCGCCGCGGCCGGCTGCGGCGCGGGCGCCGGGGCCGGCGGCTGCCTCCGCTCGGGCCCGGGCGAGGCGGCGGGGGGCGCCGACGAGGCCGAGGCCGAGGCCGCGCCCGGGCCGGGGGGCGGCGGCGGCGGCGGCGGCTGCTGGGGCTCCGGCCGCTGCAGGTCGGTCATGTAGCCATTGGGCAGGTTGGCGATGAAGCTGCTGTCGGACAGCCGGCGCCGCAGGAAGTTCATCATCTGGCTTGAGGGGCTGGGGGCGCGCGAGGCGGCGGGGCCGGGGGCGCGGAGGACGAGACGGAGGCAGCAGTGGCTAAGCGACTGAGGCGACCGAGCTCGGTCCGCCGTTCACGAGCCCAGAGGACAGCCGCGGCGGACTGGGCCGGGAGGGCCCGGCTGCGCGAGGCTCCGCGCCAGGGAGCGGGCGGGGCCAGGGGCGGGGCCACGGATCGGCCCGCCCCTCTCCGCAGAGCCGGCGCCGCCCCCGACTCGCCGCCTGCGCGCCGGCGCCTAGCGGCGGGTCTCGCTGCTCTCGGGAGCTAGGGGCGGGGGAGAGCCCGCTCTCCTGCAACCTGAGCGTGGCTATGTGGGGGGGGGGGGTGTGGGAGTCAGTCCTGCTCCCCGAGAATGAGGAAAAGTGAGCCGAGAGCCCCTACCACCTTTTTGGTTGGGGAGAAAAGAGTCATGTCCCACCCGAGATGGAGGCGAAGGAAACCGTCCGCACTCCCTTTAGAGGGAAGAGAAGTGTCAGCCCCCCTACCCTGAGGTGAGAAAAGAGCCATTCCCTTCGTGCGCGCGCGCACACACAAACTCACACTCAACGCTGTAGTGAGAAAGAAAAGAACCACCTCCTTTCCCAAAGCTGGGAGAAAGATGCCAGCTCCCCAACTCCTAGGTGAGGGAGGAAGAACACACAGAGACCAAAAAGAACTACCCTTTCCTCAGTGCTGCAGGAGAAAGACATTTCCTCCATCTCAAGGTGAGGAAGACAAGACCTAGTAGGCAGAGGGTCATCTCTATTTTGGGAAGGAGGGGGGAAACATCCACTCTACCCTATCTTGGAAGGAGGTGCGGGGGGCATTTTTGGCGCCTGCTCTTTAGGGATGGCTCACCTAAAAGCACTACTTCTCTCCCCCTCCTCATCGACCAGAAAAGGGAAACCATATGTAAAGCTGGAGAACCCTCTGCAGGACCCCCGAGTAGGATATCTAAGGCCCCCTCACCTCTTCGGTGTTTGCCTCCCTGACCAGCCTTGGTGCATCCTGTGTAATACCAAGAAGGTCATCTCTTCAAGATCTTTCTATTTGTTTTTCCCAGTTCATTCATTGCCCAGATCTGCCTCGACCTCCATGAAGACTTCTCTGATTACCACCTTGCCATGTGCACTCCCTAAATCTTGTGTGACCCCTCCACCTTTGTTTTTGCCTCGCATGAGATATACTTAATCCCTGTGTTGTACTGGAGCAGGATGCAGGAGATACACTTTGCAGTCAGACCACTCTGGGTGATGTGTGACCTTGGGCAAATTAGCCCTCCGAGCCTCTTTTCCTCAGCTGATAAAAGGAGCTAAATAACACTTTTCAAAGTTGTTAGAGTAAATGAGATCATGTAGGTAAAGCACCTGGCACACAGTAGATATTCTAGTAGTGGTGCTGAATTCTTATCCTTATTTGAACTAGTTCTCCATAATTATTGGGCTGAATGGAATCAATGAGTGGTTTGTCACTGTTATTGGCAGGCAGTTGTTGCTTCCTACATCACAGCTGGCATTCAACTTGGGACTGGAGGTGCACAATCCAGCTCTGAGCCAGATACTCAGTGATGTCCAAGAGGTCTTCAGCCAACTGTAATAATACAGTGGTCTTCCCGTCTCCCATGTGCCAAGCAGGGTAAGAGCTGGATAGAGTGATATGAATGGAAAGTGGCCGCTGTCTTTGGGAAGTTCACAATCTATGTGGGCTAGAGGAGAGAGTGGGGAGGATAGACACAGGAACAATTAACCACAATAAGATATGAGAAATGCTCAATACAGTTGGGCAAGGTGGTTTAGGAACACCAAGGGGTGAGGGATTCTGCCTGTGAGGCTTAGGGATAGCTTCTCAGAGGAGGTGATGTTTGAGAAGAGTCTTGAGGCAGCTGTAAGAGTTTACCAGCAGAGAAGTGGGGAAAGCACTCAGGCAGAGAAGGCCTGGAGGAATACTAGTTGAGGACTCCTCCATTCCTGGAGCCTTCCCTCAGTCCTCCAGGGTGGGCTAAGTGTTTCATTGCCTGTGGTTGGCTTTGTCGTAGCCCCTGAGGAAATTATAAAAAAAATTCTGGTTACTAGAATGTAAGCTTTTCAATGGTAAGATTATGTCTTAGCCATCTTTGGACCCCAACACCAAACACAGCACCTAGCACAGAGTAAGGACTCAGCTGTTCGAGAATTGAATTGTGCTCTTGACCCACTCAATTCTTGTGTCTATTGGAGAATAAAACTAAGTCACTAATAACTAAATAAATTTAATTTAATGTATTGCCCTTGCCAGAAGTATTTTTTAGAGAATCAGAGGAATCTTTTCCAAAGGCATGAATCTCTAATGATGGGATTTCGGATACTGTATCATGTTAGTTTTTTTTGGATGATCGCGTTATCTCTTTGTATATTTCACTAAGTAATTCCCCCTAACCATTAAGCTTGTAGTGTACATATAATATTTAAAAATCAACCAATTCACAAACATGCTCCGAGTACCTAGTACGTGCAAGGCATTATGCTGGGCACTTGAGGGTAAAGAAGATTTAAGAATTAATAAAACCCAAGTTCTGCCCTTAAGAGGACAACTCTTGATAAATGTGTGAACACATAACTAGCAATAGCAGAGCAGTCTGTGAGTGACCAGAAAGTGGAGCAGGCAGTGAGTGTTAAAGGAGCTAGAGGAAGAACAGATCTCTGCGGGTAGGAGAAGATTTCATAGGGGAAGTAGGGCTCAGGCCTTATAAAATGGGTAGAATTCAGAGAACCAGGACAGGGAGGAGAAGGCAATCAAGACAGAGAGGATAGCAAGAGCAAGTCAGGGAAGCTGGACTGGATAAGTTACAAGAATGCATAGATCAACTCCTTGAAGGCAAAGACCTTAGCTGTGTTATCACTATATTCGTTGATTCTTAGAATAGCACCTGGCATGTAGTATGCACTCAAATATTTGTAAGAAAGGCTCTGAGAGGCTGTTGTTAGTGCCTATCCAGCTTTCTTTTTAGACGGCAAGCACTTCAAGCATCCTGTCTTCTGCTTCTCTCAGAATGATCTACAAAGCCTTATATAAACATCCAGCACATATTTGGTGTCCCAATCTTGCGTGCTAGATCAGAATGTTCCCAGAGAACTGCTTAGCTATAGATTTCTTCATTGATACAATAGAGGCCCACAAGACAATTAAAAATATTTATCAAGGGGCCGGCCCGGTGCCGCAAGCGGTTAAGTGCGCGCGCTCCGCTGCGGCGGCCCGGGGTTCGCTGGTTCGGATCCCGGGCGCGCACCGACGCACTGCTTGGCAAGCCATGCTGTGGCGGCGTCCCATATAAAGTGGAGGAAGATGGGCACAGATGTTAGCCCAGGGCCGTCTTCCTCAGCAAAAAAAGAGGAGGATTGGCGGATGTTAGCACAGGGCTGATCTCCTCACAAAAAAAAAAAAATATTTATCAAATGTTTCATTAATTTATTAAGTTGTTCTCTGGTAGCTTCTAATAAGAATACTACTCTTATGGAAGAACAGATTATTTTCTTATATTTGGGCATGGGTGGTCATTAATCAGTTGTATGTGATCAGAAGATTTTCATTAGCTGGCACAACTCTAAATCACATCTGCTTAAACCAGTACTCTCCATGTTCCTCTGAATCCTTGCCAAGAAGTGTCTTTGCAGCATGCAAAGATACTGTATTATAAATGGGCTTGGGTTTTTAATGAGCTGAAATGAAAATCTTTCCCTTTTCCTAACTTGTGGATCCAGGTTCCAGATGCAGGGAGAATATAGCACTGTTAGTTTCTCTTCTGTCCTGCCTTTTCTCTGGAATTGAAGGGGGAGCAGTATTTGGAAGTGCTACAAAATATAAAATTCTGGTGCAGTTAGGGTCTTTTCTACCCATCTCCTTCTGAGACAAACCAGCCATTCTCCATCTCCAAGTGGAAGGCATTTCTCCCACAGCAATCAGTGAGGGGGTCTCCTCTTCACTGGAGGAGACTAAGCCAACTGTCAGAATCTCAGAGGTCTCTTCCAGTTCTAGAAGCCCAGGACTCTCTGAGGTCCTTTGTGTAATCTTTATCTTCTCACTGAATTGTAAACACAAGTAAACATCTGGCAACTGCACATGAAAGAATCCTCCTAAAATCAGGAACCAATTTAAATGCTTTATTACCTCTCTGATTTCTCTCTCCCCCTGAGCAGCAATGCAGAAGAGAAAGCTCACAGAGAGAAAGGCTGGGTATGAGACTGAGGAGCAATTGAAGTGCCTTCTGCAGGCAGAGCTCAAAAACATAGCCTAAAGGAAAACCTGGCGCACTGAGCCACCTGGCAAAACACTTGTTGTCTGGGTGTCCTTCCAAACAAGGAAGTTTGCTGGAACATGCCACCCTTGGCCCTTGCTCATTTCTCAGGATCAGGGACCCCTTTCAGACCCACCTGCCCTAAAGAGAAATAGAAAAATTTGAGATTCAGAAACTGTGGGTTCTAGTCCCGGATCCATCACTAATTGGCTTTGCAGTTTTCAACAACTTGCTCAGCTCTTTGGGCCTCTTATGTAAACAGGGAGTGATAGGCCTGGCTTGGGCCTCTCATGAGATAATATAGGAACACTTTGAAAGTGACAGCTTTTCCAGAAGAGGCATAATTATTGCCTTGCATACCATCTTGTTACCCTTCATTTGGAGAACCCGGTTGAATTGAGAGTTTGTCGTCTCCATTCAGGTGGGCCTTCTTAACAATCAGGCCTTCCTCCTACACCTCTGTAGAGAGGACAGCTATGTCCCCAACTTTGAATTCTCCAAAGGTGAATTCAGCTGGGCCAGTTTGCTATAATTAGGAATCACACAAATGTAAGTTCAGTTCCTAAATCTGCCTCATGGTAACTGTGTAACTTGAAACGAGTCACTTGCAGCATCAGTTTCCTCATCTGTAAAAGAATGGTGATTATTATCATAACGACCTTGAAGGACTATTGTGAGGACTAAACTAAATCAAGTATATAAGTGTATTTTACAAACTGTAAAGCACTGTGCAAATGTTAGCTATTAATATTTGTGACGCCTAGGGAATCACAGAGCTCGCCAGCGTCACAATTAAAATACAAAAAAGGACTCTCCCCACACATACTTATCCCAACGTTACACACCCAAGAGAATTCATGGAAGACATGAGGTCGACTCTCTGCAGCTTCTGCCAGGCTTAGTCATACCTGCTAAAATAGATGCAACAACCACTTCAGCTAATGGCTTCTACCTTCCTGGGTGACCTTGAACAAAGCACTTAACTTCCCTCTCCTAGCTTCCGTTTCCTGGCCTGGAAAATGAGGGAGAGGGAGCTGAGCGGGGTGATCCCCAAGGTCTAGTGTTGTGAGATTCTCTGAGTGGAGCCCAACAGGGGGAAACAAGCACCTGATGTCACCAGGCTGAGCTAGGGAATACAGGGGCCAAGTCTGGGGAGCAAACACTGAGTACTGACAGATGGTTTTAGGAAGAGAGAGAGAGAAGCAGAGGCACCCGGGAGAAACACAGGTGGCATGAATTCTAATTCCAAGTCTTCTCCTGACTTAAGGGAGTCAGGAATGGTCCCATTGCCAAGTCTCCATTTCTGTAACAGTACTGGGGACACAATAGTAACTACAACTCATTAGATGCTGACCACATGCCAGAAACCACCCAAGCAATATCTCATTTAATCGCCACAAGGGAAGCGTTATATCCTGTTTTTACCAGGGAAGCAATTAGACTGCAGAGAGGTTACACTAACATGGGATCTTAGAACTAAAAAGTTGCAGAGCTGGGAAGCAGGTCTAGTTGCCTGTATAGCCCATGAGATTCCCCATTAGGGTACACTAACAGGCCCCTTAGAAAGGTGCCATCTATGAGCAGCTTGCCTAATAAACACATTTAACAGAAGCCGTAGAAGAAATAATGTGCCCTCCTGGACTCTCCTTGTAAGCTTCCTTGTCATCTCCCTTTGCCCAGAGTCCTGCAGACATAGGAGGCTTGGTGCAGCAGTATCATGGATAAATATTCCTGCCCAAGGAACAAGCTAGCCTCAAGCAAGAAAAATCTAGCTGATGAGACACCCCTGCCCCCATACACCCCATTCCTACTCCCACCCAGCTTGGCCTACAGCTCTGCACAGAGCAGCTCTGGCCTCTTGCGGGATGCGGGTGTATCAGCTGTTACCATGGTGATAGAGGAAGGTTTCTGTCATGCACACAGGAGCAGCACAGAGTGGGTTTCCCCCGCCCAGGGAAACTCAGAGGATTCGTCAGAGATTGTTTTCTAGCAGCATCCACCCACCGCCTCGTGGATAAGAGAAAGAGTATCCCTTCTACTTAGCATTCTGCCCACCCCAAGGCCAGGGCTGAGCTTTCTGTACCAAGTCGATGCAGAAGGCAACCCCTTGCCTCTACCTCTGGTACAGTTCATCTTCAAGGAAGAGATATTTACAAGATGCTATTGAATGGCTGTTGTGTTTATAGAAAGAGTGGGCAGCCCCTGACTCCCCAGTCTTACTTGGCCACTCCTAGATTGTGGACCAATTAGATCTTTAGCATCAGACCCATGTGGGTTTATCCTCTGCCTCAGCCACTTATTAGCAAGGTGATGTCATACAATTTCTTTAATGAGACAGTTTATTTATCTGTAAAGTGGGATTAATCACTCTTTGCAGAATTATTGAAGAAAATTAAGTGAGATCATGTATAAATAGCACCCTGTCCAGGGTCTGGCACATGGTAGGTACAGATCCATGATAGCAATTGTTTTAAAGAAAGAAATGTAATGAAACGTATGTTCTGATTTGGAGACAGATAAATATTTGAATCCTTGGCTCACCACTTAATAGCTTAAGAACTATGTAATATTCTGAAGTCAATTTTATTTTGAGTCTGTTTCCTCATATGTAACAATGAAGAGGTCAAGATGAGATTCATAGACTCAGGACCTATAAGATTCTATGTGAAGGTTTTATTTTGAATGTATGGTTATAATTTCTCTGCTGAGAACCTGAGGATTTGGGCCAAAAAGAAAAGAAGAAGACATCTTCTTCTTTATTGGTGAAATGGCATAAGGCATTAATGGCATTACTCCTTAATGTAAGTATCTATACATTAAGAAGAACCTTTCCCCTACCCCGACCCCTGACACCACATTATATGAGTTCCTGCATGGCTGTCCCCAGAGAAAGATTCTTTAGTGCCAGGGCCAGCTCTGAGCAGATGGCCCCTTTCTTCTTCTCTTGAAAACAGCCAGCTCCAGGGATCAGAGGAAAACACAGTCACAGTCCAAGGTCAAACACTTCACTGTTGTGTTAATGAGTGTGATTCAACCTGAAAGCCCATCAGCACTCTCTCTCCATCCCCTCCTCTTCACCTTGCACGTCTGCAGGACTCTGCCAGAGCTAGAGGCCCTCTGGAGGGCTGAAGACGCATGGTTGGCTTGCCTGTCCCCTGTTCCTGATCAGGAGTGAGTCAGTATTCCTAGTTCTTGGTTTTTATCTTCTCCCTACACTGTCAGTGTCAAGAGAATGTCTTTTCTCATCTCCAAAATAGCATCTGGTCCATTTGAAGCAGGCTAGCAGTAGACTTTCTGCCAGCACCTTCATTTCATGGAAGATGGAAGGCATCCCCCATCCAATTATCTAAAAGTCCCCTTGACTGATGATTCAGCCAACCCCTCCATCATGAGCCAGTCCTGGGTATCCTAAAGTCACCTTGAAGAGATCAATAGTAATGATCGCTTCACACCTTGCCTTGAATTCTTACAACAGTTCTACAAGGGAGGAATCATACCCTCATTTAAACAAATGAGGAAGCAGAGCCTCAAAGAAGGGAAGAGAATTCTGCAAGGTCACACAGCCTGTCACAGAAGAGCTGAGATTCAAACTGTAATTCTCAACTTTAGGAGGAAGAGTTGAACACTCACTTGCCGCTTGCTTTTCCTACAGGCCATACTGAACGCTTCGGAAAGTGCTGGGGATTAGAGAGCATGGCGGCCAAGGGTTCCAGAAAATCAGCCCCTGTGTCATCTCTAGTGTGCCTCCAAGCCTATAGCCAAGCTGTTCCCTCTGCTTGGGATACCCTTCCCTGTGCCTTGCAGCACGGTGCAGTGGAACAACCACAGACTTTGTGGTAGACAGAGCTGTTTTGGAATCCTGACTGTGCCACTTGCAGCTTTATGATCTCAGACAATTTATCTAATCTCCCTGAGGTTTTCTTCCTCTGTAAAGTACGGCTGTCTATTTCATAGTGTTGTCATGAAGATTCAAGTTTAAAGGGTCTAGCATGGTGCCTGGCAGTTAGCAGGTGCTCGTGATTATAACCACCAGTCCTTCCAAATGCAGCTCAGGCACCACTGCCACTGGGAAGCCCTCCCTGACTGTGCCTCTCTGCCCTAACATTCATTCATTATTTTCTTTCTCCATACAACAAATATTTAAAATACATAAATAACTCAATCATAGTACTCAGCACACGATATTGTAATTATCGAGTCATGCTCTGTTTCCATCATTAGACTGGGATCTTTCTGAGGGCAGAGATTTCTACTGAGTCATCTCTGAATCCTGAATGCCTAGTCTGGGGCCTGGCAAGAGGAAGGAAGAGAGAAAGAAAAAGGAAAGAATAGAAGAAAGGACAGAAGGAAAAGAAAACAAGTCACAAGAGTGCATATGAAAACCTGCTCCCCAAAATACGACCCATCAGTATCCAGGCAGACAGGAAAAGACCTGGTCCTTCCCCAGCCTCCTCTGCAAATGCCTCCCAGTTCCCCCACTGACAGGAGCCAACAACAGGACTAGAATATCAATGACCTCCTGAATAGGAAGCCTCAGATGAGCCCCGCTTTGAGAGTGGAGACAGCAAGTAGTGAGTGGTAAGGCGCAGCTGAAGAAAGGAAAATTCCGTCTGTGCAGCCACTGGGGATTGACAGCCATCCCAGGCCTGGTAACAGCGTGTGCGGGCTGTTGGCCGAGCTCCACCCACCTCCAGTAACTGGGGCTGCAGCCCAGGCAACAGCTGTGCCTGGCAGATGATGAAGGCAGCTACAACTCAGCAGGAAGGCAGGAGACTCACCCAGGTGGAGGGGCCTGAGCCCGAGAGCTCATAAGAGCTGGAGCTTGGAGCCCCAAGCCTAGTGCAAAAGTCCCAGGGAGGAGGAGAGGCAGGTCTTCTTTCTCCCTGCTCCCCAGACAGTGCCCCTGCCCACCGCCAAATCATCTGAGGGACTTTTTAAAAATTCCATTCAAATCCCACCATCCTTCCTCCACAGAGGGTAAAGCCTCTTGGTAGCCAGGTATTCATGATTCTCTGTACTACGTTTCTAGCTCGTCTCCTAGCTTTTCTTGAACTGCTCTGCAGCCATACTCAACTCTTTCTGTTCCCCAAACAAGGCATGCTCTGTCATACCTCTGTGCCTTTGTTGATGCTATTCCCTCTTCTGGGAATGCACACTGCCCATGCTTTGCTGTATCAGGGTCAGTTTCCCAGAAGCAGATCCTGAGACTAGAATTTGAGTGCAAGAAATTTGCTTAAGAGGTGATCCCAGAAAGCACCAGTGGGGACATGGACAAGTGAGACTGGGAAAGGAAGGAAGCCAAAGGTGCATTAGTGAGCAGGTTACCACTTTGGGCAGATGGGGTCCAGTCCCACTGAGCAATGCTGGTAGATATTGTAGAACACAGCTTGGAGCTGTCCCACTCAATGGGTGAGAAAGCCAGGGCATTCATCTGCCAAATCCCATTCAAGATTGGCTGAGTACTGCTCCTGGAAGTGCCAACTGCCCCAGCAGCCTGCCCTATGCAAAAGCCAGGCCTATCAGTCCACCAGAGCTACCTCTCAAGTAGAGAGTTACAGGGTACTGGTACCATCTGATACCCTTGCCAAACTAGCTAACAACTCCTCATCTTTCAAGACCCAACTCAAAAGCCAATACTTCTAACCCCAAATAAATACAGCCCCCTCTTCTGTATTCCCAAGTCATGTTGAACACAACTCTATTGAATAGTTATCCTTATTTCTTATAATGACTTTCTGCCTATCTTCCCCCACTGTATTGGGGGCTCTTCTAGGGCAAGAATTTTGACATTATTCATTTCTGTGTCCTCAACTCCCAGCACAGAACGGCACATAGATAGCAGGAGCTCATTAAATAATAGTAATTGGTAGAGAAAGCTAATGAACACTGATGAATTCCAATACCAGCCCAAGATTCCACTTTTCTGGGAGGATACCCAACAGCCTAGTGCTTTTCGTGATTAGAGGAGAAAATAGTGTAACATCTTTAGAAAGTATACTACTGAATGCTGCCTCAATTTCCTCAAGGTGATAAATTTTCAGGACACCAAAGATAAATCTATCCAAAGAGTCTCAGATTGAAGCAACATAAGCTTTACTTGGCCACCTGCCTTGGTGTGGATGGACACCTCACCTCATCCATATCACAGTGGGTGAAAAGGCACTGGATTTATACAGATTTGTAGTTTATGACAAACATAGCATTGTCAACCTGTTTTAGTATCCATGGCACCCATCCAAGAGGAGCTTAGCTGTGTGGATAGGGGATTCCCTCTGCGAGAACCCTCAGACGCCATCTCTGCCTCAAGGGGTCTGGGTCTTGTCTACAAGCTGGCAGCAGGAACTGGAACCCAAGTCAAATCAGATGTGAAGTTTCCCAAGATAGCCTGAGACGATACTGCCAGAGTGGAGATTTAAAATTGTTGCCAAAACAACATCCAGTTAGGAAATATGAGGAGAGGGAAAAAATATTTATAATAGCCATAAAAAAGAGATTATCCGTCAGAAAACTTAACAAGATGCATGCAAATTCTATTTGAAAAAAATTAACATGACTAAGGGACACCAAAGAACACAAAGAAGAAAGGTGTATCATTTTCTTGGGTAGGAAGACTCAACATCATAAAGATGTCATTTTTCCCTAAATTAATCTGTAAATTTAATGCAATTCCAATAGCAAAAATACCAACAGATTTTGGGGGAGACAAATTGATTCTGAAATTCATATGGAAAAATAAAGAATCAGGAATAGCTTAGAGAATTCTGAAAACGAAGAGTAGAAAGGGAAGGAGTGGCTCTCCCAGATATGAAAACATGGTATTAAGCTGCAGTAATTTAAACAGCGTGTTGGGCCGGCCCCATGGCTTAGTGGTTAAGTGCGCGCGCTCCGCTGCTAGCGGCCGGGGTTTGGATCCTGGGCGCGCACCGACGAACGGCTTCTCCGGCCATGCTGAGGCCGCGTCCCACATACAGCAACTAGAAGGATGTACAACTATGACATACAACTATCTACTGGAGCTTTGGGGAGGGAAAAAAAGGAGGAGGATTGGCAATAGATGTTAGCTCAGACCGGTCTTTCTCAGCAAAAAGAGGAGGATTAGCACGGATGTTAGCTCAGGGCTGATCTTCCTCACAAAAAAAATAAAAAAATAAACAGTGTGGTACTTGTGCATCAAGAGACACACAGATCGATAAATAGAAAGCTCAGAAATAAACCTAAATCAATCCGGAAATCTAGTATAGAGTAAATGTGGCACGTCAAATCAGTGAGAAACAAGATCATTCAATCAACATGTTGGAATAACTGGATAGTTATCACAGGAAAAACTTAAATTGGATCCATATCTCACACATTACAGCAAAAAAATTTCAGACGGATCAAAAGCAAAACAGTAATAGAAGAAAATGTAGGGAATTTTGTTTATAATCTTGGAGTAAGGAACAGCTGTCTAAGAATGACATATCCCAGTCATAAAATTAAAAAATTGACAAATTTGACTGCCGTAATGTTTCTCCATGGAAAAAACCTCACATACTCAAATGCAAAAGAGAAACTGGGAAAAATACTGGCAATTCATACCACAGGGGTAGGACTTAACATATTAAAAGCTTCTACATATCAATAAGGAAAAAACATAACAATTTTATAGCAAAATAGTTAAGAGACATGAAAGAAAGAAAATACAAATGACTTCTAAACCTCATGCGTAAGAGAACTGTGTGATGGGGAAATGCCGGTATGCTCTTTTGTATCTCTAAATTTTGTACCATGTGCCTATATTAACTAGTTAAAAAACAAGACAAAACAAAACCCAAGCAGGGCCGGCCCCGTGGCTTAGCGGTGAAGTGTGAGTGCTCCGCTGCTGGCGGCCCGGGTTTGGATCCGGGGCGCGCACCAAGGCACCGCTTCTCTGGCCATGCTGAGGCTGCGTCCCCCGTACAGCAACTAGAAGGATGTGCAGCTATGACATACAACTATCTACTGGGGCTTTGGGGGAAAATAAATAAATAAATAGATAAAATTATTAAAAAAACAAAACCCAAGCTCAAAAAAAAAGGAAAGGAAAAGAATTATTTTTTTAATAATAATCAATAAGACCTTGGGTACTAGTTGAAAGGACAACTGTGGGCGTCAAAGGCATACATGAAAAAACAAGTAATAAAGCCGGGAACTGAGAGAGTTAAAAGCAGGATGGGGGAGTATAGTGCGGTGATCAATCACACAGGCTTTACTGTTCAAGTTCCAGACCTACTTTGTGCTAGCTGTGTGACGTTGGCAATTGACTTTGTTCTATGACCATCCATTTTCTCATCTGTGAAACGGGAACAATCACAGTCATTACCTTATATGGTTTTTCTGAGCTTCAAAGAGGTGATGCATGAAAAATGCTTAGGACAATGTCTGGCATATAGTAAATGCATGAATGGCACCTTGCATATGCTTGGAAGAGAGTGAGCATGACAGCCTAGTGGCTGTGCAGGGTAGGTACAGAGTCCTAGACCTCTGACTTCCCCAACCCGACACCTGTCAGGCTGCATCTGCACTTCCTACTTGCAGTCACAGTCACCTCCTTTTATCTCAGAAGATCCATAAGAAACAAATACCCCAAATCCTCTTTTGCAGTTATTCTCTTCATTTCCAAAAGCCTCTGATACCCAAGAATTACGGATTTCTGTTGACTTACAAAGGGCTCTCCAGCCCTGAATTCTCCTGGAAAATTCCATTACAGCTCCAAATATACTAATCTATAATTGTGGCTCAATTTGACTCACAGTAAGAGTTCAGTGTGTGCATTTTGCACTGTGCTGTGGCTATTCCACCCCAGGGACCTTTCTGTAAGACCATCCCACCCACTCATCATATTCCTGCCAGACCTTAAAAGCAAGCTATAAATGGTAGCTGATAACCCTAGGCAATCCCGCAAGGCCAGTCCATTCCCATTGCTATCTGATCCCAACCTACCCCAATCAATCTGTCTCCCAGGTCTGAACTCCTGGCTCCATTCCCAGACTCTGATCCTTGCTTCTGGCCCCTTCGAGATTTTTACATCTGTCTCTCCTCTGGCCTTTGGACCTCAGGGCTCCTGAATAATTTTTGATTTGCATAACCCTTATAGTAGTTAAGGACTGTACCTTTGTTCTCCCATTAAGGGGGACTCAGACAAGGTTGGCCCCCAACGAAATTGAGAAGAAGATACAAGTTTGCCTCTACTGCCTTCCTGGTCCTATTTCAGGGCCCCAGGCCAGGACTTGATGCTGCTGTTCTCCCCCGGGTACTACCATAATGCTTTACGCTGCCTTTCAATCATCAGTACTCAAGACACCAGATGATAAGGTTTAAAAATGATTCCCTCCACCCTCTTTTGCCATGGGTTGTCTAAGGAGTTTTGAAAACCTGCAATTCCTCCAAGACCCTGTGGAAATTTTTTATTGTGTTATCTTTTCTTGGGCACTTTCTCCTACACTCCATCCACATGGCTGCCATATTTTCATACGACTCACTCTCTTGACTACAGTTAATTGGTTCACCTGACCCAGGTCAAGCCAATCAGAGTCTTTCTCTGGGAGTTGTTTTTTTTTTAAAAAAAAAAACACCTAGATTAAAGATAGTAACTAGTATTTATGGTGGTAGGAACTTTAAGGTGAAATGCAAGACTTATTCAAAGCCTTTTTTACTACCTGTGTCAGAAAAGCATATACCAAGGTGGGAGTAGACATGGAATAAATTTCTTAGGGAAACACCTGTGAAGGATAAAGGGGAGAGAGCAGGAGTAGGGCAGGGAGACCCTCAGACTGCAATGCAGGTCTGACACCTATGAAAGGAGAGAGGGAAGGAAACAAGTTTAGTTAGGAAGAGTCTCAGACTGCAGCACACTTCTGAGAAAGTCTGGGCCAGGCCTATGGGGATTCACCAAGCCAAAGTCACCAATCAGAGGAATGGACCAGCATTAGATCCCCACCTGCTCAGTTGTTGGCTAGAAACAGTCTGGGGGAAGTGTGGCCTCAGAAATGCTATTGTGGATCCAGAGCGGAGCAACTAGGCCTTTCAGTCCACTCTGCTCCCCACAGCAGGCTCTCTTGAAGGAGTCTGTTAGTCCAGTCCTCTGAGAAGCAGACACTAAAACAGGATTAAATGTGCAAGGATTTTATTAGGCAAATCACCAGTAAGAGAAAATGGGAAGGGGCCAGGGAAGACTGGGAGAGTCATCAGACTGCAATGCAAGTCTGACTCCAGGTGAGGGAGAGGAAGGTAGCATCCTACACTACCATGCAATCAAAAGAAGGTTTGACAAGCTGTTAGGGAGTCCTCAAGCCAATATCAGTCATCAAGGAGTTCTGGTCTTCCAGGAATGGGCCTGCCTTAGTATCTCTAACATACTCAGTCCCTAGCAGGGAGCCCTTATGGAAAGCATAGCCTCAGAGCAAACACAGGCAATGAATTTCAGCAGCTGGGACCCTTGGTCGGTGAAGCGTTCTGTAGCTGCAGGTCTCTCAGACCCATTCTCATGGCCACCTCAAAGAGATCTGAGTGGTGCATTTACATAGCCTCCAACACCATCATACAGAGAGAAAGCTGGTCGGCAGTAAGAACAATATCAATATACTGAGAAAAAGGATGCAGAGAGAATCCTGGCACTAAGCCCCTGTTGCCACTTCTTCCTGAAATCCAGATTTCCCTCCTTTACAAATAGTAGCTGTTCAAATTTTTCTTGGTGAGCCAATTAATTCCTCTTCTTGCTTACACTAGTTTGAGTTGGGTTTCTGTCACTTGCAACCAAAAGAATCCTAATTAATACAGACCTAAAGGAAACAAACTTGAATGGTGAAATTTCAGCATCATGACAGCAATTAGGGGAAATATTTTTGGTCAGGGAATTCAAATCAAGCCAACTCATCGGGCGTAGATATGAGGAATGCACAGACAAACAAGACTGATGTGGGTATTCCCTATAACAATTGTCAATTTGAATTGAATTTGATGGATAAATGGCTGCTTCTTTACTAAACTATGAATTCTTTAAGAGCAGGAACCATGTATTATATCTCTGATATCTCCAGAATGTGTACTGGTGCCTAGCACATGAGGCTCAATACATAGTTGTTGGATAAATGAGACAGCGTCCCTGCCTTCAATAAGCTCCCAGTGTAGTAGTAGAAACAGACATATAAAAACTGCATTACTGCAAGTGCTATAATAGAATTATACACAAAGTGCTTTGGAATGAAAGAGCAAGGAGTATGCACTTCTATTTCAAGGGATCAGGAAATACTTTACAACTGAGCTGAACTTTAACAGATAAATAAGACAACACCAACGAGAGAAGAAAAAAGATCTTGCCAGGCAGCAGGAAGAGCATCTACAAAGATATCATGACATAAAAGTATGAGGAAGTTTCAGAAACAGCAAAGAGTTTAACTAGACCATGAGCTCCTGTGTCTTATAAATTGAGTCTTATTCTTGAGTGGGTATCCAACACTCAGCAATGGCCTAGAATATAGTAAGTGCTTAATGCATTTTTTCTTTTTAGATTTTTTTTTCCAGCATTATTGAGATATAATTGACATATAACATTATGTAAGTTTAAGGTGTATAATGTGTTGATTTGATATACATATATTGCAGCATGATTGGTTAGTTAACACCTGCGTCACGTCACATAATTACCATCTTTTTTTTTTTTTTTTTGCTGAGGAAGATTTGCCCTGCCAATCTTCCTCTTTTTGTATGTGAGCTGCCACGCAGCATGGCCGCTGACAGACAAGTGGTGTAGGTCTGTGCCTGGGAACTGAACCTGCGGAACATATCGAACTTAACCACTAGGCCACCAGCGCTGGCCCACCATTTCTTTTCTGTGGTGAGAACATTTAAGGTCTACTCTCTTAGTAACTCCCAAGTATATAATACAGTATTATTAACTATAATCATTATGCTATATGATGCATTTTTTTTGTAGAATTTCAGAGTGGCTAAAGCGTGATGTCGTGTGAAGGCAAGTGGAGGGTGACATGGCTGGATAAACAAGTTGGAACCAGGTGGTAGTAACTAATAATAAAATAAATTACTAATAATATATAGTAACAACAATAGCAAACATTAATTATGTGCTTGATGTATACTAGGCTCATGCTGAAAACTTCACATATGTTACCTTATGTAATCCTTTCAACAACCCTATGAAATAGGCACCATCATAATCCCCTTTTTTAACAGCTGAAAACACTGATGCTCAGAAAGTGGAGCAGCTTCACCAAGGTCGAACAGGAAGGATGGGGCAGAGCTGGGATTGAAACCCAGGTCTAGCTAATTCCAGAGGCAGGGGGCTTTATCACAGTGCTGCCTCCCTTGATAAAGAGTATTAACTTGATTCTGAGGCAACGGGGAGCCACTGGAGCCATTTAAGATCTGCATGACACCCTGAGCTACACTGCATCAAAGACCCCTTTCTCCACTTCTCTGGTATGCAGAGTCTCAGAAGTGGGTTGGGGTGTGGCCAGAGTGACATGATAACATTGGATAGGAGAGACAAAGTCACAATTAGGAATGAGATTGGAGGTAGATGCCAGGAAATAGTCTTAAAAGGTGCTCTCAACCCAAGTTTTGAGGACTTGTACTGTGCCAGGCCCTGAGTTGAGCACTTCTGTTGCGTCCTCTTGGCCCATCCCCCTGTGCACAGGCCTGCGCGTGAGAGTTCTGAAGCTCAGAGAAGCGTAGGGTCTTGCTTAAGATCACTTAGCTAGTTAGTAGCAAAGCATGGATTCTAACCCAGGTACTTCTGACTCTTAAACCCATGTTCTTTTCACAGCAAAAGACTGCTTTTCTCCGGTTTCAACTCATTCTTTTTTCCCGTTATGGCCATGTAACAACAGGAGGCAGCCATCTGCAAGGTTTGAGGAATCGTGTCAAACCCTTGGTTTCACCAGCTACACAAATGCCTGCCAGTGGTCAGGGCCCTGCCTGTTTGTCAGGCTGTTGTCTTTAGTTATGTTGACAGGTCTGTCACTGCTCCCCAAACTGAGTCACAGTCTAAGGTAAACTGCCTTAAGAAGGATTTCACCCATGAGATTAATTGGGGAAATTCCCAAACATTAACATCTTTTACTAGGTTCCTCAGAGGAGGAATCACCTTCTTCCCAATCTATGTCATTGATGAAAAAGCCTTCGTTATCTCTTTTAAAATCTGAAGTTCTGTTTAAATGTGTTCCTTAAAGTTATGCTCTGATAAACTTGGATCTATAGCAGAAAGCTCTCTGGCTGACAAAAAAATTTTGGTAACGACTTCTAAACTAGCTGTCAGAGAATGTGGTAATTGGAGAAAAAAGAGTTTGAGGCATCAGTGCGATCACACTGTTACGTAAACTGTTCCTTTCTCCTTCTGCTTCACGCAGAGGTGAGAAAGGACCCCTCTAGTAAAAGGAGCATGGCAGAAACTTCTCTGGCCGAACAAAAATGCTAAGAAGGACAACTGAGGTTACCCCACTAATGATCACTAACAGGAGAGGAATATGAAACAGAGAAGCCACTGGGAATTGAGGAGTCTCTGGAAGGAGGCTTAATGTCAACCTTGTTTGAAGCATGTTCAGCATGGATAAGCTTTAGGAGGATTTAATGCTAGGAGAGATTCAGAGTGTTTCAAAAATATCATCTACCCAGCAGCCAAATCAGTTCTCTGTTCTGGCCTTTCCTGTCTTGCTCCACCTGACAGCAACTCTTCTTAAAAGCTAAAGCTGGTAGTGGGGTGGAGTGAGTTGCTCAGGGTCACAGAACAAGGAAGTGGGAGGTTCAGGGCTCTTTCTCCAAGCTCTCTGCAGCCATGCTCCACGTCTATATTGTGTTTGTAGGTGATCTTAGTGAGAGAAATCAGGTCTGCTTATTGTCGTCTTTATCGCTATTCAAAACAAAAAGTTATTAACCCTTAGAGTCTCGGGTTAGTCTAAATCAGTTCTTCAGCAAAGTAGACAGGAGATGTGTCATTCAAGTCCTCAGATCCCCCACTTTTCACCTTTTTCCTTATTCCTCTTACTCTTGCCCTAAGACTCATCTCAGTCTGCTCCTGTTCTCCCTCTTGGTTCCTGCTCTCCAGTTAAAACCTGCTGTCAGAAAAGGGTGCGCATATCCACATTGGAGTGCTTGAGCAACTACATTTTTTTTTTTTTTTTTTTTTTGTGAGGAGATCAGCCCTGAGCTAACATCCGCCAATCCTCCTCTTTTTTTCCTGAGGAAGACGGCCCTGAGCTAACATCGGTGCCTATCTTCCTCCACTTTATATGGGACGCCGCCACAGCATGGCCTACCAAGCAGTGCGTCGGTGCGCGCCCGGGATCCGAACCAGCGAACCCCGGGCCGCCGCAGCGGAGCGCGCGCACTTAACCGCTTGCGCCACCGGGCCGGCCCCGCAACTACATTTTAACAAGGATATAAGAACAGCCTGAGTTACACAAATTAATATTTAATGTTAGAACCTCAGAGACCATCTAGTGGGGGGCACGGGAGGGAAGCATATCTTAGGGAAAACAAAGTCTTCCCAGGGCTCTCAAAGTCATGCCAACAGGAAACCACCTATATGCATTAAAATCAGATCCATTTCACCAACTTGATAGATTTGGGCCAATTTCAGTGAAAGGCAGCATAGTGCATCAGAAACTGCAGTGGACCAGGAATCATCTGACCTTTGTTTTCCTCATATGTAAGCATTGGAGATTGTATTTTATAATCTCTTGCTTAACAATCTAGAATTCAAGGGTAGATTTTTAAGGGCCATAGCTCTGCAAGCAGTCAGACCTGGATTAGGTTGTCATCTGTCACTTACCATCTAGGAGAGCTTGACAAGTCATTGAACCTCACCAAGCCTTTTTTTCAACAATCTATATAATGGGAATTAAAAGTATCTAGCTAGCCCTGGTGGTCCAGTGGTTAAGATTCAGTGGTCTTACCACTGCGGCCCGGGTTTGTTTGCCAGTCAAGGAACCACAGCACTCATCTGTGAGTTGTCATACTATGGCAGCTGTGTGTTGCTGTGATGCTGAAAGCTATGCCACTGGTATTTCAAATACCAGCAGGGTCACCTATGGTGGACAGGTTTCAGCAGAGCTTCCAGGCTAAGAGAGACTAGGAAAAAGGACCTGGCCACCCACTTCCAGAAATATTGGCTATGAAGACTCTGTGAATAGCAACAGAGCATTGTCTGATATGGCGCTGGAAGGTGAGAGGATGGCGCAAAAAGACCAGGCAGGGTTCCACTCTGTTGTACACAGGTTTGCTAGGAGTCAGAATTGACTTGACGGCACTAACAACAACAAAAACTACCTACCTCAGAGTGTTGTGATCAACAAGTTGTGTGGTGCATGAAAGGGCTCAATAAGTATTAGTTATTATCATCATTGCTTCTTGTTAAAGGGTGATCAATTCTTCCTCAACCAAGCAGCCTGTCACCTGATAGTTGGATATGCTTTCAATAAAATTTGGAGATGAACCTTCCTTTGCTTTTACTGAATTCTCTAATCTAACTTCAAACAGAAATTTATGTCTAAAACAATTGGAAGTCTATTGAGAAGAAGGAAAATGATTTCTTTCTTAAACAAATGAAGCTTTAATATTAGAATTTTTCACCTTGGCATTTGTGAGTCACTGAAATTAATTGGGTTTGGTATTGAAAGAAGCACATTATCCCCCTTTATGTTTTCATAATCAGCTCCCTGGGAAGTATTTTTAAAGAGAAAGCAGTATGTCACACTTGGTCAGCATTATAATGTGATTAGTTCTTAAATTAACAAAGAGAAAAAAATATCACATTTTATTAAGTCTTCTTGGAAATAAAGTTAGATTCTAGCAGCTCAATAGTTTGTAACAATTCAGCATGGATCACACCCAAGAAAATATTCAATAGAAAAGTGTGTATTTTATTCATCAAAAGTCAAAATATTTGTCATATTTTAAAACACCTCCTTATTTACTTGAGCTCCTTACAGTATCATTGATTTCTTTTCTATCCCTTCTTTTTAATGCACAAGTAAATTCAGGGTTTTTATAAGAAATATAGATCAGCAAAAAGAAAAGAAAATCCCCCAAATTCTGCCATCTAGTTACCCAAACCAGAAACCTAGAATTCCTCCTTGATTTCTCCTCACATCAAAAGAATTGCCTAATCTTGTCAATTCTACCTCCTTAACAGCTCTGGAATCTGGAATCTCTCCATTCCACTGCCACTAACCTAGGTCAAGCCCTCATTCTGTATGACCTAGATCCTTCCTACTCCAAATGTGATCTGTGGAAAAGCAGCGTTGGCATCACCTGAGAACTTAAAAATGCAGAATCACAGGCCCCACCCCAGACCTACTGAATCAGGATCTGCATTTTAGCAAGATCCCTGGGTAATTCATATGTACCTTAAAGTTTGAACTTTAGTACAAAACACTGCACTAAACCAGCTGAGGAGTGGGGCCCCAGATTCTGCACTTCTAACAAGCTCCCAGGTGATGCCCAAAGTGGCTCTTCCACAGACGCACTTTGACTGGCTCCTTATTTGTTTCCCTGTCCTCAGCCTGGCCTTCTTCCGATCCAATCCACATTTAACCAAGAAAAGAATTTTTCTAAAGTGAATTTGATGATGTCACTTCCCTGCTTAAAACCCTTCAGTGGTCCCTGGAGTGGACATTTGTTTTAGTAGTAGTAGTAATAATTACAGCAGTAATGGTTGTTGTCGCTGTTGATTTGGGTTTTCATTGTTTTGGAGGGGCAGTTTGGCTGATCCCCTTTCTAGTTTGGGAAATCCTCTACTCTCTAACTCTTGATGGAAGGTAAAGGTGGCCTCCCAATGTAGAAGCAGAAAAGGCCAGGTATGCTCTCTTTCTCAGAGCTTCTGGCGACCAGAGTCTGGGCACATGACCTTAGTTTGGCCGAGCTGATGCGCCCTCTTGGGATTTTGAATCTGGAGTTGGTGATGAAAAGAAACAAACATAGAGGAGCAGCCCCAACACCCAGTTTCCAGGGATGGACGTGGCAGAAGTGTCTAGGGCTGGAGGTGTAGGCCACGCAAACTGGGACGTCCGGTGTTCAGCAGTGAGAGTGACAGGGTCCTTGACAGTCTGGTTCTGAGGTGACTCCTGCCTGTGATTCTGGCTGTGTAATTTCCTTCTGTTCTTAACCATTTTCCAGTCTTGGATCTCTAGCCTTGCTGGCAATTCAATGAGCTATCCAATGTCCTTTCAATTAAGTCGTTTTTGCCTATATACTCCCAAGTCAGTTTCTGTTGTTTGCAACTAAGACCCCTAAGGCTAACCAGCCTTGAAAATCAAGTCTAAACTCTTTAACTCTTTATTTTGTATTAGTTAAGGTAATGGTATCTCCATCAACTCTCAAATCTCAGAAGCTCAACAAAAGAGAAGATTATTTCTTTCATACATGTACTCCAACAGGTATGTTCCTGATTTCCAGATAGTTCTTCTTTAAGAAGCAAAGTTCTTTCTGCCTTGAGGTTCTGCCATCTTCAGCATGGTTTCCAAGATGCTAGCTTGCCTCAGGCTGGTGAAAGGGGAAAGAATGTGGCAATCTTTATCTGTGACTACAATTCATCATAAGAGCAGGTGGGACAAGCCCTTGGGGCTGGGGCTGGGTGGAAAAGGGTATCAGAAGGTAGGGCAAGAGATCGGGAAGCATATGGCAGAAATCTAGCTATCTCTATTGAAGGATGTAAATTATGTTAAAAATTTAATATGTTAACACCTTAGGGGGCAGTTGGGGCGAGTCTTCTATGAATAGAGTCTATCGATCCCAACTGACTCTGTTCGCGGAAGACTCACCCTAAACTGTTCAGAGAAAATTGAGAACAAGGGAGTGCTACAGAGGGATAAGTTTGGGAGGGTCGGGGTGGAGGGGGGCCAGATGGGGACATGTGTGTGCACCTTGATAGCTGTTTCGCGCCGTAGCAATTCGCGCCATAAAATGTAACTGTCTGAATGTTTTGAATTAACCAATCATGTAAAACCGCGCCAACCTTTTCCCGCTTTATGCTCCCAAATCCTATAAAAGAACTTGCCCCCTAAGGCTCGGGGTCGACCCCTCTGTCTCCTGCGAGAGACACGAGTCGACCCGGAGCTCCGCTCAATAAACCTCTTGCGTTTGCATCAAGTTCGGTCTTCTGTGTCTGTGGGCCCGCGTCATCCCGAGACCTGGTGAGTTGGGATTTCCCTCCCCTTCCCCTTGGGAATCCAACATTTGGGGGCTCGTCCGGGATCCACGCGGTAACCCCAGACTCCGAAGACCCCTTGGAGGTAGGCCTGAGTGACTGAGTGTGTGAGTGTGTGCGGCGCCGCAAAGTATTGTTTTATTGTTTTGGTTTCAGTATCGGGCAGCCGCCGCTTCGACCCGTGAGGACCGAGCGGCTGCAGTGGCAGACGTGCTGGGAACTGCAGGCTGCAACCCTGGGGGACGCCCCAAGGGACAAGGGGAGTCAGGAAAGCCTGACTACCCCCTTTCAGGTAGAAAAAGAAACGGCACTCTTTTTCCCAGGGAGGACACGAAAACCCCTCCCGTCTGAAACTGCCTTCGGTTGGCTTGTACAGACACCAACCGGGCAAAGTTGTTTTTGTCTTGCTGTGTTTTTGATGTTCATTGTTCTGTTTTTGTTCGTTACGTGGACCTCATTTGACGGGATGGGACAGACTATGACGACCCCCCTCTCTTTGACCTTAGACCACTGGACTGAAGTGAGAGCGAGAGCGCACGAATTGGCGGTAGAAATAAAAAAAGGGCGTTGGCAGACTTTTTGCACCTCTGAGTGGCCCTCCCTCAATGTGGGTTGGCCCCCTGAGGGGACGTTTAATCTAACTGTTATCCTCGCGGTGAGGGCTATTGTTTTCCAGGAGAGACCGGGGTCCCATCCTGACCAACGACCATATATTACAGTGTGGCAGGATCTGGTGCAGAACCCACTCCCGTGGGTTAAGCCATGGGTAAAAGCAGAAAAACTAAGCCCCCGAGTCCTGGCGCTGCAGGATGCGGAGACACGGCAAAAATCGAAATCAACTCGAACAGCGGAGTCGGAGACCCCTTCGGCCCCCCCCGGGGTCTACCCTGAGATTGACCCTCCTCCCGAATGGCCCCCTTTCTCGCCTCCCCCTTACCCCTCCCCCGCTCCAGGATCGCAATCAGGACGGAGGGCGACTGGCTCGGGTCCCTCCGCTGGAACCCGAAGCCGCCGCGGAGCCACTCCGGACGGGCCTGATACCACGGTGGCGCTCCCGCTAAGAGAGTATGGAGCTCCTGCGGGGCCCAACCAGCTGTCACCCCTCCAGTACTGGCCTTTCTCTTCCTCAGACCTGTATAACTGGAAAAATAACCATTCCCCCTTTTCAGAAAACCCCGCCGGATTAACCGCCCTGATAGAGTCCCTAATGTTTTCCCATCAGCCCACTTGGGATGACTGTCAACAGCTCTTACAGGCACTCTTCACCACGGAGGAGAGAGAAAGAATCACACAGGAAGCAAGAAAGAATATCCGAGGCACCAACGGGCAGCCGGCAACGATAGCTGAGGCGGAAGAAGGGTTTCCGCACAACCGACCCAACTGGGACTATAACACGGCTGAAGGTAGGGAGGCGCTGTCCGTTTATCGCCGGGCTCTAGTGGCGGGTCTCCGGGGAGCCGCAAGGCGGCCCACCAATTTGGCTAAGGTAAGAGAGATTCAGCAAGGACCCACCGAACCCCCCTCCGTTTTTCTAGAACGATTGATGGAGGCTTACCGCAGGTACACGCCCTTTGATCCGTCCTCGGAAGGGCAGAAGGCCTCTGTCATTATGGCCTTTATTGGACAGTCAGCCCCAGATATAAAGAGGAGATTACAAAGGCTAGAGGGGCTGCAAGACTACGACAATTAAAGAGACCCTAACTAAATTGTCCATAGAGACCGGCGATAGTGACTGGACAGCCCTCCTGCCCTTTGCCCTGTTCCGCGTCCGGAACACCCCACAGGGACCCTTAAAACTTACACCCTTTGAAATCCTCTATGGAACCCCTCCCCCTTTGGCACAAATAGGGATACATGACCCTGACATTATACCTTCTATACCTTTGTCAGCCCGCTTGAAAGCACTCGAGGCCGTCAGGCGCGACATCTGGAACCAGCTAAAAGAGGCCTACCAGCCTGGTGATCTGCTCATCCCGCACCAATTCCAGGTTGGGGACTCTGTCCTTGTGAGACGACATCGGACGGGGTCATTAGAGCCACGTTGGAAGGGGCCCTACGTGGTGCTCCTCACTACGCCCACAGCAGTTAAAGTGGACGGTATAACTTCTTGGGTTCACGCCACACACGTGAAGAAGGCACCGCAGAATGCAGCAGATCTTTGGAAGGTGGAAAAGACTGATAACCCTCTTAAGCTGCGTTTGCGTCGTGGGGACGGCAGACAGACCGTCCAATCCTAATCCCCACGCTCCTCAACTGCTCACGTGGCAAGTCGTCTCCCAGGTAGGAGATATAACCTGGTCAATCCAAAAAACTGCTTCCCCTTGGACATGGTGGCCAGACTTACACCCTGACCTTTGTAAACTGGCTATAGGATCCCCCGACTGGGATTTCATGGGTCGACGAAGGGGGGCAAAACAAGCCGGAGGATGCCACTCCCCCCTTCGCAAGGGTAAACTAAAGGCATACCCCTTTTACGTGTGCCCCGGTCACCACAGACCTCGTTCAATTGACTCCTGGTGCGGGGGCAAAGAAGACTTCTACTGTAAAAACTGGGGATGTGAAACCAGTGGGACTACTTATTGGGAACCCTCCTCTTCTTGGGATTTAATCCGGGTTAGAGCAAATTATAGCCACCAGACGAGTCGGGGCTCAGAATGCAATACCTGGTGCCACCCCTTAACCATTCAGTTCACAGGGAAGGGAAAAACAATTAAAACCTGGATCGGGAATGGTCATTCATGGGGAATAAGATTGTACAAAGAACGGTACGATGGTGGCCTGACCTTCTCTATTAGATTAAAAATAGAACCCCCCGCCAGCAGACCACTAGGGCCAAACGGGATCCTAGCCGATCAGAGGTCCCCTCTGCCCCAAAAATCCCCCGCCAGCAGACCGATAGGGTTAAATAGCCCCAAACCCCCCCAGGTAAAATCCATAACCCTAAATGGGGCCGTAGATATGGTCACCAGGTCTGCTCTGCGACCACCATCTACGCCACCTCCCGCAGTACCTACTGAGCAAAGATGGCACAGACTGTTTAACTTAGTATGGGGAGCTTACTACGCCTTGAATGATTCCAACCCTGAAATGACTGAATCATGCTGGCTATGCCTAGCGGTCAGCCCCCCTTATTATGAAGGAATTGCCACCATGGGGGTCTATAATAACACCCCAGACCACACGACTTGTCTTTGGGGCAAAGAAGGGCGGCTAACCCTAACGGATGTGTCGGGGACCGGTTCAGGACTATGCTTAGGAAAAATTCCCCCAGGCTACCAGGCTCTATGTAATAAGATTGAAGTCAGCCTTCCGACTACTCCTGGTCATTTTTTGGTACCAGGACCCAATAGATGGTGGGCCTGCTCCACGGGCCTAACCCCCTGCATCTCCACTAGCATATTCAATTCGTCACAAGATTTTTGCGTGCTTGTGCAGTTGGTGCCTAGAATTTACTATCATACTGCCAATAGTTTCGAAGATGAGTTTGATCAGAAATCTATACTAAGGAAAAGAGAACCAGTATCCCTCACCCTAGCTGTGCTCCTGGGACTGGGAGTTGCCGCGGGCGTAGGAACCGGCACTGCAGCCTTAGTTGCAGGGGAGAGAGGATTAACTGCCCTGAGCAATGCTATAGATGAAGACCTCAGGACTTTAGAGCAGTCTATCTCTAAGCTAGGAGAGTCCCTCACCTCCCTGTCTGAAGTAGTGCTCCAGAATAGAAGGGGATTAGATCTGTTGTTTTTAAGGGAGGGAGGGCTCTGTGCAGCTCTTAAAGAAGACTGCTGTTTCTATGCAGATCACACAGGAGTAGTCCGAGATTCAATGCAAAAATTAAAGAAGAGATTGGACATGAGGCAGCGAAGCAGGGAGGCCCAACAAAGCTGGTTTGAATCCTGGTTCACTAAGTCCCCCTGGGTGACGTCCTTACTATCCTCCCTAGCAGGGCCTTTGTTAATTCTTTTTCTACTTTTGGTTTTTGGACCGTGTGTTTTCAATAGAATTACTGCTTTCATAAGAAAAAGAGTCAATACAGTGCATGCTATGATGCTCCAACGCCATTACCAAGCTCTCCCACGCAATGAGCCACTAATAGTAGACACCGAAAACTAAGTTCTAAGATTAGAACTAGGGACAAAAGAAGAAGTGGGGAATGAAGGATGTAAATTATGTTAAAAATTTAATATGTTAACACCTTAGGGGGCAGTTGGGGCGAGTCTTCTATGAATAGAGTCTATCGATCCCAACTGACTCTGTTCGCGGAAGACTCACCCTAAACTGTTCAGAGAAAATTGAGAACAAGGGAGTGCTACAGAGGGATAAGTTTGGGAGGGTCGGGGTGGAGGGGGGCCAGATGGGGACATGTGTGTGCACCTTGATAGCTGTTTCGCGCCGTAGCAATTCGCGCCATAAAATGTAACTGTCTGAATGTTTTGAATTAACCAATCATGTAAAACCGCGCCAACCTTTTCCCGCTTTATGCTCCCAAATCCTATAAAAGAACTTGCCCCCTAAGGCTCGGGGTCGACCCCTCTGTCTCCTGCGAGAGACACGAGTCGACCCGGAGCTCCGCTCAATAAACCTCTTGCGTTTGCATCAAGTTCGGTCTTCTGTGTCTGTGGGCCCGCGTCATCCCGAGACCTGGTGAGTTGGGATTTCCCTCCCCTTCCCCTTGGGAATCCAACACTATCAAGGATTCTTTAGGTTACACACAATAGAATCCTCCTCCAAAACATCTTAAGCCAGCTAAAAGAAAGGAAAGAAATTGATGATAAGAATAGAGCAGTGTGTGATGAACGCCTGTTGTATTTATTGCCCTGTATCAAGTCCTCCTACCTATAATGGGAGTTTCTTTGAGCAGCCACCTTTCCCCACTCTCAGTCCATATGATTTGAGTGGAACTGACCCCATCTCCTGGAACCATGTCTGGCCAATTAGGCATTCCATCTCCTTGAACACAGTGATAGCCTCAGAGTTGGGCATATGACCCAAGCCAGCCAATAGCTCAATTATGAGGCCTTTCTTGAAACTTTTGGGAAAGAGACACTCACTACTGATGAAAGTGTAAGAATCTATGCCTGGGGATTCCAGCAGCCATCTTTCTACCATGGAAAGAGCCTGCCTGAAGCTGACACCAAAACAGAGGAAAGCAGATCCAGGGAATAGACATAGGTTCCCAGCAGCATTGAGCATTGGATCAGCTATGCCTGAAGCCAGTGCTATTCTTAGAGCCAATGAATTCTCTTTCATTTAAGCCAGTAGAAGTCAAATTTCTATCACTTACTTCCTAGAGTCCTGACTAACACAGGCAAGAAGTCCAACTGGGGACTCCAGGGAGTCAGTCTCTTTCTCATTTTCTCACTTTCTCTTTCTCAAAGGCTCATTCATCTCTGTTTCTTTCTCTGTGGCTGCATTATTCTTTTCTTTCTACAGAATTTCTGCCTTTGTGTGTACCTAACCATTAACGACCACCCCATACCTCCAAAGTTTACAGGTCTTCATTTTGAGTGACCAGCGGAGACTATCATGTGTCTCAAATCTAATTCCAAATTTCTGGGAGAGAGAATCTGAGTGATGCGTCCTGGGACAGCTGTTCAATCCCGATCCAATCAGCCAAGGCTTAGGAGGATTTGGCAATTTACATAACTTTCTTGAACCACAGTTTCTTCATCAGTAAAATGAAGATAATAGTAGTACCTACCTGATAAGTTTATTGGGAGGACTAAGTGAGATCACGCATGTGAAGTTCTAAACATAGTACCTGGTGTATGGTAAATACACAATAAATGTAAACCATGAAGGTGATATTTCGTTGGTAATGATGATACTCCTCCTCTGGCCTGGTCTCCTTAGATTCTGCCTGAAGTCAGGCGGTGTTGAGGCTGTAGGGGGCAGTGGGGATCTCAGCTGTGGATAAGAGAAGGATTTGAGGCAGGAAGCCAGACAGATGAATACAGAATTCCACCCAGCAGGCAGCCTCTGAGTGTGCTGAAAGAGTGAGAGAAAATGCTTGAAATTTGGCCAAAACACTCCTCCTTCCAGCTAAGGGAGGCTCATTGAAATAAGCTCTTCTCCCTCGAACTGATGTTGCTGCCTTCAGAGAAATTCTCAATCAGCTCAGCCCTATCCCTGGTTTTCCCTTGGGCGTGTCTACACCAACAAGCAGAGTGAAGAATTCAGAAAGATTCACAATGGCAGTGTCTGAAGCATTATCTCACTGAATCCTCACAACAACCCCCTGAGATCAGTATTGTTATTATTCCTTTTCCATAACTGAGAACACAGAGGCTCAAAGGGATTAGGTAGCTTGGCTGAGGTCTCAGAGCAAGTAAGTGGCAGAGCCACAGTGTGAACCCAGATCTGTTGGATTCCAATCCCCTGTCCTTTCTCTTGGGCCATGCCTGATTCTACAGTCTCAAGATTCACCCATCTGTCCCACTGGCTAAACAAAATCCGTTACTTCTGTGACCTTAGCCATTAGTCTCCCTTTTCAAACAACTGTTACAAGCTACAGGTCGCCTGATGGAGCAGAGGGTAATTGTGGGGGAATTGGACATAGGAGTTAAGTTCTGGAAAGTAGGCAGGGGCTAGATTTTAGGAGTTGGCCTTTAGGCTGTGGTCAGAGGGAGCTACTGAAGACTCTTCAGTGCTTAGAGGGAAGTCATGCTAAAAGGCAGCTCTTCCCCCCCCCCCGTCTCATACTGCTATGGACTGGATTATGTCCCCCACAAAATTCATATGTTGACTCTCTAACCCCCAATGTATTTGGAGATGGGGCGTTTGGGAGATAATTAGGTTTAGATGAGGTCTGGAAGGTGGGGTCACCATGATGGGATTAGCACCCTTATAAGAAGAGATACCAGAGAGCTTGCTCACATTCTCTGTCTACCATGTGAGGACCCAGTGAGAAGGCCAGGAAGAGGGCCCTCACCAGAACCCAACCATGCTGACACCCTGATCTTGGACTTCTAGCCTCCAGAACTATAAGAAAATAAATTTCAATTGTTTAAGCCGCGTAGTCTATGGTATTTTATTATGGCAGCCTGAGCTAAGAGAGATTTTGACTTGTGATAGTTAATTTTATATGTCAGCTGGACTAGGCCATGAGGTGCCCAGATATTTGGTTAAACATTATTTCTGGGTATGTCTGTGAGGGTGCCTCTGGATGAGGTTAACATTTGGATGGGTAGACTGAGTAAAGCAGATTGCCCTCCCCAATGTGAATAGGCCTCATCCACCCCATTGAAGGCCTAAATAGAGTAAAAGTTTGAGTAGAAAATAAGTCTTTCCCTCTGCCTGACTGTCTTCAAGCTGGGACATTGATCTTCTCCTGCCCTCGGACTTGGACATGGACTGGAACTTATACCATCGGCTTTCCTGGTTCTTAGGCTTTTGGACTGAGATTGGAATGATACCATCGGCTGTCCTGGGTCTCCAGCTTGCCAGCTGCAGATCTTGGACTTCCAGCCTCCAGAACTGTAAGAAATAAATTTCTGTTATTTAAGCCACCCAGCCTATGGTATTTTGTTTTGGCAACCCAAGCTGACTAAGACACATATTCAAGTCCAGACCACTTTGGAGGTTCATTTTCACCAGTTTCACTTAAATATGTGTTTGGGGAGGGGCAGAGAGATGAGAGATTTCCTAGCTCTGTCTCTAGGGACAGGTCCCATCTCTCTATCCCATCTTCATCACCGTGGGTGGGAAAGGCATAATTCAGCCCCCAAAGAAATAGGTTTTGTGGCCTGAAGCCCAGATGGACCATCCAAACTACCCCACAGGAGGCTGGGGAGGAACCAATTACTGGGATGGGATACAGGGTCCCTTCCCCTTCCCTCCATTCACTTTGTCACTGTCTTAGCCTAATCCTTCTTCAGTGTCTGTCCAGGATTCTTATAACAGCCTCCTAGTCGGTCTGTGTGCCACCTATCTCTTCTCTCCCATCCATCCTTCACCACGCAGCTGGAAAAATCTTACCTGGTCTTGTCCCTTTGTTTCTCCGCTAAGAACATGGGCTTCAGAGCCAGACCACCGGGATTTACAGCTCTCCTCTGCTGTTACTAGTTGTGTTGCTTTAGCAAGTTACTCAGTTTCATCATCTGTAAAATGATGGGTTGTGTTGGGTTGAATGGTGGCCCCAAAAAAGATATGTCCACATCCTAGTCCCCAGAACCTGTGAATATAATCTTATTTGAAAAAACAGTGACTTTATGGATGTAATTAAGTTAAGGATCTTGGAGTGAGGTCATCCTGGATTATCCAATGGACCCTAAATCCAATGACAAGTGTCAAAAATCAATTGACCATAAAAATAAGGATTTATTTCTGGATCCCCAGTTCTATTCCATTGATCTATATGTCTATACTTATGCTAATCACTTTTTTATTTAGATATAACTTACATACCATAGAATTCACCCTTTTAAAGTGTACAATCCAGGAGCCGGCCCGGTGGCCCAAGTGGTTAAGTGTGTGCGCTCCGCTGCGGTGGCCCAGGGTTCGCTGGTTCAGATCCCAGGCGTGCACCGATGCACTGCTTGTCGAGCCATGCTGTGGCGGCGTCCCATATAAAGTAGAAGAAGGTGGGCACGGATGTTAGCTCAGGGCCAATCTTCCTCAGCAAAAAAAAAACAAGAGGAGGATTGGTATCAGGTGTTAGCTCAGGGCTGATCTGCCTCACAAAAAATAAAAAATAAAAAATAAATAAAGTGTACAGTCCAGGGATTTTTAGTATATTCACAAAATTATGCAATCATCACAACTGTCTGATTCCAGAACATTTTTATTATCTGTAAATCCTTTTTGGATCCTTTCTTTCCAGACAGTAGTTTTGGGTGATGGGTGGGCTTTTGTTTCCAGTTTTGTTTTGCCCCTGTAGCTTGGGTGACCACCTCATTCTGGTTTGTCTGGGACTTTCCTGGTTTTAGAACTGAACGTCCCACATCCCAGAATGCCCTTAGTTCTAGGCAAACTGTGACAGGTGTTCACTTTACCTGTAGGATACATCATCAATGCCCTGCCCACATTCCTTACCACTTTGTGTGTACCAGCTGCCTTCCCACTGCCAGTTCCTGCATCTCCTTGTCTAAAGGCTTTCTCTAAGCCATGGAAGCCTGCTCTGCTCAGAACAGCAGGATGGAATTGAACCCTGCCCTACAGGAGCAGCCCTGATGGCAACTGGCATACCAATACCCCAGCTCTGTTGCCTCTCGAGTGAGTAACCCTGAAGATGAGACTTTTACACTGGCACCTATAGTTCCCCCAGCAAGAGAAGCCTTGTCCACCCACAGTGAGAGCTGGCTTGAAAATGTGCTCTTTATTGCCTGCCTTCCCTTGTTTGTCTCACTTGCCCACTCTCGAATCTTTACCGCAGGGTCTGCTTCTGGTCAAATCCAAGCTAAGACAACTCCCATTCCCAAATCTTTGAAATAGACAACTAATGCTTTCTCCAGCACATGTAAAGTGTGATGCAAATGGAACTTCCAATCCCTTCTTCCAACCAGATTGCTGCCCATGAAGCCCCCCATATAGAAATTCTGGAACTGCCATTACTTTGCTGGACATATCTTGATACCCACCACCCCCACTTACCCAGAGCTTAGCCCACCTTTAGTCTTTAAGCTCCTCCTTAAGTCCAGAGAAGGCCTACTTCAATGCAGGAAACTTTCTAGTCATTCCTGACTGGGCTACGTCCGACGGCACAGAAGCAGATCAGCACTTTTTATTCCTGTTTATTGTCAATGTCAGGTCCTCTTGGCCAGCAGGGTCGTGCCCCTGCCTATCAGTGGTGAGAGCTGTCTGAGCCCTCTGAGAAAAATGGATCACAAACCAACTGCAGTGTAAACGCAGAGCAGAGAAAAGCAAAATTGTGAATGCAGGAAGCTGGAGCAATGGGACCTGATCGGAACCACACCAAGAGAAGCTCCCCCTACTGCCCAAAAATCTGTTTCCGCAGGCCTGACTTGTGCGTGAAATCCCATTAGAGAGTTGTGCCGGATTTTATTTTTCAAAGACAGCTGCACAATGCATATCCATCCCACATTCTTCTCATAATGTAACATTGACATTCCTCCATTAAGAAGTGAGGTCTGGGCCGGCCCCGGGGCTTAGCGGTTAAGTGCGCACGCTCCGCTCCTGGTGGCCCGGGTTCGGACCCCGGGCGCACACCAACGCACCGCTTCTCCGGCCATCTGAGGCCCCGTCCCACATACAGCAACTAGAAGGATGTGCAGCTATGACATACAACTATCTACTGGGGCTGTGGGGAAAAAAGGAGGAGGATTGGCAATAGATCTTAGCTCAGGGCCGGTCTTCCTCAGCAAAAAGAGGAGGATTAGCATGGATGTTAGCTCAGGGCTAATCTTCCTCATAAAAAAGGAAGTGAGGTCCATGTTACCTCCTCTGGAAACTGGGTGGACCTTTGGTACTGCCTCAGCCAATGACATGAGGCAGAAACAATACTGTATGAACTCCAAGACTAGGTCACAAAAGGCAATAAGAGTTCTGTCTGGCTCTCTTGGGGTACTTGCCCTGGGAACCCACTTACCATGTTGAGAGGAAGTTCAGGCTGCATGGAGAGGCTGTGAGTGAGTGTTCTAGCTGACATCAACCACCAGACATGTAAGTAAATGAGTCTTCAGATGATTCCTGCCCACAACCTTTGAGTCTTGCACCTGAAGACCAAGACATCATGGAACAGTCAAGACTTCTCCTCTCTGCCCCGTCTGAGTTCATGACACAGAAATTGTGAGAGACAATAAATGATTATAGTTGTATCAAGCCTCTAAGTTTTAGGGTAATTTGTTATGTAGCAATAGATTACAAATACAGGAGTGAAGCCCTCAGTTGCACTAGAGTGCAACTTCTCTAAGTGCAAACACACCCGGATGGGAAAATATAAGAAGTTGGGTATAGTCATTCACACTTTAGTGTGAATCACTCATACTTGACCACTTCCCCATCCCTACTAGAAGAGATATAAGATTAAAAGTCTAAGAAAATGGAAGATAGCATTAGGGAGTGGGAAAATGAAGAGGCAGAAATGGATATGGGCGTTTTGTAGGAAAAGATCTGGATTTAATGTTGGACAGGAGTGGGTTCTAATCCTAATCATGCCCCTTTCTGACAGAATTTCCTCTGATGTATATGACAGCTTCTGCCACTTATTAGCTATGTGACTCTGAACACAGCCTTAGTTTCCTCATTTATAAAGCACTTACAATGATACCTCCCTGCTCCCAAGATTGCTGGGAAAAGCAAATAAGACCATTGGTATGATGGTAAATTGTCCATGTAACTTAAGAAAGTCGTAGGGTGTGGTGGACCAAGTAGGACTCAGCAGATCCGGGTTCTAGTCCAAGTTTTGCCAGTAACTCACTCTGCAACCCTTGGCAAAGTCACTCCCTGTCTGTTGTAGCCCACAAAGCTCGTGCAAATGTAACACTCATCTCTAGACCCAAGCATCCTTGGTGCAAGAAGGCCTTCAATCATCAATGCCAGGGAGGGGTTCAGAGTCTCAAAGTTACCAATCCAGGTAACAAGGAAAGGTCAAGGTCTAAGCAGGCTCAAGCTAGCAAGATGAGAAGCCAGTTATCAGACAACGTTAAGAGGGTCCAAGGTGAGTTCCATTTTCTAAATATACCTTTTCAGCGATGAGAATGAGAGACCAGGGACGCAGCTCATAACTGGTAATGGGACCGTCCATTGCCAGTGTAGTATCTTATTTAGAAGCCTTGACTCTGGAGCCAGAACACCTGAGTTCCCCAAATCCCAGCCCTACTACCGATTGGCTGCTGCAATCTTGGGCATGTTAGTTTCTATGGCTCAGTTTCATCATCTGTAAAATGCAGGTGATAATTATAGCACCTTCTTTATAGTGTTGTTGAGAAGAGTACATGGATGGGTATAGTAAGAGTTCTTTCACACCTAGGAAGCTGCCCCTCAGTGAAGCAATTCTGGCTGATGTTTCCCAAAGGGAGGAAAATGACAGTTACAGAGACGATTTTAGGAGGTAAATTCACAGGTCCTTTTTTTTTTTTTCCCCTGTGAGGAAGATCAGCCCTGAGCTAACATCTGCCAATCCTCCTCTTTTTGCGGAGGAAGACTGGCCCTGGTCTAACATCCGTACCCATCTTCCTCCACTTTATGTGGGACGCCGCTACAGCATGGCCAGACAAGCGGTGCATCGGTGCGCACCCGGGATCCGAACCTGGGCCACCAGTAGCAGAGCGCGCGTACTTAACCGCTACGCCACCGGGCTGGCCCCAATTCACAGGTCCCTTAACATAAAATCACACATCCTCCCCACCCCCACTAAAAATCACTTTTCAATGCTCTTTTGATCCTTCTGACTGTACCAAAGAGAAAGCGTCAGCTCAGTGCTAGTAAGTCGTCAACAGCTCTCTAGCACTTGCCAATTTGCTGATCCCCTCTCTAACAATGGAGGTGCAGGCCTGGAGCTCAGAGCCTTTCCAGGCAACAGTGTCTGGCTACAATTTAATAACATTTTGCTTTTGTTATATATTTTCTTATAGTTACTTTCTTTTTGTGGCGAGTGATTCTGTTTTTACATTTATGGTAGTGGTTTAAAGTTTTCTTTTGAAATAAATGTATTTTTTAAGTAAATCTATTTTTTACTCTTAAATATATTATGGTAGAGATGGTTCTTGGATATGGAAAACATCATAAAGGTGGTGCTTAAATGATTGAAGTTTGGGAAACTTGGTATTAGTCTGCAGGGGCAGACATGACAATTCCAGGGAACTGCCTGTATCTACTGAGAACTAAAGCACATTTCCTAGTCCCCAGTGTGTCCCCGCAGTCCCCTGTTCTATTTCCTAGGATGCGGAGGAATCATGCTGCTCTCCTGTTCTTTCAAATGATGCCAGAATGTAAACTGATACAAACTTTGGAAAATTTTGCAAGTACGTCCTCTATAAATTGGCAACTGCATTTCTAGGAATTTAATAAAATAACCATAGATGTGCTCAAAGACACATGGTTGAGAATATTTGTGGCCACCTTATGTATGATGGGGAAAAATTGGAAACCATGTAGACGGCCAACAACAGGGGACCAGTTTAGCAAATTATAGTATATTCAAAAACTGGGGGGCAAGTTTGCATGCTCCATTTCAGCGGCCTGGGTTGGGTGGGTTCAGATCTCAGGAGCGGTCCTATGCACTGCTCGTCAAGCCATGCTGTGGCAGTGCCCCACATACAAAAAGTAGAGGAAGACTGGCATGAATGTTAGCACAGGGACAGTCTTCCTCAAGCAAAGAGAGGAAGATTGGCAACAGATATTAGCTCAGGGCCAATCTTCCTCACAAAAAAAAAAAAAAGGACTGATCTAAAAATGATAATGTGACAAACACTCTGTACGAAGTACTTCTCTAAGGACTTTAGATATGTTAACTCATTTAATCCTCACAACAATCCTGCAAGGTAGATGTTATTATTATTAGCACCATTTTACAGATGAGGAAACTGAAGCACAGAGAGGTTAATTATCTTGACCAAGGTGACACGGCTGGTAATTCGTAGAGCTGACATTTGAACCCAGGCCATCTAGATTCAGAGTCCATGTTCTTAACTATTCCTCTTATTGAAACTGATGTTGTAGATGAAAATTTATTGACATGGGGAAGTGTTCCCAATGTATGGTTAAGTGAAAAAGCAGGCAGAAAAAAAAACAAAGAGCTGGGAAAGCATACACCATATGTCGAAAGAGGTTATTTCTGGTTGGTGGGATAATATTATTTTTGTTGTTTGGTTTGTTCTTATATGTGTTTTCCATGTTTTCTATTCTGTATGTCTATTGTCTTTATAATAGAAATGAAACGTATGAAAAGATGACTTTTCTCCTCAGTTCTCCCATTCCTTTCTCTTCTAAAGACAAGACAGTTGATGGGCTGGCCCCCTGGCTTAGCGGTTAAGTGCGTGTGCTCCGCTGCTGGCGGCCCGGGTTCGGATCCTGGGCGCACACCGACACACCGCTTCTCCGGCCATGCTGAGGCTGCGTCCCACATACAGCAACTAGAAGGATGTGCAACTATGACATACAACTATCTCCTGGAGCTTTGAGGGAAAAATAAATAAATAAATAAAAATTATAAAAAAAAAATAAAGACAAGACAGTTGGTTCCTTATGATAACAATAAAAATGCTAATGATGGGGCCACCCAGTGGTGCAGCGGTTAAGTGCGCGCACTCCACTGCAGCAGCCCGGGGTTTGCAGGTTCGGATCCCAGGCGTGCACTGATGCACTGCTTGTTAAGCCATGCTATGGCAGCGTCCCATATAAAGTAGAGGAAGATGGGCACTGATGTTAGCCCAGGACCAGTCTTCCTTAAGAAAAAAGCGGAGGATTGGCATCGGATGTTAGCTCAGGGCTAGTCCTCCTCACAAAAAAAAAAAAAAATGATGATGATAATATTAGCCAACATTTAATGAGCTTTTTGTATGGTAAAGGGTTGACAAACATGATTTCATTTAACTCATCACAGCCAGGACCACTGTGTATGGCCTCCCAGCCTGTGCACTGCACAACTCCAGAGAGTACCACTCACATATCATGTATATTATGGACTGTGCTGTGAATGATGCCACTTGGAGCTGTGCAACACGGCCACCCTCTCAACAACCCTAAGCGATAGATACTCTGATAATCTCCATTTTATAGAAGGGGAAATTGAGTTACAAAAAGGCTAATTAACTTGCCCCGCATCACTCAGCTAGTGAGTGAACCAGTACTGAAACCCAGGCTGTCTGACTGCGGGGTCTGTTATCTTATTTTTAACTGCAGAGGGGAGATACACAAGGCATGACAAAGAAGACAAAGTAAAATCTGGACACCTAGACAAAGATCACAGAGCCAACAGAGGTGCTGTGGCAACACGAGAAGAGCACTGGCCTGAGCGGCAGAGCATCCACATTCCGGTTCCTGCTCTATCCCCACCTAGTTATGTGACCTTAGGAAAATTCCTTTTTTTTTTCCCCTCTGGGCTCTGCTTCCCTATCTGTAAAATGAAGGAATTAGACAAGATTATCCTTAAAATCTTTTGCAGCTCTGAGAGTCTACAATTACAGATGGCATCCCAACATGGGCCCAGAATGTGCCCTCCCACTCAGCACGGACCATTCTCCCTCCTGCTCGCTCAAGGCAGTGTCTCTCAGGCTGACCTACTTTGTATGTGGGGAGAGGAGGGCAGAGAGGAGCTAGGCGGGGAGCGAAGGTACCAAAGGTTTGCCCTCCTGAGAGTCAGGCCCCTGTCCAGGGTGCTAACAGTTCAGTCGGTGCCCAGCTCATCTGCTTCTACACCGCTAACCCCTGCTCCGCAGAATGCAGCAGGCTTAAAATATTTGACGGGGTGGCAGGGCTGTGTTAATGCATTGCTTTTAGTTTTTACTAATGTTGGTGATTCACCAGGGTATTTCTCTGACTTTCCAAATATGCTTTGTTAAAGTCATTCTTGCAGGATCTTCAGGATGTTTTATTAAACAAAAAAGCAAGGTGCAAAATAGTGTGTATAGGGTGAGAAAAATAATTTAAATATACATTTGTGTTTGTTTGTGGAGAGATAGGGAATGAATAACTCTGGGAGGAGACATGAGAGACTGGTAACCGTTTGTCTCCCAGGAGGGAAACCTGGTGGAGGTGGGGGTGGGGGTGGGACAGAGGTCGGAGGGAGACTCTATGCCTTTTGAATGTTCATGTATTATCACCTAGGCAATTTTGAAAAAATCAACAAAAGACATTCTTCCTCCATCTCAACACCATTTAATGCTGACTCTTCTTTTTCCAAGCTATTCCTGGCTGTAGTAGTTTGCTAGGCTGTCATAACAAGGCACCAAAGACTGTGTGCCTTAAATAACAGAAATTTATTTCTGACAGTTCTGGAGGCTAGAGGTCTAAGATCAAGGTGTCAGCAGGGTTGGTTTCTTCTGAGGCCTCTCCACTTGGCTTGTAGATGGCCGTCTTCTCCCTGTGTCCTCACATCGTCTTCCCTCTGTCAATGTCTGGGTCCTCATCTCCTCTTCTTATAAGAACACTCATCATATTGGATTACAGCCCACCCTAATGACATCATTTTACCTTACTTACCTCTTTAAAGATCCTATCTCCAAGTACAGTCACATTCCGAGGTAGTGGGAGTTAGGACTTCAACAAGGAATTTTGGAGGACAAAATTCAGCCCATAACACTGCCCAACACAGATGAACTCACCCCTGCAGACCAGTGGCCTTCTGAGGAACATGTACAGGTTCTTATATTCATTCCGCTCTTGCGAGGGAAGCTCTGTCTTAGGGTTGGGAGTAATATTAAATTGAGTTATATTTGATTCTGGCCAGAACGTAGACAGAGAGCTGAGAAAGAGTGCTAGACTAACAATCAGAAGACCTGATCATCAGATCCTCGCTTTTCCTCTTACTGGCTGAGTTAGCCTGGACAAGATGTTTAGCCACCCGTTTTATCATGTGTAAAGTGCAAGTCATAATACATACCTCAAAGGGTTGTTGGGAGAATTCAAGGAGAAAAGGCATGCAAAATTCCTGGTCTATAGTAAGCATTCAGTACAGAGTGTTTACCATTCATCTCATCTCCCACCTGGACTGTGGGCTCAGGGAGCAGGGCCCACGGCCTTTTCGTCTTTCTGGCCTGGAGTGTAGCAATGAACAGCAGGGCATGACTGGGCAGTTTTGCTGGAGCAGTAGCCCAGACTGATGTGTGAGTCCATGTGGATGTACCCCAGAGGGACTTTCAGAGATATCATAGGGGCCACCTTTAAAAGCAGTTTTTTAAAATTGAAAAAATCCCATGAGTATTAATGTTAACATGACCTCGTTGGGAACCACAGTTTGATGAAGCCCAGGGATGTTTAAGCTATTTCTAGAACTCCTGTCTTTTATGTCACACAGATCTCCCCAGGACAACAAGCATCACATCAGATTTGGAGTGGACATCTGCTGTTTTGATCTGCCATGCATTGATCTTCTGATAACAGAATTCCACCTTTCCTTTGGGGAACCACCCTAATCCATTCTCAGCCCATGTGGTTTAGATGGGCAGACCACATCTCCAGCTCCAGGAATGAGCTCATGGCTCAGGCCTGGCCATCGAGAGTGCTATATTCTCTGGTTAACCGTGGTTGGCTCAGAGATTAGCACATGATTCCAGCTAGGGAAATCAGCAGTTCCTGGGAGTTTTACTGGGACCATCAGGAAAGAAGTACCCTCTTTTCACCAGAGTTGCTAAACTGGAACTGTTAGTGGCCCTTTTGCCACCGTGAGGGAAAGCCTGCCTGAGATCCTGGTTACATTGCTTGAGCACCTGGATCTAGCCTTGCCTGAAGCCAGAGAGAACTAGCCCTGAACATCTCAGTTATGTGAGTCAATAAACTTTCCTTATTTCTTAAATCAGTTTGAGTTGGGTTTCTGTCACTTACCAACCAAATGAATAGCACATATAGGATTAGTTCTCAATGACTTCCCTCCACTTGTAACTCTAATCCTTTCTTTGTAGGCCTAGAACTATTTACAACTAAAAATCAATTCGTCAAACAACTTGCATGAGTTCGGAGTTTACAAATCCCTCTCACAAATCTGGGGTTGTGAGTGTGAAAATAGATACCAGAGAAGGGGAGGAGATGAAATGAGAGTTGACTGGTAATTACACCTGCCAGGTGTATCCCAATGCTGATTCTGGCCCAACCAGGACACTCCGCTACCAGGTGGCTGATTCTGTGCTCTGGGCCAGTGGTATGCTGGAGCCGGCTTGTACCAGTTCACAGGAGGATTTGCTCAATATTTGGGAATTGTGCAGCTGGTTGTTAAACCCTTGGTAGGTTGAAATCGGCCATGGTGAGAGTATCTATTCCGTGGATATCACCAGACACTGCGAATCAAGTTGTTTTTCCCCTTGGAGAGTCTACTTACCAGCAAACCACATGCCCTGGCCTTGATTCGACAGTCCCAAAATGGCCAAGCAAGAATGACTGCTAAATAGCAACCACTACCAATATCAATATTCCACTTCATAGCACTTTTTCACTCATAATCTCATTTTGTCCCTCTAGCACTGCTGTAAAGTAGAAATTATTATTCATATCCTACAGGTAAGGAATCCAAGACCTGGAAAATGTCTTCCTCCTGGTCAGGTGGCAGAGCTAAGAAACAAGCTCAGGTCTTTAGACCCCATGCCTAGTGTTGTTTCCCTGACACCCAGTGGGAGGTGACTGAAATATCAAAACAGGGTCTAAACAAGCAATTTGGTCACTGAGTATGGAAAAGCTGTTTCCATTAAAAAGAGCTTTTTAGCTCTTTCTGAACAGAGGTGGCCAATTAGGAAAGCAGTTGCCCAGGGATTAGCAATAATACTACGTATTCGATCTGCTGAGAAAACACAGCGTCGCTTCTCATAAATTATATACCTCACATTTGTATAGAATTTTTCAGTTTATAAAGCCCTTTCAAGTATGTTGCCTCCGTAGATCAATTCCTTTAAAATGCTCAGAAACTTAGGTCCTGTGTCGCAGACTAATTAACCCAAAACCCACCACCAACACTCTTTCTCCTTTAACTACCTCCACTAAAAAAGTCTGGGAAAACTAAATATTTATTTTTTCAGCCTCCCTTAGAGACCTATGGACATGTGATTTAGTTCTGGCTATTGAGACTTAAGCAGAAGTCTGCTTTCCTGATATTGCCTTTCCCCTCTTCATTCTGCCTTAAACAAGGATATGATATCTGGTGCTGCAGCAGCCATTTTGTAACCCTGAGGCGACAAGACAAGAAGCTAAGAATAGCAGAGCAGAAAGAGAGCAAAAGTATGGGTCCTTGATGGCATTATTGAGTCTACACCAGGCTGCTTCCTCTGAATATTTTGTTATGTGAGAAAAATAAACCACTTACTTGGGTATTCTGTTACCTGCCGTAGAAACATTCCTAATATAACTAGAAATTCTACTTCTAGGAATTTATTATAAAGATCATCTATAATAGAGAAAAACTGAAGTCTAAATGTCCAAAATAGGAGATTGATGAAATAGATTGTGGAGTGGCCACCTAATGTATACTGTTCAGTTACCGAAAATATTATTGCAGACAAGGGATTCCTAATCTTGTATTCTTAAAAAGTGCCCTTAAATTACTTACAAACATTTTTGTGTGGGTGCATATGTGCATTTTTCTCAGTATATAGTTCTTATCAGGTTCTCAAAGGTTTCAAAAAAAGTTTAAGACTATTACACTATTACCACTATTACAAATTAATTCTGTAGATGTAGACAGATGTTCACAATACATTGGGGAAACAGAAATTTACAAAACAGTATATACAATATTCTTCCATATTGGAAAAAATTGATATATATGTTATAAATGTATGTATGTGTGATAGCTAAAATTTACAGAATACATAGTTGGGTGTCCAAAAAATAGCTTAATTTATTTCTTTAAACTGAAGTTATCTTAGGCTACTATCCCACATTCCTACTGATTGTAGAAAACTTAATCTCACAATTCAAAACAACACAGACACTTCCTAATTTAAGACACTTCCTAATTCAAGATCCTCCCCATTTCCCACTCCTTCTCTGCTTCTCCAGTTCTTCCGTGGACAGATGCACCTTCCTGGAATCCAGAGGAGTGGCACCTGGTTCTGCGCTACCCTCTACTCTTCCCTGGCCTCTGCAGTTATCTTATCTGGTCTCCCCATCATCAACCTCTGGGATCTGCTGCTAATGTCTGTGGTCCGGTCTCGCTGTCGATTGAGAAGGCTCCTGCTCTACAAGGTACCCCTGATCTACCTTGTCCTGATTTATTCTCAGTTCGCTTGGTACCATCACAGGAGTCCATGGGGAAATCCTTAGATGCTTTCCCACATCTGAAAGGCTGCCCTCAGCCCTGCCGCTCCCACCCAAGCAGTGGCTACTTTGCCCCTCGAGACACTAGGTTTGACATGGAGCAACTTTAAGGAACTTACATCTTGGGAAGAGATGTTCAAGTGCCTTCTGTTTTTGTATTCTCCCTAAACCTATTTATGATTCCTAATGCCGACTCCCAGTCTCAGGGGTGGGGCAGAGCTCGGGCCCCTTCTTAGAACCTAGGTAATATGTCAGCTCTGTTCTGATCCCTCCAATGCTCCCTTTTCTCTCCAGATATTCAAACTCTCATCTCCTTTTTTTGAACCTTCTTCATTCTGGGGTTTATCTTCCAAACTCTGTGCTCTGAGGCTTCCAGGTTTGCTCTTTTATATACAAAGTAAGGCTGTTGCAAATTTGGAGGTAAACATTTTTTTATCTTTTAAAAAAATCTTAGCTCTTGTGAATCAAAAGTACTTGACTTCCAAAGTTTTTTCCCTGCCGTAGGTTTTCAAGTCGCCTTAGAAGTGGCCAAGAATTTGGCTTTTTGTTTTTCTAGGCTATTGTCCCTCATGCGTAGTGCCTGGAAAATGCCCAGTTGGTGGCTTTAGAACACAAAAGGTACAAGGCAGTATGTGTTAGGAGAAAACAACCTCTTAATAATACAAAATATTTTCCTATTACATATGCATTGGAAAAGATCTGAAAAGATGCACTGTGTGGTGTTATCAGTTATGATTTCTGGATGATGGGAGTATATTAATGTAATAGCTATGGTGGAAGTTACAGAAAACCAAACTAACAATAGCTTAAAATAACACGGGTTTATTCTTCTCACGAAATAAGAAGTCTGGAGGTAGGTGGCGGCTGGCATCGGCTCAGCAACACAACATTGTTGGGGCCAGCATCTGTGCAGTTCTCGTGGCCTTTCCCTGTGGTCTCAAGATGGTTGCAACTCCACACATTACATCCCACATTCAAGGGAAAAGGGATGGCACGAGCCCCATCTGTTCATTCAAGCCAGAAAAGCAAAAGCCTTACACTTTCATCTCATTGGCCAGAACTGGGTCACACGGCCACCCTAGCTGCCAAGAAAGCTGGGAAAACCGGGGGGCAGTTTGGTATCAGGTTAGCAGCCAATGGTGCCTACCACAAAGGATATTTACATTCTCGTTTCTTCCTGCTTCTCTGTGTCTTGTAATTTTTCCAGTATTGACAAATATTGCATTTATAATAAGTGCTATATTTAATTAAATACAAATAAACAATGCTTAGAGATCAAATACATTGCTTCATTTGATCCTCCCCACGCCTTGTCCTAGATAATCTTACCCTCGTTTTAAGAGAACGTAAAGCTCAGAAGTAAAATGACTTTTCCAAAGACACATGGCAAATTATTGACCACATTGAACAAAGAATATGGGTCTCCAGACTCCAAATCCTCTGACTTTTCTAATGCACCAACTTGCTGTTAAAGATGAGGAAGCTTATAAATGAAACGCCATAGCTACGATGACAGAGAGGCTAGTGGAGGTTAATCGAGCACAGGCACAAAAGGTCTAATGCCCACGTGTCAAGCAACACTGAGCCAGGTTCCCATTAAGCCTCTACCAACTGTCTGTGCCTCTCCACCTCCCTCCTGCCTCCTCTCTCCCCTGCCCTCCCTCCTCACACCCTCTGCCCAGCCTTTCCCATCTGCCGCAGCCCCCCAGCAAAGTGTCACCGAGTAGAAAGAGCTCCTGCTTTGCTTCCGCTACACCTAATTCTGATTTCTGAGTCCACCACTTACTGCCTATGATAGCTTGAGCAAGTTGCTTAACTTACTGGGCCTCAAATTCTTCATCTATTAAATGAAAATAGGATTACTTATCTCATAAAACTAATTTACTAATTTTACAAAACAGCATAAGTGAAAGCTTCTCATGAGGTATCTGATGCATAGTAGGTGCTCAATTAATCACAATAACAGTAATTAATGTCATAATACAGAAGCTCAACAACTTTTGAAACCTCAATCTATACTATTGCATTGTTATGAACTAGGGCAAGCATACGCCAGAGCGGAGGCTCATCAGCTCTGCTCTCTGTCAACAGAGGCATCACTTGTGCAGTGTCACTTTGGACTTAAAGCAAGTAGATTTAGGTGCAGACTTTGAGAACCCAGTCAGTCTGCTAAATAGAGGAATTCCTTAAGAGTGTATAGTTTTGAGCACACGTGGTTGAAATCACAGCTCTGGCACTTATTAGCTGTGACCTTGGTCAAGTTACCTAAAGTCTCTGTGCCACAGTTTGCTCATTTAGAAAAACGGGGATAATAATTTACCTTATAGGGTTGTTGTGAGGTTTCAACAAGTTAATATATGTAAAGCACCTAGAATAGCACCTGACACGTTGAATGTGTTACGTAACTCTTTGCTATTAATATTATTATTATTTATTTTGAGGAAGATCAGCCCTGAGCTAACATCTGTCGCCAATCTTCCTCTTTTTGCTGAGGAAGACCGGCCCTGGGCTAACATCTGTGCCCACCTTCCTCTGCTTTATATGGGACACCGCCACAGCATGGCCTGACAAGCGGGGCGTCGGTGCGCGCCCGGGATCCGAACGGGTGAACCCTGGGCCGCCACAGCGGAGCGTGCACACTTAACCGCTGCGCCACCAGGCAGGCCCCAATATTATTATTGTATTGTATGGAATATGTGCTGTGTGCCCAAGGTCACGAAGCTAGCACAGTAGTCCCCCCTTATCTGCAGGGGATACCTTCTAAGACCCCCAGTGGATGCCAGAAACTGCAGATAGTACCAAACCCTATATATCCTGTGTTTTTTCCTATACATACATACCTATGATAAAGTTTAATTTATAAATTTGGCACAATAAGAGATTAACAACAATAATAATAATCAAATAGAACGATTATAACAATATACTGTAATAAAAGTTACCGTAGATCTCAGCATATGATTTTTTTTCTTTCCTTATTGAGAACTTTCATCTTTTCACTTAAAGGAAGCACTTTACGCTTCTCTTTGGCATATCCGAATTGCCAGCATCACTACTCTTGCTCTTTGGGGCCATTATTAGATAAAATAAGGGTTACTTGAACACAAGCACTGCAATACCTCGACAGTCGATCTGATAACAGATGGTGACTAAGTGACTAACAGGTGGGTAGCATATACAGTGTGGATACGCTGGACAGAGGGATGATTCACGTCCCAGGGGAGACAGAGCAGGACAGCACAAGACTTCATGACCCCATGGGAAGCAATTTAAAACTTATGAGTTGTTTATTTCTGGAATTTTCCTTTTAATATTTTCGGACTGCCATTGAACTAAAACCTTGGAAAGCAAAACCGTGTATAAGGGGGACTACTGTAATGAGTGAAGTCAGGATTTAAACTCAGCACTGTCTGATTCGCAGTCAGCACTCCTAACCACTAACCCACCTTCATCAACCATCTCTAATTCCCTCCCCTCCCCCATTGTTCCCTTCCCCTTCACAACCCAACCCTTCCCCCACGTTCCTAGGATACAGGTCCTTGTCTTGTCCTTGTCCCTTCTTGCCACCTTTAATCTTTTTTTTTTTAATTTTATTTATTTTTCCCCCAAAGCCCCAGTAGATAGTTGTATGTCATAGCTGCACATCCTTCTAGCTGCCGTACGTGGGATGCGGCCTCAGCATGGCCGGAGAAGCGGTGTGTCGGTGTGCGCCCGGGATCCGAACCCTGGCCGCCAGTAGCGGAGCGCACGCACTTAACCGCTAAGCCACGGGCCGGCCCGCCACCTTTAATCTTTACTTCTCCTTCTCCATCTCTTTCCCTCTGCCACAAGCCTGGAGCTGACGACTGCCTGTAATAGCAGCTGTATCAGAGACCCGACTCCAGTGGCTTAAACACATTTTTATTTTCTCTTACATAAAAGAAGTCTGGAAGTGGGTAGTTCAGGCAAGGTGTGAGAGCTCCATCACCAAGGAGTGTTGCTTATCTAATGGCTTCCATCCTCAAAATCACCTCATGGTGACAAGACTGACTCTGCATTTCCAGCCATCACATCTACATTAAGGAAGGGGCAAGCTGACAAGAGGTGACTCAGCACAGTCAGTGTCCTTGAAAGAGTTTTCCTGGAAGCTCCATCCAAGTACTGTCCTTTGGCCACTCTTCCCTTCAGGCGAGACTGAAAGATATAGTTTTTCATGTGGGCACATTGTTACTCCCAGTGGAGTCCTGTGTCAAAAACCAAACTCCGCACACTAAAACAAAGGAGAAAGATGAGTTTCTTGCGAGCGTTTCAATCTGCAAGCCAGCAAACTCAAGGCTACAGGAGCAATGAGTTCTGAGCTGCTCACAGACAAAAGGATTTTTACGGGAAAAACATGGAAGCTATTTGGCTTTTTCAGCTGATTGGTTGCCTAATAGTATTCTTTCTTCTTTCAATCAGGTTAGCGGAGTCAAGTGAACAAGGAAGTCCAGAGATGGCGTGGGCAGACTTGGCGTTTGGGGTTTGGCTGGTATCCTCTGCTGATTTCTGAGAAGAGCTATAAATTCCTGTAAGGTTGGGTTAGGTTTCCTTTATGTGCCTGCGTTGACCATCTCCATTTTGTCCTTGACATAAGTGACTCCGTTTTAGTTTGGTTCTACACCTGTTATGAAGGAAAATGGTAACTGGATAGGCAGCTAGCTCTCACAACTATACTATCTTCAGCAAGAAGAAAAGGAGAATGGTTGTTGGGTCAGCAATTAGCTGTCTCTATTACTCCATCCTCAGAATTCCTTCACCACAGAGCACTGTGAGCATTGGGAAGGATTCTCTGAGGAACCACTTAGGTAGATGATGAGACATCTAAGAAGCATGGTCCAATAACTATGCGTCCCTAATTCATCTTTTAGGGATGAGAGTTCAAATTAATGCAGGCCTTTTGTTTTGCTGAATAGAGACGTAAGTTTGAATCCAGAGCTACTTTGCTTGGACAACAGAGAGACGATATACTGCCAAGAGGAGGCCTATTTGTTTTCATTCTTAACACCCAACCACATTCATCCTCTTCTCTAAATACCCTTTTAACAGATATTTGAAGAATAAAGATTTGAAGGGATGCCAAATTATTCGCCTGCCTGGGATAGACATTTCTGTGCTCACCAGTATCTGGTCCTCCTTTTCCTCTATCTGAGCACATAGGAGAAGTAACTACCCAGCCCCCTTGCAGCTCTGCAGGGCTATGTGACTAGTTCTGGTCAGCAGGCTGTAAGCCGAGGTGACATATGTCACTTCCAGGCCTGAGCACCCAAGAGCAGATGTGAGTTCTCGTTACTTCATTCCCCCACCACGATGAATACGGAACTCTTGTGTTGGGGTGGTGGAGCCACAAAACTGAAGTGGCCTGGCTTGCTGAGTCAGCACATGGAGGACACTGCCGTGGGGGCTGGATGGGGTCTCAGTGGACTTTGACCAATCAAGAAATAAATTTTTCATAATAATCCAAAAGTAAAACAACCTAAATGTCTATCAATTGATAAATGGGTAAATAAAATGTGGTATATCCATACAATGGAATATTATTCAGCAATAAAAAAGGAAACTACTGATACATGCTACAACATGGAGGAACCTTGAAAACATTATGCTAAGTGAAAGAAGCCAGACACAGAAGGCCACATATTGTATGATTCCATTTACATGAAATGTTCCGCAGAGACAGAAAATCCACAGAGACAAAAAATAGATTACTGGTTGCCTAGGGTTGGGTTGGGAGAGGGAATAAGGAGAGACTGTTAGTGGGTACAGAGGTGTTTTTTTGAGGTGATGAAAATGTTGTAAAATTAGATAGTGGTGATAGTTGCACAACTCTATGAGTAGACTAAAAGCCATTAATTGTACACTTTAAATGGGTGAATTTTATGATATATGAATTTTATCTCAATACAGCTATTAAAAGAAAAAAAAGAAATACATTTTTGTTAAGTTCAACCACTGAGATTTCAGGGCTAATCTGTTACTACTAAAGCATAATCTGGTCTATCCTAGATAAAACACTGCCCAAGGTGCCTGCATGTCTATATCAGCCTTGGTCGTAATAAACTATGAATAAAGTACCACGAGGTGGGCCGGCCCCGTGGCTTAGCGGTTGGGTACTCGCGCTCCGCTGCTGGCGGCCTGGGTTCGGATCCAGGGCGTGCACTAACACACTGCTTCTCTGGCCAGACTGAGGCCGCGTCCCACATACAGCAACTAGAAGGATGTGCAGCTATGACATACAACTATCTACTGGGGCTTTGGGGGAAAAAAATAAATAAATAAAAATTAAAAAAAAAAAAGTACCACGGGAACATAGAGCAGGGCTCAGCTAACTCCACCTGGGAAATGGCGGAAGAATCCCCAGCCAACGTGTGGGGACTGGTCCAGTCAGAGGGGTTTTTAAAAGAGGGCTGGAGTGGCGATATTTGTATTTTAGATCACTCTGGCACCAGGGCAGAGACGGGATTCAGTAAAACCCTGGGTCAGAAGCTGGGAGCTTGAGGCCATGTGCCCACAAACCCATCCTGCTGCTGGGCCTTCACACATGCCAGCCCCTCTGCCTGGTACACTCTCCCCTCACGTCTTCACCTCCTAACTCCTTCTCGGCCTTGAAGTTACCTCCTCCGGGAAGCCTGCCCCGGCTGCACAGACTAGGTTAGGGTCACTTGTTTTGTGCTTCTGGAGTATGCTGTCCTTCTAGCACTTGTCTCCGCTGTGATTAATCACCTCACATGGGATGACTTGCATATGGTCTGTCTCCCTCACTGAACTCTAAACTCCAACCAGCCGTGCTTGTCTTGTTCATGGCTGCACCCTCACTGCCTAGCACAGGGTCTGGCCCACACCAGGTGCTTGATAAATACTGGGTGAATAAACCGGGGGGGCGGGTATGTGAATTGGTAGATGAATCTGGAATTCTAATAGCTGGCTTGAAGGTGAAATTTCTTCTGAAGGGAAAGAGAAGCATGATCTGACCTTCCGTGAGAGCAGGGAGTGGTGAGAGTTCAGGCTCTGGTGTCAGCCTGGCTCAGTCGGGCCCCAGCTGCGTGACCTAGAGCAAGTCACTTTCCTTCTCTGAAACTCAGTTTCTTTCTCTGTAGAATGGAGACAATAATATTTATCTCATTCAATCAGAGTGTACAAAAAGCAGCTAACCTGGTGTCCCGCGATAGTAAACTCGCAATATATGACAATAATAATAACAAAAATAGAGCTTTATTTTCTCAGTCCTGGCAATAATCCTTTGAGGATTATAACTCAGTGTTTCCCAAACTGGCCTAGTTATAAGAATCACCTGGGAGAAACATGGTATTGTGGGAGATCAAGATTTGGCCACCCTGAAATCTATCTCTTTACCTTGGTTGTTTTCTCTAGGGACATTTGACCTCCCCCACTAACTGCCTAAAGAATTTGACATGGTGGCTCCTTTCTGGAACAGATCTATCATGATGGCTGTAAAGATAACGTAGGGTAAATGTTACAATAGGAAAGGCACCAACAAGCCCCTCTTATCAGAAGTTATGTCTCTCTGGCCACATTCTCTGGATGACCCTGTGAAGAGTTGCCAGACAATCATTTACATTTATAAGGGAAATCTCCATTTGTAAAGGTATCTCCCTCTCTGTTTGGAGAAGAGAGGGGGATGAGCTCATTTCTAGTGACTTATCAATGTGGAAGGTGAGGCCTTGGGCTGTATAGTAAACCTTACTCTTGTTTACTGTGCTTTAGTGGTAATCTCCTGTAACTGACTCCCCCCACCCCTAAAATCCTCCTTTGTCATTGGCTGAAAATGATATTTAAGACGAGAATTTCTGCTATTGTGTTGAGAAACGCAGTGTCCCTGCTTTCTCCCATGTATACATGTTATTAAACTTGGTACTATTTTCTCCTGCTAACCTGTCTTGTTAATTATTTGGCCAGCCAGAAGAACCTTAAGGGAAAGGGCAGAGGGTGATTCTCCCTCTTCCCCCGACAGTATAAATACAGATTCACAAACTCCTGCCCTGGACGTTCTGATTTAGTGGGATTTGGGTGAGGCCTAGTGACTGTATGTTCATCAGGCATTCCAGGTGACTCTCATGAGGAGGTAAGTCTGAGAAACACATTGGGTGTTATTATTACCCCTATCTTGGTGATAAGGAGAGTGAGTCTTAGACCAGAGCTTCTCCCGTGCACTTTAACGTACAAGAGAATCACCTGGGGATTCTGATTCAGTAGGTCTGGGGGTGGGGCCTGAGGTCCAGGAGTTCTAGTAAGCTCCCAGGTGATGTTGATGCAGTTGGTCTGAGGACCACACAGAGTGGAAGGGGCTGGCCTGGAGAGTCAGCTCACTGGTCCTCAGATAGGTGCACACTGGTGTTGGCTAAAAATGCTGATGCCTGGGTCCTGCCCCCACAAATTCTGGTGTAATTAGTAGGGGATGTGGCCTGGGCATTGGAATTTTTAAAACCTCTCCAGATGATTCTACCTTATAGCAAAGTTTGAGAACCACTGGTTTAGATAAAAGTCATATAGTTTGAATTCATAGAGCTAATAAACGGCCAAGCCAGGATGCGACCCCAGAGCCAAGTATCTTGTGAGAGAGTACACAAAATAGTAACTGATATTATTTTTATTATAAGGATATTATTATTTGAGGGGGTACCCCAGAAATAAGGCACAAAGAAGCAGCATAAGGCTGGAGTCAAAATCTGGAACTTGCAAGCACGAAATGGGCCAGGCCACCATATGGGCAGGGTATAGTCTAGGAGAGAGCCCTGCTTGTTTTCCCAGCTGGGGGCGGACAAAGGCAGACAAACGTGGGTGCGCGCCTCTCCCTCTCTCACTGGCAACCCTCCAAATGGCTTGAGCAGCTGCTGAGGCCTGAACTCACCTGGCATCCACGCTTACAGCTTTTTGAAGATGGAGACAAAAACCAGGCTGCCCTGGCCCCCAGATCAAAGAGGCACGATTGGACAACCTTGAGAAAACTGTAGCCACCCCTAACTCAATTTCTTACCCATTATCCCAACGAAATGTCTCCAAGGGACAGATGTCTGTGGCCTGATTAGCTAGAACGCCAGACCACCGGAGACAGGCAAACATTCCAACCGCAAAATTCATCTGGAAGACTCAAAGCAGAGAAGGTTGTCAAAGAAGACTGGCTATAATTTCAGAAGCCATGAGAGGCACCATTTGACATGAATAACAAAAATAAAAGCTGTCATTCATCGCGGGACTGCCGTGTGCCGGTCTCCATGCTAAGTACTCCCCATGCATCGTCTCAATCCTCACCACCACTCTGTGCAGTAGGTACTCTTGGCCCCCTTGAATAGGAGAGGGGATTCAAGTTCAGAAGTCCCAGGGTCACACACAGCTATTAAGTGGCAGAGCTGCGGTTTGTATTTTGTATTTTCCTTCTCACTCTGTGTAGCTGAGCCTCATATATCACTGCCTGCTTTGGCCTTTAAACAAAGAAAGAGATATTCTTCCTCTGACTATGCAGTGTAATAATTATCCCAGCTGAGCAGAGGGGAGACAGGGCCCAGCTGTTCTCTGTACCCACATCCATCTCTCCAAGTGCCTGCTCTCCAGCGAGGAAAGAGACTGACTTTGGGATGGCTGCAAGGCCTCAAAGGGAGAAACGAATGAATATACTTGGCTTTGAAGAGTGCCAGCACCGGAGAAAGAGAGGTTGTTTGAGCAGCTTGTCTCTGGTTTTTCACCAGAGCTTTCTGCTGTTTTAATTTGCCCCGGGGTTCTGGAAAGACAAGCCCTCTATTTCAAAGGCTTCATGCAGAAACAACTACAGGTGTGGTCATTTAATTTCCTATCTTACAAAAAAAAAGACCAGGTGACATTTTGAACCAGCTGGCAGATATTTGTTCTAAAGAGGAGGATTGTGACTAGCTCTTATTTTGTCCCTCCACCGCAGGGCATACCAGTGTTCTGTGTCCTCTACCAGGGTCATTCCCAGGATCCAGCATTATCCATCTCCGCCTGCCCTGAAGACTGAAAACCTGTTCACAGGAGGACAAAAGCTTTCCTTCTGTGATTAGAGACAAGGCTTAAAGGCAGATAGCCTGGAGAAAGGCAAGGTGAGGTCTTTCCATCCTATCAGCCAGCAAAGACCTAGAATCATCATGACCTGAGTCTGTCCTTATCAACTCACAACCGGGAACGTCTTGGTGAGGGCAACCTTAAGCAAAAAGCTGGGAGCAGTCTTCAATTTTAGGCTTTTAGCTAGCTAACAAATTAGTGAACAAAGAATCTGAATTACCTTTTTTTTTTTTAACTTGCAAGCTAATGAGGAAACCTCGTCCCTCAAGTTGAGAGGTAGCTAACAAGCTAATGAATAACTGAACTCCATGGTGGATTTCAAGCTCTATTGTTGGCTTGGATCCATCTTGGTTTGGAGACTCTTTAGCCAGCAAGCATACAAGCAAGCAGTTTGGGAGACCATCTTGGCTTTGTATCATTTTGGCTACAAAACCCAGACATGAATCTCTTCCCAGTTCTTTCCCTAGCTATCAAGTGTAACCTTTGTTTCTTACCAGGCTTGGTTGCAAAGTGGTCACATAATAGGAATAATAATAGCCAATCTTGATAGAGTGCTTACTATTTGCCAGATGCTGTTTTAAGAGTTTTATGTATATGAACTCATTTGCTCCTTGCAACAATTCTATGAAGTAGGTACGATTTTCGTTCCGATTTACATATGCAGAAACAGACACAGACATTAGGTAACTTCTCCAAGGATACAGACAATAAGAGACCAAGTCAGGATTTGAACCCAAGCAATCTGATTTCAGAGCCCACACTCTTTTTAAATTTTAATTGTAAACATTTTATGGAAGGATAACAGACATACAGGAAAATACACGAGTCATAAGTGTACAGCTCAAAAAATTTTCACAAAGTGAACATAACCCAGTGCCAATACTCAGATCAAGAAACAGAACATGCTCAGATCCCAGAAGTGCTCTCCTGCTCAGTTGCAGTCCCTACCCCCACCCCAGGGTAACTACTATCCTGATTTCCTGCTCTCTAAGATCCTACTATCTTTGCCCATTTTTTAACTTGATATAAATCTAATCATATAATATGTATGTACCCTTTGGTGTCTAGCTTCGTTCATTCCTTGTAATGTCTGAGATTCATCCATGTAGTTGCCTCTCTATCCCATTCTACTGGTCTGTCTGTCCTTGGGCCAATACCACACTCTCTTAATTACCGCAGCTTCGTGTTACGTCTTCACATCGGATAGTACTAACTTAAAGCTGTAGTAATTAAGACAGCTTTCTTCTTCAGGATTGTTTGGCTATTCTTAGCTCTTTGCCAAGCTTATCAATCTCTACCAAAATACCTGTTGGGATTTTTAAAATTGGGATTACATTAAAATTATGAATAAATGTGGTGAGAATTATTATCTTTACAATAGTGAGTCTTTCAAATGAAATATCCCTCCATTTTTTTAGATGTTCTTTAATTTCAGTAATGTTTTATAGAGTTTTTTTTTAGGTCTTATACATCTTTCATTCAATTTATTCCTAGATATTTGATGTCTTTTATGCCATTATAAATAGATTTTTTAAATTTCATTTTTTATTTGTTTTGTTGATAGTATTTAGAAATAAAATGATTTTTATATATTGATAAATAAATGGCAAGCAATAGGATATATTGGAGCATATGAGGAAGCCATTTGGAGTAAAACTAATTCGGCCTGAGTTTGTTTTTCCAAAAGGGCCTATCACCTGCATTATGTATCTGCTTTGCCATGTCCCAAAGAGAAGAGTAAATGCCCTTAAGATAAGGATGCAACTTCCCCCACATTGGCATTTCCTTAAGGATAAGCATTTCTCCCTAGGCTAGGATTTGATTGCTGTACTCATCCTGTGACCACCGAGCTCGAGACCACAGACCTGACACCAGCCACGCCTGTCGAGACAGCAGATCTGCTCCCCACTGTGTCCATCAATAGCTATTGTGGCAGGGCAGTTGGGCAGGGCCATTTTGTGGCTACTGTAAAAGGGACATTGCAATCATATGTGATACATGCTCTTTGACAGTATATAACTGCTCTGTACACCCCACTTCTTTGGTGCCCTTCCTTCCTTAGGGAAGGAAGGCCCCGGGCCATGGTCCTCAAAAGTTGGCTCATAATGAACTCACCCCAATTTTGATTCATAGATTGATTATGGATTATTTACGTCAACAATACTAACCTTGTATCCATTGACCTTGCTAAATTCACTTAATTTAATCATTTTTGTGTAGATTCTTTCGGATTTTAGTGTGTGTGTGTGAGGAAGATCAGCCCTGAGCTAACATCTGATGCCAATCCTCCTCTTTTTGCTGAGGAAGATTGGCCCTCAGCCAACATCCGTGCCCATCTTCCTCTACTTTACGTGGGATGCCGCCACAGCATGGCTCTACAAGTAGTGCATCAGCACATGCCCAGGATCCAAACTGGCGAACCCTGGACCGCCGCAGCAGAGCACGTGCACTTAACCACTTGCGCCACCAGGCCGGCCCCTCTTTTGGATTTTTTACATGCACAATCATAATATCTACAAATGATGACATGTTTGTTGCTTCCTTTCCAATAACTATGCCTCTCATTAATTTTTCCCACTTCATAGCTAATTTCTTAACTACTATGCTATAATCCAAATTGCTACACAGAACACCAGAGCTGTCTATAGAACCCACTTCCCTCCCAAGTCCAACATTCCCGGGATCCCACAGCAAATATTCTTTACATGTGTTCATTGATCAAGTTAGGAATGCTTTCTGCCCCAAAGAACAGAAAATCTGACCTTTGTGGCATAAACAAATAGGAGGAGTTTTTTTTTGTTATTTTGTTTTGCCTAAGGAGTCGCCTAATAGAGGTCCTAAATAAATGGCTGCTGCAGCTCCAGCCATCACATCCATTTTCAAGACAGGAAGAAAAAGGAAGAGGGTGAGGGCCCCCACGTTTATACCCTGAACACTTCCCCAAAAGTCCCAGAGCAGATTACCCCTTAAGACACATTGACCAGAACTAGGTCATGTGGTCATTCCTAATTTCAAGGGAGCCTGGGAAAGTGGGATATGGAGTTATTATAATTGACTTAGATCAGATCTATAATCTGGGCCAGACACATTACCTCTTTGAACAAAATAGTAGTTCAGTTAGCAAAGAAGAAGGCATGGTATTGGGTAGGCAACTAGTGGTGTCTACTACAACTCAAACTTACCTCCACCATGACAGGCTTCTGCCTGCTCTCTCTTGCACATACTAGGTATTGTTGTGTCCCCTCTGGACAATACCAACTTCTGCCACAGCTGAAGCCTCCAGGTAGTCAAAGTGCCCTGTGACGTAGCAGCCAAGTGGAGCAAATGCATCTCACCTCCTTTCATGCTACCCTCTGTTAGAACTGTCACACAATTGTGCTGTTCATGCTCAAAACATTACAGAATTTTTAGTAAAACAGATCACTTACAATCCTCTTCTTTGCAAAGACCTCAACACAAGCATGTGGGCCTGATCCCAGAAGCAAGTGAGAACCACCACACTGTGCACATGGCCCCATGTGAAGACCAGAATTTACTAGTGAGTCCAGCTTGTTATGCTAGGTGCCCTCTCTCCTCTTTCCCAGGAGACACTGGTATTCTAGTGAGCCAAGATTCTCATCTGGATCCCCAGTCAGACACGAGCTGGGACCCCGGCTATACATATAAGTAAGCAAAAAACCAGTGATACTGAACCTCTCAATCTCAAGTCTGTGTGCCCCATGCGCAGCAAGCCAAACACTGAGACATCAGTGCTTGGAGATGGAGAAAGTTTTATTTGAATTGGCCAAGACAAGAAGGTGGGAGCCTGGGTTCACTCAAATCCACCTCCCCAAGAATAGAAAGCAGGGGGTTTTATAGAGCTAAGGGGCTTGGCAGGAGGGGCTTTGGAGAAACAAATGGATAACTCCTGATAAGCCCCTGGGCAGTCTGACTTCTGCGCTGGGGGCTGCCATCCAGTGATTGCAACCTCCCTGAAGGCATTTTCTTTCTTCTGCAAAACAAGCTCACAAATCCTCAAGACCCCTGAGTCACCCCTCAAGTTAAACAGGAAAACAGCAAGTTGCTAACTGAATATCTACAGTAACCCTCAGATACCCAGCTTCACTAGGAAACCATTTTGGCTTCAGAGCACTTTTGAACTGGGATAACAAAGCATTTTCAAAGTATTTTAGCTAGCTTGGAAGTCTAGAAACCTGGAGTCTAGATCCAATCTTGGCACTAATTGGCTAATTAATCTAAGGGAATTTCACTCCCCTCTCTGGGCTTCAGTTTTCTCATCTGAAAACATAAGAGAGTTGGACCAGATGGCCTCTCACATTCAGCTCAGCTCAACTCTTTTTAGAGCCCATCCCCATGAAAGTGTGCTAAGGGGATGCCCCAGTGGGCCCTCAGGATTTGTCCCTCAGTGTTTGTAGCTTAGATCCTGAGTACCCGAGGAGGAGGTCCAAATGTTATCACCAAGTTTAAGATGAGGAAACTGTGAGTCACAAAGATAAGGCAACTTGCCCAAGATGGCACAGCTAGTAAGCAGTGGACCAGGATTTGAACCCAGTTCTGCCTGTCTCCATCCCAGGCTCTGGAGCACCATGACATGTGGCCTCTATCAATCCCCTAAGAAGGGAGCCTCTGCAGCCGCTGTGCAAAGCCTCGGCTGCAGGGAAGAGAGTCTTGCTTCTGGGTGGAGCTGGAAGAGCTCCCAGGTGAGGGGCAGGGCTGTTATCCGCCTACGCACCCTCCGTGTGCATTGTCTGCCCACGTGATTACAGTGCTCTGCTAAGCCTTCAGCTTCTCTCCGCTTTTCCCTACCATAGGCTTCTTATTTTATGATTTCAATATAAATGACTTACTGGGAATTGTCATTCCTTAGACTGCTCAGCCTGCTATAGAAATCAGGTTGCCCTAATCTACAGCTAAGTTGAACAGAGGAAGTAAACGTACCCTTAGCTCTAAGGATCCAGAACTGAGACAGCAGGCAGGCCATCACAGTTGCCACCTGTGTCATTTACTCAGTGGTGCATCTTGGGACCTGTCACACGGGAGGCCTGTAAACACACCCACGTGTGTGCATTCTCTTCCCATAGTCTCCATGGGAGGCTATATACACATGCCAACAATTCCACCTTGGAAACTTTTGTGAGAACTTATGTTGTATTTGTTGAGCTGCCTCAGTTTCCCCCAAAGCAATCAGCCTATGGGAGGCCAAATGCAAAAAAACAAATGGGAGTATTTCAGTTTATTGACTATTTTCTGAGGCAAAGGCAGCCAGGATGCCAAAATTCTGAACTCTCCACCAATCCCTTACCACTGCATGTTCCTGAAGGAGATTTGCAGAAATCTAAGCAACAGCCGCTCCTTATTGTTTTGTTGTCTCCTGTGCTGATAAGCTTGGTGGTCCATATTGGCATAGAAAGGACTCCTTTTGCACCTTTTGCCTGAAGCTCTCAGCCAGTGCTGCTTTTTCTTTTTTTGTGAGGAAGATCAGCCCCGAGCTAACATCCATGCCAATCCTCTTCTTTTTCGCTGAGGAAGATCGGCCCTGAGCTAACATCTATTGCCAATCCTCCTCCTTTCCCCCCCTCAAAAGCCCCAGTAGATAGTTGTACGTCATAGTTGCAGATCCTTCTAGTTGCTGTATGTGGGACACTGCCACAGCGTGGCCTGACAACCGGTGCGTCGGTGTGCGCCAGGGATCCGAACCCGGGCCGCCAGTAGCAGAGTGCGTGCACTTAACCACTAAGCCCTGGGGCCGGCCCCTCAGCCAGTGCTTTTTGTGAAGTACCATTCCTTTTTCCAATCTGTCACGGGCCAATAATTTTATAAAATACAATAAAACTGAATTACTAGGAAAAAAAATAAGAAAAAAGACATACAAAATGAAAGCCTGAGTGTTTTATTATTAGATTCAATATAGATTCAACTAGATTCAATAAAATTACTCGGTCAAACTGCCATAAAAGTTTCTAAACACTTACTCTCAATTTCATTTCTTACCTTGTCCTGACCACTTTCAAACAGCTTACAGATCAGCACTGGTCCATGGACCACAATTGAGTAGCACATTGCCAGACCACAGAGGGGCAAATATGTGGCATATGTGCCACCAGTCCCCTATCCCACAACCACAGCAGACATTGCTAATTGATCACAACACTCATTCTTGAATACAGCCCCAGGTTCCTTCTCAGCACATTCATCCACTCCCAAAATCAGATTGGGTATGCAAAACGAAAACTATTTGCTATCCCTGGTTCCCTTTTTCCAGTCCCACTCTCTGATCCTGGCTCTTCAGACTCTGTGTAGAGCTGCTGTCCTGAGCCGTCCACTCCACCCCTCTCTTCCACTCTCTCCAACATGGATAGGTCTTCTACGTTGGAGAGGCCAGAGCCTGTCTGTGAGGGAGGCAGCCCCAGCACTGGATTCATTGGAGGGAAGAGAGAGAAGTGCAATCCCAAAATTTCAAGGAAAGAAAAGATCAAGAGAATCCCCCCACCCCCCAATTCCCTTGCCAGCCAGTTCTATTTATGGTCTCTTTACACCCCCCCCCCCCCCCCCACAGTATGGCCTAATCATGTTCTTTGAATCTTTTACTGGAGATACCATCTGTGGAACACCTGCAATGTATCAGACCTTATTTTAGGTGATTATTTTTGCCATCTCAATTGATCATATAATACCCCTATGAAATAGCCATTATTATAACCGTTTTAACAGAGGATGAAACCTCAGACAGAGAAAGTGATAAAGCTTGGATTCAAACGGAGGCCAGTCACATTCCAAGGTCTGTGCCTTGATTCATTTTATCTTCTCACCTCCATCCAAACCCAGCTTTGGAGTCAGGGAAGACAAACGAGCTCCCTCTAGAGGTGACATTATGTAATCCACGGGCTTCTCCAGGCGGTACTACCAGGCAGGAGAGGTAGCACTTCCCCTCCGCACCCCTAGATGGCAACGGAGGGCAGACCAAGGCTCAGCCCCAAACTCAGCCTTTTATCTTAAAGATCATATATTGACGTCTGTTGAGGAATTACAATGTCCGCTCCTACAGTCCTTAGGTGTTGCTAGGGCAGTTAATTGGACATTGTTCATTTGCTTCTCTGGGTCCTGGAATCTTGACCTTTTAAAGTGGGAGACTACAGAGTGTCCACCCAAAAAAACTGGTAGAATGAGTCAGTATTTTATCAAAAGCATTGGCTGGAGAATTCACCCATCTGGCCTCAGCAATCTGGCCTCCTAGACAACTGTGGAAATAAATAAAACCAAATAAGAAAATGAGAATAACAACTGCTGCTATTTATTGAGCTCCATATGCCACACACTGTGATTAGCATATATATATTCCCAAATATACATATATCTATACATATTCCTAAAACCCAAACAACATTCCTTTGCATTTCTTCAGTAAAGGGGAAATTTCCATGCTTTGGGAGAGTGATTTTTCACAAGACCCTAGAGTCATTTGGTATAGAGGCAGATGAATAAGGTGGGCGATGGAACTGAATCACAGCTGTATTTGATCCAAAACGAAGTGATGACTATGGAGTGATAAGATCAGTTTCCTGTGTCTCAGAAACCAGCACTTCAGACTGCGAAAGGGGCCCTGGAAGATTTTGAACACTGGCAGCCCTCCAAAAGATTATTTGTAGTCAAGGTGACTTTTTTCCCCCTTTTCAAAGAAGTAGCATTTGTTTTCTGAATTGCAAAGGCCATTTATCTTTACTGTAGAAAATAGAAAATAGAAAAGATTAAAAACAAAAACATAAATTACTTGTAATTTCCTGTTTTCCTTGTTTCCAATTTTGTTGCTATTAAAATTCTGCTGCAATGAATATTCTTGTATATATTTTTTGCACATCCCTGATTATTTCCTTAATATAAATTTCCAAACATAGAATTTCTGTATCAAAGAGTATGTATATTTTTAAAACTTTCAAAACTCATTGCCAAGTTGTTAAGTGGAAAATGTTATCTTATTTTAAGGTGAATGTTTTAATTATTAATAAGATGGAACTTTTTAATAGATTTATTTGTTGTTTGTGTTTGTTCTTTCGTGGGTTGCCTATTCATGACTTTTGCTTATTTTCATATTGCAGTATTTATGTTTTTCTTTTTTTTTTTATATAGTGAGGCAGCCAACCCTATGTATGACATGTACTTCACTTTCCCTAATTTATCACTTGCCTTTCAATCTTTAATGATTTTTTAAAATTATGTTTTTCACTTTCATGTAGTCAGATATATAGATCTTTTTTCTATATGGTGTCTGTCTTTGCTTGTATACTTTAAAAGGCCTTTCTTATATGGAGATAACTATTCATTAAGGCGACTGCTTTGCAGGGAACAACATGTGTTTGGGTATATAAACACCAGTATATTGTTTTTAAAGTCTCAATGTTTTATAGTCATGCCATTTAATTTATTCAATCATTTTTTTCAACCAACATCTGACGAGTACCTCTATTTGCCAGGCTCTATGCCAATAGTTGAGGGGTGCAGTGATGAATATTTTAAGAGCTCAGAGATAACCCTGACCTCACTCTACTTTGGCCAAAGCCAAACTTGGCAACTCAGGGAGAAGAAGAAAATGGTGGTTGCTCTCATCAGTCTCCTCTCCTCGACCTCAGTGTGTCCCTTAGATGTCAGTGCTTCCTGGAGTTCTAATCTAGGCCTTCTTTTCCCCTCACTCCTCTCAAGGTCCCTGGGTGATCACCTCCAATGACTGTGGAGGTGTGAGACACCCATGTCACCCTCCTGAGCATCAGCTGTGTATGCTACCTTCATCAAAACCCATGGGTCCCACCAGTACCTCCAACTCAACATATCCCAAATGGAGCTCATCATCTTACCCGCAAACCTCACTACCCTTGTTCAGCTCAATAAATGGCCTCACTGTCTACCCAAGGGTCAAGCCAGCAACCTGGGGTCATCCTTCATTCCTAGCCTCTCTGTTGCCTCTGTTATCTAACCAGTCACCAAATCCTGACAATTCTGCCACCAAACAAAGTTCATTTCCATCCCCTTCTTTCCAAACCCATCACCACGACCGTAGTCTGGGCCCTCTCATCTTGCACCTGGATTACTACCCTGGGCTCCTAACTAACCTCCACGCTTCCTTTCCGGTCCCCTTCCAACCTATCTTCCACACAGCAGCCAGAGTGATCATTCTAAAGAGCACCTCTGACCATGTCACATCCCTCCTTCAATTGATCCTCACTGGCCTCAGGATAATGTCCACGCTCCTTAGCCTGCCCTACAAGACCCACTGTGATGCAACCCCTGACAACCTCTCTAAACTCATCTGTCATATTCCTCACCCATCCCTTCCTCCAAATTACATAAACTGCTGGCAGATCCCTGAATGTACCAAGCTTTCTCTTGCCTCCAGGGCTTTTCAAATGCTGTTTTGTTTGTTTGGCATTTTTTTCTCCCACACCTTCACATGGCTAACTCCAGCTTTTCCACGGGGCCCGGTTTAGATATCATTTTCTCCAGGAAACATTATGTGAAATCCACCTCCATGTCCAATGGCTTGATTAAGTACCCCTGCTCTCTGCTCCCACAGTCTTCCTTCTTACTTATCTTGAATACTGTACCACAACTGCTTGTTTACTTGTTTATCTTCCTCTCTAGACTGTGGCATAGCCGCACGGGTTACACATTGCACAACTCAAGAAAGATGATGATGTAAACAGTGGCCCCTGAAGTTATGCAGTGCACACCCTATACAACTGTATCTGGAAGCCCTACCTGTCACCCCCTTGAGGAGCAGGAGGACTATATCTTGTTCACTCTTGTATAACTCATGTGCTCAGAAAATAATTGTTGAATTGATGGATGGATAGATGGATGATGAATGGGTTGATAGATGGAATACAGAACTTGCCCCTTGGTCTCCATGTCTGCCGGCCAACGAAAGTCCACATCATTTATTATCTTTGCCGTCTCCCATCTGCTCTGCTCGTCTCTAAACCAATTCACCGTCTCACCAGGCTTCCAAGCAAGTACCTTATTTATGGGGGTTAGTCCTTCTATTGCTTAAAATCAAGACTCATTTCTCTTTGGTTGCTGCCCCAACTCCTAAGCATCTCCTGAAGGTTTAATCAGGAAAGACTGATGACCTAGGATTACGTGGGTTTTTGTCTTTGACATTATGAAAAGTTAGCCAGACTCTCTGCTGTGTTTCTTAGGGCATAGAAGATTTAAAGAGAAAACAACTCAAATCTTCCTTCCTTTCCCCACCTCCTCTTTTTTCCACTGTTTAAAGAGAAATTGCCTTTCGAAAATTACAGTGTTTTTTTTTCCTGCATCCTGAAGAGGGGGAAAAAAAAGAGTTTATGAGAATTATAACCAAGGGACTGTGCCTAGGAAACATTCGAAGGTAAACTATGCAGATATGCCAAGTGAAATAACCCAGACTCAAAGGCAAAATATCATATAATTCCGTTTATATGACATTCTTGCAAAGACAAAACTATAAGGCCAGAAAACAGATTAGCAGTGACCAGGGGTTGAGGGGTTGGGGAATCTGGGTGGAGACAGAACTGTTCTACATTTCGACTGTGGTGCTGGTTACATGGCTGCATACATTTGTCAAAACTTGCAGAACTGTACGCTAGAAAGGGAGAATTTTACTGTATGTAAACTATACTTTAATTTTTAAAAACGAAAAAAGTTGTACCATGCAGAAATCGTTAACAACAATGTAAATGGGAAGAATGCAGAAGGTAATGTATGACAAATCCAATTCTGTTAGTTTCTATTCATTTTTTACCTCTGGAAATCCACCGAGAATGTCATTTTTTCTCACCCTCCCTTTTCTCAAACTAAAACAGACTTGGGTATGAAATTTGTGGTGCTACTTCCCCAGAGATGAATCCTGGACAAATCGCTCAACCTCACTGAGCCTCGGTTTCTGTGTTTCCTTATCTGTAGACTGGGGATAATAATATCCATTTCTCAGGGGGTCTCTGGGAGTGCTAAAAAGATAATGTAAATGAAGGCAGGCACAGTGTCCTGGGGCAACCTGTAGTGTAGGTAGAGTGCCATTTTATTCATCAATCTATCTATCTATCATCCACCTATCCATCCATCCATCCATCCCATCCTTCCTCTACTGATCACTTAGAGATTAAAAGGGAAGAAGGACCAATAAATTAACTTCATTAAGGGTCTACTGGTACTGTAGCAAACACTTTCATTTAAAGTTTCCCATTTAATCCTCCTAACTCCATGAAGAAACTCAGATGCAGAGATATCAGGTTGCACAGCCAGGAAAAGGAGTCAACAGGGTGCAAATTTTTCTGAATTCACCTACTCCTTCCCCAGGTGTCAGAAATTCTATTTTTCAAATGTTATCTGTTTTGGCACTCACAACAGCCCTGTGAGGCACACAGCCTTATCCTCATTTTATATTTCTGGAGACTAAAGGGTGGTCCCTTGCACAAGGACACACAAAGCTAGTAAGTGACTGACTTCTGCAGCTCCAGTCCAGCCCTTGTCATCACTGCTTACTGGTCCAGGTCAAGTTGCCAAGCATGCCGTGCACGTTCTTTTACCAAGCGAAGACCCAGACTGTGTGCGATGCAGTGCATTGTCAGTGCGTATAGGAGGAGACGCTATCACTGTCCTGAGGGGTAGGAGATGCCTGGGGTTTAAAAGCATCCTGGTAGGTAAATAATCTTCATAGTGTGTGGGCTTTTGCATTATTCAGAGTGTGACCTTGAACCTGTTACTTCCACCATCTGAACCCCAGCTTCCTCCTCTGTTAAATGGAGTTTATTATGCCTGTCAGTTGGAGCTGGGGTGGGGATTTAATGAGACGTATGCAAAAGCACCTAGCACGAAGATGGTCCATAGTAGGTGCTCAATAAAATGTAACCTTTCTCTCCCTTTCTTTTCGCAGTCCCTGCTCTCCCAAGGTTCAATCCGCCTGTGAGCAGGTGGTCATGATGTTTATGGCTTGTTTATGTGCAATGGGGTGCTCAAATCAGCAGCACCCAATGAGGTGATTGGAACGGAATGGAATCATCTTGGCACCTGCCCATGACAGGTCAAAGGCTTGGGAGAAGAAATCTGAGAAGACAAGTTTATGAGGGTACCCGTTACATGTGGATTTTGTGTGTTCAGATCAAGATCCCTACCTCCATCTCAGAAGGATTAGGAGTGTCCTTGGATGTAGAAAGGGGAGTTGTTGGTGAAGTTACCTTGTGCCCCGGGCAATGCAGCTGGCCAGCGACCGAGCCAAGTCTTGGGGCACAGGTGGGCATTACTCCTGCAGGACCATGCTGGGTGCTATTGAAGGGGGTCCACACTCCTCAACCAGCAAGAGGACAACTGAGCCCTTAACACAGAGGCTTGGAAGTCTACAGACACTGACTCATTTCCCATATGCTCCCAGTTGCAGGCAAGGGACAGTATGCATGCAGGTAGAAGCTGGATGGTGAGCAGAAGCTGACTCGGCTCCTGTCCATGTGGTCTTTTCAGGTCCAAATCCATGAGCTGTCTACCTCCTCATGCCCTCTCTGTCTCTCTCCCTCTCCCCTCTAGCACAGAGAATCTTTCTGTAGTTTCGAGGACAAGAGGCTTTAATCTGAGTTCTCAAATTTTTTCCCAAATGTGTTGAATATGCCCTGAGGTCTTTTCATTCCCTTGAAAGTCTAGCCTTCGGGAACTCAAAAGCCAGAAACAGTGCGCTGTCCTCTGCCAAGGCATCCCTTTCCTGGGATAATTTGTCCCAGAACAATCTAGCCCAGGGGTTCTCAAAGTGACTAGTAGCAACTTCATCACCTGGAAACTTATTACAAGTTCAAATTCTCAGGCCCCACCTCAGATCTAATGAGTTGGAAACTCTGGGAGTGGGGCTCAGCAATCTGTTTTAACTAGGCCCCCTGGTGACTCAGACACAAGATACAGTTTGATCACTATTGCTTAACTGATGGCTGAATGGTAAGTGAGGTGGGTTGGGAAAGGGTGGAGGAGGAACTGAAAATGCTAAGGGGAACCAAAGGTTATTATTTTAAACATATTCTCCTCTTGTAATAACAACTAATAATCACAGCGAATGTTTTCAACTACCTGTGGTGCTCCACGCACTAAACCAGGCACCCCACCTGCACACAACCACCTTGTGAGGAAGGCACTGTCATAATTCCCATTTCCCAGGAGAGGATTAGGAATTTGTATTTAGTTACACAGGAAGTAGTAAGGTCAAGATCGGGATATCATAAATCTGTTCAAGAGCTCCATTTTAGCACTAACTTAAAAAAATCAGGTTACAAAATAGTCAATAATATGAAAAGTAGCATTAAAAAATTACTTTAATTTTCTTCTATTTTTCTACATTTTCCACATCTCTCCACAAACACATTTTGCTTTTTAATCAGAAAAAATAAGCAGCTATTTTTAAAAAAACAATCTGTACACTATGGCCCCATATTGGCAAAATAAAACCTATAAAACATATAATTATATATAAATGCACATATATATTTTACATAAATATATTACATATATCAATAGTTATTTATTCACAGAAGAAAAGACTAGAAGTCTCAGCATCAAAATGTTAGCAATGATTATCTCTGTGTGGTAAAGATCTAAATAATTGTAATTTTCCTCTCTTTGCTGCTTAGTATACTTGTATAATAAACATAAATTAGTTTTGTCATCAGGAAAAAAATTATTTTAAAAATCCGAGGCTTTTTGGCTCCAACACCAGGATTCTCTCATAGCAAACTGTCAATGCTTTTTTTGAAATCCTTTTTTTCTAGCTTTTTCCAATAAACCAGTCTTGTTTTTCTGTCCCATGCTGTGACTAACCACTCATCTCATTCCACATCATCCAAGAAGGAATGAAACCTTCCAATGAGGAGCCTCCTGCAAGGCTGCCCGATGATATCTCTGATGGAGATTTTGCCTGCAATCCTGTTGTTCTAAATAAAGACTAGAAACACACTTTGCCTTCCACTAGATAACAGTTGAGCTCTAGGTAACTATGGTACGCTCCTCTCTGGATTTTTGACTATAAGTACATGAGAGGCAACGTTCCCTCCTCGCTTCTTAAAGGATTATGGGATCATAAGACCTAGGTTCAAACTCTGGCTCTTTTCATTTCTTACCAACCCTATTGACCTCGGGCAAAATACTTAACTCCTCTGAGCTTCAGTTTCCTTCTCTCTAAAATTAGAGAAAGTTATGAATGCCTTTCAAGATTGTTATGAGGAACCAAGGAGAAAATATACGTGAAATTTTCTAAAGTGCCTGGCTCATAGTGGCTCTCAACCTTAGTTTCCTTCTTTCTCGAAGATTCATAGTCTGATTCTCTGGTTACTAACAGTGGGCTGGTTACATAACCTTTTTCAGCCTCACTTTCCTCATCTGTTAATGAGGATAAGACTTCCTTTCGTTTTTATGCTGAGACAGTGCACACAGACATGAGCTGCCCAGATGCCCCTTAAAGGAAAGACTTGTTGCCCCAGCTGTCTGCTCCTGCAGGGGGGCTTCAGGGTGGGACCTTATCCACAGACTGACCGCAGTGGGGATCTCAGGGCACCCCACTTTAGCCCACTGCAGCGTAGCCCTAACAGGGCTGGCCGGGGCTTTGTCATGCCTGTATTACAGTTCAACTTCTCCCTCTAACAGTCTGTCTTCCTCCCTTCCCTGCCACAGCTAGTGCTCCCTAATAAATATACTTCATGCCAAACTCCATCTCAGTGACTGCTTGCAGAGAACCCAATCTGTGACAGAGACTTCAGGAGGAGTCTCAGAAAGCAGGCAGTAGATGAGGGCTTGGAGCTAAATCACTCACCAGTGAAGACCCCATCACTAGTGGAGTTAGAGCACACGCAGCCCCTGGCACAAGGAGATGATGGTGCAACTGGCAGAACATTCGCCTGTGGTGAAGTGGGATGGCACCTGCCGGTGGAAGGGAAGCCCAGGCGCCTGTGATGTACCAGGTGTTGGAGAAGTGTGGGCAAGTAGTAGCTATGCAGACAGTGAGATTGGATGGAGTATTAGTTTCCTAGGGCTGTCTTAACAAGTTACCACAACCTTGGCCGTTGGAAACAACAAGAATATATTATCTCATGGTTCTGGAGGCCAGATGTGCAAAATCAAAGTGTCAGCAGGGTTGGTTCCTTCTGGAGGCTCTGAGGGAGAATCTGTTCCATGGCTCTCTCCTCATGGTTGCTGGCAAGTCTGGGGGCTTCATAATCCAACCTTTACCTCCTTCTTCACATGGCCTTCCTCTGTGTCTCAAATCTCCTTCTCCTTTCTCTTGTGAGGACATCAGTCATTGGATTTAGGGCACCCCCTAAATCCAGGGTGATCTCATCTCAAGATCCTTAATTACATCTGCAAACACCCTATTTCCAGGTAAGGCTACATTCTGAGGTTTGGGGTAGACATATCTTTTGGGGGCCATAATTCAAGCCCCTACATCTGGTTATTACTTTACACCGTGGGTGCCTTAGATAAAGATCGTGAAAAACTACTGGATCAACAGGCAATGAAAGCCACAGGTGAAAGCGGAAGGACCTCCTGATAGCTTACAGAGGGGCTCTCATCTCCTGCAGCAGGAGGGCAGAGCTGAGGACCAGGCCCAGGACTTAATAGTCAGAGTGGCCAAGCTCCAGAGAAGACTAACTGCTCAATCAAGGCAGATTTGTCATGCCAAGGTCAGGTCTCTGATTGGAAAAAAATGGGACCCTGACACTTGAGAAGGGGGAATCTGGTCTAGACCTCCTCTAGAAGCTCTGAGCCAACGTAAGTAGCACCCCTTCTTATTAAGAGCCAGCACTCCCCTTGCTTGCTTGAAAACAATGGGGAAGCCTTTCCCCAACAAGATAACAGGTCCCCCCCCACCTTTAGGATTTGCTCCCACCTCCTCTCCTGGCCACTAGGCCTATAGCTAGATGACATGCTGGGCCTGGTAAGGAACGGACTACCCCCAAAGAGCTGTAAGACCTAGCAAACGTGTGTCTGCAGAAGCCAGGGGAGCACATGTAGGACTGGATTCTGAGGATGCTTGAGCAAGGGGGTTTATGATCAAGAACATAAGATTGGAGTCTGGAGAGTTGATTGATTTCCAAGCACTCTCCCAAGATACAGGAATTAACACCCCAGCAAAGAACTCCAGGAGATGGTGCAAACTCTCCCTTAGGATGGTTCCTAAAAGCATGGGAGAAGTGATGACCCATGCTAAGTGAAGTTTCAATTGTCATGGCTGGCCATGGAAGAAGGTAGTAAAATGCTCAGGGAAGTAGATATACTATAGCAGACCGAAAGACCCACCAGAGTATTATGTTCCATGGGAAGGCCCAGAGGCTGTACCATCTACCAAAGCTTTAAAGAATGGGCTGGTGAGAGAGACGCTAACATCACTAAAAATTCAGTGATGAATGGTTCTCTTCTGTAAGCCAGGACTGACACTAGAAAAGACTGGTAAGACCACCATTGATAGGAGTGGAGATGATAGGACCCCAAAACAGAGGCCAGGTGGTGGCACTTAATCACCAGAAGCCAGGTGGATGCAATTATCATAGTGAACAGCAGGGTTGGAGTGGCAGCCAAGGGGCCTGCCCCACAGAGCTGGTTAATAGTGCACAATGTCCTAGAGCAAAATAGATGGCAGCTTGTACCATCAGAGGAAATCAAGAGGGATGATCTGGAGGCTTAGGACAGTTGTCCTAAGAAAAAGCCCGCTCCCTTGTCCATTTCCAGACCTGAGCCAGTTTTTGAACCTAGAATTCACCGACTGAAAAGGAGGCCGGGTCCTGTAGAGGAAGGCCTCTTGTAATACCATGGCCAGTATACACAGTAATTATCCCCCAGTCCTTCCCTAAAGGGACCTGCAGCCATTTACTCTGGTAACTGTTCTCTGGAGAAAGGTGAATACACAAATATTTTGAAGACTGTTCAACACATGGCCTGAGCTGACATTGTTAACTGGAGACCCGAAGTGTCACTCCCCGCATTAGAGTGGGGGTACATGGGGACAAGGTAGTAAGTGGAGTCCTGACTCCAGAGACCAGGAAAATGACTAGTCAGCTTTAAGATGTCCTGCATGATCCAGATTCTGCTCTCTCTCCAGACTCATCTCTCAACACTTACTCCACTCACTCCCCACAACTGAGCTACCCGCGCTTCCTTGATGCTTCATCTCCCACCCCCATTCTTTCCCTCAATTTCAATATCTCTTTCAATCTCTCTCTGTCTCTCTGTCTTACCTCTCTTCTATCTCTCTCCCATCTCTTCCTCTCTTCCTCTCTCCCACCACCCCCTTAAATCTTTCCCTCTCTCGATTCTCCTCTGTCTCATCTCTCTTCTGTCCTGATCTGTCTCTCTGTTCCTCATCTTTCTATGTCCCTCATCTCTCTGTCTCACTCCATATCTCTCTCTCTCACCTTCTCTCTCTCTCACACAAACACACACAAACACACACGCACGCACACACACACACAATGTCAAGTTCTGTACATGCTTATTCACCTGTCTTGAATGCCCCCCTCTTCCCCTGCCCTTCTCCTACGTAACTTCTATTTGTGCTTCAAATTCCTTTCAGGAATCTCCTCTGAGGCTCAGGGAAGCCTTCTTTATTCTCTCTGTGCTTGCTTCAACCACAACATAAACCATACTTTATGAAATAATCAGGACTTCCCAAATTGACCTACAGATTCAAGGCAATCCCTATCAAAATCCAAAATGGCTTCTTTGCAGAAATTGAACAGTTGATCCTAAAATTCAGGTGAAAATTCAAGGGATCCAGAATAGACAAAGCTGCAGTAATCAAGACAATGTGATACTGGCATAAGGATAGATGTATAGATCAATGGAATAGAATTGACGGTCCAGAAATAAACTCTTACAACTATGGTCAATTGATTTTTGACAGGGATGCCAGGATAATTCAATGAAGAATAAATAGTCTCTTCAACAAATGATGCTGGGACAACTGGATATCCATATGCAAAAGAATGAAGTTGGGGGGCTGGCCTGGTGGCGTAGTGGTTAAGTTCGTGCGCTCCGATTCAGTGGCCCGGTGTTCACAGGTTCAGATCCTGGGCATGGACCTACGCACCGCTCATCAGGCCATGTTGTGGCAGGTGTCCCATGTATAAAAAAAAAAATGGAAGAATATGGGCACAGATGTTAGCCCAAGGCCAATCTTCCTCAGCAAAAAGAGGAAGATTGGCAACAGATGTTAGCTCAGGGCTAATCTTCCTCACCAAAAAAAAAAAAAAAAAAAGAATGAAGTTGGAACCCACTCTCATCATATACAAAAATTAACTCAAAATGGATCAAAGACCTAAATGTAAGAAATAAAACTATAAAACTCTTAGAAGAAAATCTTGGATAAAATTTAAAACCCTTTCCCATCACGGAAATGCAATCAAAACCACAATGAGATACCACTTCACAGTCACTGGGATGGCTTTAATCAAAAAGACAGATACTAAGTATCTGGAGGCAGTTTCTCCAAAATTTAAACATTGAATCATCATTTCATCCAGCAACTCCACTTCTGAGTATGTACCCAAAAGAATTGAAAGTAGGGACTCAGATGTTTGTACACCTATGTTCATAGCCTCATTATTCACAACAGCCAAAAGGTGCAAGGAAGCAACCCAAGTGTCCATCAACAGATGAATGAATAAACAAGTGTGGTATATACATATGGTGGAATATTATTTGGCCTTTAAAAGGAAGTAAATTCTGACACATGTGACACCATGGGTGAACCTTGAGGACATTATGCTAAGTGAAATAAGCCAGTCAAAAAAGGACAAATACTGTATGATTCCACTTATATGAGGTACCTAGAGTAGTAAAATTCATAGAGACAGAAAGCAGAATGGTGGTTTCCATGTGCTGCAGGGAGAGAGGAATGAAAAGTTAGTGTTTAGTGGGTACAGAGCTTCAGTTTGGGAAGAAGAAAAGGTTCTGGAGATGGATGGTGGTGATGTTGCACAATAGTGTGAATGTACTTAATGCCACTGAACTGTACACTTAAAAATGGTTAAAATGGTAAATTTTATGTTATATATATTTCACCACAATAATAAAAAAGAATGCTTATAGTTGCCTAAACTTACCATTTTGTTTAAAAAAATAGCATGTTGATCATTAAAGGTCACAACACTATTAAAGTCACTGATGCTAAATTTGGAGGCACTGAGGAGGCCCATGTGCCTCCCTGGACCTTGTGTCTTCATCTTAAAAATGAGGTGGGGGGCCGGCCCGGTGGCGCAAGCGGTTAAGTGCGCGCGCTCCGCTGCGGCGGCCCGGGGTTCGCTGGTTCGGATCCCGGGCGCGCACCGACGCACTGCTTGGCAAGCCATGCTGGGCGGCGTCCCATATAAAGTGGAGGAAGATGGGCACGGATGTTAGCCCAGGGCCCTCTTCCTCAGCAAAAAAAAAAAAAAAAGAGGAGGATTGGCGGATGTTAGCACAGGGCTGATCTCCTCACAAAAAAAAAAAAAAAAAAAAAAAAAAAAAAATGAGGTGGGTAGGACTAGATCAATCCTACTCCAGCTTGGAGTCTCAGGATCCCTGTGGACTCCAAATGTAATAAAAAATATCCTCTGTTTACTTTCAATATTTCCAAATAAAACCTAATAAAATTATTCTTTTACCTTTCAAAAACCTGCCCAGAGCAATAAAAAACATCATGCTTCTCTCCTATAGACTGGGATTATAAGACTTCAGGCTGGACTTGCAGGTTATTAGTTACTATTTTTACAGAGGAGGGAGGGATGGGTTCAAGCTGCTTATTTAACAGCTGCTACTGGTGAAGAGGAGGGGACTGTCACCGTGGAGCCTAACTGGAGAAGCACTTCGGAGCCAGCAAAGGGCACAGCAGTTTGAGGGTGGGCCACACCACCTACGGCTGGAGAAGGAAGAAAGGACGTCATGCTTGAATGGACACAGGTACTCACGGCAGGCAAAAACATTGCAGTTGAAGCAATAGTGCCTTCAGGTTCTGTGACAACTGGAGTTGTCAGCAGCTGGGAGAGGAAAGGAGGAACATGGCACTGGCTACATGGCAGCTGAGAAGACCAGAGAGCCATTCTTGACACTGTTGATTCCCTAAGTTAGTAGTTCTTAGACTGTAGCATACATCAGAATCATCTGGAGGGCTTCTTATAGCCCAGAGTGCTGGGTCCTGCCCCCTAACTATTGTGTTTCAATAAGCCTGGGGTGAGAACAAGAGAATTTGCATCTAACAAGATCCCAGGCAATGCTGAAGCTGCTGGCTTGAGGACCACACTTTGAAAACCACTGCCCTACTACTGATTGATCAGGATAAGCTATGCTATGCTACGGTAATAAATAAACTGTAGCATAGTAAATAAATAAATAAATCTCAGGAGGTTAACACCTTAAAAGTTTATTTCTTGCTCACATCTCAGTCCAATGCAGTTTGGGTAGTCCTCCCCCATATTGTACCTATGCCAACTTCCCTGTGGAAGAGAAAGAAAGCAAGTACTGGGACAGTGCATGAGAGGTGTTTAAGGCAACGCCTGGAAGAGGTCTACATCACTTCTTCTGCCTCCCATTGGCCAGATCTCAACCACAGGACCTCAACCTAACTGGAAAATGTCGTCTTCCAGGATGTCCAGAAAGAAGGAAACACTGTGGTAAACACACAGCATTATCTCTGCCACCAATCCACTATCGATTCCCCATGTCTCTCCCTTCCTCCTCACTAGCAGATCTTTTTTTGGAATACATTTTTTTTTATTCAAATATATTTGACATATAATATTGTGTAATTTAAGGTGTACAAAATGTTGATTTGATACATTTATATATTGTAATATGATTTCATTGTAGCAATAGTTAGCACCTCTACCATGTCACATAATTATCACTTCTTTTTTGTGGTTGCGATAATTAAGATCTAGTCTCTTAGCAAGTTTGGTGATTATAATACAATATTGTTATCTATAGTCACTATACTGTGCATTAGATCTCTAGGACTTATTTACTACTAGTTGCAAGTTGCACCCTTAAACAACATTTCTTCTATTTCCCCAATCACTAGCCCCTGGTAACCACCATTTTACTCTCTGTTTTTATGAGTTTGGCTTTTTTTGGTTCCACATATAAGTGATATCATATAGTATTTGTCTTTATCTGTCTTATTTCTCTCACTTAGCATAATGTCCTCGAGGTCCATCCATGTTGTCAAAAGTGGCAGGATTTTCTTCTTTCTCATGGCTGAATAATATTCCATTGTGTATATATATATACACACACAATGGAATATTATTCATATTACATATGTTCTGGGTAAGAAGGAGTAAGCATACTCTACCCTCTCTCACCCACTGAATGCAGCTATAAAACCTAGACATGACGCTTGGAGCAGACATTTGAAATCTCTGAAAAGTAAATACTAGCAGTCAAATTAGGAAAGAAGACTAGAATTCAAAGTACCACTAAACTGAAAGAGAATTTAGCACTTTTTTTTTTTTTTTACTCCAATGTCTCCCAGCCTGGGCTCAACACAGCCCCAACCTGGAAGTGGACATCCACATGGACAGAGAAAAGTCCTCTAGGTATGGCTCTAGGAGCAGAATAAGGACGTTCTGATGCTCAGAGAAGGTGAGAGGTTTCCTCTGGGGTTTTTCCTTCTTTTTTTTTTCTTTTCTTAGCTTCTATACACTAGTCCCCAAGCAATTGTGTGGCAGTGGCAGTGACAGTAGTGACAACAGGGACTCACAGAAACCTAAACCTCTGAGAGAGGGGGAAACTTCCTCTCTGATCAGAGGACATGTGGTCCCAAAGGGGTGGAGGGAACCTGTTCATTTTTCTCTTTTTGACCTCAGATGTGGGTGTCCTCAATGGAAGTGAGCAGCAGAGCAGGATAAATAAATCCCCAGCTTTTTGACTAAGGGCTAGAAAATATATAAAGTGTTGAAAGAAAGAATCTACAAAAGAAACCTGAATAAATGGAGAGACTGATATACCATGTTCATGGATCAGAAGACACAACATAGCAAAGAAGTCAATTCCTCCCATATTGATCTATAGATCTAACATAATTCCAGTAAAAGGGAAATCCAATGGGATTTCTGCAAATATAGACAAGCTGATTCTAAAATATAGGGAAAGACAAAGGAACTAGAATACAAAACAATTTTGAAAAACAATAAAATTGAAGCCTACCCACTACTCAATTTTAAGACTACCCAATTTATAAATCTCCATTAATCAAGACAATGTAGTACTAGAGGAGGGACAGACATATAGATCAATGGAACAGAATAGAGAGTCCAGAAATGCACCCACATAAAATATAACCAATTGATTTTTCACAAAAATGCAAAGGCAATTCAATGGAGAAGTGACAATCTTTTCAACAATTGGTGCTGGTAAAATTACACATCATATGTAAGAAAATGAACCTTGACTTAAACTGTACAACTTATACAGAAATGAACTCAAAATGGATCATAGGTCTAATGGTAAAACCTAAAATTATAAAAAGAGGAGGATTGGCAATAGATGTTAGCTCAGAGCCGGTCTTCCTCAGCAAAAAGAGGAGGACTAGCACGGATGTTAGCTCAGGGCTGATCATCCTCACAAAACAAACAAACAAACAAACAAAAAAACATAAAATTATAAAGCTTTAAGAAGAAAGTACAGGAGAAAAATCTTTGCGATCTAGGATTAGGCAAAGAGTTCTTAGACATGACACCAAAAGCATGATCCTTAAAAGAAAAATTTATCCCCTGTTGATAAATTGGATTCAATGAAAGTTAAACCTGTTGCTCTGTGACAAACGTTGTCTAGAGAATAAAAGGATTAGTTACAGAGTAGGAGAAAGTATTTGCAAATCACATATCTGACAAAGAACTTGTATCCAGGATATATAAAGAACTCTCAAAGCTCAACAGCAAGAAAACAAAAAAATCCAACAAAAACAACAACAAAACAAGCAAGAGATTTGAACAGACACTTTACCAAAGTGGATAGAGAGATGGTGAATAAGCACACAGAAAGATATTTTTGGGGTGAAGGAACTGTTCTATACCCCGATTGTAGTGGCATTTACATGAATCTATATATGTGTTAAAATTCACAGAACTGGGGCCGGCCCCCTGGCTTAGCGGTTAACTGCACACGCTCTGCTACTGGCGGCCTGGGTTTGGATCCCAGGCGTGCACCGATGCACCGCTTCTCCGGCCATGCTGAGGCGGCGTCCCACATGCAGCAACTAGAAGGATGTGCAGCTATGACGTACAACTATCTACGGGGACTTTGGGGAAAAAAAGGAGGAGGGTTGACAATAGATGTTAGCTCAGAGCCAGTCTTCCTCTGCAAAAAGAGGAGCATGGATGTTAGCTCAGGTCTGATCTTCCTCACAAAAAAATAAAATAAAATAAAATTCACAGAACTATAACAGAAAATTCAAAAAGTCATGATAATTTTAAAAATAAAATTAAAAGAAAAAATAGCATCATACTAAAAGTACTTTCTTGATAGGGCTTTGGTGTTTCCGGCATGGAAGTACTAACAAGGAGGTGTTTGTGCACTAGTTGTGGTATTTCTTCTTCAATCACTTTCATCCTTGAAGAGGCCCAGATGATGCCCAAAGCAGGAAGATGCCAGGCGAAAGGGTCACGTGTCAGACCCTGGAGATTTGGAGGGTGTCATTCTTTTTTTTTTAATAATTTTATTTATTTATTTTTTTCCCCCAAAGCCTCAGTAGATAGTTGTATGTCATAGCTGCACACCCTTCTAGTTGCTGTATGTGGGACACGGCCTCAGCATGGCCAGAGAAGGGGCGCGTCGGTACGCACCCGGGATCCGAACCCGGGCCGCCAGCAGCGGAGCGCGAGCACCCAACCGCTAAGCCACAGGGCCGGCCCATTGGAGGGTGTCATTCTAAACAAGAAGATTGTTCCTAGAGTTTTATCAGTTTTAGGTCTGAACAAAGACATCATCAGAATCAAAAGCATAGATATTCCTGGGTTTTTACAATCACAAATTATAACGGTAATTCATGTGTCAGGAAGCTCCTCAATTTCTCTCTCACGTTATGAGATCCTCTGGTGCCTTTCAGGCAAAAGAGGTCTTTGTAAATTAGTCTTGATTGGTTTGGGACACTGAGATGATTCTGCGACAGCAAAGGAATGCTTGGCACCAATGTTTCTCAAATCGATGCCACAGAACAATAATCCCAAAAGATGTTGAGAGAGGAGGGGAGTGGGAGAGAGAGAGGTAGGGAGAGAAGAGGAAAATATAGTCTGGGAAATTGGAAAATGCCACATGTTCTATTATTCTCTTGGAGATTCACAATGCATGTTTATATATTAATGCTCTGAGAAATTTCACAGCAAAGAAATCTATTTGCCTCTATTTAATCTGATTTCCCAAACCTAGTTGGCAATAGAATTTTTTTTCCATGTAATTCCAAATAGTAATAATTCCATGAAACTCACTTTGGGACATGCTGCTCTACACCAAACCCAGATTGTGGACTTTGGTGGCTAGAGATAGACTTGGTATTTAGTAATTAATTCTTTCTTCTCTAACTGTGTTCTTTGCCAACTCATTTATCCCAAAATTCAGGGCAAACAGATAAAGTAGGCAGTTGCTGACTTGCTTGAATGTCAGGGACAGTATATTAATAATAATAATAATAACAACAGCAAACGCATACATAGTACTCACTACATGTCAGGTATTTTTCCAAGCACTTTATGTAGGTTAACCAGTTTAGTTGTTGTGACAACCCTGTGAGGTAAGCACTATTATTATATCCATTAAACATGTGGAAACTGAGGCACAGAGCTACTTGCCCAGCGTCACACAAAGACAACAAATGGTTGAGCCAGGATTCAAACTAGGCAGTCTGGATCCAGAGCTCACGTTCTTAACCACTGTATTATACTGCCTCTCAGATGAGATACATGCTCTGTTCTCTGAAGTTATACGATTATTCATTCATTTCTTTGGTACCGTAAGAGTCTATGATCTTCCAGAACTCCATTGGACAGCACAGTGTCCTCTCAGAGTGAGGACTGCAAGGCCCTGTGTAGAGGCTGTTCTTTCTCTCTAGAATGTTTTCACTACTCTTTCCCATCTGATAAAGTGCTGGTCATGTTTCAAGACCTAGCCCAAATGTCTCCCCACTCCCAGATTCCCAGCCAAGAAGCTTTCCCAGAAACCCAGCCGTGGTACAGACCTTGTCTGTATTTTACTGTAATTGCTTTGTATACATGTTTATTTTTTTGTCACCAGCCTATGATGTTCTCAATTGCAGAAACTGTGTTTCAGGCACTGTGCTAGGCACTGAAGGGTAGAAAGATGAATCAGATGTGGTCCCTGACCTCAGAGAGTCCGCAAGCCTTTTATAACTGTTCTTGATAGACTCATCCGATATTTAGACAAAGGCTGGAGAGCTGTAAGCAAAGGGTTTTGTGGGCACAGAGGACTGAACAATTACTTCTGATTAGAAGGAGGTGCTATTTGAGCTGGGACTAAAGCATGAGGAAGATTTCAATGGCAGAATGAATGAGTGAATGAATCCTTTGGGAAAACGAACAATTTTGTGTCATTTTTATGGTGCAAGAGGAAAAGGGTTACACTTGGAAACTGTATTGGCAGGGGCTGCCGTTAGCTCTGCGACTTCAGGCAAATCACTCCATTTTTCTATGCTTCAGTATATCCATCTGTAAAATTGGGATAATAACCACTCATTTCCCAGGATTTGTTTTAAGAATTAAATAAAATCAAGTTTGGAAAAGTGCTTTGTGTTAAATGCTAAACGCCATAAAGATGTTAGGTATAATTATGCTTCTTAATTCCTCTTGTATATTGTCTCAAGAATTCAGTAAGATGGGGAACAGTTACTGAGAACCGACTCTGTGGCAGGCACCAATCTATGTATTTTCTGGATACTATTTCATTTACTGTCCCAACAATCCTGTAAGGTAGGTATAGGATTATTATACCATAATAATCCTAACCATAATACCATAATTATTATTATGCTCATTCTACAAAGGAGGAAAACAAGACACAGAGAACTTCAGTTGTCCTGCCCAAGGTCACACAGCTAGTAACTCCTGGGGCCCACATTCAAACCCAGGTGTTACCACAGAGCCTCTGATCAGAGACTGAAGATGTATTAAAGAGCTCTCAGTCTGGCCCAGGTGAGACAGATCAATCAGCTGAGAATGGACAGATGCGACGGTGATCCTCCGATGAGACGGAGATCGAGACCCCGCTCCTTCACCTCCATCAGCAGGTAAATTGAGCATGTGGTTAATTATAACAACCACAGAGCTTGGATTTTTTTCCCCCAGACATTTTCTGTTCTTTACTTAAACACTAATCAGAAGAAAAACCAGGACATAAAAGTTATAGAGATTCCATTTTTAAAAAATGGAATAGATGAACATTCTCCTGGTGAAACCTAGCCTGACAAGGTCATTGTTAAGGAATACAAAGCCAACAGCTGGATAAATCAGAAAAATGAGGCCCAGCATTCACTCAAATCAAGTGGCATTCATCTATATTTTAAAATGGCTCTCTAAGGTTTTTCTTTCATTGGTATGAGAGTTCCAACAGAACCCTCAAGCGATTATATAGAACACTAGGGCTATTTAATAGCTTCTAATTTAGCAAGCCATAGTCATTTAAAAGGGAGCAGATGAACTGGTAGGAGCAGGAGATTTCTGCTGGAAAATACAAATGTGTTCTCTGCTACAGTGCGTCTGCCTCTTTCTGGTGAAGGGCAAAATGCATACGAGAATGTGATGGAACTTTCCAGCTGGTGGTTTTGCATTATCAGAAGGAAAGTGTTTGTGAAAATGAAAATTACTGATAATTAGGTGTGAAAGCCTGTAAGGGAGAAACATTGCAGAATCTTTACTTATATCAAGTGCTGAACGCTGTTGGTGAGAGTGTGAATTGATACAATCTTTTGGAAGGGATTTTAGCAATGGGCCGACACTTTGACCCAGCAATTCCAATTCTAGGAATCTACTTTATAGCAATACTTGCACATGTTCACAAAGGTCTGTATACAAGGATGTTCACTGTAACAGTGTTTGCATATATGAAAAATGGAAATAATCTATATCTGTCAATATAAAAATGTTTAAACAAATGATGGCATATCCGTATTTCAGAAAAATTTGCTGCTAATAAATAGATTGAGATAGATCTATATATTCTAACACGGAAAGGTGTCCCTGATACGTTAAGTGAAAAAAAGCAAATTGCAAAATAGTATTTATCATATGATTCCATTTAAAAATGTTTTTAACGTTAATGTATTCATAGAAAAATATCTGGAGGAATATGTACCAAAGATTACCAGTGGCTATCTCTGGGGGATGGTATACATATTTTTGTAATGTTTACATTTTTATGAGCATGGATTACTTTTGTAAAGAGAGGGGGGAAAAACAAAGAGTTGAATTATTTCCTCAAGGGAAGAAATAAAAAAAAGAAACAAACAAATAAAGCTGGTCGAGATTTATTCACTGTCTTTGGGTGAAAGGTTTCAGTGTAATTCCACGGTGAATGCATTTCAGATTCTGGGAGTCTGGGCAAGGACGATATTTAGTCCGAAGGAACCAAAATGATTGTGCTCACATAGAGAGACTGCGACGCACCATGTGTCCCTTCTGCCATCCTTATTCTGGTCTCTTGATTGTCCCTTTGGCTACTGCTGCTGTTCCTCAACCTTGGCTGATGGATTAGAACCAGCTGATTTCCCATTCCGTTCTCTTGCCTCATAGGCTGCCCATTTTAGAAGGCACTACAACACGGTGGTAAAGAGCTTGGCTTTTGGAGTTCGGGGTCCCTGGGTTCAAATCCCGACTTCACCACTCTCCTGTGTGACTTTGGGAAATTTGCTGCTCCTTTTAGGGCCTCTGTTTCCTCGTTTGAAAAAATGATGATAATCTTAGGGAACCTGCTTCATAGGGTCTTTAGAATGATGAAAAGAGATAAGTATAGAAAGTGTTGGGAATAGTAAATCAATAAACAAATATCATCTATTATCATTATCATGGTGTCCTATCAATTCTTCCTTGGTAGGATCTCTCCCATCTATCTTCTGCCTGATAAACTCCTACCCATCCTTCAAGGCCTGATTCAGACGCCATCACCGTGAAATCTCTCTTCTCTTCCCACACGCCTAAAACCTATTAACACTGTCTTGTCAGAGATCCTGTGTGCACTGGGTATGCAGCTTCACGACTGCACGTTATACTCTGGTTTGCTCGTCCGTCTCCTTCACAGATCCTGAGCTCCTGCAAGGCAGCCGCCCTGTTCTATTCATCTCAGATCCTCAGCACTTACCTCAGTGTCAGGCCCAGAGTTTGAATACAAATAGTAAACTTTTTTCAAATTGAATTAACCCATCCCCGCCTCTATGACCCCAGGCCTGGCGTCTTTAGTTCATGGTGAAACTATGGTAACAGCTTCCTAACTGGTCTCCTCACCTCTTCTCTCCCGGCTCCAATCCAGGCTAACATTTGAGTCCCACAGTCTTTGCTCAAAACCCTTCAAGGACAGAGTAGAACTGTAGGATGTGGAGCCAAACCTGGGTTTTAGCTCTAGTTTTCCCATAGCTTGATGTGATCCTAAGCACACTGCTTTTTCTCTCTAAGCCTTAGCTTCTTCATCTGTACAATAGAGGCAATAATCTCCTCCCACAGGGCAGTAGAGTGGACTCGATGAAAAATGCATGTGAAATGCATCAACATAACCCAAATGTTAGATATTATTCCTTCCGTTATTTCTAAGAGGCATTGTACACTGGGGAAGAAGGAAAGAGTATCTGAAAGTCTCTGTCCTGGAACTTCAACTACATCATGAATGGCCCTGTGATCTTGAGCAGGTTTCTCCGGTTATACATAGAGGTGAGCTTTCACCTGGGGTCCTGTTTCCTCCATAAACTGCATTTAATATGCCTTTTGTGAGACCAAGCCCCAAGACAAAAGGGCAAAGACTCTTCTCTACCCTTAAAATTAAATACAAATATCAGAGAACATTGTGCCGTCCTTTACCACTTATGGAGCACTTTCATATCCGCCATAGGATTTGAAAAAGTCTGTAATGGGAAGAAATCACAGCCAAATATTAACAATGATAATCTCTGGATGCTGGAATTGGGCATGATTTTAATTTTATTTGTGTTTTCCTAAACCTTCAAAATCTTCTGCAATTTTAGAGACGATGGTTGCACAACATTGTGAATGAAGTAATTGCCACTCTATTGTACATAAACTGTACAATTTTATGTTATGTGAATTTCCCCTCATTAAAATTCTTCGATACACATGCATGATTTTATAATCATTTATTAAAATGTGGTTTGAGGCAAGAACAAAAAAAGATTCTTAAGGCTCAAAAGCAGTTCAGTTAGCTGACACTCTCCCGCACCCACTTATCAAGTCACAGTCCCAGGCCGCTAGCCTGCAGTGCGCTCCTCCGACCACCAGGGATCTCTGCAAATCCCCTGCATCACCACACGCTGGCGAGCGACTTCTCTTGCGCCTTTGAAGCGTGTGTGCGTGCGAAAGGCGTGGCCCCAGATGGTCGGTCGCTCGGCCGGCAGGCGTGCTGCCCGCCCCCGAGCCTGCGCTGGGCGCATTTCTGCGCCTCCGACTGGCCTACCGCCGCTAGTCCTTGCCGGTCCCTCCAGTTTCCCCCCCACGGACCCACCCTTCTCCCGTTGGGGCCGGTCCCCGACTTCCATCTCCCCACGTATAACCGTGGCATCCTCTTGCCCGCTGTCCTCTGCCCCGCTCTGCTCCACCTAGGGTCCTCGTCCCTGAACCTCGGCCCCATGGCGCTGCAGGCGCTGCAGAGCTCGGGGGTGGGCTTACGAAAGATCCTGTCTCACTTCCCTGAGGAGCTGAGTCTGGCTTTCGCCTACGGCTCCGGGGTGTACCGCCAGGCGGGGGCCAATTCAAACCAGAAGGTGAGCCCGGCCCCCGGCCAGCCCCACGCCGGGAATCGGCCTGTTCTCACGAGTTCCCGTTTTCTTGGATCCTTCCAGAGGCCTTGAGCTGCCTGTCCGCTCTGCGCCCTCCACGTATCAACTAGCAAAGTACAAACCGTTCGAAAGTGTTCCTAGTGTACCGACAGCGTTAGCTGGGTTTTGAAGTTTACGAGTCCATTTCGGTCTAGAGCGGCAGATGAAGTTATACTGAGGGAAAAGCTGATGCAGAAGCAAGAAAAAAAAAGGAAAAGATACTTGCCAGGTGCTAGTTCCGTGTTCTCAGCCTTGGCAGAACATTGGAGTTTTCAGGGAAGCTTTAAAAAATTCTACCTGTGGAGATTCTGATTTAATTGGTCCGGGATGAGGCCTGGGCTTCAGGAATTTAAAAAACCTTCTAGGTAATTTAAATGCACAGCCGAGCTTGACAGTCACACGTGTAGCTGTAGGAGAAAATATAAAATGATCCACTTGACTTCAGGAAGCCGACAGACTGGTTGTAGGGCCAGAGTAGGTGCAGTGAAGTTAACAGCCAAAGTTAGTGGGTAACCAGTATGTTTATGCATGCTGAGGACATTTAACAAGAGTCTGTTTAGGACTAGGCGCTGTAAGGCTTCAGAGTTGGCTGAGCACAATGGCAGTGAGGGTGCAGTTTTCTTTGTTATCCCAGATTTTGTTTTTCTGTAAAGGAAAAAAGCGCTTGCTTTCAAAGTAGAGACAAGATTCAAGACATAGCAGAAGAATAGAAGGCAAATGTTTTCCACTTAAATGAGGCTATTGACTTTCTCTGGCAAGGCTTTAGAGCTTTTGTTGAATTAACATAAAAGGAGCAAGAGTCTGAATAGAGATATTTTGTGTGTGTATAACTCACATTCTGAACTGGATTTCTACTTGCTATAGTTCATGCACAGCCTAACAGTTCACTGTCATCTTTAATAAACGAAGGGAATGAAAGTGCGCAGATTCCAATAGGGCCTCCTGGATTTGGATACCTGGCTGTAATCTGTCTTCTGGTTAAAGTTTGCCTGTTTACTTCCTGGTGAGGCCATCTACAGTTGCTTGGATTTCCTGTTTTCCACATATAGTAGTGTTTTGCTTGTCTTTAAATTGACAGCATGTGAGAAATTGTAGATAGGTATATAAGAAATTATAGGTTATTATAGGCTAGTTATTCTTTCTGACATACATTAACATAATTATAAATTTTTTAAAAACATATCCACCCCAGATCTTTGGTATCACCAGTGGTCTGTGGATCACACTATAGGAAACTCAGAGCAGGTCTTAGCCACCTGATTCTATAGCTGCCTCTTTATCTTTCCATGAACGTTTTCCTTTGAGCAGACCTGGAATTCCCTCCAACAAAAGGTCCTTCCTTCTCTTTCCCTCACCCTCATTCCCTACAAGTTAACAAGTCTTGTAGATTCTAACACCTAAGTCTGTCTCACATCAGTGCCTCAGTGCCTTAGTTAATATCTTTTCATTTCTCACCTGGAATCTTGCACTTAGCCTCCATGTGGTTTCCCTATCCTTAGTCTCTCCTCCCTCCAATGAGCTCTTCTGCAGGAAAATTTCTTAGCATGGCAACCAGCCTCCCTCTCTGGTCCCATCTCCTACCACTCTCTGCCAGTGTTCTGTTCCAGCCATAAGCAAACTAAAAGCATCCCCCAGAACTTGTCCTGCTCTCATATCCACAGGAGCATTTTCCTCTAACAGGGCTCCCTTGCCTTCCCCATGCTTCTAATACTTCCACCAAGCCTGCTTAACTCTTGCACATTCTTCAAGACTCAGATTTATCAGTCTTGAAGAATGTAATTTTATAGGAAAATTTCTCCTTCCTGTTCTCCTGGCTTCATTCTGAATGAAGTTAGTACATTTTGCATTCCTCTATCAAGTCAGATTAGTGATAATTTGTCTGTTCTTCCCAGGAGACCCTGAGCTCTTCTACCCCAGGACCTATCAGAGCTCATTTTAGGTGCTTAGTGAGTGGTTGGTGAATGGGTGAGAGTTAAACTAACTTGTTTCCCTTTACATAATTCTTTATAGAGCTTATCCATAGGGTGTTACTCAGTCTGGAAGACAAGTGAAGCACATTTAGCTGAAAGGCAGTGTAGCATAGTGGTTAGGCACGCAGAATTTGGAACCAGACTGCTTATGTCTACTGCTTACTAGCTATGTGTCCTTGGGCAAGGAACTTACTTTGTGCCTTGGTTTCCTTGCCTATATAATTGGGATAGTAACTACCTACTTGTAGGATTGTTTTGAAGATAAAGTGAATTACTGTACATGTAATATACAAAGTGTTGAGAAGAGTGCTGGCGCCACAACACGTGTTAAGTCAGCGTTGCTGTTATTATTTGAATTGATGAAAACAGAGCTCAGATTGGTTCCAGAGACTTGCTTAAATTTCTGATGAGAACCCCAGATCTCCTGTTAATCATAATGGCATAGAATTTTAGAGCTTTCCACTCTATCTAGGTGCCTTTCTAGGAATTAAAACTAAAATCGTTCTCTTTTTTCACCTCCCAGGATGCCATGCTGGACTTTGTGTTCACAGTAGACAACCCTGTTGCATGGCATTCAAAGAACCTGAAGAAAAATTGGAACCATTACTCTTTCCTAAAAGTTTTTGGGCCAAAGATTATCACAACTGTCCAGAATAACTATGGCGCTGGAGTTTACTACAATACACTGATCATGTGCGATGGGAGGGTAAGTGACTTCCGGCCTTTGTCTTAACTTGGGTGGTTGTTAACCTTTGTTATTAGAACACCAGCTAAACATGTATGTTCTAGCAGTCAGGAAATGTTCACACTCCCGCTGGATGTCTTGAACTCAGGAACAGAGTAATAACTGGAGTCCTCATCTTCTCTTGACTGTGATTGTAGTGTGAGAAGGTGGTGAGGCATGATTTTCTTAATTTTTTGTCTTTGGCCAAGTGGTTCTCAAATTTTGGTGTGCATTAAAATCCCCTGGAGTGCCTGTTGGATACACAGATTGCTGGGCCTCACCCCCAGAGTTTCTGATTCATTAGCTCTGGGGTGGGGTTTGAGGGTTTGCATTTTTTTGTTGTTGTTTTGTGAGGAAAATCAGCCCTGAGCTAACATCTGTGCTAATCCTCCTCTTTTTGCTGAGGAAGACCAGCTCTGAGCTAACATCTATTGCCAATCCTCCTCCTTTTCTTTTCCCCAAAGCCCCAGCAGATAGTTGTATGTCATAGCTGCACATTCTTCTAGTTGCTGTATCCACAGCATGGCTGGAGAAGCAGTGCGTCGGTGCGCACCCGGATCCGAACCCGGGCCACCAGTAGCGGAGTGCATGCACTTAACCGCTAAGCCATGGGGCCGGCCCCTGCATTTTTTTTAATTGAGATATAATTGTCATATAACATTGTGTTAGTTTTAGTGTACAACAGTGATTTGATATGTGTATATTGCAAGTGATCACCACAATAAGTTTAGTTGACATCCATCACCACACATAGTTACAAATTTTTTTTTTTGTGATGAGAACTTTTAAGATTTACTGTTACAGTGTACGTGTATATCAGCTCATCAGGTTGTATGCCTTAAATATATATGATTTTTGATTGTCAAATATACCTCAGTAAAGCTGGAAACATCTTTTAAAAAAATCAATTCTCTGCTAAAAAAAAAAAAGATTTACTTTCTTAGCAACGAGGATTTGCATTTCTAAGAAGCTTCCAAATGATGCTGATGCTGCTGGTCTGAAAAACAGTTTGAGAACCACTGGTTTGGTCAGTGGGAGGAATAGGCAGGCCTGTTAAGGATCAGGGTGGAGATTAATGTTATGTGTACGGGGGGCAGACACTCCCAATAGAAAGTTGGAAGTGAAGAAGGTATCATCAGTAGTTGGGAGCATGTGGTGCCAAGTGATAGGAACCTCTTGGTGCCAGCAGGTGGGTGAAATTTAATGATGGGGTGTTGGAGAGCAGGTAGAATGCACGGATCCCAGCAGAGAGTTGTCTGACAGCAGAAACCCTGCCAAACTGTCTTTCAGATGAAGGGGTCCAATCTCTAAGAGAGCTCTCAAAAACTAGGCAGGACCCTAGCCTAAGAGGACCAATGGGGGACTGTCAGATGCCTCCTAGAGATTAGCTGGGCTAGGGGTGACATACGGGTTCTGCCAGCTGTGGCAACTCTGTTCATGCTGCTGATTGCTCACAGCAATCAAACTTTGATGTGCAGATGAATCACCTGAGGACCTTGTTGAAATGCAGATTATGATTCAGTTGGTCTGGGATCGAGCCGGAGATTCTGCGTTTTTTTACAAGCTCCCAGGTGATGCTGATGCTACAGATCAATGGACCACACTTTGAAGGGCAGGAGGTTGGAGTACTGACTTGAGAAGGATTTTGAAGACCTATCTGAACTTGGCAGGATTGAGTGCTATGATTAATTGGTGATGTCTGCATAGCCTTTGAGCCACATATTTACTTTTCCTGGTTGAAGTCCAGTCCTGTTCCAACTGTGTTTTGCAGATGAGGAAACCAAGGTTCAGACAGAGGCAATGACTTGCATAAGGTCATTCAGCAAGTTAGTGACAGACTCCCAATTTCCAGGCTGGTGGTGTTTTCATTATGTCCCAGTTGTTACGTGCCTGCAGCAAGAAGGGCTTTCTGCAATGCTGTGGCCAGAGTGGAGGGAAGAAGGTTATTCAGCACAGCCTTCCACATCCACTTCAGTCATGCCAAACACATAGCTTTGTTCTTTCCCCATAATTAATATTATGCTGAGCCTATCTTTAATTAGTAGTTTCAAACAGTATTACAAGCTCCAGTAGCCAAATGTTTGAGCATAATTATATACCCAAGGGACTGTACTTTTTAATTGAAATTCTTTAGTTACTTTTTAGATATGTGCAGCCTGAGAAGGCTGTTTGGATACTGAAGTTCAGGAGTGAGTCTGAAGATATTTTTTAAAGCAAATTGGATTTTGTAACCTGGAACAACTACATTCAGGGTTTGTACAAATTACTTTTGAAATGAACTTGACCATGATTCTATGTGTTTAGCACTGATAAAGAGGTTTTATTTTTGGATATTGCTTTGTAATTATAAAAGTGTTTGAAATAGTAGCAAAAGAGAAATTCACCATGTAAACGATGTCAGTGAAAACTTTTAATTAAAGAAAATTTCTTGGACTTTGTGATGAAACAAACATTGGAAGCCCGGACTGAAATCCAGGGACCTAATTTTGACTCTGCTACTAATGGTGCCACCTTGGTCATGTCATTTATGCTCTCGGAGCCTCAGGTTTCTTATTTCTCAAATGAGAAGCATAAACTGTATCATCACGTCTCAATCTGTCTGTGGTGAAGGACCAGTTTTTTATTTCCAGTCCATTGAGGACCAATACTAGATAGCCTCTAAGAGCCATTCTGCCTTAACATCGCAAGAGCGTAAGTTAAAATAGTGATCACTGGGCCGGCCCGGTGGCTTAGCGGTTAAGAGCGTGGGCTCCCCTACTGGCGGCCCGGGTTCGGATCCCGGGCGTGCACCGATGCACTGCTTCTCGGGCCATGCTGAGGCCGCGTCCCACATACAGCAACTAGAAGGATGTGCAACTATGACATACAACTATTTACTGGGGCTTTGGGGAGAAAAAGGGGGAAAAAAGGAGGAGGATTGGCAATAGATGTTAGCTCAGAGCCAGTCTTCCTCAGCAAAAAAAAAAAAAAAAAATAGTGGTCACTTCACCTGGCAGACCTGAGGGGACAAATCAGTCTTGGAAACTAATCCTCTGCAAAGGGTTTTGGTGGAGATGTCTGTTTTCACAAGGTAGGCGTTTTGAGTGACTTCGGAAATCAAGGTACTACTCTAGTCAGAAATTTATTTCCTTATATTTTGCATTTGCATTAGTAAAAATATGGTATTTTGCTCTTTTTCATGCGCATTTCTTTTCTTTTCCAGCTTATCAAATATGGGGTTATTAGCACTAGTACTTTGATTGAAGATCTCCTCAACTGGAATAACTTATACATTGCTGGACGACTCCAAAAGCCGGTGAGTGAGTGTTTTGTTGGCTGCCACATTTAGGGACGTCTCTCCTCTCTGAACCTGACCTTACTTTGATCTTTGTGATTGCAGTGAGATGGAACCCCAGGAAGTAGGAGTGAGTTTCAGACTCCTTTTACTTCCTACAGAGTCATGGCCAAACAATATCCAGATATTGCCCACACGACTCCTGCCCCCTCTCTAAAGATTCTTCAGTTGTCTGAATGAATCAGACTCAGAGTCGGTCCAGTTAGGCTGGGGGAGGATGGCAGAGGAGGTGCCGAGAGCCTCCGTGGAGCCTCTATCAGCACTACCCAGATCACCTTCCCTTCTAGAATATAAGTGCCATGGGGCACTGTCTGTCCTCTGATGTATCCCAGCAGTACCTGGGACAGTGCCTGGTAAGCATTCAGCAAATACTTGTTGAACAAATGAATGAACCAGGTAGTCATTCCAAAGGGAGTAGATTCTGATCCCCTTTATTACCCTCCTCAGGCTCATGGTGAGATCCTGTCATAACTTCTTCCCTCATTTGGGATACGGGTGGCTCGTGGAGGCTCTCGGGGGTGGGCTTCTCCCTGGGCTCTAATAGAACAGAAAACAAACTAAAACAGGAAAAAAAGTGGGAGAGGACTTGAATTTTTGACAAGTATTTGCAAAGATCACATTTCTTCTTTTTTGCAGATACATAGTCTATTTTCTGAGAAGGTGTCTTTTCATGGTTTAAGAACAATGTGAAATAGTCACAGTGCAATCTCACAGCAAGGAAAAATTTTCTCTGTGCTGTCGGAGGGTCTCAGCCCCACAAGAGGGTACATGGATTGTTCGCAAGTGTCTCTCAAGACAGTGACTCTGCTGCTGCTCCTTTCATCAGTCATGGCAATAAACTACAGATTTATACAGTCTTAGCTTGCTTGGTTGTGTCATAAAAATCTCTTTATCAATGGGCTGTCAAGAGTCTCTTGCCTCGCCCCTTGGTTTTAAAATTTAATAGTATAGCTCATTAAAACATCCAGAAACACTTGCTCTGGGCTTTACAGAGGTATATACATATTTTTGAGTATATCAAGCTATAACCCATTCCATTTGTGCACTTCCCTGTAGGTAATTTTTACTTCAGCAAAATCACTTTTTAGAAAGTCCATAAACAATAGGCTTTATTGTTATTTACTATTAACCAAAAAATTCTCAGTGATAACTATCTTTACACAAACTATTTTTACCTCTAGGTGGCAGCAAATATTAATCAAACTTGAACAAATCTGATGAAAAGAAAGAATTGGTAGCATTTTGGACCAAAAAAATGGGTGACTGTCTAAAGAAAGAATTGTGATAATATGAGTGAATTCTTTGTTTTCATGTGTTTTTTTGTGTGTGTGTGTGTGAGGAAGATCAGCCCTGAGCTAACATCCATGCTAATCCTCCTCTTTTTGCTGAGGAAGACCGGCTCTGAGCTAACATCTATTGCCAATCCTCCTCCTTTTTTTTTTCCCCCAAAGCCCCAGTAGATAGCTGTATGTCATAGCTGCACATCCTTCTAGTTGCTGTATGTGGGACACGACCTCAGCATGGCCGGAGAAGTTGTGCGTCGGTGCACACCTGGGATCCGAACCCGGACCGCCAGTAGAGGAGCGCGCGCACTTAACCGCTAAGCCACGGGGCCAGCCCTGTTTTCATGTGTTTTTAAAAAAGGAGTTATGTTAAATTATATTGTCTGAAGCTCTAAAATTATCTTCCATATTGCAAATAGAATAGAATTTCTCAATCACTAGCAATTTAAGTCTTTGAAAGGAATAAACAGAGGGTATTTGAGAACTCTCTGTACTTTCCATTCAGTTTTGCTGTGATCTAAAACTGCTCTAAAAAATAAAGTTTATTAATAAAAGAAAAAAAAACAAAAAAAAGAAATATAAAGGAGTACCTTGCTTAAAAAGATGGACATTTCTGGAAAAAGTTGAGTGTAAATTAAATTTCTATCATACTTTACCATTAACTTACCTCATAATTCAGGAGTTAACCCATTTTTATTTCTAGTGCAGACCTAAGTTTCTGAGTCATTTTCCAAGTATAAAACCATGAAATTTTAAGTATTTAATAGAACCTTGTGATCAATCCTTTTTTAAGTCAAAAGAACTATAAAGTAATGTTAATAGTCATTTTGCTAATTTATTTAACATAAGTTTGGATTTTTATATTTCATATTGTTTTAGCATGTAGATAATTTGGCTTGAATTTTTAGTGTTCATGTTGACATGCAGTGGTATTTTGCCACACTGTTAAGATTTTAATTTAATATATTCATTGCAATATATTTTCTCTTATTTGCTAGTAATATGGCTTTTTTAGTAGCTTTATTGAGATATAATTCACATACCATACAATTCAGCCATTTAAAGTATACAATTAGTGGTTTTTAGTATAGTCACAGTTTTGCAACCATCACTATATTGTAGCTTTATTGATTTACTTTTTGTAAATAGAAAAATCCGAATGGTATAAAAGAATTGGAAAACCTGGCTTACTAATCTTGGCTCTGCCCAGCTGTGAGCAAATCTTTGGGCCTCTAGCCTTTGAAATGCAAAAATTGCGCCATTCATTTTCTTATTCAAAAGACAACTGTTTCTTCTCTGTATATGCCAGAGGAATAAAATAACACCACATTGCTTGTCCTGGAAGAGCCCACAGTGCAACAGGTAGATAATTAATAAGTTTTCATCCAGCTCTAATGTTCATTGTTTCTTCTCAGTCCTCAAAGGGTGACCATTTAGAAAAATTAGGCTTTCTGGTCATTTGTAATGAAAACTTCTACGAAAGTGTCATTTGGTTAGTGGTTGAGTATTTCAAGACTAGGTAGGGCTGTGTTCTTTGTAACTGTAACTTCACTCTTTGCAATTCAAGTACTGTCTCCATGTGACCTGTATTATAGAGACCACATGTGACTTTCTCTTTTTTTCTATCTTGAAAGGTACTCACAAATCTCTTGAGCTGGGCTTTTGAAAGTCGCTTCAAGCGTTGCCCCTTCCTCTCTTCAGTAAAGACTTTCTCCTTGGCAGTAGTGCTAATGCTATTTATGCGGTTCAGGTCGGGGCATTCCCAGTAAGACACAAGCAGCTATTCACAAATCTGAGGGCTTTCTTTTTTTCTTAGGCCTCTCTGGCAGTGTCCCAAGAGTTCACTGGCTTTTCATTCTGAACAACAAATAACAGTGCTGCTGAGACAAGTTCCTAGTTCACCTCACACTGGAGAACCAGATCAGCACAGTAGCAGAGTCTTCTGAATTGACATTTTTCCTTTGAGTAAGGATGCTTTTATTTTCACTCTCTTAACCTTAAATAGCAGACTGCTTTTCTGCAACCTAAGTAGAACAGTTTTCTTGGAGAACAAGAGGCATTTCATTAAATAGGAAGATTTCCCCAAGCTCACGCTTTTCTTTGCATCTTTCATTTGTTATTGTCTCAAAATAGCTTCTCTTTTCATTGAGTTTCTGTAAAAGCCACCAAAAAAAAGAGAGGATGAAGAATTATTGAGCAGGACCTGGAGGTAAAGAGGCTTCACAGGCTTGTGGAAGGAGCTCTGGACAAATCAGGGACCTTTGTCCTCATCCAGTGTGCCACTGCATCTTGTGGGGAAATCTTTTAACCCTCGGTGCCTCAGATTCCCTGTCAGTAAGATGAGGAAGTTGCCCTCCTAGATCCATGATTCTGTATGGAATACAGGTTTGGGAAAGTTATTCAAGGAATAAACACAGGAGTTATTTTAGGATCCCACCATTTGTTTTAATCATCTTTCAAGATAAGAAGTTAACCAGAACAGACCCCTAACTGAATGCATGAGAATAATTCAAAATATTTAGAGCTGGATTTGCCAAGTATAAGGGTGTTACCCTGATTTTTGCCATCAACTCATTATGCAGCCTTGGGCAAGTCATGCTACTGGGCTGCTCCTTGGTTTTACTTTCTGCAGATGATTGCAATAATACTAAACTCACCCAAATACTGAAAGGCTTAATTAAGGACTAGTGAATCCTTGTAATTACAAAGGAGGAGGTAGTAATATTGAATAAAGTGGCTTACTTACCATATGAGAGGTTTTTATGTTATAAATAAATATTCACTTAGAAAAAAAGTAGGGACAAAAGTAAAGAATTTAGGTTCTTAAGCCTGATTTATAAAATAGTTATGTTTTATAACGTTGCTTTTTACAATTAAGAAAAAAAAGAAGAAACTATACTTTGAGATATACGTCATTCTCTTTCCTTGCTGTCTGATAGAATTTTAATTTGGAGTTTCTCCTAGTGTATGTGTCTTTTATGTGCCATCTTAATTTTGTCAGAAATTGTCTCTATTTGACAAATAAAAGGCAACTTAAGCCCTATTTTCTAGAATAGGAGGACAATTTGGTGACAGCACTAAATGGTTTAGATGTGGTGGATACATTTCAGATATATGGGAGTCCTTATTAGAGACTTCTAGACCCTTTCCTTCTTTAGAAAATCAGTCAGAAGCAGCATGATGGTTTAAAAAGATTACGGCGGGAGTGTCAATTGGCACAACCACTCTGAAGAGCAATTTGGCAATTCTACTTCCAAGTATTTACCTTAGAGCAGTGGTTCTCAAAATGTGCTCCCTGGACTAGCAGTATCAACATAACCTGGGAACTGGTAAGAAATGTACATTTTCAGACCTCACCCAGGCCTGCTGAATCAGGAACTCTGGAGGATAGGCCTACTAAGATGTTTTAACAAGCCCTCCAGGTGATTCCGATGCTCGCTAAAGGTGAGAACCTCTGGCCCAGAGAGACTCTTGCATTGTGCACCCAGCAACACACGAAGAAGCTCTCTTCAGCTAAGAGTTCATATGCAGTATCTCATTTAATCTTCCCAGCAATCTTATGAGCTTGATTCTAAACCCCATTTTACTGATAAAGAATCATGCCGTAGTCACAGAGCTAGAAGGAGATGGAGCTGGGACTTGAACACATTCTCTTAAGTACAGTGCAGTCTTTAAAACCGATAATCTCGGAGCAGACTAGAGCAATTTGTATTTTAATGGATTCGGGGCAAGTCAACAACAGCAGTTTCTGCTCTGTATTCAGGAGAAAAATCCTTTTTATTGATTAAGGCATTCACTTGTGCGTTAGGTACTTTACATTTATTATCTCATTCAGTCTTTATAACAATTCTTTGATGCGCGTCTGTTATCCACATTTTATAGATGAGGACTTAAGTTCAGAGAAGTCAAGTAATTTGCCCAGATTCACACAGCTAGTAAATACCTGGACTTGAGCCCATACCTGTCCCTAAAACCTATGCTCTTTGTGCTGTAGCTAATTTTCCTTAGTCAAATTCAAAATCAGTTCAAAATGGAGCATGAACTGCTCAGGTTATGTATGGATAAGAACAGAGGTGAGTTCTAAATAAAGAAGTGAAATGCCTTTGTCCACCATAAAATTAAGTGAAGAACAATGAGGTTATAAAATAAAAAAATATTAAATTTCCCAAAGGACATTTATTCCATTTCTGCTGACTTCTTTTACAAAACCCATGGAAAATTTCTTCATTTAAGAGAAATATTTAGGGGCTGGCCCGGTGGCACAAGTAGTTAAGTGCACGTGCTCTGCTACGGCGGCCCCCCGGGCCGGTTCGCCGGTTCGGATCCCGGCCGCGCACCGATGCACTGCTTGGCAAGCCATGCTGTGGCAGCATCCCATATAAAGTGGAGGAAGATGGGCACGGATGTTAGCTCAGGGCCAGTCTTCCTCAGCAAAAAGAGGAGAATTGGCAGATGTTAGCTCAGGGCTGATACTCCTCACACACACACAAAAAAAGAAATATTTATTTTGTTTTCTGTATCATGATTTTTCTAATTTTGGCATAAAACAGGAAACTCTGGGGTTGCTTATCAGAATAATAATTATTTCATATCAACTGGCCTAATACTCCAAGATCTTCAGGGCTAAAGGTTTGGGACATCTCCAGTGCATGTGTAAACACATAGCTTGACCAATATTCTGCTTCTGGAATTTTTCTTCTGAATGTTCTGCTTTTTTCAGGTAAAAATCATAGCAATGAGTGAGAATGTTGCTCTGAGGTCAGCCCTTGATAAAAATCTGAAGAGTGCTGTGACGGCTGCTTTCCTTATGCTCCCCGAAAGCTTTTCTGAAGAAGACCTCTTCATCGAGATCGCCGGGCTCTCCTATTCAGGTTAGTACATTTGATGCCCATATCTTCTGCAAGAAGGAGATCTGTTGTTTGAAAATCCTGCAAACATCCTGCCGCCTCACCCTGCACTGGAGCTACAGCAACCGTAGTTCTGAATCCCATCACTTCCTGTGTAGGTTATTGCAGGAACCTTGTGATTTGCCTCCTTGCCTCCAAGGTCTCTTCCTTTCCACATCTGTACATAGATTACCCCAGGGTAGTCTTTTTATTGTTGTTGTTAATTTTTATTTTGAAACAATTTCAAACTTACAGTAAAGTTTCCGTAATAATAAGACAACTCTCATATACCCTTTCTCCAGATTTACCAATTTCAACATTTCATCACATTTGTTTTAGTATTCTTTCTGTATCGGTGGTTTTCAAGCTTTAGTGTGCATCAGAATCCCCTGGAGGCTTGGTAAAACAGACTACTGGGCCTACCCCCAGACAACTGATTTAGTAGGTCTGGGGTGGGGCCCCAAAATTTATATTTCTAGGAGGTTGCTGGGTGATGCTGATGATCCTCCAGGGATCCCACTTTGAGAACCACTGCTCTCCTTGTATGTGTAAAAACACTGTATTATGTATTTTTTTCTGGACTATTTGAGAGTAGGTCACACATAGCATGTCCCCTTTAGACAATATTCTTCTGTATGTTTCCTAAGAACAAGGACATTCTCTTACATAACCGCAGTACAGTATCCAATTCAGGAAGTTTAACATCAATACAGTGTTTTTATCGAATTGATGATCCATTTTCCAAATTATTGTCCCAATAATGTCCTTTATAGTATTTGTTTCCCTCAAGTACATGGTCCAGTCAAGGATCATGTATTGTATTTAGATGCCGTGTCTCTTTTCTCTTGTAATCTGGAACGCTTCCTTTGTCTTATATGACATTCACATTTTTGAAGTCTACAGACCAGTGACGTTAGCATCCTGATAAGCAGGGTCTTCTCCCTTCTAAGCAGTCTTTGGGGAGACATTTGAAGATCATGCAAATGTATTGCTTCTTATCAAACTTTCCCTCCTAAGGTTGAGCATCCATTAATGATTCTTGCTTGAACCGGTCTGACTATGATGGTTACAAGATGGTGACCTTCCAACTCTCTCTTCCTCCACATTAAGGAAAAGCTTTCCCTTCTTCCCCATTCATGTATTTATTTATCTAAAGATTAACTTTGTTTCCCTTTCCCCTTAAATCAGTTGTGTTCCTCAGAGATGTCAGGGGCCCCCTCCAAGGGCGAGGAGAAAGCTGAGAGGATAGAGCCCCTGCCTCACCCTTGCTGCAACCAGAGGAGTGCTTGCTGATCTGTTCAATATGTTAAGGATCCATGTAAAATTTCATTTACAAAAAAGTAGTCTGCTACTTAAAAAATAGTTTGAAAACCACTATCTTAAATAATTATCCTCTTTCCCAACTTTTAAGTGTGAGTCGAACTCTATGCTCAAAATATTGCAAAAGCAGTTTACTCATTTTCTGAATCTCTGTACAGATAAGATTTCATGGAAATGTAATGCTGAAAGAGACCTTAAAGGTCTTGTTCTTCAGTATTTCCCAAAATGCAGCTAGCATAACCACAGCTGTAATTGCAACACTGGGGAGAAAGGAAGTGGAATAACCTCAGTCTTTGGTTGCTTCCAGCTTCACATGGCAACATCCCTGCCTTTCAGCAAAGGGTGGAGGGGCAAAGAGTGGTGTGGCTGTGTACCAGAATGAATGGGCCTGCATGCGGCATGTGGGAAAAGGGGGTCTCTTTGTTAGGGTCATTCCCTCCCCACACTCCCCTGTGGAAAAAGATGGATGGGAGCCTTTTATTGACTTTGTGGGAGAAGATGCCGGACTCTTCTCTACTTTGCCCGCACCACTACCACTTGTCTGTTTTTTCCCGCGTAATCAACATCAGCATAGTGTTAGGTGGAGTCTAGGAGTTCTCTATAAATTCTGAACATTGATTAAAGAAGTTTATTGACTCACATAACTGCTTTTACCTATTTTCAGACCTTAAGTTAGCATTCAAGGTGCTATCAATCTTTAGCTGATTTTTGCTTTGCCTCCTGGAAGGACTACGTTTTATATTCCTCGTTTAGCCTGGGCTGTGAGGCATGCACAAATTGTTCAGTAAATACTTGCTGACTCATAACAGAATCATCCCCTGTTTAGTTTCTTTTATAATATTTATTAAGGGCTGCTGTATAGTAACACAGTACCAGACGCAGATAAGTAGGTAAGTAGGTAGGTGCGTAGATAGATAGATCGTTTATTCCATCATTGAATCCTCGCACAACAGCCCTATTTATTCAACAGATATTTATTGTGTGCCTTCCACATGCCACACTGTGCTAGGCCCTAGGTGTACCCTAGTGAGCAGGACACGAGTGAAACTCCTCGTGGAGTTTATCTTCTTTTAGGAGAGTCAGACAATAAAGAAGCAATAAAGTAATTTCAGGGCTGTGAAGAGAAGAAAATGAATCAAGATGAGGGCAGGGCTGTCTTTACAATGGATAGACAGGAAGGGCCCTCTGAGGTGATGATAGCTGAGGTAAGATCTAAATAGTGATACGGAGTCAGCCCTGGGCTGTTGGGAGAAGAGCAGTCAGAGAAAGTGAGTTGCTCCCTAAGAGCCCAGTTTCAGACCTTGGTGTGTCTGACTCCAGCTTTCTCAGCCTCCAGTCTCTCCCATTTCTCATCTAGTCTCCTCTTGTATTCTTGCCATTAGGTTTTTTTATTGCTTAACCCTGATTTGGATCTGAGAATTTGGCCAAGTATCCTACATTACTCATTTCAGTGAGGTTGGCTTCTTTTTACTGCAAAACTTAGAACACAGTACTTGGCAAATCCTCTCTAGAGGGAACTGATTCCAACTCTGTGCAGTCCCTAGCTCATGAATGAGACATTTTCCAAAACGTCTTCTATAAGCCGGTTGTTTAGAACTGGAAACATATTTTCCCATTGAAACAACGTTATGCATGATGGTGTTCCTAAGGCAGGACACGGTATAATTAATGGTTACCTAGTCCATAATATGATGGAACTAGACTGGAATAGTGAGGCCAGGGAAGGATCTAGGCCCTGCAGGTGAATATCTTTCCTAGGAATGAGACTTGCCCCAGGTGATGTGTTGATAAGGCAAGCTTTTCCTCCTGCCTTTCCTAGGCTTCTGAGAACCCAGTATCCGAACTGATGGGCTTCTATGCCTTTGACAAACCACCCAAACCTCCCAAGCTCTCAGAATATTCCAAACTTCAAATTATCCACCAATCTCATTTTCATTTACTTTGACATTTATTTTCCACCTATTTCTAGTTGAGAGATAATATGCTGTCCTTAACCTGTGAAGTTCAACATTTCTCCCTGGAAGGGTGGGGAGAGGGGAGGGAGGGACAGAGAAAGCACTGTCTCTCCGTGTTATTGGACAAGTGCCTGCCAGTAATTACTGGCAGAGGCAAGATCTATCGGTATTACTAATAGTGATAATAACCCCTTACGTTTTATGTAGTATTTAAGGCTCACGTTGACTGCCCTGGGTCAGTATTTATGGCATTACTTGTTGTAAAGGATGGTGAGAAAGGAGTAGGTGGAAGATGAGAGCCTGCAAAATTGGGGAGGAGCAAAGCTTTTCTAATTCTTCAGTTATTCTTAGAAGTCAACATTTAAGTAAGCAGAAAAGGAAAGCCAAATGAACTTTAAAGGGTCACCTTGAACTTTCTTATGTAAATACAAACTATTAACATGATTAATTTTAGGTAATGAGCCTGGTTTAACATTTATCAAGTGAATCAGCATCCCATACCTTTTAAAGAATTGAAGATGTAATTTCTGCTCTGAGGAACTTCACATTAACAAACACATGCAGTCACGGTGAGTCAGTGGTAGACTTAAAACCAGCAGCTGTGGAAAAGGCAGGGAGTGTGAAAGAGCATGGCCTGTTTAGGGAAGAAGGAGTAGACTGATGGGACTGAAGTTCATGGCTTTTGGCGGAAGAAATAGCATTTATTATTGTGTGCCAGAAACAACTCGCAATACTTTTGATGTGATAACTGGTTTTGTTATCCTTGTGACAACCCTTTGATTCAGGTGCTGTATTATTGCCCCATTTTACAGGTGAGAAAACTGAGGCCCAGAGCAATTACCGGTCTAAGGTTACTTGTCCAGCATGTTGGTAGGTAGTGGAGCTGGAATTTTAGCCCACACTTTTAACCATTTAACTTCACTGCCTGTGGTATTTTGGAGAAGAGGTTAGACCCAGGCCAGGTTGAGTAGGGCATTGAATACAAACTTAAAAGATATTGGAATTTGACAACCTGTACACAGCTAGGAGCCATAGAAGGTATCAAGCATGCCAGATGGTCTGAGATTTGTTGTTGTAGAGAAATAATTTTGCCAGCACTGTGCAGGAGGCAGAGAGACCAAAAACAGAAAAGTTTTATTCATTCAGCAGATAATTACGGGTCTCCTATGCCGAGCACTCTTCTAAGCCCCCAGCATCATACTTCATGGATAGTTGGTGCTCAGAAAATGATTGCTGTTGTGACTTATTACTAGTATCATGTATTATTGTTGGCTACATAGGTTTTCCTCAGGTTGAGACACCATTATTTGTTCATTCTTTCAGTGATTGGTGGACACTCAGGTTGGCTTCCTGTATCACTGTATTGTTTATGACAGTGCTATGAAATTCTGTGGACAAATTACTTTGGTAGGGAGAAGGGGGAGAAGGGTGGTACTAACTCCCTTGAACATATTCTCTAAAATGGAATTATGTTGTCAGTTATAAAAATTAAAAAACTTGTTACATGTTGACAAATAACTCTTGTCAAAATTAGCAGAATACTTATATCAGGTAGATTGAAACTTGACAGCCCAGATTCATTTGGCCCTTTACGGTCCTTAAGGAGTGCAAAACACCTTCCAGCACTCTCCTGTAAGAGAGAGAATAGGTTTCTTTCAGTGCCAGACTGTCTGAACACAGGCTCAGCTCCTTCTAGGAATAAGACAAAGCAGTGAGGAAGTTGCCAGTTGAGTGATTCTTGGAGAAAAAAATTAGAAATGGGTGCCAGCACTCCAAAGTGTGAGTAAAGTTCTCCATTTCTGGATCCTGGGAAAAGCTAGTAAAGAAACGTTTTCTCTGGGTGAGAGCTCTTAAGATTCATTCCATGACAGTCACACCGTCTGAAACCTTACGGTGTCATTGGGAGACCTACCTGTTGGGTGTTGACTGTTTGAGGAATCTGGAAGCATTTCTCTGTGCTTGGCATGCTTGGGCTTTTGCTGAAGCCTTCGTTGGAACTCTTTGTACTCAGTAGTCAATTGCTAATTTCTGAGAATGCAGCACTTTTGAAGGGATATTATCAATAATATCTAATGTTTAAGGATTACTGACTGTGTGTCAGATATTGTTTTAAGTGTTTTACAGGTATTTTCTCAATTAATCCCTGAGACTTATAAACTAGTTACTATTATTTCTTCCATTTTACATTGGAGGATACCGAAGACCAGAGAAGTTAAGTAGCTTGTCCTGGGTTGCATAGCTTGTAAGTGCCAAGCTAGGATTTGAACACAGGCATCTGGTTCTAGAACCTTTGCTCTTAACCCTTCACTGTTCTACCAAGGGTCTGTCTGTTGTGGCAGGTGACATTCCTGGTTCTCCCCTGGGACCCTCTTCCCCCAGGGATCCACGTGGCTCACCACGCACCCCCCCCCCCCAACTCCCTGTCATCTTTCTCTGCTTGTGTTTTCTCCATAGCTCTTTCTACCATCTGAAATAGTATTTATTTTATTTGTTTGTTGGTTTGTTTGTCTTTGGTTTTGGTTCCACTGCTGAAATGCGGAGGGCAGGAATTTTTGTCTTCTTTTGCTCCCTCTACCCCAATGCTGACAGTAGTACGTAACACGTACTAGGTGCTCCGTAAATACTTAGGAATGAATGGATGAGTGGTTGTGGTACTGGTTCCTTCCTGAACCAAAATTGTAAAGCTGATTCCTCCCATCCCTCCCTTCACCCATCCATTTTGTGTTCTCTAAAGTGTGGAAAAGAAAAAGTGATTCAAATTTATATCACCAAGTGCATCAGCCATTTATTCTCATCTCATTCTCTTCCACATGTTAGTGAGTGTGATATGGTGTCTTTTCTGCAGCCATGGAGATATTTTTGAGGATGCATTTTAAATGGTGCATTAGACTGCCTCCTAGAAATACTGTCTTAGTCATTTTTGTTAAAATAAATATTATTTTGTCCACATGCAAAAGAATGAAGTTGGACCCCTAACACACACCATACAAAAAATTAACTCAAAATGGATCATGGATGTAAGAGCTAAACGTATAAAACTCTTAGAAGAGTGACTTTGGGTTAAGCAATGGTTTCTTAAATTATACCCAAAGCACAACAACAAAAGAAAAAATAGATTAATGGGACTATATACAAATTAAACTTTTGGGGCCAGCCCGGAGGCGCAAGCGGTTAAGTGCGTGTACTCCGCTGCGGCGGCCTGGGGTTCGCCAGTTCGGATCCCGGGCGTGCACCGACACACCGCTTGTCAAGCCCTGCTGTGGCAGCGTCCCATATAAAGTGGAGGAAGATGGGCACGCATGTTAGCCCAGGGCCGGTCTTCCTCAGCAAAAAGAGGAGGATTGGCAGATGTTAGCTCAGAGCCGATCTTCCTCACAAAAAAAAAAAATAAATAAACTTTTGTGTTGCAAACAACACCTCAAGAAAGTGAAAAGGCAGTCAACAAAATGAGAGAAAATATTTACAATTCATATATCTGATAAGGGACTAGTATCTAGAATATATAAAGAATTATTGGAATGCAATAAAAAGACAAATAGCCTAATTTTAGAAATGGGCAAAGGACTTGAGTAGACATTTCTTCAAAAAAGGTGTACAAATGGCCAATAAGCACATGAAATGATGCTTATCATCATTAGTCATTAGGGAAATGCCGCTCAAAACCACAGAGAACCACTTCACACCCACTATGGTGGCTGTAATCACAAAGACGAGAACAAACGTTAACAAGGATGTAGAGAAATTGAAACCCTCATATATTGCTGGTGGGAATGTAAAATGGTGCAACCACTTAGGAAAACAGTCTGACAGTTCCTCGAAATGTTAAACATGGAGTTACCATTTGACCCAGCAATTCCACTCCTAGGTATCTACCCAAGAGAAAGGAGAATGTATGGTCACATAAAAACTCATACACAAATGTTCATATCAGCGTTATTCATAATAAATAGCCAGGGGCTGGCCCCGTGGCCTAGTGGTTAAGTTTGCATGCTCCACTTTGGTGGCCTGGGGTTCGCCGGTTCGGAACCCCGGGCGCACACTCACACACTGCTTGTAGGGCCATGCTGTGGCGGCGTCCCATATAAAGTACAGGAAAATGGGCACGGATGTTAGCTCAGGGCCAATCTTCCTCAGCAAAAAGAGGAGAATTGGCATCAGATGTTAGCTCAGTGCTGATCTTCCTCACACACACACACAAAAAAAGTGGAAACAACCCAAATGTCCATCAAAGGAATGTGTAAATAAAATGTGGTACATCCATACAATGGAATTTTATTTAGCCGTAGTACAGATAACAACATGATGAAGTCTGAAAACATTATGCTAAGTCATAAAAGACCATATATTGTACAATTCCATGTGTATAAAATGTTCAGAATAAGCAAATCTATGGAGACAGAAAGTAGATTAGTCTTTGCCTAGGGCTAGGGGTGGCAGGATGGAGGGAGATGGGAAGTGAATGCTAATAGGTACAGGATTTCTTTTAGGGAGGCTTAAGTGTTCTAAAATTAGATGGTTGCATAACCCTGTAAATACACTAAAAAACATTGAATATACTTTACATGGGTGAATTGTATGGTATATGAGTTATATCTCAAAAAAAGCTGTTAAAAATGACTATTATTTTGCCATATCAACATCCAGTTTGGGCTACTGTTCTTAAACACTACCACATAAGAAATACCCACTTCTGTAACCTGCACTGAAATGATCTGTTTTCATGTCACTTGCTGCCTGAGGTGGGGCCTATATCTTTGTATCTCCATTGTCTAGCACAGCTCTTAGAACGTAGTAGCCACCCAAGTATTTATTGAACTGAAATGACAGCATTATTTCAGTTAGTTTAAGAGGGGAAGAGTTAGCCAGTCATCGTCTTCAAAGACTCAGGCTTCCTGTACCCTCCATCTTTTGCCCATCCCATCTGCTTTACTGTTTACAAAGCATTCTTTAATACTTTACTCGTTTCAATCTAAAAGCAACCTTGTGGGGTTAGTATGATTGTTACAGCTGTTTTACAGATAAGGAAACTGACTCAGAAAGGTTAAGTAACTCAGCCTAGGACATTGCCAGACTTGAAAGCCTTTCCACTGACTGTGCATCCCCTCACATCCCCGTGTTCATAATAAGGTCCCTGACCACTGGTGGCGTGCCAGAATCACAGAACAGGCCAACTACAGATAGTTTCCAAGCCTCTGAGTTTGTGTCATTTCAAAGTCAAGAGAAATTACCCTTTTGGTTACCCATTGTATTAGATTGGCGGTTCTCTGGCTTGAGCAGTCAAGAATTAAATCCATCAGTAGAGGCATAAAATAAAAGTCACCAGTTGCTTTTTCTCAATCCCTGTGTTTTTTTGCAAACTTGTCTCTGGAGGTAAGAAAAATTCATTGTTATGATCAGTTGCTGGTTCATGCTGTGCCCACGATTTTATTCATTTTGTTCTGAAGAAAAGGGTAATAAGCCCATTTGCTTGCTATTCCCTGTGGCTGAGCTGGTCTACTGCATAGCAGTTGGAGAAATTCAATTCAGCAGACATTTATTGATGTGCCTTCCGTGTGCCACGCAGTGCACAGGAGCTGGGCATGCAGAGGTGAATAAGTCCGAGTCCTTGTTCTCGGAGAGTCTCGGAGAGAGACTCGGAGGTCTGCAGGTCCTTCAATCGTGGCTTGTTCTTTTGGGGAGGATTTGGATTGGTTTGCTTTTACATTTTGGTAAAATACAGTCCCTCTCTCATAAAGTTACTATCTAAAATATAAGAACATTTTGTTTGTTGAATGTATAGAAAGAGGAGAAATGACCCAAATATTTAGACCAACAGTGCTGCAAACTGATCTTTCACTTCAGAGCCAGCCAGGTTTGATTCTGAGTTGGATGACATTTCATCCTTTCAGGGATTCATGGAATCCATTTATAGGCTCTAAATAAAAGCGTCAGGATTTACTCAACTGAAAGTTAACCCAGCTGCCTCTCCATTCAAATTTGCCAAGACATCATGTCTATGCTCCCTGTGAATTTATTTAAAATGCTGGAAGTAATATGCCACTATTACAGAAGTGAGGAAAATGACAAAGTAGAGTAAAACTAGTCACCTACAAGGTCACTACCCTGATGCTGAGAGAGTGGCTGGACCTTGGGCAGGTTATCTTTGCACCTCATCTCATCTGTAAAATTGGGAATCATTAGTACCTTCTTTATGAGGCTTTGCCAGCACTAAACGAGATAACAGATGTAAAGCACACACACATAAAAAAGGCACAATAAGTGTGTATCTTATTAGAGCAAAAAATAACCTTTTTTTTTTTTCTTGTGAGGAAGCTCAGCCCTGAGCTAATATCCGATGCCAATCCTCCTCTTTTTGCTGAGGAAGATTGGCTCTGGGCTAACACGTGTGCCCATCTTCCTCTACTTTATATTGGACGCCGCCACAGCATGGCTTGACAAGCTGTGCATTGGTGCGTGCCTGGGATCCGAACCGGCGAGCCCTGGGCCACCGAATTGGAGCACAAGCATTTAACTGCTGTGCCACCAGGCTGGCCCCAATAACCATTTTTATATAGTCCCTTTGTCTTGTTTTTCCTGTTTTTTTACAAAGTTGTTTTCTTGTTGTACTTTTGTATCCTGGTTTCTTAACTATACATTATTCTATGATCATTTTCTGTCTTGCTGTGTGTGATTACTATAATTTTTAATGGTTGCACACTATTCTTACACACTGTGGTAGAGTATGGGTGTACCATCCTAGCTTATCCATTCCCCTACTGTTGGACATTTGGGTTGCTTCCAATATTTCAGTATTATAAATAGTGTTTAAGTGAACAGTTGTATGTGTGTACTGTATTCATTTACTTCCTGGGAAATCTTAGGCAGTTACTTCATCTCTGTGTCTTTGTTGCCTTGATGCTAAATGGGGATAGGATAGTCTCTACCTGAGAGGATGGTTGTGTGGACTAAATGAGGTAATATGACAGAGCACTTGGGAAGTGCCTGGCACTTACCAGATGCTCAGTGAACGTTGCCTCTTCACCTCTGTTTGGGTTTGTTTTTTCGGGCTTCTCTCCAGGGATGAAGTTTCTTCATTCCCTGCTTTCCAGAAGGATTTTAACAGTTAATGATGTCAACAGGGGCCGACTGGGTGGTGCAGTGGTTAAGTGCGCGTGCTCCACTGTGGTGGCCCGGGGTTCACCGGTTCGGATCCTGGGCACGCACCAACACACCGCTTGTCAAGCCATGCTGTGGCAGCATCCCATATAAAGTGGAGGAAGATGGGCATGGATGTTAGCCCAGGGCCAGTCTTCCTCAGCAAAAAGAGGAGGATTGGCAGATGTTAGCTCAGGGCCGATCTTCCTCACACACGCACACACACACACAAATGATGTCAACAGCGTTATGTGCAAGGACCAATTTCTCTACACCCTCACTAGCAGTCATCCCAGGGTGTAACTATGGAACTCTCCCTTTAAAATAAGAGTGAAACAATAAGTTCATCCATATTTGAGCAGCTTGTTATGACTGGGACTCACTTCTGCTCACTGCCAGAACAGCTGGACCTTGTGTCAACAAAGGTTGGGTGTTCCAGGGGCTGTTTTTTTGTGTGTGTGTGTGTGAGGAAGATCAGCCCTGAGCTAACATCCATGCTAATCCTCCTCTTTTTGCTGAGGAAGACTGGCCCTGAGCTAACATCTATTGCCAGTCCTCCTCCTTTTTTTCCCTTTTTCTCCCCAAAGCCCCAGTAGATAGTTGTATGTCATAGTTGTACATCCTTCTAGTTGCTGTGTGTGGGACGCCGTCTCAGCATGGCCGGACAAAGCAGTGTGTAGGTGCGCGCCCAGGATCTGAACCCAGGCCGCCAGCAGCGGAGCGCGCACACTTAACTGCTAAGCCATGGGGCCGGCACCCCTCCAGGGGCTGTTTTTAAGCCCCTGTTTCTGAAGTTGCAGTCCCCAGCTGCTTTCCACCAAATTGTGTATAAGTTGGTCCTTGGAAGTTTAAGAACCCAGGGTAGTTTATTCCTTGTTGAAGTGCATACTTTTGAGTATCTTTTTGTTTTTCCAGAACAATCCAACAGTTTGTTCTGGGAAAATCTGTTGTAGCAGGTAATAATCTGAGTGATCCCTTCCCCCCTCCAGAGAAAAGAAATCAGCAAGGGTAACCATGTGTCCTGGATTGCCCAGTTTATACTTTTCTTGGTGTAATTATTCGTAGTGCCCCCTTCACCCTCAAAAGTGACCGAGTTTGGATGATAAATTGTATTGTCACCTTGTCCCAGGGCATTCTTCAGCAGCTGGGGTATCTGCCTACACTTGCCACCTCACTACTCCCTGGACCACTTTCTGTCTGTCCAACAAAGCTTTCAGCCACATTGCTGTCCCCAGGCTTCACCTGGGAGTTCCTCACACAGGCCCAGCCTCTTGTGAATTAACATTAACACAATAGGCATTCACTCTAGTTTTCTCACTCTTTTCCCCTCATATCTTGCTGATGATTGTCAGTGGCAAAGGCAAGGCAGGGCACTTTAAATTTGTTTCAAAAGTTGCTCTTTGTCATTCAGAATTATTTATTTTGCAGCTCAATTCATCCCACAGGCAAACCTAAAGTTCCCTCATTTCTCACCATTTGCAGTTTTTAAAATTATATCTGCTTTCAAGTTCATCTTAAATGTAAACCTCTTCTTATGTAAACCTCTTCTTCCTAGGACCTTTAACACTAATTGCTCTTGTCCTTATCAAATATAATAAGGTTGTTTATATTCATAAAGCGCCTCAAAAGCCCTCATGCAAACACAGCAGGCAGGGCCAAGCTGAGGAAGCAGTAGCAAGGACACGCCCAAGATGATACACACAACCCCATCTCTGTGATTGGTCGCAGACAGAGTTTTGGTCACAGGATGAAAGTTTATAAATACAGAAGCTTCTGCATTGGAAAAACAAACACAAATTAGTTTCTCAGTGAGGATTATCTTTTGTAGGTAGGTAACAATATTTTAACTGACATAAGAGACTTTGTAATTAAGAGGCTCTCTTTCCCCCCAAACAAGTTCCTGCATTCCTTGGGTAATGTCTTCACGGTTTTAGTGAGGAAAAACAACTGTCTTGAATGAGGGATGCTGCCAGGTGCAACTAGTGCAGGAATCAGTGTGGGGGCTGTAGTTCACAGATCAGAATGTGGATTCTCAATGGAAAATTTGTTTTCCCGTTTGTTTTAACCAGGTGACTTTCGGATGGTGGTTGGAGAGGATAAGACAAAAGTGTTGAATATTGTGAAGCCCAACATAGCCCACTTTCGTGAGCTCTATGGCAACATACTGCAGGAGAATCCCCAAGTGGTGTATAAAATCCAGCAAGGCCGACTGGAGGTAAACTCTATGTGAAAAATAAAATGTATGTCGTTTCTAAGGCAGGAGCTATTTTAAGGGAAAAAGTAGAGGTAGAGCGGTAGGACTAGTGTGATAATATTTATATTTTAAAAAGTAAGTTTTGGGGGCCGGCCTGGTGGTATAGTGGTTAAATTCACGTCCTCTGCTTCGGGGGCCCGAGGTTCGCCGGTTCAGATCCCAGGTGCGAACCTACACACCGCTCATCAAGCCATGCTGTGGCGGGGTCCCACATACAAAATAGAGGAAGATTGGCACAGATATTAGCTCAGGGACAATCTTCCTTAATCAAAAAGAGGAGAATTGGCAACAGATGTTAGCTCACGGCCAGTCTTCCTCACCAAAAAAAAAAAAGGTAAGTTTTGTATATAAACATATTCTTCTCTATATTTGGAATAATGCTAAAAGGTAACGCAAGAGACTAGTAATAGGAGGCTGCCTTTGGAGAAGGGAACCACGGGCTGACGTGGGAGAGGGACTTGTCTTCACCATGTATGTCTTTTTTGCCATTTGAAATTCTTACTATGCATATTAATTACCAATCAGAAACAAGTGAAAATAAACTCTCAGATTACCTTCTTTCCATCCCCAATCCCATTTGCCTCCCCAGAGGTAACCTTATTGACGGTGTGGCATATATTTTTCCAGGTCTTTTTGCATACATTTTTGTATGTGTTTGTTCATATAAACAGGTATGAAGCAGTTGAGTCTTTTTTGTTTGGTTTTGTTTTACGTAAATGAACTCATACATGTTATTCTGAAGTTTGTTTTTTCCCCACTTGTATGTTTGTCATGTCTTGGAACTTTTCTTTTGATATATCAAATAAAACTTTCTTTCAAGGTATTTTAAAAAATAATATTATTAAATATTTGAAAATAAAAATCAAAGAACCTTTCCTTTTTGAGAAAAGTAATTCTGATTTAAGATTTTTTTAAACTATAGAAACCACAGTTTTTTATCTTGAACATAAAGAACACTGTATTTTATTTTTTTTTATGCTCTTCCTCTTCCACATAATAGGGACAACTTATGTTATATTGAATGACAAATTAATGGAATTTCTAGAACTGAAAGGAAACTTTAAAAAATAGGAATTATTTTAAACGTAAGAGTGGAGAATAACATGAATGCCCAGAATACCCACCAACCCAGTCTGACAGATTTTGCAATGTTTGCTTCAGATTGAGGTTTTTCGTTTTAAATTTTTGCTTTTCTCAAAGTAACGCGTTCATATGGTTTAAAAACCAAGTGGTTCCTCAAGGTTTATAACAAGAAGTAGAGTTGCCTGCTATTCACCTTCCTACTTCTCAGCCCTACTTTCCAGAGGCAGCTGCTTTCATCTCGTTAGCTGATTCTTCTGATATTTACCTCCAATTTCTAAATACAGTCATGTGCTGCATAGCAACGTTTCAGTCAACGACAGACCACTTATACGACGGTGGTCCCATAAAATTAGTACCAGGTAGCCTAGGTGTGCAGTAGGCTATACCATCTAGGTTTGTGTAAGTACACCCTAGGATGTTGGCATAACGACGAAATCGTGTAAACGACACATTTCTCAGAACATATCCCCGTTGTTAAGCAATGCATGACTGTGATATGATTTAACTGTTATTTCTTGACTTTTGCCTTATGCTTTATTTTTGTCATCCTTCTATGGAAGATGAGGATTTTTTACTCTCTTATGCCACCCCCATCAATGCACACACATGCGTGCGCACACTTACAGACTTCCCCTGCCACGTTACCCCCTCTTGTTCCACATGTTATTTCATAATTTTTGGTTAGGTTAATATTCAATATTTACTTTATTATGACAACTTACTTTGTTTTCATTGCTGAGATACACTACTATGAAATTCCCTTTCCTGTACAACTTTGTTTTTCTTGGAGTTGTCTGATTTTTTTCACTTGCTTGGTTTTCTGCATACCTGTAGCTAAGTCATCCTCAAACTTTCTTACAAACCTGTAAAATTTCTCCCATTGTAGACAAAGACACCAGGTATTTTCTCTGTTTCTTGCTTTTCTTGGGGACGTTCTTCCTGGAGCCCTGTGTCCCCTGTTCCTTTCTGCCTGGTTGTTTTCTAGGCTGCTGCACAGCTCTTCTCCTGGAACTTCCTTTCATTATCACCCTGAGAATTTCTTTTGCCTCTCTGCTTTGCTAGTTTTTGGTTTTCTGGATCTTTTCCTCTTTCACAGTTTACACTTTAATTTTTATGTAGTATATACCTTTTAGTACCTTCCTAACACAGGTTTCGAAGGAGGTAAATTTTCTGAGACCATGTAAATCTGAAAATTCTACCCTCGTACTGATTGATGGTTTGGGCTAGATATCACATTCTGGGTTGGAGATAATTTTCCCTCAGAGTTTTTAAGTCACAGCTTCATTTCTTCTAGTTTCTAGTGTTGCATTAAGAAGTCCAATGACATTCAGATTCCCTACCCTTTGGATGTGACATTTTTATTTCTCTGACAGTGCTTAAGATCTTTTCCTTTTTCCAGTATCCTTAAATTTCTTGATGATTTGCCTTTGTCTTTGTCTCTGTCTGTTTTTCATTTATTATTCTGGCACTTCATGAGCCTTTTCAGTCTGGAAATTCGTCAACCTCAGCTCAGGGAAGTTTTCTTTTATTATTTCTGTAATAATTTCTTCATATCCATTTTCTTAGTTTGTTCTTTCTGGAACTCCTGTTAGTTGGTTATTGGACTTCCTGGTTCGATTGGTTTTATCTTTTTTCTTTTTCTCTTTCCTGTTTCTTTAGTTTTTTTGTTCTGCTTTCCAGGGGAATTTTTCAAATTGATTTTCTAACACTTCTATTGAATTTTTAATTTCCTCTGAATGTTCTTTTTTATAGCATCCTATTCTTGTTTTATGAATGGATTATCTTTCTTCATCTCTTTAATGATCTTTATTATAATTTTTGAAGTTTTTTTTTTTGCTCTCTACATTGTTTCTATTTCTCTTATTCCTTTTTTCTGTTGATTCACTCTCATCTGTTAGGTTAGAGGCTTTCCTCAAATATTTGGATGTCCTTTGTGGCTTGTTTTTAAAGAGCAAGGCACTTTTAAAGATGCAGACTGGGGCCGGCCCTGTGGCTTAGCGGTTAAGTGTGCGCGCTCCGCTGCTGGCGGCCTGGGTTCGGATCCTGGGCGCTCACCAACGCACTGCTTGTCAGGCCATGCTGTGGCAGCATCCCATATAAAAAGTGGAGGAAGATGGGCACGGATGTTAGCCCACGGCCAGTCTTCCTCAGCAAAAAGAGGAGGATTGGCATGGATGTTAGCTCAGGGCCAGTCTTCCTCACAAAAAAATAAAAAATAAAAAAAATAAAAATGCAGACTGGAAGTTCTTTTTTTTTTTTTTAATTTTTTGTTTATTGCAGTAACATTGGTTTACAACATTGTAAAAATTTCAGGTGTACATCACTACACCTCCACTTCTGCACAGATTACATCATGTTCACCACCAAAACACCAACTACAACCCATCACCACACACATGTACCGAACCATCCCCTTCACCCCCCTCCCTCCCCACCTCCCTCCCGGCAACCACCGATCCAATCTCTGTCTCTGTGTGTTTGTTTATTGTTGTTATTATCTACTACTTAATGAAGGAAATCATACGGTATTTGACCTTCTCCCTCTGACTTATTTCACTTTGCATAATACCCTCAATGTCCATCCATGTTGTCACAAATGGCTGGATTTCATCGTTTCTTATGGCTGAGTAGTATTCCATTGTGTATATATACCACATCTTCTTTATCCATTCGTCCTTTGATGGGCACTTAGGTTGCTTCCAAGTCTTGGCTATTGTGAACAACGCTGCAATGAACACAGGGGTGCATGTATCTTTACGCATTGGTGTTTTCAAGTTCTTTGGATAAATACCCAGTAGTGGAATAGCTGGATCGTATGGTAGTTCTATCCTTGATTTTTTGAGGACTCTCCATACTGTTTTCCATAGTGGCTGTACCAGTTTGCACTCCCACCAGCAGTAAACACATGCTTTCAGGCAAAAATTCCAGTGCATTCTTTTCCTCAAGAGAAAGCAATGGAAAATACTATTTTCTAATTCCTCATATTACTCAAGCCATTTTGGCATCTCTAAAATTCCTGGAAGTTTCACAGGTAAAACCATACAGAAAGATAAGATCCTTTTGACTAATCTCAATACTTGGCCCTGAAATATGAGTCCATAAATGTCATTTCTAGCATATTTTACAGAAATATCACATTTTTTGTCATTTATCTAGCCAAAGCTAAGTAGAGGTCCAATCCTGTGAATTTAGAACCATCTTAATGATAAATATGAAATATTTAGGTTAAAAAAACCTTTCACCTTATTGGAGCCACTAAATAATAGCATTTTCTTCTTCTTTGCGTAGATTTTATAGATAAAACTAGAAAATCCAAACATTGGCATGTACTCAGTAAACATTTGTTGAATGAAAAAAAAGTGGTAGAATGAATGAATTCGAATTATTAAGAAAGTTGCTCATATCTAGAAAATCTGAATCTAAAATTTAATACATTCATCTAATTTTTTTTCTTACTATTCTCTTAGTTGAAGTTAAAACCTAAACATTTGTTAAAGGAATACAAGACAGATTCTTACTTGGAAAATAATGTGATGAGCTGTTGAGGGCAGTGTTACTGGCTCTCCACTTGGCAGGCAGTCAGTGTTTACATGATTTTGCAAAAATTTAGTTTCATAAAGTAAAGTATATTAGACTGGGAGGTAGGGAAGCTAGATGTGGCCTCAGCTCTAACTTTTGATTCAAAGGTTTCTATGTAGAGGCTGATGTGTAGTTTCATATATGTTTGATTTCTATATTTATCTTTCAACTTGATGTATTTTAAAATACCTTGGGAACAGAAACCACTGGTGTAACTTACTCCTATTTAAGAAATAATGACAACTAAGTTTTATTGATGGAGTTATTCATTCCTTTATTCAACCAATGTTTTTTGAGTACCTACTATGTGCCAGGGGATTAAAAGTGAACAAGATTAGTCTTTGTCATCAATTTAATTCTGCAGTTTATGAAATACAGCACGGTATGTAAAAGGCCCTAAAGGCAGGAGACACAGATTTAGATTCCATGTTCTTTTATTGGCTGTATGGTCTGGCTGTGTTACTCAGTGTCCCTGTGTTTAAAATGGGAAGGAGAATGCGAGTGCCTGGGTTTGCTGGGGCTTCAGTGAATGTTAGCTGCAGCCTCACTTTCTTTAACGGCTGGACTTGAAACAAATAGAAATTTTATTTTTATTTTATTTATTTATTTTTTTTGTGAGGAAGATCAGCCCTGAGCTAACATCCATGCCAATCCTCCTCTTTTTGCTGAGGAAGACCGGCTCTGAGCTAACATCTATTGCCAATCTTTCTCCTTTTTTTTTTTTTTTTTCTCCAAAGCCGCAGTAGATAGTTGTATGTCATAGTTGCACATCCTTCTAGTTGCTGTATGTGGGACACGGCCTCGGCATGGCCAGAGAAGCAGTGCATCGGTGTGCGCCCGGGATCCGAACCCGGGCCGCCAGTAGCGCAGCGCGTGCGCACTTAACTGCCAAGCCACAGGGCCGGCCCCAAATAGAAATTTTAAAACTGAGAATCAGAAATTGATCCTTAAAAGAGGCTTCTATTCTTTTCTTGTGTAGAAATGAAATATTATAGGAAAAGAATTGGCTTTTTTGAAGGGACTTAGAATCCTGAACACTTACGCATTCAGTTTCAGAAAGGAGAGGCTGGCTTTAGCATGCTGCCTAGTCTAGGGTGTGAATTCATCTATGTTTGTGTGATTTTAAAAAGAACTCATGTGTCTTTGAATATTTATAGAATTCAAAGCACTTTCCGTAGACATCATCTTTTTTTTTCTTCTTTAGATAGATAAAAGCCCAGAAGGACAATTCACTCAGCTAATGACATTGCCCAAATCCTTACAGCAACGAATAAATCATATTATGGACCCTCCTGGAAAAAACAGAGATGTGGAAGAAACTTTGTTACAAGTTGCTCATGATCCTGACTGTGGAGAGGTGGTGCGTCTAGGTGTGTTTATGAATTTGAGGTTGAAGAGGTGCTGGCTGTGGGTAAACACAGACTTTGTGACTGAGACGTATTCTTTATTCTTTCTTGCCCAGTGAGATCGGGAGATAGATTGCCTCTAGGCAGAAGAAAGCACTAACAATCTGGGGTTTTTCCAAATATAAATTTTTGCTTCTTTGAAGTGGGGTGGTGAAAGTACTTCTATTTTCGGATTCCTGGGCCCTAAATCACTGTCAAAGGGGGAAACAATGTTTCTTTTGGCTCCAAGAGCCTAACTTCTAAAAGCTATTTCAAAGGCATGTCTGTGTTCTTCATGGTGGTCTGAGAAGGAAGGAGACCAGAGACACTTTTAATGCTTTTAAACAGCAAGAACACAGCTTTCCGTCAGCCAACTCCCATTCAGTGTGTCTCATGGTGTGTTCAGCAGGTTCCCTGCGACATGGCCTGTGTTCCACACGTTATCCCCAAGGCCTCCCTAATATTTACCAAAAAATCTGAACCTCCTCTTCAGAAACCCACTTCCCTTTGAGGTGTTAAAGGTAATTTACGAGGTCAGTCAATAAAGAAATAATGATGAAATTGAAAATGACTTCCTCCCTCAGATGAGTACATTCTGCTGTTTTATGGAGTAAATATTTACTGAGCTCCTCCAGGGTGCAAGCCACCTGCTAGAGGTGATTCACAGTGATGAACACTATCCCCAATAGGCAGACTCCACATGCACTCCCTCAGGACCTGCCCCAGGTTGTCAGAGGTCACCAGGTACTGATGCTGAAGATAGAGTGGAGACATCCTTTGTTTGCTTTTCACTTTAACATGATTCTGGTCACCGTGTGATCTCACTGCCTTTCTGAGGGCGTGGAGCGTTGTACTGTTGCTGCTCACTGAGGAGTCCTCTATATGTGTTTTCAGAATGAAAGTTTTTCTTCCAGGCAGAAACATTTGTTTTTTTATCTTTTCACATCTTGGAATTGAGAACTGGCAGCCTTAAGCAAATTTAATGTCATAAAGTGACCTTTGAGGGTCACCTAACCCACCTACTTGTTTTAAGGTGAGGAGGCCCGGGCCCAGATGGGGTCAGTCATTTGTGCTCACATGGCTGGTTGGTGACATGGCTGCCAACTCCGGTTTCCTGATCCTCAATCCTGATCCCATTTTCACTGTCACTCTATAACACCAGGACAGAGATAGATTTGCTGGCTTTATTGGATAACTGGGAAGAATAGATTTCAGATTTTAAAAGTGTGAAGATGACTAACATCTGGCTTTTTTACAATCCTTTTTGGTTTTTCCTCTCAGGGCTTTCAGCAATCGTGAGACCCTCCAGTATGAGACAGAGCACCAAAGGCATCTTCACTGCTGGTAAAAACTTGAGAAAATTCATGCTTACTGAACCTGCTGGATTGAGTGGCGTCAGCACTCCTGGTTAAAATGTAGAGCTTGTCTGTATTCTGCAAGCACTTGTGAAATGCTGAATTTTGATGGTCATAAACTAGGACACAGCAATAACATGCAGACAGGCAGAACAGTGCTGTGATCTGGTCATCTGAAAAAGTCAAACCAGGTTAGGGACTGTTGGAAGGCTTTGCTGTCCCTCTAAGTTTACTGAGTGACTCCTTGTGTACAGGTTTTTCCCTCGTGTTTTTATATTTATGAAACTTACACATGCGTATCATTGCAAACACAGCAGTACCGTGCTCTTCCCGCCATTTCGCCTCTCCAGAGACAGCTGCTGCCAGCTCTCTCAGTTGGTTATTTTTGTTTACAGTGCCAGTTCTCTAAATAATAAGCTTATGTTGTTGCCTCTCTCCTTTTCAGTTTTAGGCATCATCTGTTGACTCCTCACTCCAGCAGGTTAGAATTCAGCTCTTCACCCACCTCACCACACATACTCACTCTCCATCCCTCTGTCCTCCTGATGTAGTTGTCTGGAGCTCTGGTAAGGTCAGTCTTCAGAGCTGACGTTGTATGACTGTGTTAATGTGATCCATAGGTGAGCCACATAATACACTTTTCCTTCCCTGCACAGCTTTCTTTGCCCACAGAGACTGTCTTCAGCTGGCTCGTGTGAGGGATCCTGTTTCCCGTATCTCGTGTGTTTTACTTTCATGGTGCACACTCATTTTGATAAAGTACATCATCTAGTAATTTCCTGAGGAAGGGTACATGGGAGGCAAATTTGGAGACCATGTATATCTAAAAATATGTCGGGGCAGGCCTAGTGGCGTAGAGGTTAAGTTCTCACGCTCCACTTCGGCGGCCCAGAGTTCACAGGTTCGCATCCTGGGCATGGACCTATGCATCGCTCATCAAGGCATGCTGTGGCAGCATCCCACATACAAAATAGAGGAAGATGGGCACAGATGTTAGCTCAGGGCTAATCTTCCTCAGCAAAAAAAATCTTTAGTCTACCCTCATGCATAATTGAGACTTAGGCTGGATATAGATGAGAAATCATGTTCCTTTAGAATTTTGATATCATTGCTCCGATCATCTTCTCACTTCCAGGATTGCTGTCGAAGTCCAAAGCCATCCCGATTCTTAATCCTTTGTATATGTTCTTTCCAGAAGTTTGTTAGGTCTTCATTTTCCTCCAGGGGTCTGAAATTTCTCAGTGACCTACTGTGATGTGAGTCTGTCTTTATCTGTTACACTGGCTACTCATTGCCCTTTCCGTTTGGAAACTCAGAATGTAAGATTACAAAACTATTCTTTTATTCTTTCTTCACTTTCTTCCCATCTGTTTTCTCTCTTCTCTTTCTGAAACCTCTTTTATTCAGACATTGGATCTCCTAGAATAGTCCTTTGGTTTTCTTTCTTTTGTCCCTATTTTTGATCTCTTTGTCCTTTTATTTTGCTTTCTGGGAGATGTTCTCAACTGTAGCTTCCAACCTTTCTATTGAGTTTTTATTTCTGCTATTATATTTTTAATTTCCAGGAACTCTTCTTGTTTCCTCTTTTTTTCTCTGAAATTCCTTTTTTTTTAATTTTAAAACATCCTGTTCTTGTTTTATGGGCTTAAGCATTTGAACATATCTTTGGATATTGCCAAATTGGCCTCCAAAGGGGTTATATCGATTTATAGTCCACTAGCAGTTAACGAGAGTTATGGTCTCTCCTCATTCTTTCCAACACTTGGTTTTGTCAAATGATGGACTTCACTGGTTCAGTCTTTCTTCATGTAACCATGTACCGAGCGTCTCTCATGTCCTAGCCACACAGGATGCAAAGTGAACATGACACTATCCTGCCTTCAAGGAGTTCATAAGCCAGAAGGGGAGACAAGTGTGTACATAGAAATTCACAGTACAGGGGGATAAATGGCCCAGAGGTAACCCAAAGAAGGGAGTGAGCTTTCAGCCTGATTCTGATCCCTGGGTTGAGATGCCAGGGAGCTGGTGTGGTCACACCTCTTAGCGTCTCACCCCAGCTGCCTGGATACATAGCCAAGCATCTGGCCCCAAGGACACAGTGTTGCCCTCCTGATTCTTTGGAAAGATTCAGCCAAAGAGTCAACAAAGATTTAGTAGCACATGTGCCAGATCTACTCAGCTGAAGAATTTTCTGCCACTCGGGTGCATAGATTTGCATTTCCAATTAAGATATTTATTTAATCTATGTTCCAGCTGGTTTTTCCTGTCAAGGCTGAAGATGAGGTGCTTTTGTTTGCTTGGGTGGTTCAGGCTATTAATCTGTGTTTTGCTTGATTGCAGCTCCCTTTCCATAATCCTCCTTGGATGAGGCTGAATGTTTTGGTTTTTTTTTTATTTTTGGCTTCCGGTGCTATAAGGAATTATTAGATTGATGGATGATTTGTTTTTAGTTGTGATAATGTGTTAGAGGGTTTGTTAAAAATTCATTTTCTTTTAGGAATGTATACTAAAATATTTACAGATGAAATGACAGGATATCTGAGATTTGCTTCAAAATAAAACATGGGGAGGGCAGTGGGTAAGGGGTAGATGACACAGATTCGCCATGAGTTGGTACACTGTTGAAGCTGGATGAAGATACATGGGGACGTATTATACTATTCTTTTATAAGTTTGAATTTTTCTCTAATAAAAGGTTTTTAAAAATTCATCGTCATCATCTCTTGACACTTCAACTTGAAATGAAATCTTTGGTCCTCTTTCCGCTCGTTCTTTCCAGCCGCCAGCAGAGGGCAGTGGGTGACACCTCACAGAACCCACAGCACGGATTTCCTTGTGGCTGTGGAGTGCCCTGTGCTGGTTTCCCTGAGTGTGTACTGCTCGCTTCCCTTTCCCTTCTAAAGATGCCTCATTGAATTGTGGAAGTCCGGAGTAGCAGAATGTGTGTAACCTGCACTGAGGTTGCAGAAATTGTGGCAACTGATGTGCATGTCTTCATATTCTATGGGTTTACTTACCTTATGCTCTGGCTTCGCTGGTTTATGGTGATGGTGGGCTGTGATGAAGGCAGCCCAGGCCAAGAGGAGGAGTTTGTGAGCCCCAGAGACTAGGGTACAAATTCCTACTTAACTACTGTGACTTGGGCAGTTACCTAATTTTTCTGAGTTTTAATTTCACAGGGATAATTATACCTGCCTTACCAGGTTGTAAAAATCATGTCTTAAGATATATAAAAGCATCCAGCACTGTGCCTGGTCTTTCCTCTTGTAGCGTCATTAGCTAAAAGTTTCCTGACCTCTTTAGAACGTGCCACTGTGCGCTGTCATATTCAAATGGCATTAGCCCATTCGCCTGGTCTCCAGCTGGAGTGAACTGGCAACGATAGGCCCTGAGTGGCCCTGAGTGGCTCCTTAACTGCTCCTCTTTCCTCTAACTTCACAGTGAGCTTCAGAACCTCTGTCCTCCTGTGCTTTGTTCTGAAGTCCTCCTGTTGTAGTCGTAGCTGTTGTTGTTCTGTCTTGCTTTTGTTGAGTCCACCTTCCTGAAATCTCCACAGTTCTGCCTCTGTTCCGTTTTTCAGCAGCTGACATAGCATCTGCAGAGTGAGAAAACCCCAGTGTATTTGGTTGAGTTTTTATTCCTTTGTAGCCGTCATCACTCCTCCCCTTTGCAACCTCCCACTCCGAGTGGGGATGAAAAGGAGGTTCAGTCTCCCCTTCACCAGCAGATACCTTTTATATTCAAATACAGTTAAATTTAGGGATATAGCTAACCAGGAGCTAAGCTTGGATCAGCAGACTTTGGCTTGGAGTTGTAGTTATTCGTTTCTTTGCTCTGTAACCTGGGCATATTAATTAGCCCCCCTTCCCTGAAATGGTGGGGGATACTAATACACAGCTCACTATGAGTTCTGAGAGAGTCCAGTATGTAGCCAGTGCCTAGCAGGTACTATATAAACTTGGCTGAGTCTAGATCTAAATATCACTCTATCCCTAGAAAAGATGGAAGCCAGTCTTCTCTAACCAGCCCAGAGGCTTTCCCTTTCTCATAAACTGTATTGGATAACGTGGCAGCATGTTCTTGTGCAGTCTGACACTGTCTTTATTTGTTCCCTTGAAATTCCCTCACCATTGATACACTCCTTTTCAAAGATGAGTACAGAAATGCTTCCAAAGCCAAACACTATTTTTTCCCTTTAGCCTGGGAGTTGATTATGTAGAAAATAAGATTGACTTCTCTTAGACTGTGCTGTTAGTAGAAGAGCATAGCTCTCATCACGGTAGCGGATCAGCAGCTGGAGGCAGCCAGCTCAGGAGGAGCGAAAGACTATTCAGTCTCCTAGTACTTCCTGCTCCTCCTTTCGTGGTAGCAGCAGATGGCATCACATCTCACACTGGTAACAAAGACCAGCTAGGCAAACTGTCCTAGTCTGACCAGCAGCAGCCTTTTATGTTTCTAGCCTGATTAGAGAGAATGGAACTGTTTGAGTATTCTGTTTGGGAACTGGGAGAGAAATGGGGGAATTTAGTGATTAGATTGAGGAGTAAGCAGGAGCCAGACAAGGGAAGGCCTTAAAAGCAATGAAAAGGAATTCAGAGTTTATTTTGAGGCAGAGCGAAGGCAGCGGAGGATTATAGAAAGACCACTACAGCTAGAGACTAGAGAACAGATTGAAGGGAGATGAAGCTATTGCTAGGAAACCGATTAGATGTGGTTGCAGCCAGCCAGGTGAGGAATTATGGCAGCCTGAACTCAGGTCATTGCAGTATAGGTGACGGAAGAGTTGCAAGCAATGTTTAGAAGGCAAGTTGCCGGGTCTTGGTGGTTGGAAGGATATGGGAGTGAAGGAGCGAGAAGAGTTGAAGGTAATTCCCGTGTCCCTGGCTTGGGCAGCAGTGGACAGTGGTGCCGTTCCTAGAGGCGAGGAACACTGGGGGAAGATGATGAGTGTAATTTTTGTAATCTTGCTTTATTTTTTCCCGTCTGTATTTCTGGTCAGTCAGAATTAACTCTGGGGGCAGATACCTGTTTACCTCTCTAGCTTCAAAAGATTCAGCTGAATTCACAATACAGGTTTAGTCTCGTTCCTAAAAAGATTCTCATATGCCTCAGTTGATCTTTACCAGCCCTTTCCTGGAACACAGTAGAATGGATCATTGATAATCCTTTATGTCTGATTTCTTAAAACATTTCTTCCAATTTTTGGTACCTACTTATTTAAATAGGAAGAACACATAATAATAGTTAAGATTTATTCTGATGATGTGCTTACCATTTAAACCTGAAAGTTCTTAGAATAAGTTGTCCTTCTGCCTCAGAAGAGATTTTCTTTGTAGGTATTTTAACTATAGCTGGAAATTAATTGGAAGAATGTTTAGGGGCTTGCTGATTTTCTCTCCTAAAGATCTGAAATATAGAATTGTGGGAAGGTAGAGACCTCTCACAACCTAGTCATATCTCTGCCACACATTGTTTCCTGGAGAATTTTGTCTGGCATTGGACCCATCAATTTAAGGTCACACAGGGAATTCCTAGTCTTACATGTGTAGTAACTTGGTTGTAGGTCACGTGAAACAAGCTAGCAATCACCAGAAGAAAAACCTTAGGAGCCGTATATTGAAGTAGATTTCTGTAGCTTCCAAAACAAAATCCTGACTTTAGATACTAATCAGAATTCGTAATGACTACCTTTAGGTAAATAAGGATCTGTCTAAAGAGAATGTTATCTAAAGAGATGTTGTGTCTTTATTCATTGGGGAAGGAACAAAGATGATGATGATGGTTCTTAAACTTTCTCTCTTAGCAGGCTGTCTTCAAAACACATTCTAAATGCAAATTTCCTAAATCACCATCCCTATCTTGTTTCTTCTTCTTCTTTTTTTTTTTTTGTGAGGGAGATCAGCCCTGAGCTAACATCCGTGCTAATCCTCCTCTTTTTGCTGAGAAAGACCAGCTCTGAGCTAACATCTATTGCCAATTCTCCTCCTTTTTTTTGTTCCCCAAAGGCCCAGTTGATAGTTGTATGTGACAGCTGCACATCTTTCTAGTTGCTGTATGTGGGACGCGGCCTCAGCATGGCCGGAGAAGCGGTGCGTCGGTGCGCGCCCGAGATCCAAACCCAGGCCGCCAGTAGCGGAGCGTGTGCACTTAAGCGCTGAGCCACGGGGCCGGCCCACCATCCTTTTCTTTAGAAAAGAAGCAGAGGGCTGCGCCGGCCCACCATCCTTTTCTTTAGAAAAGAAGCAGAGGGCTGCGCCGGCCCACCATCCTTTTCTTTAGAAAAGAAGCAGAGGGCTGCGCCGGCCCACCATCCTTTTCTTTAGAAAAGAAGCAGAGGGCTGCGGTGGGCCGGCCCCGTGGCTCAGCGCTTAAGTGCACATGCTCCGCTACTGGCGGCCCGGGTTTGGATCTCGGGCGCGCACCGACGCACCGCTTCTCTGGCCATGCTGAGGCCGTGTCCCACATACAGCAACTAGAAAGATGTGCAGCTGTCACATACAACTATCAACTGGGCCTTTGGGGAACAAAATAAATAAATAAAATTATTAAAAAAAGAAAAAAAAAGAAAAGAAGCAGAAACCAAAAGTAAGCTTAATGAAGGCCAAGTAGAATTCTGTAAACTCGGCGAAGGTGGAGACCATAACTTTTGTTCATACCAGTATCTCCAGCAGCTGGCTCAGTGTCTTGTATATGTAGGTGCTCAGTGAATACTTGTATTTCAGTGACTGAATAAATGAAAGATTCTAGATCATCTGGTGGCAGGAAGAATCTCCATATATACAGAAAAGTGCACAAATCATAAATTTGGTGAATTTTCACAAAGTGAACACACTAATGAACCTAGTGCCCAGATGAAGAATAGAACAGTACCAGTCCCCCAGAACCCCCCTCCTGCCCGGTCACAGTCACTACTCCTCCAGGAGTAACTGCTATCCTGACTTCTAATGCCAGGCTTCTGTTTTCCCCGTTTTTGAACTTTATATAAATATGTGCTCTCTGTGTCTCTCACTCGTAACATCCTCGTAGTGTCAGTGAGATTCATCATGGTGTTGGGAGTGGCAATAGTTAATTTATTCTTGTTGCAGCTAGTCCATTGTATGAATACACCACAGTTTATCCTTTCCACTGTTGATGGTTTCTTGGGTTTCCAGTTTGGGGCTATTACAAGTAGTGCTCCCGTGAATGTCTTTGTACCTGTCTTTTGCTGAGTGTATGTGTGCATTTCTGTTAGGTATATACTTAGGGGTAGAATTACTGGATCATAAAGTATGTGGATCTTCAGCTCTGGTATATACTACCAAACAGCTGTCCAAATTACACTGCCACCAGCAGAGTTCCTGTTGCAGCGCTTCCTTGGCCAATACTTGATAGTAGATGTCTTTTTCATTGTAGGCAGTCTGGTAGGTCAGTAGTGGTATCTTATTGGAGTTTTAATTTAATTTTCCTAATGACTGGTAAAGTTGGGCATTTGTTCATATATTCATTTGGATATCCTCTTTTGTGAAGTGCCTAGTCTAGTCTTTTGTTCATTTTTCTATTGAGTTGTCTGCCTTTTCCAACTGAATTCTCCATATAGTCTGGATGTAAGTCCTTTGTTGGACATATGTAATGCCAAAATCTTCTACTCTGGGGTTGTCATTTCAGTCTCTTAATAGTGTCTTTCGGTGAAAAGAAGTTCGTAATTTTACTTAGTCCCACATGTCAATTTTGTCCTTCGTGGTTAGCGGCTGTCCTATTTAGGAAATTTTGCCTATTCCAAGTTCGTGAAGTTTTAAGTCCTCCACCTTTATTGCAATTAGAATATTAAGGCAGAAGGAGCCCTTCATTCTAATCTGTTGGTTCTTCACCTTTTGCAAATCCTGGCTTCCTCTGAAACTCTGGACCCTCTGCACAGAAGTGCACATGTACACACGCACAGCAGACTTCCCTGCAGTTTCAGGGAGTTCACAGACTGACATTGAAGCCTGCCCATGGGCCCCTCGTGAGAGAACCCCTGATCTAGTCCAGCCCAGTCATTTTGCAGATGAGGAAGTCAAGGCCCAGAGAGGGGGAGTCACACTGTAAGTTTGTGGCCCAGCTGGAACTAGAATCTGGGTCTCTTGACTCCTATTCCATTGCTCTTTCTAACACAATTCCCTGCTGCAGTCTTTCTGAGAATATCTCTCTGGCACAGCCATTGAAGGGAGGGACTGGTTTTTTTTGTTTGTTTGTTTGTTTGTTTTTCCCCCAAAGCCCCAGTAGATAGTTGTATGTCATAGCTGCACATCCTTCTAGTTGCTGTATGTGGGACGTGGCCTCAGCATGGCCAGAGAAGCGGTGCGTCGGTGCGCGCCCGGGATCCGAACCCGGGCCACCAGTAGTGGAGCACGCGCACTTAACCACTAAGCCATGGGGCTGGCCAGGAGGGCCTGTTTTTAATTACAGGAGGTTTCTATCCACTTGCAGCAAAAAATGGCTACATGGTGATGCTCATGTACATTATGTATTTACCTTAAATGTTAAGTTCCAAGGAGTGTGTGAGTAAGGTTTTTGAAGTTGAGCTGGGACTTATCATGGTCGATGCATCTTCCTCTAGCTGTGACTCAGTGCCCTGGGGTTGCTGTGTTGGACCTTACCATTTGCAAGTACCTGTGTTCTGCCTAGTGTCTTGATTGGTGCTGGCTGGGATTTTAAAAAGCATCTTACGTAATAAGTTTCCAGCCTCAATGCTCAAGTGGGTGAGGTTTACCAGAGTGGTTGCTCCAGGGAGAAAATTAAAAGGGGTGGAGGCAGGGAAAGGAGCTCTCAGTTTCTCGATTAGGCCATGTCAGTTTGCAAATAGTCAGTCAGTAGACAAGCCAGGCCAGAGTTTCTAGAAGTATTTGCTAATGATTTTACTGGTACCCTGCCTTTTTACCTGCCACTGCCTGCGGTAGCCTCTTAAAAGGTCCCAAGTGGACTAGGCAGCTTACAGGTAACATGGCCAGGTATTTTCAAGAGATCACTCAAACCCCAGAGCTAGGAGTCTCCAGAATGAATCCTGTTCCCTCGTGTACTGCCAGGGGTGTGCATTTCAGACTTGCAGCACAGACCACAGTTTGTATCTCATGGTGAAAAACACTGTTTGGATCTGTGAGCCACACCCTGAAACACAGACTGAATGACCTCATCCTCAACACAAAGGAAGTTGAGCCCATGATACCATCTACAAATAGGATCCTATTAGATCTGACAGACTAATAACATCCCATTTATTTTATCCTATTTTATTTCTTCCCATAAGCCTCCAGAGAGCCTCTTCTCTGGTTTCGTCAGGTACTTGTGATTAAGTAGATAGGGAATGCTAGAAGGTCAGATACCTGAATGAGGTGCATCTTCTATCATTTCAGAAGTGATTACTGAACACCTGCTATGTGCTGGGTACTGTACAAGGTGATGGGGATACAGGGACGAATCTACTGACGAGTGTTGTCCGGTGTGGTGCGTGCCGTGCTAGAGGTCAGCACTGGTGCTGTGAGGCTAGGAAGAACAGAGTCTGAATCGCCTGGGGAGTCAGGGAAGGCACTTTTAGAGAAGAAATCTGAAGGGGCTTTTGGAGTCTCCCAGATAGGAAGTGATGGAAACGACATTCATTATGGGCGGATCAGCGGCATATGCAGTGACACAGAAGCAGTGAGCTGGGGGAGGTTGGGTTGTGGGCATTGGGAGTTAGAGAGGTGCCAAGGATGCCCACTCGCATCCAGAGTCTTGTCTTTGTTCTTCCTTTCTCTTTTTTAAAAGAGCTACTAAATTCAAAGGCTGCCACTATGGGGTAAGTCAAAGATTCACTTACCCCAGAAGCTCAGGTACCTTTGGCATCCATATCACTGTTTCAATAGATGCCTGAATCTGAATCTTTTCCCCTCACATTGATCATGGTGACCTTTAATAACTTCGGCTCCCAGGGTCTCCTGGACCCCTCAGACAGCCCATCACTGCTCCACTCCAAAGACAAGTCTCTGGTCTGAATATCACGGAACCTCTAGCTGACTATCTGCTCAGTAAGCCTCAGTTTCTCACTGTCTCTTCTTTTCTCTTTTAGGCATCAAGAAATCAGTGATTTATAGTTCACTAAAACTGCATAAAATGTGGAAAGGATGGCTGAGGAAAACGTCCTGATTTTGGTTGCTTTCATATATGTTATGTATAGATGAATAAAGTGTTCTTGTCTTTTTGACAGAGCAGTGTTACTTTGACCCATTGCTTGAATTTGTAGATACTTTGGTCTGCATAATACTTGATTTTTTAAATGTATATGTCAGATATTTATCCCGGGGACCCAAATACCTTTGAGGACTTAGGATGAGAGAAGAATCCTCTTTACATACAAAACCGTCTGGGTCCTGCTTTCCTAAGAGCGTTAGCTGTGGTCTGCATCTTTTGTACATGAGCATCAGAGACCCAAGAAACCGTGCGTACGCTCATGGACGTGCAGCCCCGGGGTTTACAGGCGGGGACATCTGGCTCCTCCGCCTAGTCTCCATCCTGTTCTCTGGGTTTTTCCAGTGAGAGCTCACAGGTGTCGCATCAGCATTTTCCTGGATCTAGGTTTTTTATGTTTCTCTTTGTTCTCCACAAAGGCATGTGGCAGTGACTTTTGGGTGAAGAGCCTGTGACAGACCCCTCGCAGAGCTTTCCCTGTTATAACAGGTAGGAATGTTTGGGTAAAGGAAACCCACGCAGAGTGCCTTGAACAACAAAGGCTCATTAGTTCAAAGAACTGAAAAGTTAGAGGTGTGGTGGGCTCCAGAGCTAGGTCGATTCAGTGGGTTAACAGCTGATATTCGGACCAGCAGTCCTGGACCCAGTTTCTCTCCGTCTCTCCTTTCTTGGCCCTTTGCTGTGTTGACATCACACCAAGGCTGGCTCCTGTCTTAATTCTGAGACTGCTGGCAACAACTTCCAGGGCTGTATGCTTCCCCATCTGCATTTGGGGAGACAGAGAGGGTTCCTTTCAGAAGCCCTCTTAGAAAAGCAAGAAACCTTTCCAGCAGCCGCCAGCAAGTCTCTGTCCAGTTTCTTGGGCCCTAATTGGATTACTTGGCCGTCCCTATGCCAGTAATTGGCCGAAGGATGGAACCAGGCTGATGAGTTTAGGCCTGAGCCATGTGCCACACCCGAGTCACCCTCCCCTCAAGCTCAGCTGCAAGGAAGGAGTGGACACCTCGCCCATCACGTTGGTCTCTTCAATCCAAACTCAGGTTATATCTTTCTTTTCTTCAAATTGTCTCATCACCTCACACTGTTTGCATCGCCCAGGGCTCTAGTGCAGACCCTTAGGTTCTCTTGTAAATTTGAACAATGTGTCTCTACTTATTTTTTCTACCTTTGGGTTTAGCTCATTCCAACCCAAATTAGAAGCCTCATGGTGGGCCAGCCCCGTGGCTTAGCGGTTAAGTGCGCGCGCTCCGCTACTGGCGGCCTGGGTTCGGATCCTGGGCGCACACCGACGCAACGCTTCTCCAGCCATGTTGAGGCTGCGTCCCACATACAGCAACTAGAAGGATGTGCAACTACGACATACAACTATCTACTGGGGCTTTGGGGGGAAAAAAAAGGAGGAGGATTGGCAATAGATGTTAGCTCAGAGCCAGTCTTCCTCAGCAAAAAGAGGAGGATTAGCATGGATGTTAGCTCAGGGCTGATCTTCCTCACACACACACAAAAAAGCCTCGTGGTATACTGAAAGGAGGACAGGTTTAGGATATGACCAAACTGGGTTGAATCTCAGCTCCACTGCTGACTAGCTGTGTGACTTTGAGCAAGTTATTTAGCCTCTCTGAACAGTTTCACCATCTGTGCAATGGGGATAATACTGCAAACCTCCTTGGGCTGTTGTGAAGACCCTGTGAGCTAAGTGTCCTGTGTACTAGGACCCCTGCCTAGTAGCATTCAGTATGTGATTGTTGCTGCTGTCATTTTGTATTACTGTTTTTGGTACTATTTTCTTCTCTAAACCTTTTTGTTTCTTTGAGTCAAGTTCTTCCTCAAGAAGCTAAAATGATTCCCCACTGCTTATAGAATAAAATAAGAATTTCTCATCAGCCGTAGTCAATTTGGGTTGCTATAACAGAATACCACATACTGGTTGGCTTGTAAACAACAGAATTTATTTCTCACAGTTCTGGAGCCGGGAAGTCTGAGATCAGACTGCCAGTATGGCCAGGTTCTGGTAAGAACCCTCTTCCTGGTTGCAGAGGGCTATTTTCTCACGTCTCACGTGGTGGAGAGGGAAGAGCCTAAGTGAGCTTTCAGGTCTCTGCCCACCTCTGAGTACCATCACAGTGGGGACGTTAGAATTTCAACATCTGAATTTGAGGGGGACACAAACGTTTAATCCATAACGATTCTATTTAAGACCTTCTATAAACTGGCTTTATTTTACTTTAACTTCTGCTCCCTGTATCTGCCCCCTGCAAAGTAGATAACGCAGTAGAGCACAGAAGGTTAGAGTCGTTTTCCAGGTGGGGATACCTGAGGCCCCAGGAGAGAAAGTGACTGCCTAGGGTCATAATATACGTGAGTAACATAGCTGAGACTTGAACCCAGGCTGCAGACTCCCATCTAGTGCCTTTTCCCACACACGCTGTAGGCTTCACAAGTGATGCATGCTTCAGTCCTTGTGTTCCACTTCCCCTAGGTGTGTTCTTTTCTTCCTTTTCCTCAATTCATCTTGCAGTATCGATGTCTGAGTTGGGATTGATCAAACAGGTATAGAAGGATGAGAGGTGAGACCTCCTCTGAGGAAAATAGAATTCTTTGGCAGGAAGTAGCTCTTCTCAAATTCCAGAAGACCCAAAAAATAAATGTCTGTCTTGGGAGTCAGACTTCTTTCCAGCTGTGTGCTTGGGCAAGTTATTAAACCGTTCTGAGCCTCAGTTTCTATGCCATAAGGTAGGTGTATTCATACCCATCTGGCAGGGCTGGCGTGCGAGTCAATGAGATAACATAGGTAAAGCACCTAGCATGGCTCTTGGCACATGAGAATAGTTAATGTTTCTACAAGTCGCTCTGCTATTCAATTCAGATGGTGAGTTTGGATAGCCAGGGATAATCCTACATATATCAGAGTCCAGTCAGGAAAGCAGAAATCATCCTAGGTATTGCACATAGAGGGGATTTAATGAAGGGAATTAGTTACAAAGGTATTGAAAGGGGTATGCTGGAGGAGGAAGAGGGGATTACTCCCAGAGATCAGAAAGCGCCTAACATCCCTTGGCTGGAGTCTCCAGGCTGACCTGCTTGCTGTGTTGCTGGAGATGCTGCCTGTGGTAGTTTCAAAATATGTTCTCAAATTCTTTGGCCTTCCTCCCATCAGGAGGTGGAGTCTGATTCTTCCTTGAATGTGGGCTGGCGTTAGTGACTTGCTTCTAACAGATAGAATGCAGCAAACGAGATATTCTGTGATTTCCAAGGTGAAGTCCAAAAGGTGGCACGGCTTCCACCTGGCTCTCTTGCAAGACACTCACTCTTAAAACCCAGCTGCCATGTTGTGAGGAAGCCCAGGCCACATGGAGAGGACAAGTGTAAGTGTACCAGCTGACAGCCAGCATCAGCTACCAGCCAAGTGAGTGAGCGGGCCCTTGTGGTAACTCCAGCTCTAGCCACTGCCTGACTGCAGCCAAGTGTGGGATCCCAAGCCGGAACTGACCAGCTAAGCCCAGTCAACTCCCAGACCTCTGAAGGAGAATAAGAAAATGATCATTATTATTGAAGTCATTAAGTTTTGGGGAGACTTGTTATGCAGCATTAGATAATTGCTCCAATGCCCCTGCCACTGTAGGAGCTGCCAAAGAGGTGCCACCACTGCCCAGGTGCCACTTGGGGACCACGAATAACTGCTGCTGCTATTGGGGTCAAACCCAGGAACTTCTCTCTTCCCCCACTCTCTGATCTCCCGTCACCTGGTAAGAAAGCCTGGGAAGTGTAGCTTGCAAATGCCTAGCCCCAGCAGTCTAGGGTGGAGTGTAGAAGAGTGGGTGTACGGCTGAGGCCCACCAGATAAATAAAGAGTGGCATGTCCACTCCTTCAGTGCCTGAGTGTCCATATGTGCCCTTTAGTCCATACGTAAACTTCCTACGATAACAGCAGCAACCTGCTTCCACCCAACACGATGCAACTATCCTTGTACAGAAGAAAATGCTCTCACTTTCTGGTAGGAAAGAGTATGATATCCATCTCCGGGTGACACTAATTCCTCTTGTAATCATAATCTCACCTGGCTACCATATAACCTAGAAACTAACCTATAAAGTTCACCACCACCGACACTCCTTGTAGAAAATAATAGGAGAATGAAGGAGGTTAAAAATACGTATGTGCCTGTCAGAGAGTAAGAGTGTGTGTGTGTGTGTGTGTGTGTGTGTGTGTGTGTGTGTGTGTGTGTCTACGTGTGTACATGCAAGCAAGGAAAGAAAGACAACTACCTCATTTTTCTAAGTTGGTCATGCTGTTACAGTAGATCCTCAGAGCATCTTTCTTCCATTCCCCATTCCATGTTTCTGTTTTCCTCAGCCTGCACTTCAGCTGGTGAGTGTTCCTTACCTGTTGGGGTGACCCAAATCTTCATTCCTGAAGGAGCTGTGTCCTTATTGGTCCTGTCTTTATTAGATTGCTCTAGTCTTTTATTAATTTTTACTATTGAACATGGTTCCAAGTTTTACATGTTGGATAGTGAGAATTAGAAAGTGCTTATTATTCTAAGGAATGTTTCTTGTATTAACTCATTTATCCTCACAGCAACCCTATAAGGTAGGTACTGTTACTATCCTAACTATACAGATGAGGAAACCGAGGCTCAGAGAGGTTAGGTAATTTGCCCCAAGTCACACAACTTGTTACATGGTAGAGCCAAGATTCAAACCCACACGTGTGAATAGTCTGAATCCAGTCTCAGAGCTCTTAACCACTGTGCTACTCCACACTGAGCACACAGGAGGCACTCAGCAAACGGTAGCTGTTATTGTGGATATTACTTCCATTTGACTGATACCTGTCTCGAGACTCTTTTACTCACTGCCTTGTAAAAATAACCAGTTGACTAAATAAAGCCTAAATAAAGAAATCACCCTGATCTCTGTTTTGATTCCTTAAAACGCTGTTTCAGAATTCACAACTGCCTAATGAAAAGCTCGATTCCCAAAAGAGAGCTTCCTCACAAACTGGGAGTCATGGCCTCCAGTCATGACATTTTCCTTTATTAGCCGGGGATCTTGGAAAAGCTTTGGATTTGGTGACCAAAGACTCATGAGCAAGTCACAAGTCGGCTTGGTGACCTTGGCCCTATCTGGAGGATTGGATGGTTGAGTTTCCTCTCTGCTCCAGGATGAGCAGTCTTTGGGAGACCAGAGAAGAGAGGGCAAGACCACAAGTACAAGACAGCGCAACACTGGAAGGCCGCCTCTGCCCACAGCCTGTGTCACAGCCCAAGTGACCCCCAGATGAGCGTCAAAACAGCCGTGAGCTCAGTGAGACTTGTATACTCTGTCTCATGAGCGGAACTTCTTAGCAGTAAGGTAATCCTGTAGCTCCCGGGGGCGGCTGAGGGGTCTCCGTGGCCACGGCCCGGATTGCAGCTCCAGCTGAATGGTGGATTCTTATCCCTCTGAGGTACTATGTGGCCAGTGAGTCTTCAAGCCCGTGTCTCCCACCTGAGCCCGGCCCCTCCCTGCCCTCCAGTTCCCCCAGAGCTGGTGGTCACCTTAACTACCAAAACACCCTCAATGAACAGTAAGATGCATAGGACTGAATCTTATCAGACACACTAAGAAGATGCTCATCTACCTTGGCGCTCGCCCTACCAAAAAGCCACTGAGCTGGTCTAACCTGCAGAAACGTCCACTCCCCAAATTCCAGCCTGGTGAGGAGCAAAGCAGTAAAGTATCACAGGCACAGACTGGTATCTGTGCAAGTCCTTTTAACTAGTGAAAGAGTAAGTAGAACAGGAGAAATGACCTAACATTTCTTGAAGGCCTATAAACACCAGGTGTGATTCATAAACTGCTTCATGTAATCCTTACCCTACTTCTACAACATAGGTATGATGCCTGTTCTTTTACAACCAAGCAAACTCAGGGTTAGAGGTTAAATGACAGGCCCACAGTCCCATAGCTAGTACCTGGCAAAGCTAGGATTTGAATTCAGGTCTGTCCCTCTCAAAAGTCCACTTGTTCTCTAGTATCACACCCTATTTTGGGTCTTGCCTGCAAGATGTGGATAAACCTCTCCAAGTTTATCTAGATGATCTCGCCTATGATTATTTTCAGCCATCACTGGCCAGGGAGCTCCAGACACCTGGTGTAGTTTCCTCTACACCATTTCTATTCTTTCTATTCTGAGATCAAGTGGAGCAATAGGAAATTCCTTCCTAGAATCATCTGGAGAGATGATGCATGATATGTCAGAGTGGATGGGAAACTTAGAGACCCCTACTTTAAACATTTAAACTCCCTCGCTTTACAGGTGGGACAAGTAAGTCCCAGACAGATTGTGACGTCCAAGGTCACATATATTTGTTGTCAGCCTGGACTAAAACCTGCATCTCTTACTTAATTCCCCTTTTGCTTCAGCCTGCTCTTCTACCCACCCAGCATATAGGTAAATTAGAACAGGCCCTCAAGTTTCGGTAGCATTTACAAGATAAGGAAGAAGAAAACCTCTGGGCTCACTATTCTTTTCAAAAATTACAGGACACCCCACCTAAATGTAACTCCTAACTCTAACTTGAGTTTCATTGTCTTCAGCCCCATCTTGTATAACTAACTTACTAGAACAATTGGGCTACAGAGGCCGGCCCCGTGGCGTAGTGGTTAAGTGCACGCGCTCCACTTCTGGCGGCCCAGGTTCAGATCCCGGGCGCGCACTGACGCACCGCTTGTCAGCCCATGCTGTGGCGGTGTCCCATATAAAGTGAAGGAAGATGGGCACAGATGTTAGCTCAGGGCCAGTCTTCCTCAGCAAAAAGCGGAGGATTGGCGTGGATGTTAGCTCAGGGCTGATCTTCCTCACAAAAAAAAACAAACAAACCATTGGGCTACAGATACAAGAAAATCTTCCTCTGGAATTCCAGGTTACAATGGGTCAGGTAAAGTAGATCAGAGGATGTGGCAGGTGGAAAAGCAGGAAAAGTAAAGGCAAAAGGCTCTCGGAGAGGAGAATTTAATTCAGCTGATGTTAATTCAGTGTCTACCAAAATTAAAATGTTGCTAAGCAATGTTGGGTTGGGGGGAAATGAGATAGTTGAAGATGACTCTACTTCTAATCCTGCTACATATCAAGCTCTCATACATCAAGTTGGGGGGCTTACCCTCATATCATAATACACGATGAGAAGTGGTCAATGCCATGAAGAGAAGTTCATTCGTTATTGATTTAATCATGTAACAAATATTTAATAAATACTTACTACATGTCAGGAACTGGAGCACTAGTAATGAATAAGACATTGTCCCAACTCTGAAGATCTTACAATGCAGAAAAGTAGTCAGGTAAGTAAATGGGGAATTATATTTCTCTGATAAATGCTTGTTTATAGGGGTACCTTGAGGGTACTCTGGAGAAACATAAAAGGAATGGCAAATATTGGTTAAACTCTTACAGTGTGTCAGGCACTATTCTAAGCACTTTCTATGTATTTATTCATTTAATCCTCACCACAGCCTTACGTAATAGGGACTCTTATTATTCCCTGTTTTGTGTGTAAGGAAATGGGGACACAGAGAAATAATACTTAGCATATGTTTCACAGCTAGTAGATGACAGCCAGGATTCAAAACTGGGCCATCAGGTTCCAGAGCCTCCCTCTTAACCTCTTAGCTGAACTATCTTTCCATCACTCAGTGTTTATCCAGTATGAAAAGAAGGGGCAAGTGATGCCCAGCTTGTTACTTTAAGTAGGAGTTACCCAGAGGAGAAGGAAGAGTATTCTGGGCATAGAGAAATGCTTGTTCAAAAGCCCTGAGTAAAGAGATCACAGTGTGTTTAGGGAACTAAATTTAATTCAAGATGAATAGAATTCCAGGCAAATACTGTTTAGAAGTGAGGCTGGAGCTGGAAATGTAACTATGAGAGTTGGCAGCTAATAGATGTTGGTTAAAAACACCATGGGAGTGGATGAGATTCCCCCAGGAAGTCTTTAGAGTACGAAAAATGGAGAGGTCACAACACTGGGGAACACCAACATGGAAAGAACAGGCACAGAAACCTGAGGGGTAACGGAGAGGTCAGGAAAACCAGGAGAACTGGGTGTCAAGTCATGCAGAGGATGGTGAGGAAGCATTAAATTGTGTTACTGTTCCCCTCAAGAATCGATTTTCCCTCGCTGCAGTGCTCTACCCTATTGGAGGATTAATTGTCTCCCCCCATGGACATCAAGTTTGGCCTCATGACTTGTTTTAGCCAATAAAGTGAGAATGGGAGTGACGTGTCAATTCTGAGCAGAAAGTTTAAGAGCCAGCCCAGAGTTTATGTCTTATTTTCCCTCTGCCACAGGACTGGCAATGTTCCAGATAGAGGCTACTGCTTCAGTCTGGGTTCCAGAGTGAAGACCACATGGGCAGACCTATGATGCACACTTAGCGTAAGTGAGAAACAAACATTTGTGGTTGTAGCCTCTGAGATTTTGGAAACACCTGTTACTGCAACATAACTTAGCCTACTCTGACTGATCAAGTGAGAAAGGTCAGGTTCAGTTGGGAGGATCAAAAAAGGTTTCATGCGGTCAGTTGATTTATTGATTTTTGACAAGGGTGTCCAGGCAGGAGTGGGGAAAAGAATGATTGTTTCAACAAATGGTGCTGGGACAATTGGATATCCACGTCAAAAGAATGAGATGGGGGGCCAGCCTGGTGGCATAGCGGTTAAGTGCGTGTGCTCTGCTGTGGCGGCCCTGGGTTTGCGGGTTCGGATCCCGGGCGCGCACTGACACACCGCTTGCTAAGCCATGCTGTGGTGGTGTCCCATATAAAGTAGAGGAGGATCAGCAGGGTTGTTAGCCCAGGGCCAGTCTTCCTCAAGAAAAAAGGGGAGGATTGGCATCTGATGTTAGCTCAGGGCTGGTCCTCCTCACCGAAAAAAAAAAAGAAGAAGGAGATGGGACCGTTACCTCACACCACATACGAAAATTAACTCAAGAGGCCGGCCCGATGGTGTAGTGGTTAAGTGCACGCGCTCCGCTGCTGGCGGCCTGGGTTCAGATCTGGGCTAGCACCGACGTGCTGCTTGTCAGGCTATGCTGTGGCGGCGTCCCATATAAAGTGGAGGAAGATGGGCACAGATGTTAGCCCAGGGCCACTCTTCCTCAGCAAAAAGAGGAGGATTGGCATGGATGTTAGCTCAGGGCTGATCTTCCTCACAAAAGAAAATTAACTCAAGTAGATCAAAGCCTAAATGTAACAGCTAAAACTATAAAACTCTTAGAAGAAAACACACTTAAATCTTCATAACTTTGGATTGGTGAAAAGCTTCTTAGACATGACACCAAAAGCACAAGCAACAAAAGAAAAAAATAGATAAACTAGACATCCTCAAAATTTAAAACTTTTGTTCTTCAAAGGACACCATCAAAAAAAGTGAAAAGAGAGAGTGACGTCAGCATCATGGCGGAGTGAGCTTTCCCGTGAATTCTTCCCCCACAAGATACAATAAAAGCAATAGCCACAGGCCAACAACGGAATCCCAGACAGTGAAAAGCTAGAGCAGAGGGATCCACACTGCCACACATCTGAGAGCGGAACGTGCTGGGCCCCCGGAGGAAGTGGGGAGAGGTAAGGAGAACTCCGCTCCCTCCCCATCAGATCAGCGATCCGGTCCGAGCGGCTCCCAGAGAGGGGGGAGGGGCGGCCCTCGGCGGGAAACTGTAGCTCTTCGGGCTCTCTCAGCCAGTGGGAAACTCCCGCACAGAGGGCTCAGAGGAGCCACAGGGCTACCATCAACATCTGAGCACCCCAGAGAGCGGATAAAGAGGGGCAAACGAGAAGCCTCCCACGTCAGGGACCCAGAGGGCAAAAGAGAGAGCTCCCCCCTCCCCGCAACCCGGAGTCTGCAGCTCGACCAGATCTAGTGATCCGAGGCAGACCTGAACAAACTGGACTGGACCCGTGGATCGCAGTGGGGAAACAAAACAAAACAAAACAAAACAAAACTGCGGATCGCAGCAGAAAAACTGGGGCAGAGCGCAGGGGGCTTAGACTACACAGCCCTTTACCACCAGACAGTGGCGGCAGGTGGAAATTGCAACCAGAGACTTCCAGGATGAGGAAAATCAAAACCAACACAGGAACCACAATGCAAAAATATATGAAATCACCAGACCAGAAACAAAATGACAAGCACCCAGAAATCAACCCCGAAGACACAGAAATCCATAAACTAAATGACAGAGATTTCAAAATAGCTATCATAAAAACACTCAACGAAATACGAGACAACACAGACAAACAATTAAATGAGATTAGGAGTTTCTTCACAAAAGAGATTGAAATCATAAAGAAAAACCTATCAGTGCTGATGGAGATGAAGAACACAATGGAGGAGATAAAGGAGAATCTGGAATCTTTAAAGAACAGAGCTGACAATATGGAGGAAAGAATTAGTACTTTAGAGGATAGGAATACAGATATACTCCAGATGGAAGAAGAGAGAGAACTAAGACTAAAAAGAAATGAAGAAAGACTCCGAGAAATATCGGACTTTATTAGAAAATGTAACATAAGAATTATAGGTATTCCTGAGGGAGAGGAGAGGGAAAGAGGAACAGAGAGCCTATTCAAGGAAATAATAGCTGAAAATTTCCCAAATCTGGGGAAGGAGCAGGAAATACCAGTAAGCGAAGCCAACAGGACGCCTATATATATTAACAGACAAAGGCCTTCACCACGACACCTAGTGGTAAGGCTAGCCAGGGTCAACGACAAAGAAACAATATTAAGGGCAGCTAGACAAAAACAAAAAATAACGTACAAAGGAACTCCCATCAGGCTCTCAGCGGATTTCTCAACAGAAACTTTTCAGGCTAGAAGAGACTGGAATGATATATTCAAAATACTAAAAGACAAAAACTTTCAGCCAAGAATACTCTATCCAGCAAAAATATCCTTCAAATATGATGGAGAAATAGTAACTCTCCCAGATAAACAAAAGCTAAGGGAGTTCATGGCCATGAGACCCCCACTACAAGAAATACTCAAGAAGGCCCTCAGGCCTGAAAACAAGAAGAGAAAGGGAACACAAAGCTTGGAGTAAGGAGAAAAGTAGGTAGACAAAATCAGAGAAATAGTAGATCTTTACCGGAATAGGTTAGCAACCACTTAAATACTAAACTCAAAGATCAAAGGAAGAAATTCACCAAAAATAAATTTAACCTCATCACTGTAAACACACAGCCACAACACAAGATAGAATAAGGTATAACAAGAGCAACTTAGAAGGGGAAGAGGAAAGTGACTGAATTGACTTAGTATAAGGAAATAGGAGGCTATCAGATAATGGACTATCTCATACAGAAGATTTTTTGCCCAAACCTCAAGGTAACCACTAAACAAATAATCAAATTAAAACCACATATGATAAACAAAGAGAAAACTAGAAGAATCATAAGACAGAACAACCAAACTGAATTGGCAGTCCAAAACAAATGGGACAAGAAACAAAGGAAATGCAAAAGAACCAGAAAATAAGTGACAAAACAGCAAAATTCAGCCCTCATATTTCAATAATTACCCTAAATGTAAATGGATTGAACTCTCCAATCAAAAGATACAGAGTGGCAGGATGGATTAAAAAGCAAGACCCAACAATATGCTGCCTTCAGGAAACACATCTTAGCACTAAAGACAAGCACAGGCTCAGAGTGAAAGGATGGAAGACAATACTCCAAGCTAATGGCAAACAAAAGAAAGCAGGTGTTGCCATACTCATATCAGACAAAGTAGACTTCAAGATAAAACAGGTTAAGAAAGACAAAGAAGGGAAATATATAATGATAAAAGGGACACTCCATCAAGAAGACATATCACTTATAAATATATATGCACCCAACATAGGAGCACCAATGTACATAAAACAACTATTAACAAACCTAAAAGGAGAAATCAACAACAACACAATAATAGTAGGGGATCTTAACACCCCACTTACAGCAATGGATAGATCATCCAGACAAAAAGTTAATAAAGAAATATTAGACTTAAATGAAAAACTGGACGAGATGGACCTAGTAGACATATACAGAGCACTCCACCCAAAAACAGCTGACTACACATTCTTCTCAAGCGCGCATGGAACATTCTCTAGGATAGACCATATGTTGGGAAACAAAGCAAGCCTCAATAAATTTAAGAAGATTGAAATCATAACAAGCATCTTTTCAGACCATAAGGCTATGAAACTGGAAATGAACCAGGAAAAAAAAACTGGGAAAGTGACAAAAATGTGGAGATTAAACAACATGCTACTGAACAACCAATGGATCATTGATGAAATTAAAGGAGAAATCAAAAACTATCTGGAAACAAACGAAAATGATAACATGCCATATCAAACCATATGGGATGCAGCAAAAGCGGTCCTGAGAGGGAAACTCATAGCGATACAAGCCCACCTTAACAAACAAGAAAAAGCCCTAATAGGCAACCTTAAATTACACCTAACAGAACTAGAAAAAGAAGAACAAACAAAGCCCAAAGCCAGCAGAAGGAGAGAAATAATAAAAATCAGAGCAGAAATAAATGATATTGAGACCAAAAAAACAGTAGAAAGGATTAATGAAACAAAGAGTTGGTTCTTCAAGAAGATAAACAAAATAGACAAACCCTTAGCCAGGCTAACTAAGAAAAAAAGAGAAAAGGCTCAAGTAAATAAAATTAGAAATGAAAGAGGAGAAATTACAACGGATACCATGGAAATACAGAGGATTATAAGAGAATACTATGAGAAATTATATGCCAACAAATTGGACAATCTAGAAGAAATGGATAAATTCTTAGACTTATACAACCTCCCAAAATTGAACCAAGAAGAAATGGAGAATCTGAATAGACCAATCACAAGTAAAGAGATTGAAATAGTAATCAAAAACCTCCCAAAAAATAAAAGTCCAGGACCAGATGGCTTCTCCAGTGAATTTTACCAAACATTCAAAGAAGATTTAATACCCATCCTCCTCAAACTATTCCAAAAAATAGAGGAAGATGGAACACTTCCTGAATCATTCTATGAGGCCAACATCACCCTGATACCAAAACCAGACAAAGACAATACAAAGAAAGAAAATTACAGGCCAATATCGCTGATGAACATTGATGCAAAAATCCTCAACAAAATATTGGCAAACCGAATACAACAATATATTAAAAAGATCATACACCATGATCAAGTGGGATTTATACCAGAGACGCAGGGATGGTTCAACATCCGCAAATCAATCAACGTGATACATCACATCAACAAAACAAAGAATAAAAACCACATGATCGTCTCAATAGACGCAGAGAAGGCATTTGACAAGATACAACATCCATTTATGATAAAAACTCTCAATAAAATGGGAATAGAAGGAAAGTACCTCAACATAATAAAGGCCATATATGACAAACCCACAGCTAACATCATACTCAACGGGGAAAGACTGAAAGCCATTCCTCTGAGAACAGGAACGAGGCAGGGCTGCCCACTCTCACCACTCCTGTTCAACATAGTACTGGAGGTTTTGGCCAGAGCAATTAGGCAAGAAAAAGGAATAAAAGGAATCCAAATAGGTAACGAAGAAGTGAAACTCTCACTATTTGCAGATGACATGATTGTATATATAGAAAACCCTAAAGAATCTGTTGGAAAACTGTTAGAAACAATCAACAACTACAGCAAAGTTGCAGGGTACAAAATCAATCTACAAAAATCAGTTGCATTTCTATATGCTAATAATGAACTAACAGAAAGAGAGCTCAAAAAGATAATACCATTTACAATTGCATCAAAAAGAATAAAATACCTAGGAATAAATCTTACCAAGGAGGTGAAGGACCTATACAATGAGAACTACAAGACATTATTGAGGGAAATCCACGATGACATAAAGAAATGGAAAGATATCCCATGCACGTGGATTGGAAGAATAAACATAGTTAAAATGTCTATATTACCTAAAGCAATCTACAGATTCAATGCAATCCCAATCAGAATCCCAATGACATTCTTCACAGAAATAGAAAAAAGAATACTAAAATTTATATGGGGCAACAAAAGACCCCGAATAGCTAAAGAAATCCTAAAGAAAAAGAACAAAGCAGGAGGCATCACAATTCCTGACTTCAAAACATACTACAAAGCAATAGTAATCAAAACAGCATGGTACTGGTACAAAAACAGACACACAGATCAATGGAACAGAATTGAAAGCCCAGAAATAAAACCACACATATACGGACAGCTAATTTTCGACAAAGGTGCTAAGAACATGCAATGGAGAAAGGAAAGTCTCTTCAATAAATGGTGTTGGGAAAACTGGACAGGCACATGCAAAAGAATGAAAGTGGACCATGTGCTATCGCCATTCACAAAAATTAACTCAAAATGGATCAAAGACCTGAAGGTGAGACCTGAAACTATAAAACTCATAGAAGAAAATATAGGCAACACACTATTTGACATTGGGTTTAAAGGAATCTTTTCGGATGACATGCCTACCCAGACTAGGGAAACTAAAGAAAAAATAAACAAGTGGGACTTTATCAGACTAAAGAGCTTTTATAAGACAAATGAAACCAGAATCAAGATGAACAAACAACCAACCAGCTGGGAGAGAATATTTGCAAAACATACATCTGACAAGGGGTTGATCTCCATAATATATAAAGAACTCACACAATTGAACAACAAAAAAACAAACAACCCGATCAAAAAATGGGCAGAGGAAATGAACAGACACTTCTCCAAGGAAGATATACAGATGGCCAATAGGCACATGAAAAGATGCTCAACATCACTAATCATCAGGGAAATGCAAATCAAAACAACACTAAGATACCACCTCACGCCCGTTAGAATGGCTATAATCACCAAGACAAAAAACAACAAATGTTGGAGAGGATGTGGAGAAACAGGAACCCTCATACACAGCTGGTGGGAATGCAAATTGGTGCAGCCTCTATGGAAAACGGTATGGAGATTCCTCAAAGAATTAAAAATAGAGATGCCCTATGATCCAGCCATCCCACTACTGGGAATCTATCCAACGCACCTGAAATCAACAATCCAAAGAGGCTTATGCACCCCTATGTTCATTGCAGCATTATTCACCATAGCCAAGAAGTGGAAGCAACCTAAGTGTCCCTCGACGGACGATTGGATTAAGAAAATGTGGTATATATATACAATGGAATACTACTCAGCCATAAAAAAAGACAAAATCGTCCCATTTGCAACAACATGGATGGGCCTGGAGCGTATTATGTTAAGTGAAATAAGCCAGAAAGAGAAAGACAAACACTGTATGATCTCACTCATATGTGGAATATAAACCAACACATGGACAGAGAAAACTGGACTGTGGTTACCCGGGAAGTGGGGGTGGGGGGTGGGCACAAGGGGTGAAGGGAGTCATATATGGGGTGATGGACAAACAAAAATGTACAACCCAAAATTTCACAATGTTAGAAACCATTAAAACATCAATAAAAAAATAAATAAATAAATAAATAAAAAAAATAAATAAAAAAAAGTGAAAAGACAACCTACAGAATGGGAGAAAATATTTGCAAATCATATATCTATCTGATAAGGCCCTTGTACCTAGAGTATATAAATAACTATTACAATTCAATAATAAAAAGACAAATAACCATATTTAAAAATGGGCAAAGGATCTGAACACACTTTTCTCTAAAGAAGATAAACAAATGGCCAACAAGCACATGAAAAGATGCTCAACTTCATTAGTCATCAGGAAAATGCAAATCAAACCATAATGAGATACCACTTTATACCCACTAGGGTGGCTATAATCAAAAAGATAGAGGGGCCAGCCCCGTGGCTTAGCGGTTGGGTACTCGCGCTCCGCTGCTGGCGGCCTGGGTTCGGATCCCGGGCGCACACCGACGCACCGCTTCTCCGGCCATGCTGAGGCTGCATCCCACATACAGCAACTAGAAGGATGTGCAGCTATGACATACAACTATCTACTGGGGCTTTGGTGGAAAAATAAATAAATAAAATTATTAAAAAAAAAAAAGATAGGAAATAGCAAGTGTTGCTGAAGATGTGGAGAAATTGGAATCCTCATACACTGCTTGTGGGAATGTAAAATAGTGCAGCTGCTGTGGAAAACAGTCTGGCAGTTCCTCAAATGATTAAACATAGAGTTACCATATGATCCTATATTCTAGCTCTATACCCCAGAGAAATTAAAATATGTGGCCATGAGAAAACTTGTACATGAAAATTCATAACAGCATTATCCACAATAGCCAAGAAGTGAAAACAACCCAGTGTCCATCACTGTTGAATGGATAATAACATGTAGTATATCCCATCAAATGGAATATTATTCAGCAATAAAAAAGAATGAAGTACTGATGCATGCTACAACACGGATGAACCTTGAAAGCATTATGCTAGGCAAAAGAAGCCAGACACGAAAGACCGCATGTTGTATGATTCAATTTATATGAAATGCCCAGAATAGACAAGTGTATAGAGACAGAAAGTAGATTAGTGGTTACCTAGGGCTGGAGATGGGTAATGGGGGGCTTGGGAGTGATAGCTAAGGGATGTAGGGTTTCTTTCTGGGTTATTGAAAATGTTCGAAAATTGTGGTTATGGTTGCACAACTCTGTGAATGTACTAAAACCATTGAATTGTACTTGAATGGTTCAAGTACATTAAATGGTGAATTGTATGATATGTGAATTATATCTCAATAAAGCTGCTAAAAATAAAAGTTTCATGGAGAAAAGCCACTTGAGATGGTCTCAAAGGAATGGTAGGAGTTGAATAAGTGGAGAAAGAACAAGTGAGAAAGGGCATGAAGCCTGAAAAAGTAAAGAGTTGACAGGAATAGGACTTTTTTTTTTTTGCTGGAGAGTTTAGGGTTTTGTTTTAGGGTCTCAAACTAGAGCTACCTGTCATCGCTAAGCCATGCTACATTTTAGGACACAGACAGATCAAAGAGTGTCCTACTCCCTTTGTTTACTCTTCAGTGCTATGCCCAGAAATACCTGGGTATCAGCTACACTGCTCCCAGCCCTCTACTGGAAGACAGATGCCTCAACCCGCCCCAGAGCCAGTGTTGCTCTCAGACACCTTCGAGCTGAGCATCTACAGACCTCAGCACGTGAGGAACAGGGCCAAATGATGGGCCCAATCTTAACCTTGAGAGTGGCAAGTTTGTCAACATTCTTTTATAGAAATTGGAGAAGCAAGTATGATTCCTAAGACTGGAGGGACTTTTAAGAGAGAATTTGCAGTGATTATGTATTTTCCTCCTTTCCTGCAGATATGTAGCCAATTATCTAGCAAGAGGCCCACAGACCTTGGTATCTTTGTGCAAGTATGGCAGACAAAAGTCTCAGTCTGTTGATACAGCCGCTTCCCTTGAGAAGGACAACGTAACTCTGGGGATGTAAGTCTTAGGTGGGTTCCCTGGGAAACAGGCTCTGAGAAGGGGATCTTCCTGCAGGAGGGTTATCGGGGCGTGGTCTCAGGAACAACACCTGTAAGAAGGCGAGAGCAGCAGGATCCTATGGAGGGAGAAGTTGGGCTGGGATGCAGCTGCAATAGAGGCCTCAGCCGTTCCTCCAGGAACACTCTGGAGTTGGATGGCCTTGCAGAGTGGTCCCAAAATGAGGCAAGACAGTTGGTCCTTTATACCAAGGCAACAGCTGGTTATTGGATGTGGGGCCTACCCCTTGGCAAGGTGACTTCCTCTGGCCGGTGGTGATGCCCACAGAAGGACTCTGCTGTGGCAGTCAACAGTCCTGGCAGCTGGAGGAATGTTTGCTCCATTTCTGGAGGGAAATCTGGATGGTGCTGAAGTCAAAGGGCCTTCTGGACCTTTTGCAGCTGTAAAACCTCAGAGCTCCCATAACATAGAATAAATACTCAAATATTAAATGTTTATATGTTGACACTTTTTTGTAGCACTTCTCTCCAGAGGTCTCATAGACCTGTGCTGCCCAATGTGGGGGCCATTAGGCACATGTGGCCAGAGAGCCCTTGAAATATGACTGGTCCAAGTTGAGATGTGACGTCAGTGTAGAATACAGACCAGAGTGCGAAGACTTAGTATGAAAAAAAGAATGTAGAATGTCTCATTAATAATTTTTAATATTGATTGCATATTGAAATGATAATATTTTGGATACATTGGCTAAATATATTATTAATGCTGATATTAATACCAATTTCCCCTGTTCCTTTTTACTTTTTTTTAATGTGCTATTTGACAATTTAAAATTACATGTGTGGCTCCCATCATGTCTCCACTGGGCAGTGCTGTCATGCCTGTACACCGGTTTCTTTCTGAAGTGGGAGAAGGCTGTTGCTCTCCTCATGTGATGAACAGTAAGAACTATATTCATTTCTTCTAGTCAACCATGCCTTGTCCATAGAAAGCGCTCAAAAAAGTTTGTGGAGGAAAATGACGAAGCAAGAACATCCCATTTTGTTTTACTTCCCTCTTTTAGGTGCTGCTATGCTATTTTGTTTATCAGATTCTTAGCTTCATCACAGCTGGGAAAGAAGAAAGATTGTGGATGTGTCAAGGGTGTGTGAAAGAAAGAGTAAGTTATTAGGACGCTGTGATGTCATTCAAAGAAAGTAATTGAGTGAAGATTATATAAAACCAATGGCTACTGTTGGTGCCATCTTAACAGTTGTAAGCATCTCTCTGAGTGCTTTTTCATGGGCATTGTCTGATTTAAGCCTCATAACAATACTGTGGGATGTATATTATTATTAGCCTCATTTTGCAGGTGAGGAAACTCTCATCTCTCCAAACTCTGGTTTACATTACCAGCCTGGCCTGCTGAGATTTGAGGTTTTGACCCCTGCTCCTTGGCCAATTACATATTTTTTATACGGAAAAACTGATTGAAACCAAATGAATAGGGTTCTAATCTAAGTCTTAATTGAAAGATCTTGATTGAACTTTTTTAATCAAAGGCATTTACATTGTGATTTAAATACTTTAGACCCGAATCCATCCCTAGCACAGGAGATTCCATTCAAGGTTTTCTTTGTAAGTACACTCTAGTTGTTTAACATAACCTTATTATGCATCTTTCTTAACTCAAAGATAATTTTAAAGTTTCCTTTTTGGGAGGACCAGATGCTGAAAGCAATTCGTTTTTCAAAGTTGGGAGCTATTCCAGAATATGAAGCTAATCGAAATAGATAACTGTGAACTCACGGGGAGGTGACCCATTTCCAATTCAGCAGGTCAGGGAGGGGATTGGGGTGGTATTTTCACTATTTTTATTAGGAGTGCAGTCACAGCCAGCACAAATGTAGAGATGGCAATGGTTTTATTTAACTAGAACAACACACATATGTGTTCCAGATATTTATATTCAAGACCAAAAAAGCAGGAGATTTTTTTCCAATAAAAGAATGAGAATTTTAGAAATGTTTAACTCATTTACAAATATAAAATACATTTATTTAAAAAATATGTACTAAGCAGGTTGTTTCCATCAGGTTGACGTGTGAACCTTGAACTATATGATTATTTCACATGAATACATATGTACATATGATTACGTATGTACATATGATTATGTAGCGAACACTGTTCTCATTTTCTCCTTCCTTTCTATTCACAGGACAGAAGAGAAAGCATTCCCACTTTCCAGTTCCCAAATGGTATTTCCACATAGTATTAACTTATCTAAAGGAGATACATGTTCTTTCTATGCTTATTGCTGTTAGAAGCTTAATCAACTCAGAAAGGGACTGTGTGGTTTAATGGAAAAGATGTGGCCTCTGGTGGTAGTCAGACCTGGGTTCAAATCCCAACCCTACTGCTTATCAGCTGAGTGGCCTTGGAAGATCATTTATCCTCTAAGAAGTTGGGTTTCCTTTTCTGGAAAGTGGGGATAATACCATGTTGCAAGGGTTGGCAAGAGGCTCAAATTAAATGGCTATGGTAGTATTTTGTCTGTCATAAAGCTTACAGAGAATATCCTCTCTGATGAATTCCAGTGACTGAGGCCGTGTGGTGTAATGGAAAGAGCTCTGAATTTGAAGGCCAGAGGGGAAAGAAGGTAAGGCTGCTTGAGTACCTACTGCTCTCCAGTACTCTACGCAAGTTGTATCATTTCCTTACAATAACCCTCCCAGGTAGGTGTTAATATTCCCACTTTGCACTCTGCTCTGCTCTCTATACCTCTTAGATTTAAGTTCAAATTTCCATTATGCCAATTACCACATGGCCTTTTTTCTAATGCTCAGTGTTCTTCTCTGTAAAACTGTAATAGTATTAATCCTGACATCACAGAGTAGCACCTCAACTCCTTTTTGGAGATGCCTTGGAGCTAGGTTAGCTCTAAATAAAAAAGTAAAAGGTCAAATGGCTACCTTTAGGGTAGAATGGGACACCATGCATGGGAACACCTAGCTCATAATAGGAGCTCAGTAAATAATCACGACATCCGGATCTGAATTAAGTTACTTCCACCAGCACACTAGCATGACTTTGTTTTAAAACTTCTCAGCACACACATCTCTTAAAATTTGTAACAGTTTATATAGCGGAGATGTGACTACAGTATGGCCAGATCCTGGCCACCTTGATGAAACTGTCATGCTGTCCTGAAAAACATAGTTGAAGGGTCAACTGTTCACATGGATATTGGAAATCTCCAGGATGGTAGCAGGGAAGGTGACAGAAAGGAAGATGGTGAGCAGGGCTCCAAAGCCTACAGCGAATGTCAGGAGGCCATTCAGAGATAGTAATAAAAGTATTCTGGGGGCTGGCCCGGTGGCGCAAGTGGTTCAGCGCGCCCTCCGCTGTGGCGGCCGGGGTGTCACAGGTTTGGATCCCAGGCACGCACCAAGGCACCGCTTATCAAGCCATGCTGTGGCAGCGTCCCATATAAAGTAGAGGAAGATGGGCATGAATGTTAGCTCAGGGCTGACCTTCCTCACAAAAAAAAAAAAAGAAAGAAAGGAAAGTATTCTGGCTTATGGCTTGAACCTCAAAGGGAGAGAGGTAAGGTCTAGGGGCAGCCTCGGGAGCCAGGAGATTGCAGTCTCCACCCCTGGGCCTGTGGCATGTAGGTGCTTCATGGAAAGGCTCCCTCTTCTGCTCATGGCACAACTAGTTGATCTTGTGCTAGCCCAGCCATCTAGTTAATAGCCACCCTGCAACTCAGTTACTGCTTTTGTTAGCAGGGTGGAGGGCCTGCCTGTGTCAGCGTGGTTTGATAGAGAACTTTCCAGGTGCACATATAAAGGGAAAGAACACCTTCTGATTCTCAGGGAAGAGAAGAAAACAACTCCCTGGGTTGAGGTTTCTCAAGTGGTGAAAGAACTCTCGCTTGCTCTGTTTGGTCCAGGAAGTTTTCCTGTGCATAAATTATGCGTTCATAGAGTCGGATAACAAGGGTGCTCAAACCTGTTTTAGGTGGCAGAGCACGTAGACGTCAGCTTCCTTTGCAGAAGATGATGAAACACTGGCATTTCTATTTCTCATTATATGGATTATGATTTAGCTCAGAATACATTGATGGATTTAGCATCTTGGCTGGGTTAGAAACGTCTGCTTAATTAATGTGCACACTGTTATAAAATCACAGCCGTAAGCATACTGGCTCATGGAAGAAACAAGTCGGTGAGCTACTCAGGATCCAGTTTCCAAGTGTCTCCATGACATTCGTTTCTAATATTCATTTGGCAATACGTTTGGATGTTCTGCTCATACTTGATAGTAGCCATCAAAGAAAAATGTTGGGAGAAAAAGTTAAAATTGACAAAGTACTAGTCATTAGCTTTTTTTTTTTTTTTCAAGCAAATCAAAAAGAAAAAAAATCATATTTGGAGGACTTTGGAGTCAGAAAGACCTGGGTCTTTAAAAAAAATCCTTGGCAGGATTATTCTCCAGATTAGCATTAATGTATGTAAAGACTCTGGCACAGTGCCTGCCCCATAGGAGAAAGCTTAATAAAGGACAGGTATTGTGAAAATTATTGGCATCAGAACACTTCCTCCAGCTCCTGAAACACTAGTGTTCCATTAGGAGGGGAAAACTGAGCTGGAAAAAACCTAGGGACGATTGAGCTGTATTCCCCCATTCAACATGAGGCAACGGAGACTCAAAATTACATAGCAAGTTTGCCATGAGCGAGGCGTGGAATCGCAACCCCACCGGCCTCCCTACCATGCTGAGCTGTTCTGTTCTGCAAACCTCATGCCTGTCTAAAATGCCCCACGTTGTCCCTGAGGCCACCCGCTGTTGTATGCCTTGTCTTCTCTATTGGTAGCTAGCCAAGAAGCGAAAATGTGCAGTGACTCATCAGGTGAGCCAGTCCCCAGTCCCTAGTTACTGTTCCTGTTAAAGAAAACACTCCTCTCCCAACTGTGCCCGCACGTTTGTGCTTCTCGTTATGTTTACTCCTCCTGCTGTGGCTTTGCTCTGTTTGGAGAATTTGTCAAGGGCGGCGCCTGCTGCGCACAAGGGCACAGCTCGAGATGCTGATATCGTGGCCATCTGGAGCAGGGAAGGACCCGCGTGCTCAGCCTGGCCTGGGCGGCAGAGTGGGAAGCTGGCTGCTCGCCTCAGGGCTCCAGAGAGCAGGTTTGGGCAGAGAGAGGGGACTGGGAGTGGAGGGAGACGTGTCCGCACTTGTCTGCGAGTCTCCAGGGAGAGAGAGACACCTGGGACAAGGAGAGGCAGAAGCAACACAAAAGAATCCAGGTGCACCTCAGGGACCGTACATAGTTTTCACTACCTTGAAGACTCTATTATTTAAAACACGGCCCCCCATGCTTTAAAAGATGTTGGTTGGTTGTCCCCCTGCGCGTCTGTTCCCATTCTGGACATGCGCCTTTCACGTCCTCCGCCTCCTGGCTCAGAGGCTCGGCGGGGGCAGCTGGCCCGCCAATCACTTTCTTGAGCTTCTATTATGTCACCAGCAGCCAATCAGAGCGGCTGGTTAGTATGCGCTGACCAGCGTCACTTCCCTGGCTTGACAGAATCCCAGCCAAGAGCAGAGAAGCTTGACGGTTTTCGTCAGCAGGTAGAGCCTTTTAAACGGCTTTTTGAAAGCCTGCATGTTTCTATAGGGCCACTCATAAACTTTCTCCATGTCTCCACCCCACGCTGACTGATGAGCCGCCTGCACACGGAGGTAGAAAAGCCGGTATGCAAAGCCTGCTGCAGACACCGAGAGTCGGTGCGGCCCAAGAGACCGAGAGAGGCACCTGCTGCTGACTTTGCAGCTCCTGGCTCTAGTCCAGGACCACCTGCACCTCCCACGCCTGGGTTCTAGGAGGTGCCCTGAAGAAATTCTTCTTTACTTAAATTAACTGGAATCAAGCCTTCCTGTCTCAGACTGAATGATGCTTTGCCAAGACTTTCTACCTTGTTATCTAGGCTTCTCCTTGCCTGGGCTGTGGGTTCCTTGGCAGGATTGTCACTGGTTTAGGCTCCATGACTCCCACGTTGCTGACCCAGGGGCCGGCAGAGAGTTCTCAGTGTTCTCAGAGTTCTCAGTTCACAGTGGCCCCAATGAATGAATGATGTGCTTTGGCACAGCTCCAGGGTTCTGCATTGCCTTGTATGAAACACTGGCTGGGGAGTGGGAAGCAGAGTTCCACTATTCAGCCCAGCCCATGCTGAGGACCTGACACTTCTTGAAGTCTAAAGATTCCCTCTGCTTCAGTTAAAAGTCAAACTTCCCTTGCTCCGATTTTGATTTTCAGCACTAATGAGAGAACTTTCTGGATGGTTGGGGGTCTACTTGCTTTCATTCTTCCCTTGGTCTAATCTAGGAGTCAGTAAACCATGGCCCTCCAAACAAGTCCACTGCGCCTGGTTTTGTAAATACAGTTCTGTTAGGTGACAGACAGGCTTATTTCAGTATTGCCTGTGGCTGCTTTCCTGCCGCAACAGCAGAGTTGAGAAGTTGTGATGAAGATCATATTTTGGCAAGGCCAAAAATATTTACTATTTGGCCCTTTACAAAGTTTGCCAACCTCGTAGTTCATCTACCTGGCTTCTCCCAGAGTGATCTCTTTAAACGTCAGATCCAATCACATCATTCTTCTGCTTAAAAAAAAAAGAAAAAAAAATATCTCGGCCGGCCGGGTGGCATTATGGTTAAGTTCGCGCCCTCCACTTCCGCAGCCCCGGTTTGCAGGTTCCGATCCCGGGCTCGCACGGACGCACCGCTTGTCAAGCTATGCTGTGGCGGCGTCCCATATAAAGTAGAGGAAGATGGGCACGGATGCTAGCCCAGGGCCAGTCTTCCTCAGCAAAAAGAGGATTGGCAACGGATGTTAGCTCAGGGCTAATCTTCCTCACTCACACACACAAAATCTCAAAATCCACTGTCTATAGACAGAAGCTCCTAGTGTGGCTCTACACAACCTGGTCCACACTCCCTTCCATCCCTGCGTTGCACCCTCCGCCTCTGCTCACGCTCAGCTGCAACGTTACCAGTCTTGCCTTTGTCCATGCTGTGCCTGATGCCTAGAACGCCCTTCTGCTTTCTCCATCTGTCAAACCTCTAAACATCCTTTAACCAAATTCAAATGTCCCCTCCCCTATGCACCCCTCCTAGATGCCCAGCAGAATTAATTGCTCCCTCCTCTGTGCTCCCATAGATCTTTGGACAGACGACTGCCATTGTATTGACCATATGGGATTGCAGTGATGTTTTTATGTGTTCCCTCCTCTAGACAGTGAGCTACTAGGGATCAGGGACCGTGTCTCATTCCCTTTCTGCTCCTGCCAGAACGAAGATGAATCATCTGGAGGATAAGTTAAGTCAGAAACAGACCTTTACAAGAGTGCCAGGAACCTGACTGTAACATCTTATTTATGCCACCTCTCATGACTGATGGTCTGGCTTCTTCTTATCTCTGTACCTCCTGGTAGCTGGAATATCATTAGGTGCTCAGAAAATGTCTTAATGAGTGAGTGCGTAGATGAATAAAATACATATTTTTTTTCTTCTATTCTAACATCAAAATGCAGTAAACACGTTGTCACATTCACTTTATCATCAAGTACATTCAGGACTTTCAAAAGTAGTCTACCTCCATCCAAAGATATGCAAATAGCCAATAAGCCTATGAAAAGATAGTCAACATCATTAGCCATCAGGGCAATGCCAATCAAAACTACAGTGAACACCACTTCACACCCACTAGAATGGCTATCATCAAAGATAGAGAATAACACGTGTCGGTGAGGATGTGGAGTAATTGGAACACTGTCCCTTGCTGGTGGGAATGTAACATGGTGCAGATGCTGTAGAAAACAGTCTGACAATTGCCAAATGACTCAGCAATTCCACTCCTAAGCATGTACTCAAGAGGAATGAAAACACGCATCCCCACAGAAACATGTACCGCAATATTCATAGCAGCATTATTCATAATAGCAAAAAAGTAGAGACATCACAAATGCCCATCGACTGATAAATGGATAAATAAAATGTGGTATATTCCATACAATGAAATATTATTCAGCCTTAAAAAGGAATGAAATTCTGATACATGCTACAATATGGATGAACCTTGAAAACATCATGCTAAGTAAAAGAAACCAGTCACAAAAGGCCACATGTTGTATGATTGCATTTATATGAAATATCCAGAATAGGCAAATCCATGGAGACAGAAAGTGGATGAGTGGTGGCCTAGGTTTAGTGGGCATGGAGGTGGAGGAAGAGATGGGCAGTAACTGCTAATGGGTAGAGAGTTTCTTTTTGGAGTGATAAAAATGTTCTGGAATTAGATAGTGGAGATGGTTGTACAACTCGTGAACATGCTAAAATCATTGAACTGTACACTTTAAATGAGTTAATTTTACGGTAGTGGATTATAAATTTTTTTTAAAGTATTCTATATCAAATAACTCTATATCAAATAAGAGCTAAAATTGGTGAATTCTGTCAATTCAGTATCCTAGTTGAGACATTGTACTACAGTTTTGCAAGATGTTACCACTGAGAGAAACTGCCTTAAAGGTACATGGGATCTGCTCTGTTGTTTATTACAACTGCACGTGAATCCACAATGATCTGAAAATAAAAAGTTTAATTTAAAAACATGCTCCAGGGCCGGCCCCATGGCTTAGCGGTTAAGTGCGCGCGCTCCGCTGCTGGCGGCCTGGGTTCGGATCCCGGGTGCGCACCGACGCACTGCTTCTCCGGCCATGCTGACGCCGCGTCCCACATATAGCAACTAGAAGGATGTGCAGCTATGACAGACAGCTATCTACTGGGGCTTTGGGGGAAAAAATAAATGAAAATTATTAAAAAAAAAAAAAAACATACTCCACCTCTTTCCTGTTCCTCTCCTCCCCAAATCAGAATTTCCCAGAGCAGCATGTCCATGTTCTTTAAAGGATGTTGCCATTTGATGGCATCTTTTACTTGTTAGAAACCACAGGCCTGGCTAATAGACCCTATGAGCTTTTCAAAAGCTGGCCCAAGTGTTGGATGCATCAAAAATATTTACTGACTCCAAATGGTGAAAAGAAAACCATAAAATTAACAAATATTTAAATGTCTATAAAATATGATCTTATATCCAACAGTCAGCTGTAACTCAACTCAGCTCATTTATTTCTGTGTGTGTGTATTATATATACTTAATATTTAATGTGGGATGTCAGGAGGATTCGAAACCAGAGGTAACCTGGTTTTGAATCCTGTCTTTACCTCTTGTAGCTCTGTGACTTTGGATAAGTTTCTTAACTTCTTTGAGTCTTAATTTCATTATCTATAAAAAGAAAATTGTAGTCTCCACTCCGTAGAGTTGTTGTGAAGGTTAAAATTACGTGATTAACTAATGCATGTAAAAGGCTCAGTAGAGTACCTGCCTCGTAGTAGGGCTCAATAAATGGTAGTTATTATGATGATAATGCCAAGGATGGCGATTTACACACTATTGTCCCTGCTGTATATTTGTAGGTGACTGGGGCTGGTGCTAAAGCCCTCAGCCCAGCAGGTTCTCAGGTCCCCTTGATAATGAGTTTGTACTTAACCAGAGCCAGACAAAAGGCTTCTATTGTCAGTTCTGCTAAAGGAACAACAGGAGAAGGAGAACAAAGGCCTGGTTACATTGGAGGCTCAAGCTAATATTATTTTAAATGAAAGCTACAAAAACAGTATAGAAAAACCACAGGACAGGTGAGGCCAGCTAAAGTTTGCGTCCCGAGGTCAGCTGGTGGTTGACTGAGTCACGAAGCATTTCATACAAATCATGATCTGATAATGACTGTATTTTCCTTGCGAAAACTCAGGATATCTGTTCTAATTTTTTTTAAATGTGTGTAATTTGTGGTGTCTTATATATGAAAAGGCTTGTATACAACTTAAATTTGGTTACACATTTACTCAGTCGTCTTTATTGAAAAGTCGTCTTTGTTGAAAAGAGTGACATCAGGACCTCACCAGCACACCTGAGCTTTAAGGTTGTGTAAAATTGTGTAACCTTCAGGATAACTGTTTGGAACATCTCTGCAAACGTGTGTCAGGGCCGGGCACCTCACTGAGTATTGAGGATGCAAAACACCCCTGTCCTCAGGCACACGTGGTACTGTACCTATAAACTGTAAAAAAAAAACCACAAAGAAACAGAGAGATGTGCAAAAAATAAAAATCAGTGATTCTGTGAATGTTTTATCTTATTGGTCAAAGATAATATTGAAAGAAAAATGATTAGGAAGGTCATCTTCATGTTTCTGGCATTCGAAAGGTATTGTTTATGAAAAACAGTCTAACAGTAGAAATAGTGCTGATCTACTAAGCAATACAAAGATGAGAAATGAAGAGAGCTGTGTTGTGGTCCAGGCTCCGCCACTTACCTATTGTGTGACTCTAGCCAACTCACTTAACCTCTCTGTGCTTCAGTTTCCTCGTCTGCAAGAAATGAATAATAAAACCCATCTCATCGGTTTGGTATGACATTAAGTAAGAGAAATTGAATTTGATTCAAATAGAAGGTAACATTATAGGAAATTAAAGAGAATGTTCTCAGTGGTGGGCTGTGTACAGATAACCCAGGATCACGGAATTGTTTTATTTCTAGATGTGTTTGTTTTTCTGCATTTTAGGCCAAAATTAGAGTGGGAAGTAAAAATTCCAGAACAATAGGAGACCACAACATGAACCTAATTTATCAAGTTTTCAGTGTTTTTCTCTTTCAAGAGCTTTAGGACCTTCAATTGGTAAAAGAGAAATCTGTGTCTACACTGGGAGGGCAAATGCTCAACTAATAGTGCGTGCTAGGTAAGTGCTGGGTGAGGAGGGGTCACGCAGCAATGTCTGGACAATAAGAGAGTTCTCTGACCAATTGGTTTTTTGTTTTTTTTTTGAGGAAGATCAGCCCTGAGCTAACATCCATGCCAATCCTCCTCTTTTTGCTGAGGAAGACCGGCCCTGAGCTAACATCTATTGCCAATCCTCCTCCTTTTTTTCCCCAAAGCCCCAGTAGATAGTTGTATGTCATAGCTGCACATCCTTCTAGTTGCTGTATGTGGGATGCGGCCTCAGCATGGCCGGAGAAGCGGTGCGTCGGTGCGCGCCCGGGATCCGAACCCGGATGGCCAGTAGCAGAATGCGCACACTTAACTGCTAAGCCACGGGGCTGGCCCCTGACCAATTGTGACGTTTGCCATGAGCACGGGAAGGGCAGGATAGGTAAGAGTTCAATGTTCACTGACCTTGCATTTCTAAAGGAGAGACACTGTGTTAGCTTAGGGGGAAAAAGCAAAGGGGGATTATGAGAAATCTAGAAGACAGCAATGGGAGTCTAAGGTTAAGTTGTTCAACAAACACTAACTAAGCACCTGTTTTGTGCCAGACCTTGTGCAAGGCACTGGCGATGGGGGATGAATGGAGCTGTAATTCTCAGTGTTCTAGACAAGAGGCCTTGGAGTAAGACTGAGGCTCAAATGCTGGCTCTGCCACTTGACCTATGACTTTGGGCAAGGGGTGGAGTCAGCCATGTAAGCAATCATAATACCATGTGACAAGTGGACTAACAGAGGTACGTGCAGAGGATCTGGGAGGCTTCTGGTCAAGATGGTATCATAAGGTCATGCTTTGAGGCTTTCCTCTGCTCCAAACATATGAAATGATAAAGTGTGAAATGAGAGAGAGAAAACATAGCCACACTAAAAAATATAATCGATATCTCTGTGGAGCAAAACTGGAACATATACATGAGTGATAAATGGGCCCGCAGGGCTCTGGGTAGAGAAGCAGGCAGAGGTGACCAGGATCGGGCTTTTGTGTAGTCACAGGAATGGCAAGGGCACCAAGCAAGGTGAAGGGCCTGGGGAAGGGTGTCCTTTTTCTTCACACATGTGCACACGCACATGCACACACACATGTAGCTTCCACCTATGAAACGAGGCTAAGAAATCTGCAACTGTCAGCTCTTTGGACCTATGACTTATAAAAGCATGTTCCCTGGGAGATGGAGAAGGAAGACCTGGGCCAGCCTTTCCAGTGACTTGGTGCCTGGGTTTGCATTTCCCCCACAAGAGCGGAGAGCCCAATATTGGATGGGCACCCAAGGCACCAACATAACATTTAATTCTGGACTAAGAGCCTGAGAGGCTAGATAGAGGCAACTAGAAACTACTGGACACGAAGAAGGAGTGCGGTACAGAGACTAGGGTGGTCAAAAGGGGAAATGCATCCTCAACAAGAACGTGCAAACCAGAATCCCAAAGTCTGTAGGGAAGAACAATGCTAAAACACAGCACCAAACAAAATCAACAATCAAGAGATGAATTCATTCCAGATATAATGAAAATAATCAAGCAACATGAAGATGACTTTAAGATGATTATGTTTACAGTCCTCTAAGGAATAGAGGGAGAAACAGCAGCTATTTTTTAAAAAGGACAAGACATTAAAAAATAAAAAATGGGAAGAAATGAAAAAAGTGGATATGAAAAAGAAGCAAAGGCTGAAAATGAAAAAACCATTTACAAGAAGTGTTCTTCAAGGATAGGAAAGAAAGCTCCTAATTCAGTTGGTGGTAGAGCTCAGAAGGAAATGCTGAGTTCCTCAAAGGTTTATAGGAGGGCCACCAGGGACTCCTTAGCATGTCTTGTATTGTTATACTCACTAGCTGTTGGGTTACTGTCAGAAATGGCAGTAGGCTGGCCTCCCAGCTTTTGGGAGAAGAGTAGACAATTGCTTGCATTATAGGGAAGAAAACAAGCTTTGTTTGACAATGAAGTTAAGATATTTCCTTCAAGTGAAAAGCTTCCTGAGAGGGCAGCAACTTGCCCATCCAGAATGACCACCACTGTGTGTTCTGGCAGTATTATTATTTGGTTCATCATCTTTGTGTGGGTTTTCTACTGAGGAATATTTTCTTAAACCTGATTTATAAAATTTGGTTTTAGTCTAGATGCTTAAACCTGGAAGTGGGGGGGAGCAGGGGTGGAGTGGCAGGAATGAATATTTATCGAGCCATACACTGCACTTGTTTGCCAAACATTTTCTCATTAATCCACACACCAACCCTGGAAATCAGGTATTTTTATCCTCATGTTACAATGATGAAATTGAGGCTCCAAAAGGTTAAAGTAGTTCAATCAAGTTGTCCCAGGACGTAGTAAGGTGGGAATTTGAATCCCTGTCCATCTGTTCCAACGATCTTCCCGCCGTACCACTTCAAAATAGAGACTGGGTCACATGTATGTTTGGACTCCCATTGCCTAGTGTTCAGCACATGAAAGATGCCTGATGAGTGTTTGCCAAGGGATGGAAGACCATTGATCAACCTATAAGCTCCTAAATGGGCGATTACTCCTTCCACTTAAATATATAGAAGGGAGCTGAGTAATACTGAGCACATGCAGGTAAATCCCTGATGAACACTTTTTTTTATGAGAAAGATGAAAAATAATTTCTTTTTCATCATTTCATTCTTTAATCTCAGTAAATCCTGTTAACTTCTCCCTCTTAAACATCTCTTGGGGCCAGCCCAGTTGGCGTAGTGGTTAAGTTCTTGCACTTAGCTTCGGCAGCCCAGGGTTCACAGGTTCAGATCCTGGGCATGGACCGACACACTGCTTGTCAAGCCATGCTGTGGCGGCGTCCCATATAAAGTAGAGGAAGATGGGCATAGATGTTAGCTCAGGGCTAATCTTCCTCACAAAAAGAATAAAAGAAAAAGAAAAAAATCTCTCAAACCCATTCACTTCTCTTCAGCCCAGCCACCTCCATCCTAGCCCAAGACACCTTTCTTTTTTTTTTTTTTTTTTGTAAGGAAGATTAGCCCTGGGCTAACATCCGTGCCCATCTTCCTCTACTTTATATGAGATGCCACCACAGCATGGCTTGACAAGTGGTACATTGGTGTGCGCCCAGGATCTGCACCTGCGAACCCTGGGCCACCAAAGCAGAGCATGCGCACTTAACCGCTATGCCACTGGGCCAGCCCCCAAGACACCTTTCTTTCTCCCCTCCACTGCTGCCGTAGCCTCTCGCCTGGTCTGCCCACCTCCCCTTTGCCTCCTTTCCATCCATTCTCCACACTGCAGACACGATGGTCTTAAAAATATACAGATATGATCATGTCACTCCCTGCTTAAAGTCCTTGAATGTTTCCATTGCCCTAAAAAATGAAAAGCCCTAAAACCCTTAACATCTTAACTTGGCCTACAGAATCCTATAAGATTTTGCCCCTGCGGAGCTCTCCCTCTTGCTCTCTCTCCTTCAGGCAACTGAGATTGTCTCATTCCTTGGACTTTGCTGTCTCCTGCCTTCATACATCTTTCCTTCTTTTCCCTGCCTCGCTCCTACTCAACCTCCAGGCCTCAGCTTAGATATCAGTTCTGCAGGGAAGCATCCTCTGCCCTCCCAAGACTGAGTTGGGACCCCTGTTGTCTGCTCCCATGGCTCTCTGTACACCTCCTTTAAAAACTCCTAATTCAACTCTAATTGTTTCTTAAATGTCCCCCTTCCCCACTATACTCAGTTCCTAACCAACGGGAACTGTATCATTCTTATTCACCGACATATCCTACTCAGTGAACAGACATACAAGGGGCTCTCAATGAACACATGTTGTCTGCACGAACAACTTTCACACTGCACTGACGTGTGACGTGCCCAGTGATTGAAGGGAAGTGACACAGAATTGCTTCTAAATCGCAGAATCAGAGCAAAGATTAAACAACCCTGTGATTTACTTCTGAGTGACTTTTAGACGGGGAGCTCCTGATGGTCTGAAGAATAAGTTAAAAAGCATTGTCATTTTGCTGTCTGTGGCTGGCAGTTAATCAAGCCCTGGTGGGGCCCGACTCCCATGTGGGGAATAAACAAGGTGACATCATGGTGACATACTCCCGAGAGATTGCGAAAGTTGTCGGCTGTTTGCTGGTTGGAAGAGTCTGTCCTTGCTCTCTTGGGCCACTAATCATCTTTGTAAGGCTTATGATTCGGTAGGTCTCCAGGGATGGGTGACAAACTTCAGTCTCCCGCTTTCTTCGCCCTCCACGTGACCCTCAGGATCTGGCCTGGCCTGCTGGGGTGGTGGCCTCCACTGCACATCAGAGTTCCAGGAGAATAGCGCCTTTGCTCACTGGTTTTCAAACCCTGAGTCACTCAGAATTTCCCCTCACTTGAATTTCAACATAACATCCCTCCAGCACATCACGGTTTGTAAAACTTTCCCACTTACTCTCTCTCATTTGATCCTGGATCTTATGCTCACTGAAGAAAGAAGACAGAAGAAGACTGCAGTGTTCCACACACATTATGTACACAAACAGATTCAGCTTAGTGAGCTGGGCAAGTTATTTAATCCCTTTATGCTTCAGTTCTTCTCTGTAAGATGGGCTAACAATAGTACTACTTCATAGGGTGTTTGCAAAGGTTAATTAAATCAATACGTGGACAGAGCTGTCAGCATTCCCAGCACGCAGGTAATCACTAAGTGTTAACTGTTTTTATTACTATTCTGGTTATATTGTACTTTTCATGAGAGGAAATGTGGTCTATGTGAAAGAACCTGGGCTTTGGAATCCCGAAGACTGGATTTCTATCTTGACAATATCGATTACTGGCTGTGTGACTTCAGGAAAGTCACATAACTTCTCAGAGCCTCAATTTGGTCGTATATAGGATAGTGGTTAACAGTAGTGACCCCCAAGAGTCACTGTGAATATTACCTGAGAGACTCTCTGGAAAACACCTGGTGAAGGCCAGGCACGGAGTAGACACCCGGTGAATGATAGCTCCTGCCTATTACTCTATGTGGAAAATGCGTCTCTTCCAATACATAATAAATGACAATTGCACTCAAGTTCACCAGCAAAGGGAGGTCAAGGAAGAAGGGAAAGGCAGTGCTATCAGATACTGTTGGGAGCATCCCACCAACAGTAGCTGTTCAATGACTCTAGAGTTAGAACCAGCACTTACTGAGTGCCTCAAGGGCAAGAAAGAGAGCTAACGCTTATTGAGTGCCTACTATGTGCCAGGCAGCTTATACAAATCCATTTGAGCCTCAGAAAGACCCGCAAGGAAGGGATTACAGCTCTATTTTCCTGATAATAAGACAGACAAAATGATTTCTAAGGTTTCATAGTGAGTAAACAGTAAAGCTGGAGTTCAAATCCAGGATGGTGTGATGCCCAAACACGGCTTTTGTCCCATTTTATACGCTCCAACACCTATGTCAGTCATATGGGTGGACAGACAGTAGTCAGGAGGGGTGTGTGTGCTTTATCTGGGGTGAAGTCATTGTAGGCAATGGGAACAGCATGGCATTGGAGAAGCACAAACTAGCCGACACTTACAGGAGGGGAAAAGTCCCACCCAGGGAAGGTGAGAGAGGAGGCGGGAGAGGTGTGTGGAGGAGGGCAGGTTGTGGAGGGTTTTTTGCAGCCTCTTGACCCCTTAATAGTGAGAGGAGGGGAACAGCATGAAGCAGCCTTAGCGCTGGCCGCAGAGTACACATGGGTCACAAGGGCACAGGAAACAGTCCTTCTCTTTGGCTTCAAGGTGAACATTCCCACCTGAGAGTGTCCAGAGTGCTGGGTTCTCAGAGGTGATTCTCCTCGTCTGAATTCCTTTTCCTGGCTCCTTAGTAGGAGTGTGTCCTCCACTTTCTCTTCTTTCTGTCTCTTGAAGGCCTCTCAAGCCCCTTAGTCCTTTCACATTCCCTCTCCAAGAGCTCCCTCTTCTTTGTTCTGCCTGGATCCCTTGGGAGAGGACAATGGCCTTGGAGTCCCAGGTTGTGTGTGGGAGGCGCCCACAAGTTCCAGACTTTTCACAAAACCCAGACCATGGCCCTCTTTGCATATCTCCTATGTCTATGCATGATTATGCCTAGTCTCATCTCTTTCTCTACTTTGAATTCCATTCCCAAGGCTTCCTTTTGTTATCTTATCTTAGGCATCTGCCAAGGCCAGGAAGAACAAGTCGGTGGGGAGGAAGGGAGAAAAAATGGATCCCACCACCCCACGAGCAGGAGTTTGGACTTTCCTAGGTTCATCCCGGGCAGACTAACATTTTAGCGAGTTCACTCTGGTGGTCAGTGTGGAGAGTATATTTGAGAGGAACAGGATTGGGATAGGAGGACTGTTGAGGCGGCTGTTGCAACTATCCAGGGAAGAGCTGTGGTCACCCGCTTTAGGACTGTCATCTGAATTAGGCAGGATAGTGAGGAAAAAAGAGATGTGAAAAATATTTAGGAGGTTAAAAAAATTGGTAATTGACTGGCTGTAGGAGGAGAGACTCACAATGACACTCAGGTTTCTAGGTTGGATGTCTGGGTATCAGGTGGGGAGTGGAGCCAACTGAAGGCAATGCTCCTGGAGGGCTTTGCACAGGTCTGAAGAGCCTGCAGGATGGAGGGAGGGAGGGTCCAGCCTGTGTTTGATGCATGAGTCCGAGGCCCAGGAGAGAAGTCTCAATTGCCATGAGAGCAATCAAGATCCCCTCAGGTAGGGGCCAGCCAGGTGGCGTAGTGGTTGAGTTTGCACGCTCCGCTTCGGCGGCCCGGGGCTTGCGGGTTCTAATCCCAGGTGGGGACCTGCGCACCCACTTATCAAGCCATGCTGCAGTGGTATCCCATATATAAAGTAGAGGAAGATGGGCATAGATGTTAGCTCAGGGCCAATCTTCCTCACAAAAAAAAAAAAGAGAGAGAGAGATCCCCTCAGAATGAGAAGACCAAGGGGCCAAGGAAAGAAGCTGGGAGACTGCTAACACTTAAGGGGCAGGTGGAGAAAAAGTAACTCATAAGAAACACAGGGCCGGGCCAGCCCCATGCCTTAGCGGTTAAGCCCACACGCTCCGCTACTGGTGGCCCGGGTTCGGATCCCAGGCGCGCACCGAGGCACCGCTTCTCCGGCCATGCTGACGCCGCGTCCCACATACATCAACTAGAAGGATGTGCAACTATGACATACAACTATCTACTGGGGCTTTGGGGGGGAGAAAAAAAAAAAGAGGAGGATTGGCAATAGATTTTAGCTCAGAGCCGGTCTTCCTCAGCAAAAAGAGGAGGATTAGCATGGATGTTAGCTCAGGACTGATCTTCCTCACAAAAAAAAAAAAAAAGAAACACAGGGCCCAGATGATCCTGCCCTGCCTGCTTCATCTCCTTGTCTCTTGCCCTTCCTTTCTTAGATCAGACACATGACCTTCCTCTTTTCCCCGGCACACCAGGTACATTCCTGTTTTAGGTCTTCTCCTTCTGACATCCACCACCTTCCAGGGCAGCCATTTTTTTTAACCACTTTATTGAGGTATAATTGACATGCAAAAAGCTGTACAGATTTAATGTATACAACTCAGTCAGTTTGGGGATAAGTGTACACCTGTGAAACCATCACCACCATTAAGGCCATAAACATATCTATCACCTCCCAAAGCTTCCTCTGCCCCCTTCATTATTATTATCATTTTTGTGTGAGTGGTAAGAACACAACATAAGATCTAACCTCTCAGCAAATTTTAAGTATACAATACAGTACTCTTAGCTATAGGCATTACACTGTATAGGAGATCTCCAGTTTGCATAATTGAAACTTTGTACCCTTTGACCATCATCTGCCCCATTTCCTCCTCCCCCCAGTCCCTGGCAACCACTATTCTGTTCTCTCCTTCTATGAGTTCCACTATTTTACATTCCTCATATAAGTGGAACCGTGTATTATTTGTCTTTCTGTGTCTGGCTTATTTCACTTAACATAATGTCCTCCAGGTCCATCCATGCTGGCACAAATGGCAGGATTTCCTTCTTTTTATGGTTGAATACTATTCTATTGTTTTTTGGGGTTTTTTTTAATAATTTTATTTATTTATTTATTTTTTCCCCCAAAGCCCCAGTAGATAGTTGTATGTCATAGGTGCACACCCTTCTAGTTGCTGTATGTGGGACGCAGCCTCAGCATGGCCAGAGAAGCGGTGCGTCGGTGCGCGCCCAGGATCCGAACCCGGGCTGCCAGCAGCGGAGTGGGCACACTTAACCGCTAAGCCACGGGGCCGGCCCCTCTATTGTTTACATAAACCTCATTTTCTTTATCCATTCATCCATCCATGGACGTTTAGGTTGTTTCCATATCTGGGCTACTGTGAACAATGCAGCACAGCCATTATTGACCATCCTATCTAAGGTAGCTCTCTATTCCTCTCACTTCATCTTGATTTATTTCCTTTATGGCTCATAGCATGATCTGAAATCTTTTGAACATTTACTTGTTTACTTGCCTCTCTCCACATCCCCCACTAAAATATAAGCTGCGTAAGGACAATAAGTGTGTCTGCCTTGTTCATCTCTGTACGCTCAGCACCCACCTGAGTGGCACCTAGTGCGCACTCAGTGAATTCCTGAAGAATGAATGAATGGACCAGGAGAGGGTGCTGTCACAGCAGCCTCGGGCAGTGGTTCTTAATCCGGGGTGCTTGCATCAAACTCACCCGTGAAGCTTTATAAACATGCAGATGCCTGCCCCCTGCCCCAACCTCATACCCATAGAATCTGAATCCCTGGGCATTGGTAAGGGTAAAATTCTCCGCTTGGATAGATGCAGATGACAGCCAGGGTCAAGAACCTTTAGAGTAGGGAATTTCAAGAAGGATCAACAGTGGCAAATGCAGCAAGGTGTCTGAGTGATCTGAGGACTGAACAACGTCCAGACTTGACACGCTTTGGGATTAAGCCAGTCGGTTCAGAGAATGGAGGGAGCTGCTCAGGAGGAAATGTGCAGACTGCCTTCCCAGGTTGACCTCCCTCTTCTCCTACCAATGCTGCCCTGACTGTCCTTTGGGGGATTCATTCTCCCCCATTCTCAACCATGTGGTTTGGTGGGTCTGACCCCATCCAGAGCAGGCGCTTACCGGTCTTAGCGATGTGTTTGCCTCCCACAGCATTCAGCTCAGGACTGGACACAGCCAAGGACGTCCAAGAAGATGCTTGGGATCCTGAGTAAAAACCTCTTCTGTAAACTCCTGGAAAAGACTCTTTCTCTTCCTCTGGATGTTGTGGTATGAGAGTATGTGACCTAGACCTGTGGTAGCCATTTTGCTACTATGAAAGCAGAATGTGGAGCCTGCGGATAAACTAGGTCCGACAGGAGCGAGAGCTGAGGGACAGAGTAGCTGCAGCCTCCATGGCAGGTAGATCCCTGAGAACAAGCCCTGTCTGGGGCCAGTTCCCTCGGAACACTTCAGTTCCACGGGTAAATAAACTCTTCTTATGGACGAGAGTCCCAACCGATACAAGTATTACATCAGCCTGTACATCAGGTGAGTTGAGAGTGAACTGGGCTTTAGTTTGTTGATGCTCAGACTCGTCAAAAGATTTATTGAAGTAGGAAGTGAATCTAAGCCACCAATCTTCAGTCACCAGGATGATGTGAATGATCAGAACATCTGTCACAATCAGTCTGCGTTTTTAGAGGGTTAGAACATGGGTCTAAGAGGGTGAGAAGCCTAAAGGAGGCTTGACTCTGGAAAGTAGATCTTTTACAACTGCCTCAATACAGAGAAACCTTTTTAGAAATAGTCACTCCATGAAGTCTTCTGTTCACATGCGCACACACCAATGCCAAGGTGTTCCAGTATCCAATATGGCACAGTAAGTCTTAATAACCAAAGTCAATTCTTGCCATCTTCAGAAACCAACATGGGAACAAGCAGATCCAGCCAGTCTCAAGCTACTGTGGGCGTGAAGGAACACTCCCTTTTGCTTCATGTCTCAACACTGTACATCTGTTTGGGATTGCACATTGTGTGTGTTTATGCTTTGATTCACAGTAACTTCTCATGTTATAGAATTGATTTGCGTTGAACACCACTGTAAATAGAAAGAATAAAAATCAAAATAAATAAATGTCTTAAAGAGGAAAAAAAAATCTGCCAGCAGATCCTGACCAACTGTAGTAACAGTGGACTGTCTTACCTATGTAGGTTGGAGTTGTGCAGAATTCAGGGGCTCTCCTGGGGACCCTGATCATTGTAAAGCAAAGGAAACAGGCTTTGGTGGCTGGGACCCACACATATGACTATGAGATTCCAGTTTCCAGGGCTGTACTAAAAAGAGTATGGACTTTGGAGACAGATTTAGGTTCAAGCCCTAGTTCCATCATTTACTGGCTGTGTGACAAGTAAGTTGTTTAACAAATCTGAACCTCTTTGCTCAACTATAAACACGAGTGCAATCGAATCTACTTCTTTGGATGTTGAGGGTCAAACGATAATACACATCATTTGAAAATGCCAAGCAGGACCCGCTCGAGGCTCTCACACTTTTTGTGGTAGCAGGTTCAAATCTCACGCTCTGCACCATACCATCTAGGTGACCTCTCTGGTAGCTCCCACAGAAAAAGAAGCTATCAAAAATGTCAGTTTCTGTTTCTTTTCTTTCTTGATCATTTTACTGCTGCATGTAAGAGTACAAAAAACATTAATAACATGAATATGAGACATTCTAATCACTTGGAGGCTGAAGAATGGGATTCTAGTGTTTGATATGTAAATACTGAGTAGACTCTTCTCATCTCTGTCCCACTAACATTTTTTCAACTTTATTGAAGTATAATTTAGATCTATTTTAAGTGTACAGCTCAAGGACTTTTGACAAATGTATACACTTATGTAACCACCAATCAAGATACAAACTATTTCCACCACTCCAGAAAGTTCCCTCATGCCTCTTTGCAGTCAGTCCCTCCTAAGCATTATCCCAGGTCACCACTGAACTCATTTCTATCACCATAGATTAGATTTGTCTTTTCTGGAATTTCATATGGATTAAATCATACAGTATGTAGTCTTTTGTAGCTTGATTTTTTTCCCCTCAGCATAATGTTTTTGAGATTTATCCATATCGTTGCATGTATTGGTAGTTCATTCCTTTTATTGCTAAGAAGTATTCCATTGTATGAACATACCACAATTTGTTTTTTATCTATTTGTCTGTTGATGGACGTTTAGCTTGTGTACAGTTTTTGACTATTCTAAATCAAGTTGCTCTGACACTTGTGTACAAGTCTTTTTGTAACATTTCATTTTTCTTGGGTATATATCTAGCTGCAGAATCACAAGGTCACATGATAAGTGCATGTTTCAATTTTTAAATGTTTATAAAATGTGCCAAACTGTGTATGAAAATTCCAATTACTTCTCCTCTTTGCCAACGCTTGATATTGTTTTAGCCATTCTGGTGGGTATGAAGTGGTAACTCATTGTGGTTTGTTACTAACTTAAAAAAAATTGTGTTAAAATACACATAATATAAAATTTACATCTTAACCATTTTTAAGTGTACAGTTCAGTGGCATTAAGTACATTCACACTGTTGTGCTACCATCACCACCATTCCTCCACAGACCTCTTTTCATCTTGCAAAACTGAAACTCTGTCCCCATCAAACACTAACTCCCTATTCCCCCTCTCCCCGGCCCCTGGCAACCACCATTCCACTTTTGGTCTCTATGAATCTGACTACTTTAGGTACCTCATATAAATGGAATCATATGGTATTTGTCTTTTTATGACTGGTTTATTTCACTTAGCATAATGTCAAGTTTCGTCCATACTGTAGCATGTGTCAGAATTTTCTTCCTTTTCTTTCTTTTTTTTGTTTTTGTGAAGAAGATCAGCCCTGAGCTAACATCGATGCTAATCCTCCTCTTTTTTTTTGTTGAGGAAGACCGGCTCTGAGCTAACATCTATTGCCAATCCTCCTCCTTTCTTTTTTTCCCCCCCCAAAGCCCCAGTAGATAGTTGTATGTCATAGTTGCACATCCTTCTAGTTGCTGTATTGTGGGACGCGGCCTCAGCATGGCTGGAGAAGCGGTGCCTCGGTGCCCGCCTGGGATCTGACCCCGGACCACCAGTAGCGGAGCGCGTGCACTTAACCGCTAAGCCACGGGTCCGGCCCAGAATTTTCTTCCTTTTTAAGGTTGAATAATATTCCATTGTATGGACAGACCACATTGTGTTTATCCATTCATCTGTCGATGGACTTAGGTTAGGTTGCTTCCTTCTACCTTTTAGCTATTGTGAATACTGCCGCTATGAACATGTGTGTACAATATCTTTTTGAGACTCTGCTTTTCATTCTTTTGGGTATATACCTAGAAATGGGATAGGTGGATCATATGGTAGTTCTATTTTTAATTTTTTGAGGAAGCTCCATACTGTTTTCCACAATGGCTGCACTATTTTACATTCCCACCAACAATGCACAAGGGTTCCAATTTCTCCACATCCTTGCCAACACTTGTTGTTTTCTATTTTTTCAATATCAGCCATCGTAATGGGTGTGAGGTGGTTGCTCACTGTGGTTCTGATTTGCATTTCCTTAATGATTAGTGATGTTGAGCATCTTTTCATGTGCATATTGCTCATTTGTGTATCATTGTTGGAGAGATATCTATTCAAGTCCTTTGCCCATCTGTTAATTGGGTTGTTTGTTTTTTCGTTGCTGTTTATGCCATTAACTTTTTTTTTTTAAGATTTTATTTATTTATTTTTCCCCCCAAAGCCCCAGTAGATAGTTGTATGTTATAGCTGCACATCCTTCTAGTTGCTGTATGTGGGGCACGTCCTCAGCATGGCCTGAGAAGCGGTGCGTCGGTGCGCGCCCGGGATCGAACCCAGGCCACCAGCAGCGGAGTGCGCTCACTTAACCGCTAAGCCACGGGGCCGGCCCTATGCCATTAACTTTTAAACTGTCCTTCTCTTTGTTTGTTATTCCATTTTATAGATAAGGAAACTTTAGTTCTGAGTGGCAAAGTGACCATAATAGTACCAGTAACAGGCATTGTTCTTATCTCATAAAATAAAGATAAGCAATTATTTGAATATTCATTTGCATATTAATTGAGCACATACTAAGGGCAGTAGAAGCCTGACAGAGTCTGGGGATACCTGGTTTACAGTTCCTAGAGGGAGACAGATAAGGAAACAGACAATATTAATACAAGGTGACGAGTGCCATAAAAGGGGAAGTACGTGAAACTAGTAAGGTACATTTGGGAAACTGGAAGTGGTGTAGGATAGCTGAAGCCCTGAGTATAAGGAGTGGCCAGAGATGAGACTAGAGAGGGAGATTGGTTGGAGTTCTTAGCGGCAGACAACAGAAGCCACTCAAGCTTATTTAAGCAGAAAATAAATTTGTAAAAGAATGTTAGTAGTGCACCTCGCCAAGAGGGCCAGAGAGCGGGGCTTGGAGACCACGGGACCAGAAACAATGCCCAAACAGCCCCACAGGACTTTCAGCAAAAAACCCCCTGTCACCACTCTGCTGGTGTAGTCATAGGAGCTCACTGGCTGCAGTGACGTGGACACCCAGACCATGTCCCCCAAAAGCTGGTTGCCTCTGCTCTCATCTTTGTCTTAAAATGGATTCTCTGGCATGCCTGCTTCCTCACAGAGCTCACCTGTGAACAAGATCATGCACGGCTGTGTCTGACAGACAGAGTCGAAGCACCTCAGATGCTGGTAAAGTGTTGGTAAAGTGAGTTTTTCTGGCTTTTATCTTCAGTAGGCAGAACTCTAATGGAGAGAACTCCCCAATCATGGGAAGGCTTCAAAAAGCAGAGGGCATGTTCACACAAAAACTTGTACATGAGCATTCATAGCAGCTTTGTTTGTAATAGCCAAAAATTGGAAAGAATCCAGATGTCATTCACCAGGTGAATGGTTAAACAAACTGTGGTCCATCTGTACCATAGAGTATTACTCAGCAATAAAAGGAATGGACTATTGATACACGCACCAACTTGAATGGATCTCCAGGGCATTACGCCAAGCGAGAGAAGCCAATCCCAAAAGGTTACATACTGTGTTATTCCACTTATATAACATTTTGAAATGAAAAAATTTTAGAAATGGGGAACAGATTGGTGGTTGCCAGGGGTCAGGGATGGAGAGAGAGGACACAGCTGGTGGGAGGTGAGTGTGGTTATAATGACAGATATAATGTGCTGTGTCTTGACTGTGGAGGTGGATACATGGACCTACACACATGATAAAATGTTACAGAACTAAACACACACACACACATCACACAAATAAGGACAAGTAAAATCGGGAATTCTGAATAAGATCGGTGGATTGTATCAATGTCAATTTCCTGGTTACGATATTGTACAATAGTTTTGCAAGATTAGTTAGCACTGGAGGAAACTGGGCAAAGGGTACATGGGATCTCTCTGTATTACTTATTACAACTACATGTGAATCTACAATTATCACTATAAAAAAATTACAAAAAAAAGCAGTAGGAAGCTAGAAAACACTAGGGACTTGGGACTTGATTTTCAGAGCTGTGGGAACTATTGAGGGATTTTAAGCAGGAGTGACACATGTCTTCATTTAGCACCTATTTTCTGTCCAATGGTAGGATAGTGTTATCCTGGTTTAAGTTACAACTGTGACATTTTAATTTAAAATAAAATTTTAAAAGTCCGTCTTTTTTTTTTTCTTTAACCTGATGTGGTTTCCCAGAGTTTCCAGGAAGGCAATTTTGGACCCAATATGTGAACTCTGATTCCTCCTGCAACAGAAATGAGGATTTGTTCTTTCATTCCTTCCTCAAGCATTTATTAAGCATCTGCTATGGGTCAGGCTCTGTGCCAGACACTATAGATTTGGCAATGAAAAAGACAGTCCTGCCTTTGAGAGACTGCGTTGTTAGACTCTGGGAAAAAAACCATGGCTCCAATAAGAAAGAGATTTGAGTATTATGTAACCTGAAGACTGGGGACAAAGGTCCAGAGATGGTGCAGTGGCCTCACAATGTCACCAATGTCTCAGGCGCCTACTATCTTTTCCCTCCACCATCCTTAGCACATGTCTCCCAGCCTCAAGCTTACCACCTGGTTGCAGGGTGGACAATGCAGCTCAGCTCACATAAGGAGGAGGGAAGAAGGGCAGGGGACCTGCCAGCTGAGTCATCAAGCCCCCCCCCGGCCCAATCTCTCCTAGGGAACTCTCCTGGGAGCTGCACCCATCAGCTTCTGTTCACATCTCATTGACCACTCCTGTCTGCAAGGGAGCTGGGAAATCAGCATTCTCTTGTTGGGGCAAGGAGAGAATGGATAATGATTGGTAAGTAGCAGTCTCAAACACAAGGACCTTGTAGTCTAGGTGGGGAGGCAAGCATGTAACTAGTTAGTGCCAATACAGCATGCTAACTGCCATAGTAATAGAAGTATGACATAAAGGCTGCAGAGCCACATGTCCAGCCTTGAAGCAATCAAGCAAGGCTTCACAGAGGAAGAAACCTTTTGAAGAAATGCCCAGTAGAGGGAACTGCACTGCGTATAGGAAGGCATAAAAGGGTCTGTCACGTTAAAGCGGAGAGTCAAGTCTAATGGTGTTGGAGCATGAGGTGTTTTCAGGAGTGTTAGAAGAGGCTAGAAAAGTAGGCTGGGACTGGAGCAGGAAGAGCCTTGAATGCTGTGCTAAGAAGTCTGGACTTGGTCCTATAAAGCCCTAGTTCTCAGACTTTAGCACGCTTCAGGATCATCTGTAGGGCTTGTTAAAACACAGATTGCTGGGCCCCCCCACCAGGAGTCTCTGATTGAGTATGTCTGGGATGGGGCCTGAGAATGTGCATTTGCATTTCTAACAAGGAACTGCATGTGGAGAGCCACAGGTATAAGGAATATGGACAGGAGTTTTCAAGTAGGGGAATAATGTGATCAATTTTTTTAGAAGGATCATCGGTGGAATCAACCTAGAGACTGAGTGATTTCCTGCAGAGTGCAAATTCCTCACATACATGTGCCCCATGAGCACAGCCCTAAAAGGTAGGCAGCTGCCCTAATGGCATCACCCTGCTTAGCACAGCTGGTCTTAGAAGCAAGGAGCTACGTGCTGAGAGGATCTGGGTTTCAGTTCTGTCTCTGTGATGACCAACTGGCTGTATGAACTGGGGCAAATGTGTTAACGATCTGAATGTCAATTAGGACACCAGTGATGATAATTACTACCATTTATTGAATGCTACACAATCATCTTGTTTAATACGACTGTCCTAAAAGATACGTATTATTGTTCCATTTTACGAGAAAATTAAGGCTCAGAGAGATTAAATAACTTGCTTAAGATTCCAAGACTATTAAAGGGTGGGGCTAGGATTCAAAACCAGGGTTTGTTTTTTTTTTAACTCCAAAGCTTATGTCCCTAACTACTTTGTCATGATTTCTGAAACTAGGGTTTACAAATGTATTCTTAGGAATTTATGAGTTTTTCATGAGAATTTTTTATATTTAGTTTTTTCTGTGTGTGTGTGTGAGGAAGATTAGCCCTGAGCTACCATCTGTTGTCAATCCTTTTTGCTGAGGAAAATTGACCCTGGGCTAACATCTGTGCCCATCTTCCTCTACTTTATGTGGGACGCCACCACAGCATGGCTTGACAAGCAATGCGTAGGTCCGTGCCCAGGATCTAAACCTGCAAACCCTGGGCTGCAGAAGCAGAGCACGCGAACTTAACCACTACACCACCGGGCAAGCCCCTATGTTTAGTATTTTTGATGTTAATCTTTAAAAACTTCATTTAAGAAACTATTGAGTCATCTGGACGACCCTTCCAGCTGATTCCCAGTCCTGCATTTGCATTTGTGTTTACAGTGGCGTTAAGGCCAAGTAGGACGATTTTAATTGCCCCAGCCAAATGACAAAAGAACATCAGTAGTCTTCATTTGTGAATGATATGCCCATGCAAACTACAGAGCAAATGACCTCAAGACAAGCCGTGTGAATGAAGTGTTCAGTGGTTTGAGTGGAGAAAAGAGGTAGAAGAGCTAAGTCACCAAGTGGCCCATGGTAGTAAAACATAAAACCACATGAGCCCCTATCAGTCAGTTTCACATTCACATTACTAACATTTCCTTTACATATAACATTCACATTTTACAAAACAACATCATCTGTCCTATTAAGTTAATGCTGTTGATTTCAACATTGCTGATTTGGTGGCATTGCTTGTATTTAGCTTGCAAATGTTTGTGTTTTATAGTTGCTTAAAAGCTACAAGTCTTGGGCCGGCCCCGTGGCTTAGCGGTTAAGTGCGCGCGCTCCGCTACTAGCAGCCTGGGTTCAGATCCCGGACGCGCACCGACGCACCGCTTCTCTGGCCATGCTGAGGCCGCATCCCACATACAGCAACTAGAAGGATGTGCAGCTATGACATACAACTATCTACTGGGGCTTTGGGGGAAAAATAAATAAATAAAATTATTTAAAAAAAAAAAGCTACAAGCCTCTAAGGAGCTTATATTTAGTTTTATGACGTACATATGTGAGTGACATGAGAATAAAACAATGTAAGTCAACACTGGGAACCCAGGGGGATTTTTGAATAGGGGTCTGCAAATTACTTAAGATTAAGTCTGGGTTCTGGGTTATAGTCAACAGAAATGGTCTCTGGTTCATATAAGCAGAAATGGAGTTTATTGGGTGGCTGCAGAACAGATGGGAAGGCTAGAGAACCACAGAGAAAGTGATTAGGTGCTAGAGAGGGTTGGCAGGGCTGCCTCAGAGTCCTCGGAGTGGAAGAAGCTCTGACTCTCCCAGCACTGGACTCACTTTGGCCCGGGCACTGCCGTCCTGGGTCTCTTGACGCTGCAACCACCAAGCCTTCAAATCACTTTCTCAGGAGTGGAACATCCAGGCAGAAACATCCAGTTGCCTGAGCCTAGGTCATTTGCCTACCAGGGAGGGGCCATGTGGCTCCTTTTGGCTTCTGCTGAGCCAGCCAATGGAGAATTTCCCCCAAATAAGAAGGACTTCTAGATGCTGGGGAGCCAAAACCCAGCCAATGTCTGCTAGACACTCTCTCCTATAAAACAGAGAAAATGGTACCAATTCCAGGGATGTCAGCATTAAATAGGACAACCTCATGAGCATCAGCCATGAAGCCCTGCCCACGTGTTTGCAGGTTATCAATGAGCAGTGACCACTGAGGCCCCACTGTTATCGGGAGCAGCGATAAGAGGCCCAGACCCTGCCACTGGTATTTTTGTTTCCTGACCCTCAGTCCAGTGGGCAGATCAGGAGGGAACCACGAAAGGTAATTTAACAGGCCTGAGAAACCGTGTCTTCCTTGAAAAACAAAATTTTTTTTCATTTAAACCAGCTTTTACTGATATTTATAAAAACAAGCTAGTAAAAGGCTTCTGGCTCAGATTTTGGAGTTGAAATTCAGAAAACATAGTATGTATCAGAGCAGCATTTTTATGTTCCCATCCTCCTGGGCTAATCGCACAACTGGTTTTGTTCTAAGCACGAAGGACGGGAAGCGTTTGTCCAGGTCTCTGATGGCGCTGGCTAAAAATGCTTCCCTGCAGTGCTTCACATGTGGCTGCAATTAACCGTGAAGAAAACCTTCTGCAGGAGGCAAAACTGTGCATTCTTGCTCCATGTTATGAAACTGTTACCTTTCCTTATTTTAGTCGCAAATCCTCCACTTTGAAGGTGTTTCATTTTAGGAATTGCACGGCAGGTTCCTATTGTGCATTGCTTTCTTTGCAAAGATCTCTGTACCCGGAAATAAGTTTGTTTTTCTCCTTCCTTCTCCAATTACATGAAGGTGTTGGGAAAAAAACCTGTTTTGGCTACTGCATGGTCTGCGCACTCTCCCACCCTTCTGACCTCACTCCTTACCAGTCTTCCCCATTCCTACCCCACTGCAGCCAAACTGGCCCGCTGGCTGGTTTTGGAACATGTCAGGTACTCTTCTGCCTCTGGGCCTTTGCACGTGCTTTGCCCTTGCCTAAGCACATTCTTCCTCCATATAGACACATGATTTGCTCCTTCATCTTCCTTCTGGATTCTGCTCAAATGTTCCTTATTATAGACGTCTTCCTGCTTCTAGTAATTCCCGCCCCCAACTTTCCTAGTACTTTCTCATTCACCCTGCCCTATTGTTCTCCAGGCTATGTACTTACTTCTTTGTTTATTATCTATTTTCTCCTATTAGAATGCAATCTTCACAAGGCAGAGATTATGTCTTCTTGCTAATCATCAGTGCCCAGCACATAGTAGACACTCAATAAACTATGTGTTGAATGAGTGAAACCATGTAATATCACTTAATGAATAACAGATGTATAAATAAAATAGATTTAGTGAGTAGTAAATAGTAAAAGCTATCATTTAATGATTAATAGAATTATAAACATTATCTCTAGTATAGGAGTGAAATTATGCTGATGCAGTTAATGCATTGAGGGTCAAGGGCAATGAGGGGCCCACACCACTGTAGGAGGAGGTGTCAGGATCAGAAGCACTGGGTAAAGGGGAAATGCAACATTTAAATCTTCAGTCTTGACGGCTCCTCTGCAGTCCTGACGCACATACCCAACTGCCTTTTCAACATTTCCATCTGGATGTCCCACAGGCAGCTCATACTACATACGTCCAAAATGGAACTCTTGATTCCCCTGGCCCCCAGTATAAATTTGTTCCTCTCTCAACTTCCCACTTCAGTTAATGACCACCTTCCACCATTGCTCAGGCCAAAAGCCAAGGAGTCATCCTGGGTGCCTCACTTTCCTTCAGCCCCCTGAGCGCAACCCACCAGAATGTTTGCCAACTCTACCATGACAGAAATGGCCAGCTGGCCACCAAAGATCTGTGTTTCCTTTCCACAGTGTACAGCTGTTGACAGAAGTGGCTGCCCGCACAGGCACTGCATTTCCTAGCTCCCCATTATTCGGGTGAGGCCGTGTGATGAATTCTCTTCAGTGGGATATAAGTGGAAGTGATCTGTGCCACAATCAGGCCCAAATGCTTAAGAAGCATGCATGCCTTCTCCATGCTGTCTTTCTCCATCTGCTTACTGGATGAAGAAGATCCTGCAAAGCATTCTGGGGCCCCAGGGGCTGGCAGAATCACAAAATGGAAGGATCCTGGGTCTCTGAGTCACCACTTAGAGGAAAGACACTTGCTCTTCTAGAATACCTGTTTGGCTTTATGTGAAAAACCACCAAGTTTTTGGGGTCATCTGTTATAGTAGCTGGCATGACCTCAACTAGTACATCTACCTCCAAAATACATCTCAAATCTGTCTACTTGTCTTCATTAACCTCTTATTTTATTTTGAAACACCATCTTCTCTCATCTGAAAGATTTTAAAAGTCTCCTAACATCTCCTTGCTTCCATCTCTCTGCCTGCTTATAGACTGAATGTTTGTGTCCCCCCAAAATTCATTGTTGAAACCTAATCCCCAACGTGATGGTATTTGGAGGTGGGGCCTTTGGGAGGTGATTAGGTCATGACAGTAGAGCCCTCATAAATGGGGTTAGTGCTCTTATAAGAGACCCCAGAGAGCTCCCTTGCCCCTTCCACCCGTGTGAGGACACAGCAAAAAGACACTCCTCTAAGAACCAGGAAGCTGGCCCTCACCAGACACCGAATATGCCAGGAACCTTGATCTTAGACTTCCCAGCCTCCAGAACTGTGAGACGTGAATGTTTGTTTAAGCCACACAGTGCATGAGACTTTTGTTATAGCAACCTGAAAGGACTAAGACATGCCCACAGTCTATTCTCCACACAGCCAGCAGAGAGATCTTTTAGGAACTCAAATCATGTCACCCCTTTCCCTAAACCCCCTCAAATGGCTTCTTTTTGCATATAGAACAAAGTCTGAACTCCTTACCATAGCCTGTCCACTTCCCCAACCTTCTCTCAAACCTGTCTCCCCCTCACTTATGGTCCAGCCACCCTGGCCTCACCCTGTTCTTCAAACACGGCAGACTTGCTCCTGGAGCCTCCGCACTGGCTCTTCCTTCTGCCTGGAAATCGCCCGCTTCTCCCCCGAGCCCTCCCTTCCTGGCATGACTGGCTCCTTGTCATCATTCAGTCTCAACTCAAACGTCACCTCTTCACAGAAGCCCTCCCTTATCACACTATCAGACTGCTGCCACCACCAGTCATTCTCTATTTTATTGCCCTATTTTATTTTCTTCATTGCTCTTATCACTATTGAAAATGATCTCTCTTAAGTTATCTTAACTTATAGGACTTAAATCATGTTTCCTGGCTAATTGCCTCTCTCCCCACCTCATCCCCAACACCTTCCCAGGAGAGTAGCTCCATAAGAGCAGGACCTTATCTGTGTTATTGACAGTCATAGCTTCAATATGGAGACCAGGAAATGGCAAACGGATGGTGCTCTAGACGGAAGGAAGGGAGGGAGGTGAGGAGGATGGAAAGAAAGAGGGACGGGAGGGAAGGAGGGAAGAATTGCCCTAATTAGATCAAGGACCCTCACAGAGCAACCCCGGGAGCCACACACAGTTCCTGGAGAGGAAGAGGAGTGGGCTGCGGAGAGACAGATGGGAGGTAAGCCGGGCAGCCCCGTGGCTCCGGAAGTCGCCTCAAAGCTACAGAAACGACATTACCCACCACCCTGAGCCATCAGCTTCCTATTCTTTGGAAGGCGCTCTCACACTCTGGAAGAAAAAAAACGCCCTTACTCTTCTTTCCTCCCTCTGTACAGAAACCTCATCTATTTTGGACCCAAACCTACTTCTCCTACTGCCAATAAGCACTGCAAAGATTACAATGCCTCCTCATATATATAATTCAGAAGAATATCAAACTGTAAAAATAGTATAAAGAAGACATAATTTTACTCAAGATGACTAGTTATTTATTTACATATATCAAATTCTTTCAAAAATAGTCTTGTATGGGGTTGGCCTCGTGGTGTAGTGGTTAAGTTTGCTCGCTCCACTTTGGCAGCCCAGGGTTCGCAGGTTTGGATTCCAGGCGCAGACCTACGCACCACTTATCAAGCCATGCTGTGGCAGGCGTCCCACATATAAAGTAGAGGAAGATGGGCGTGGATGTTAGCCAAGGGCCAATCTTCCTCAGCAAAAAGAGGATTGGCAGCAGAACAGGGCTAGTCTTCCTCACCAAAAAACAAAAAGTCTTGTACATTTTGGTGCCCTAAATACAAACACAGTCCGCTCACTGGGTATTCCAGCACCATATGCATTTGGGGCATGTTAGACTTTGAACTGGGACCCACTTTTATTGATTATGTGACTGTTCTAATGTATACACTTTTTTGTGTGTGTGTGAGGAAGATCAGCCCTGAGCTAACGTTGACAGCAATCCTCCTCTTTTTGCTGAGGAAGACTGGCCTTGGGCTAACATCTGTGCCCATCTTCCTCCATTTTTTCTATGGGATGCCACCACAGCATGGCCTGACGAGGGGTGCATCGGTGCACGCCCAGGATCCGAACCCAGGCCGCCAGCAGCGGAGAGCACGCACATAACCGCTACGCCACAGGGCTGGCCCCACACTTTTTTTTAAATACAAGCTAATATGAATTCATTAGCCTAAGCAAAGTTGACTTGGATTTTAAATCTGTTTTAAGTAATCAACCTTAGGCCAATCAGATGAATGATGAAGTGGAGAAAACAGCCATTAAATAATTTTAAAACTGTTTAAAGTACTTAATGTTTAAAAAACTCTGAATCTTTTTTTTTTTGTGAGGAAGATTAGCCCTGAGCTAACATCTGTTGCCAATCCTCCTCTTTTTGCCGAGGAAGATTGGCCCTGGGCTAACATCTGTGCCCATCTTCCTCTACTTTATATGGGCCGCTGCCACAGCATGGCTTGATGAGCAGTGCGTATGTCTGGGCCCTGGATCCGAACCTGTGAACCCTGGGCCACTGAAGCGGAGAGCATGAACTTAACTGCTAGGCCACCAGGCTGGCCCCTCTTTTTTATGTTTTTCAGTTAGGGCTTTTTCTTTTTTTTTTTCCCCCAGTGTTATTGAAATATAATTTGACATACAGCACTGAATAAAGTTAAGGTGTACAGCCTGATGATTTGACTTCCATATAATGTGAAATGATTACCACAGTAAGTTAGTTAACATCCATCACTTCACACAGATACAAAAAAAATGGTTGTTTTCCTTGTGATGAGAACTCTCAGAATTTACTCTCAACAACTTTCAAATATATCATACAGCAGTGTTAACTATAGTCACCATGCTGTATATTACATCCCCAGCACTTATTTATCTTATAACTGGAAGTTTGTACCTCTTGACCACCTCCCTCCAATTCCCCCCTCCCCCTCTCCCTGCCTCTGGTAACCATAAATCTTTTTTTTTCTATGAGATGCTTTCTTTCTTCTTTTTTTTTTTAGATTCCACATATAAGTAAGCCTATACAATATTTGTCTGTCTCAGTCTGTATTTGTCTGTCAGTATTTGTCTTACAAACACCTTTGTAAGTAGGAATCATCTCCACTGTATAGGCAAGAAAATGGAAGTTTGGGGAGTATCTGAGTTTGACAAATAATGTAAAAAATGATGTTAGAACCCCAGTAAATTCCAATTGCATATGGTAGGTAGCCCATAGGGGATGGGAAACCAAGAGGAGATATTTCCCTCCAGAGTTGAAGTGTTAGTCTAGGAGGTAGATTCGATAACTTATTTAGATGTTATCAAAGGGGTCTTTTCTGGGTGAACTTAGTGGTGTTGTGGCACGATTGCTGAACGAGGAGTCAGGCCAGCTGGTGTGAGTCCTGGTTTGGCACTACTCAAGTAGCTGCTCTAAGGCAAATGTTTCACCCTCTTGGAGCCCCCATTTCCTCATCGTAGAATGGGGTCAACAACGTCTTCCTCACAGGATCACACCGCATTGAATGAGAATGCTTGGCACAGTGCCTCACACGCAGTTGGCGCCCAGTAAAGCTGATCTTTCCTTCCTTGTTTACTTTCTTCTTGCCTATATATAGCACACGCTTGCAAGAGCTGAATGCAAAAGAAGTACTTAGAGCCAAGAGAGACATGGCAATCTTGGTTTAAAGAGTTTCTCTCTGAAGTGTTGTCCTCCACGTGATTCCACACTCAGAAGAAAAACACATGCTCATTTTTGATAAGTTCCCCAGTTCGAGCCATCCTCTAAGAGGTGGCTAGTTAACTGTGGCCAAACTCGAGCTGGCCTTGAATCCAGCATCTGCAACATTTCTATTCTGTGGAAAATGGCTCTTAATATCTCCTGCCCCAGCGCACTGACGTTTGTCTTTAAGAAAGACAGCAAGAACATATTGCCAAGCTGAATTGCTCTTATAGTATTTGAAGGAAAATTCCCTGTGTGAGGACAAATCCAATCTTTGGATCAGTGTTAGATATCACTCAGAATTCCAAGGTCTGAGCAATTGTTCCGGCCATAAATCTGGTCTTGCTTAAGGGGACTCATTCAGAACTATGCTGTGAAAACAGCTGACATTCAGAAAAATGCTCACTGACTTCTTGACAGGTTTCAAATGGTACCTCCCCGAACCTTGGAACAGTGCCCTCCAGCACAGCTCTTCATCAAATCCCTCAAGGGGCTCCAGGCTCAGGCTACTACCACTCACAATGGCCCCATCACTGGACTCCATCCAGTGGGGTGAAGAGCAAAATCCACGTTGGGTCATGGTGGAGGTGAGGCTCATTTCTGGGCTCTGAAACAGTTGTAAGGAAGGAAGGAAGCGAATTAATTGAGTGCTCACTGTGTTCCTGGTACTGTTAGATGCTTTCATATACATCTGCCTAGAAATTTTGCAAATGTTTTAACCTTTCGTAGTTCTATTATTACCACATTCCGATCCTGTGACCACATCTCTGAAATCTGAGCAGTAGACGACTTGGCAAACCAGATCTGGGTTTGAATTCTGACTGCCCACACTCGAACGACAGCTCGGTGAGGGCACTGTTTCTTCACTGCTATCTCCTCAGTGCCTTGCACACAGTAAGGCCTCGGTACTATCTGTTAAGTTTATCAGTTGGGCTGGTTACTTAGCTTCTTTAAAGCTTCTGTTTCCTCAACAATAAAAGTAGAAAAATATAAAGCCTACATCATAGGATTTTTTAAGTATAGTTTTTATTTTGAGATAACTGTAGATTCACATTCAATTGTCATAAATAATACAGAGAGATCTTATGTATCTTTTCCCCCAGTGGTAACATCTTGCAAAACTATAGTACAATATCACAACCAGGATACTGACACTGATCAATCCACTGATCTTGTAGGACTTCCTTTCTAGGATTTTTATGTGGATTAAATGCAATTATATAGGCATAATGCTTAGCACAGTGCATGCATGTTGTAAACATGTAATAATGGTAGATAATATCCTTCTATGAGACATATGGTGTAGACCAGTGCTTCTCAAAGTGTACTGTGAATAAGAATCATCTGGGGAGCTTGTTGAAATGCAGATTCTAATTCAGTAGGTCAGGGTGGGGCCTGAGAGGCTGCATTACTAACAAGCTCCCAGGAGATGCCTGATATGGAGGTACAGGCTAAGCATGTGGACTCTAGAATCAGACTGCCAGGGTTCAATTCTAGTTGCACCCTTATTTTATTTATTTATTTTTTTGTGAGGAAGATCAGCCCTGAGCTAACTCCATGCTAATCCTCCTCTTTTTGCTGAGGAAGACCGGCTCTGAGCTAACATCTGTTGCTAATCCTCCTCCTTGTTTCCCCCCCCCAAAGCCCCAGTAGATAGTTGTATGTCATCGTTGCACATCTTTCTAGTTGCTGTACGTGGGACGCGGCCTCAGCATGGCCGGAGAAGCAGTGCGTCGGTGCGCGCCCGGGAACCGAACCCGGGCCGCCAGTAGCGGAGTGCGTGCACTTAACCGCTAAGCCACGGGGCCGGCCCTACTTGCACCCTTATTATCTTTAAGACCTTGGACAGGTTATTTAATGTCTCTATGCTTCAGTTTCTTCATTTGCTTAACGGGGATATTTACAGTCCCTACCTCATAGGGCTGTCATGAGGCTTACAATAGATAATTGTCCTAACGCACTTAGAACAGTGCCCGGACCACAGTAAATGTTAGGTATCATTATTATTTTAGAGCATTTCTTATTCTGTACTGTCTCATTGAAATAAGATCATTTGAATTTTTCCACTGGTTACTTTGGCCCCCAGAAAAGCAGAAATTCACCTGTTCTCCCTCTATGAGAAAAGAGAGAAGTTACTGCTAGAAGGGAGTTTTAGAGCTCTTCTAGATCAGAAACGGCAAACATCTGGTTCACCAGTTCCTATTCCCTGCTCATAGCAGACATTACTAATCGATCTGGACACTCTTTTTTCATTGAACCTCAACTATGGCTTCAGAGTCCCTGTAAAGAGAGGGCTCCAGGCAGAGCTGGTGCTCAAGATGAAACCTGTTTGCCAAAACTGATCTGGTCTCAGCTCCTCACAGGTGTGGAGACTTAGACCCAGAGGTGTAAAATGACTTCCATGGGCTCAACACTGTCACCTAGAGAACACACATCCTCTGAACTAGAACCCACATCTTTGGTCTCCTCACTGCTCTTTGTGGAACAAGTTGGAGGGAAGAGAAGAAAGGAAGAACAAGAGTCATGTGAGCACATTATAAGCAAAGGGGCATAGGGTAGAAAAGACATTCTTCCTACACAGACTACTGCATCAAAAGAACAATAAGAGCCTATGTGCACTGTGAGCATTTCAGATTCGCAGCCATCGGTGTTTCCCTAATTCCCCCCTTGGAAGTATGCCATGGGAGGACAAATTGAAAAATAAACTACTTATTGGGATTTGGTGTGGAAAAGAAACCTGATTTTATAACACTCACTAATTGGGGAGCCTTAAGAAATCATAAGGAGTAAACAGAAAGGCAAATACCTTATTTTTACTTAACTGAACTCCTGAGGGCCTTTCAACGTGCTGCATTGCTGCCATCCCCTGCTCCTGCTGGCAGCCATATTATATACCCTGTAATTCTGCCTCCCCTCTCCCTCCCATTTCTCATCACTGGACCATGCCTGACTTCATGGACCCTCATGAACACACGACTTCAAAGTGGATCAGACTGCAGCCATTTCTATGGATTAGTAGAAAGAGAAAAATCAGATTGTCTCTCTGAGCAATTTGAACCAGGACGGTATGAAGGGAGTCAGTTACCAATGGGAGCAAAAGCCAAAAGGAGTAGTAGAGACAGTAATAAGGGAGCCAAAGAGACGAGGAAGCTCCTCGGTAGAGAGATGAGAAGGAATTAAATGGGGAGGAGGCACAGAGACACAGAGAGGGAGACTGACCAATGAATGACTCTGTGGTCCGTGGAGGAGGCAGAATAATGGTCCATAGAGCATCCTTCAGTCCTCTGACTTTCTTTTCCTTTTTTTTTTTTTTTTTTTTTTATTTGTGAGGAGATCAGCCCTGAGCTAACATCCGCCAATCCTCCTCTTTTTTTGCTGAGGAAGACGGCCCTGGGCTAACATCGGTGCCTATCTTCCTCCACTTTATGTGGGACGCCGCCACAGCATGGCTTACCAAGCAGTGCGTCGGTGCGCGCCCGGGATCCGAACCAGTGAACCCCGGGCCGCCACAGCGGAGCGCGCGCACTTAACCGCTTGCGCCACCGGGCCGGCCCCTTCCTTTTGATTTTTTAATGTTTTAATATGAAAAGTTTCAAAGATATGCGAGAATAGACAGAACAGTATAGTAAACTACCCTGTACCTTCACTCAGCTCCAACCATCATCACCTCAGGACCAGTCTTGTTTCTTTTCAATCTCCACTCACCCACCTCCTTAATTATTTTTCATTGTTCTTTTCCTTTTTTTAAAAAATAAATTTCTGGTGCATTTATAAAATCCTAGGTTTGAAACACGTTCTTATCAGTGGTCAATGCACAGTGTACCTTTATTTTTTTAGTTAGCCACTCAAGTAGTTTTTAGAAATTTGCCCAATTCTTTTTCCTACAGCACCTTATATATTTTTTATGGTGGTAAAATATACATAACATAAAATTTACCATTTTAACCATAACTTTTGTTTGTTAGTGAGGAAGATTAGCCCTGAGCTAACATTTGATGCCAATCCTCCTCTTTTTGCTGAGCGAGGTTGGCCCTGGGCTAACATCCGTGCCCATCTTCCTCTACTTTATATGGGATGCCGCCACAGTGTGGCTCGACAAGCTGTGTGTCGGTGCGTGCCCGGGATCCGAACCTGCAAACCCCGGGCCACCGCAGCGGAGCGCACGCACTTAACCGCTGCGCCACAGGGCCAGCCCCTTAAGTATAACATTTTTAACGTTTTAAAGTATAATTCAGTAGCATTGTGTAACATCACTTAAGTAGTCATTTTTAATAGTGAACCTGTGAACCCACTACCCCAAACCTAGGACCTTGACAATAACCTACATCTAACCAGTGGTTCCTTCCCATCCATCCCATGCAGTCCCCCTCCCTAGATGATTCAGAATTCTCGCATCATCATTGCCTTACTCCCTTTTTATATAGTTTCATTGCAGGTGTATGTACTCCTACAATTATTTTTCATTTTACTTTTAACATCACAAGTAGGATATTATGCTATATGCTATATCTGATCTTCTGGGACTCACTGTTTTCACTTCGTATCATCAAGATTCATCCATATGGTTGCAGGTCACTGTAAGTGATGTGTTCAGGCTGCTGTGTAATAGTCCGTTGTGTGACTATTCTATGTGTCTGACGTGTTCCCGTCCCAGTCCACCTGTGTCTTGACAGCATGGTAACTTGAGTGTCTCCCTCCTGCACATCTAAAACAGCCAGACTAAAACAACCATGCTTAGATGTTGCCAGAGCAAAGGCACACTAATGCTGATGTAAGGGAAGCAGTGAGATTAATCCTTGCAAAGGTCAAAGACTGGCCACATCCATGAGAAAAGGCCCTCTGTCCTCATGATTTATCTGCAGAGTAAGGTTTGCTCTAAGCAGTGATGGAAATTAAAGAGGCAGCTTTAGGACCTCTGCACTGACCCCCAATGGAAATCATTTAATAGCATACAAATGGCAGAGTTGTCATAAAGATCAAATGAGATAATGATATGTGGGAACACTTTGTAAACCCCAGAGCTGTTTTATAAATGTGCCATTGTTATTATTATTGTTATCACTATTTATTTGCATTATCTGGGGAAACCATTTTCCTCCCCCCTCCCCATGATTAAGGTGGGTACCTGTTTACAAGGTGCCCCAGGAGGACTGGATTTAAGGCAGGAAGAGAGAAGGAGGGAGATGCAAATATTTATCACATATTCTGCCCAGTCCTTAGTCCCTGCAACAGCTCTTCGAAGTAAGAATTATTTTCTCTGTTTTATAGATGAGAAACTGGGCTTGATAACATACCCAAAGTCCTATAACTAAGAGAGGTGGAGTTCAGATTCAAATCCAGGTCTGTCTGAATCCAAACATCCAAAGCCCTTTTTCTCTCTTGCCACGCTTGCTGAAAGCTGCCCAAACCATCCTCACCCTTTCCTCCTTCTCTGTACTGATCTGGCAGGACGAAAATCTCTTTATCACCTTTCTCAGGATTTTTTTCCTAGTCTGAGACTACTGATGAACTGAAATGGAGTCCAAGTAAAAATATCTTTGGGAAGACTGGGAGCCTTCCCAGCCTTAATCTGTGAATTTGAATCTGGGCACCAGAAACCAGGGGCAGCTATGCTTGGGTCGCCTTGTCACTTGGGTTGCCACATCTACGGTGGCCCTGTGTGGGCTAGAGGAGAGTGCATTTCAAAAGGGCCACAAGACCAGGGCTCTGGTTCAGGCAACGCCTCTACCTGTTTTTAGGTAAACCATCTAATCTCGCTGTAAGATGGAACTGTTAATACCTGTCCTGCTACCCAACAGGGGCTAAGATCAAGGAAGATAATATGCTTCGACTTGATACGATGGGATGAGGTAATAAACGGGAAGACAGTTTGAAAACTTTTGCAAAGCACTCCCCCCCACCCCAGCGTTAATGTAAGCTGGTATTTGTTTTTATTGCTATCACTCCCTCTCAGCAGTCCTCTTCCAGGGAAAGCCCTATAGTAGGAGCTCCTAATAATGACTGAGGTTTGAGAACAGCCAGAAGGCAAGCAACATGAAGCCGTTTAAAGCAAACCAGAGGAAGTCCAGTCTCTGACTATTTATTTTATGAAGTTAGAGGCTGGATATGTTAAGCAAATGTTTTCTTAATTGTGGCAGTATGAGAAAACAATGGGGCAAGGGCTGCCGGGGACCGGGGAGTATCAGGCCTCCAACCCCCTGCCCCCACCATCAAATCACCAGAGAATGACAGGAAAAAATTAAAGACAGGCCTTTTCTTTTCGTGGTCACATGTCTACGCCGCTGCTGTAATAAAAACCTGCACCAATTAGAAATGTTTCACCTCCTCCTCTCTGCCCCTCCCCGGGCACATTTCAGAGCAGCCCGGGTTGTGGCCTCCTGGAGTTTGCCAAACACAGCAAACTCGGGTGTGTGAGCGGCCGGAGGGGACTCTCTCCACTCAGATCTCTCTCCCTTCCTCCTCTGCTCCCTCCCTTCCACACTGTTTTCATTTACTAGGACTTCCTCCTCCGGGCGAGGGAGGGGGAGGAAAGAGGCTGCCGAGCGCCTGGGGTGTGTGTGTGTGAAAGTGGAGTGGTGGAGTGGAAAACGCTGTAATGGGAGGACACCGAGCCGCGTCGGAGTGCTTTGGACTGCAGCGGCTGTTCTGATCGCAGTGGCACTTGAGCACACACCTCTCCAAGCCAGTGCGACCTGTACCTTCAGGTACGTGTGGCCGCCGGCCTGTCTGGGCAGCGCGGCTTGGGTGTGTGTGGGTAAGAAGAGGGTGAGGCAGTGCCCCAGGTCGGCGCCCCGTGGAGCGTGGAGACCCGCGAGGCAGGAGGCCCAGGCGTGCGCCGCGGTCCGCCGGGCGAGCGGGTGTGAACGCCCACCCCGGCGCCCGAGGGGTCGTACGCCCTCCCAGGGGCTGCTGTGCGTGAGGCGGGGACGGGCGCGGGTCTGCAGCCGAGGGCAGCGTCGGCGCTGCAGGTCTGGCTCGCACGCGCTCGCACCTGGCTGGCGGTGTGAGGCAGTTAAGGGGCAGCCGGTCCAGTGGGTACCGAGCGTGGTTCGACCATGGACGTCGGTGTCGCGCGGGCTGTGTCCACTGTGTGCGTGTGGGGAACGTGCCTGAGCCACAGCCGCAGGCACCTGGAAGCGCACGAAAGGTTCGCTTGTGTCTGTGCGTGCGCACTGAAGGTGTGTTTCCACTGGCTGGGCCTTGGGGATAGACGTGTGTGAGATGCAGGGTACACAGCGTGCGCCGGCCCCACGCGCAGGACCAGGCCCTCAGCGGACGTTCGCAGCCGGAGCGCGGCCGCACCCGCCGGGTAGGTTCGAGCGGCCGCCCGGCGCGCGGCGGGCGGGGGAGGGGAAACGGGCCTCTCCCCGGCGCGCGAGACCCCGCCCCCGCCGCCCGGCCGGCTCACCTGGGCTCGGCCCCCACCTGCGTGGTGGGAGGGGCGTGTCCGAGGGCGTGTCCTGGCGGGTCTGGCGGAGCCCGGCGGAGCCCGGGTGGGGGCGGGCGGCGCCTCATTCCAGGGATTCCTCGCGCTCCCGCGCTCGCGTCCGCCGCGGAGCCGGCCCGGCACGCGCCGCCCGCGTGTGCGTGTGGGTGTGCGGAGGGGGCGACGGTGCGGGAGCGCGAGCGCGCCTGTGCGTCTGCGCGCCCCCGGGGTGCGCCCCGCGCGCCCGGCGGTCCCGCCCCGCCCCCGCCCCCGCCCCCGCCCCCAACCGGGCTCGGCCGGCCCGAGGCGGGCGCGCCGAGAGCCGCCCGGCGGTGAGTGCGGCAGGGCCGGGCCGGCGGGCGGGACCCTGGCCCGTTGAGGGCTGGCCTGCGGGGGAACCCCAGGGTGGGCTGACTTGGAGCGGGCCCGAGGGCGTCCTCCTGGAGGGAGAAGACGGCTTGTCCTCGCGGGACCACTTGAGGCTCCCGGTGAGACCCGAAGCGCCTGGGCTCCCGGAGCGGGAGGTCCAGCTCCTGGAAGGACCCCGAGTCGAAGGCGTCCTGGGAGTCCGAGGCGCGGGGCCGGAAGGGAGGCCCCGCGCCCTGCATCCCCTTGGTCCTGGCCAGCAGCAGAGGAGGGCTGTGGAGTGGGACTGCGGGAAGGGGCTGAGGAAGGGCAGCCAGGACCGGTCTCTTTCCTCCTCATATACTTCCTGCCCCCTCCCCAAAACAAAACGGCAGTCTCTTCCTGCCCCGAGTGCAGGCCCCGCCGAAAAGCAAGGTCTTTTCCTTTTTTGTTTCGCTTCAAGTCTTTAATTCATCGCTCTCAGACCTTTATATGTCTTAGGTTAGGATGACAGTACTTGCTGGGGCTGTTAACTTAGTCTTTATGCGCTTTACTGGCATGTGTTCATCTGTTTAAGCTAGATGATTTTAAAAAATCGGTTTCACTTTGATCACTGGTGCTTGTATGTTTGCTAGTTGTATTTCTTTCTCTGTGGTTAATAAGAACCAGCAGCCTAGGGGGCGGGGCGGAGGCGGCTCTTTCTAGTTTTTATCAGCAGCTGGTTGCCCCCTCTATGTGAAAGGTTCTATTCCTCGGTTTGTAGAGTTTGAATATCTTTTTCTAAACCCAAGCTACCCTGACGAAAATGAAGGCTCGCATTTGTTTCCTCTGAACATTCAAAGACAAAAACAGTAAATGTTAATTTTCCTATTGGTATTTGAAGGTCAGTTTTGCATACCATTTTAGCATACTTCAACTCGTTGCTCTAGTCTCTGAGGCCACAGTCTTGTAATGTTCATTGTTTTCTGCTTGCAGCTAATGAAGTCTGCGCAGGACTGAGGGGCGTAGCGGGGGTGGTTTAAAGAGAGCTTTGGGGTCAGCGCTTTAAGGCTGTACTGATGACGCCGTCTTGGAACAAGTTACTGATCGTCTGTAAATCTCAATGCTCTAATTTTAAGTAATAGGTTTAGAAATACTTTCCTAGGAAGTTTGTTGTCTTATACTGAAGACACAGGTTTTTTTCTTTTTTTCTTTTTGTTTTCTGTGCGTTTCCTGTTGCATCTGGCTGAAGAGTCAGCTCCCCTATGGTAGAAATGATGTAAACCCCTCACTTTGTTGTTTAACTTTGGCAAAATTTTAATCCCAAGCTGATTTCCCCTGCCACTGTTTTTTCACACTTCTGGGCAGCCTGCCTTTGCTTTCCATTTGGAAGGGAATGCAAACTAATTTTTATGTTGACCAAAACAGAATACAATTAAGAAGATAATTCTGCTATAAATAACCATGGACTACATTCCAAAACTGTGAATGGTGTAGTAAAAACAGCCCTGATGTATTTCTGGAGACTTGAGTTCAAGTCCTATCTCTCACCTACTAAGTTTGTGACCAGAAAAAGTTACTTTTACTTAACCCTTGTGCATGTTTTTCCTTTGTAAGAGAGTGATAGAATCTGTTCCAGTACATCACAGAGTTTCAGGAATTACAGGGAATAATGTGCTTTGAGTAGTTTGTGTTATGTTATTTACAGAAGTCTTTGATGATTTGAGAGAGTTTCGTAAGCACAGTCATTGCCGCTTCCCCCAACTGATTTAGAACTATGACTTTACCTTAAGATTTTAACACTTCTTACAGACACGATAATTATGAAACTAAAACTTTCACTCTCAAATGTTCTGTTTGATGTGAGTTCTGTAATGGGAAATTCCTTTTAACTCCTTATGGAGTCAGCATCGTTACCAACCTCTGGTGGTTGCCAAAACAAATCCAAAGGAAGATTTTATTTTGTGTCTCTTCCAGGTAACTCTCCTGGATAGTTCTGCTGTGCAACTTTTAGTTTGCCTTAATATAGTAATAAGTGAAATAAAAATTATTTTGCAACTTTGAATATGACTTAATAAAATAATGAGAGTTGTAAGTTCAGAAGGTAAAAGTTAAATACATTGGGAAAATTCTAATGTAACTAAAATTATGACACTGTATGGCGATTTTAACATATCAAGTTGTCTGTTTCTTGCCTGTGTTAGATAAGCTGTTGCAGTTAGGAGAACCTGGTGAAAGAGAAAAGGTTTTTGGTTTAAGACGTTGCTGCAAGATATGTTAACTGAGGCTCATTTGTGTTTCTTTTAGGGCGCCTATCTAAAGTTAATGAAGTCTGTATATGGGAGTTTAATAGAAGAGAAAAGCAAATGCTGCTCATCAGTCTCTAGCCGTTTAGGATCTGTCTGCATTAAAAAAAAAAACCTAACAACTTAGAAATTGGACTGCCAAATCTTCATGGTATAAACTGCCAAGGTAGGAAAGGAAAGAGTGTATGTGGGAGGTGCTGAAACCAGAAAAATTCTTTCTGCTTTGGATACAATATGATAGCTCTTTTGCAAAGGAGGAAAACCTTGTAGAATATACTTGCTGTGTCTCATGCCTCAGGTATGATAACCAGATATAGTCTATCCTCACTATTTGTGGATTCCATATTTGCGAATTTGTCTACTCACTAAAATTTGTTTGTACAGTAGTCCCCCCTTATCCGCAGTTGCACTTTCTGTGGTTTGTTACCTGTGGTCAACCGTGGTCCGAAAATATTACATGGAAAGTTCCACAAAATAATTCATAAGTTTTAGATTGTGCACCATCTGAGTAGTGTGATGAAATCTCTCGCCCTCCCGCTTTGTCCCACCCAGGACCTGAATCATCCCTTTGTCCAGCGTATCCATGCTGTATATGCCAGGGGCCCGTTAGTCACTTAGTAGCCATGTCTTTGTTATCATATTGACAGTTGCGGTATTGCAGTGCTTGCGTTCAAGCAACCCTTACTTTACTTAATAATGGTCCCAAAGTGCAAGAGTAGTGATGCTGGCCATTCGGATACACCAAAGAGAAGCTGTAAAGTGCTTCCTTTAAGTGAAAAGGTGAAAGTTCTAGACTTAAGGAAAAAAAGCATATGCTGAGGTTGCTAAGATCTACAGTAACTTTTATTACATTATATTGTTATAGCTGTTCTATTTAATTATTATTGCTGTTAATCTCTTAGTGTGCCTAATTTCTAAATTAAACTTTATCATAGGTATGTATGTATAGGAAAAAACACAGTATGTATAGGGTTCAGTACTATCTGTGGTTTCAGGCATCCACTGGGGGTCTTGGAACTTATCCTCTATGGGTAAGGGGGGGACTACTGTACTGTGAATAATGAGAATTGACTATTTACTGATGCAGATAACTAGCGTGTCATTGGTTAGAAGACTTTGTCTAGACTGTTAATGGGCTGAGAGTTGAGATTTTGGAACAGTGGAGAGTTAGACCTGGGTTATTATGGGAAGTTGGCCAACTTGGACTGTGATGCCAATTCATGTCTCTCATTCTTGGGGGTAATAGTTCCCTGAGAGGATATGGCACTCAGTACTTGTGATAGAAAATTCTAAGTATCCAAATAAAATAAGTGGCAAGAACGAGCATATCCAGAGTAAACTAAAAATGCCAAAGAGTTTCTCTTAGTTCACATGCAGTGCTGTAGAAGGCTGAGGTCTCAGAATGAAGAGACAGATTCACAATAGCCTAAATATGAGAGAGAAAATGATGGTTCATTTTTATTGGACAACAGTGTTGAAAAATGGTGGGAATTGGTAGTCTGCTCAAAACGTCCAGACTTGAATTTTATTTTTCCTCTTTGGATTCAGTGGTGTCAGCGTGGGCCCACAGTTACTTTCCAGGAGGCACTTTAGGGAGAGGGGTCACGTTCAGCCAGCAGTAAGAATTTTATGCCAGCATTGGGTAGCCTCACATAAAGGTCATGAAATATGCTGTAACCTAAGTTTGGTTCTGTGGCTTTAACCCTATATGGATGGCCCTCGGCTGACATATGGTCAGCTTTCATACAATCTTGCGTTTGCACAGTTTACACTGATACCAAACTGCATTGTAGTAACTGAGGATTTTAGTTATGGCATGGTGGAACTGTTTGCCAGCTCCTTTGCCAGGGTCATCGAGATGACTAAATGTCACATCCCTACCCCTCACCCCTACCCCCACTCCCTCTGGGGCTGAGGAGATCTACACAGTCAAGTCTGGGGCGCCTTTTAGCATCAGAAAATCTAAAATGGTTGAGCTGAACATTCACTCAGGGGTTTCCATCCAGAGTGATACCCCTTATTCCGCCTAAGCTAACTGGGCCCTCCATCTCTGCTGAGGGGATGGGAGGAGGAGACCAGAAGTAGGTAGAGCCGAGTTGATGGCAGGCACCTGAGGTTACCTTGTTTCTGATACCTCATGTGCCCTGCTTTGGAAGATAAGAGATTGATGGCTGCCCAACCTACAGACCTGCCTCTTGCAGAGGTTTTATGGGAGAGGCGTTAACCCTTATGGGAAGGATGCATCCCTGCACAACTTATCAACTTCTTTAGTATTGTAGGACAAAGGGAGGACTGCCAGCAGAGCTTGCTCTCATCCTGGGGCTTATACTTGAGGTTGGCAACACCCGAAAGAAGCCTAACTAGGGATTTTACACATACATGTTTTTAATTCTCTGGAAGTAATCATAGAGCATGTAGGTATATTTTTCAAATTTCAGACCTTTGGCCTTCCAGTGAATTTTCAGGAATGATTATGTGTAGAAGTAAGGAATTGGATGTAGGTGAAAGCTGGTCAAGTCCTTCTGATGTTACAACTGGTAGGGTGCTTCAAATTATGGCAGTTTGGGCCAATAACTCATTCCCTGGGAAATGCCTAGACAAGGAAAGCTGGCCAGGCAAAGGATCCATCTGTTTATGCTCTTTCTTTGGTAGTATGACTATTGAAAGAGTATTTTGAATAAGGGCTGTCTTCTGTTTAGGAATGTGGCATGCAATTTAAGGTGAAAAATACAGACTAGATGAAAATTAGAAAATATTCACTGAACCTTAACAGTTATTCATTGCAGGTTAACAACAAGTTTTCTTGAGCATGACTACCATCCTTTCTAATTCTGAACCTGTTCTTGGAGCCTGAAGTCCTTAGGGCTTATGTTTAATTCCTGTGTAGCTGCAGCCCCAGTCTGCTCCCAGCATTGTCTACCCCACTCGCAGCATCAACTGACTTGTGAGCATCTTCTTACCTGCCTTGGTGGGTATTCATGTGATTCCATGCCTGTCTCTATTCAAGGAAAGTAAAATACGGCAGATTTTCATGTTCCCTAGAGAAGAGGGCTTGTTTCCCTTTGCTTACTTTAGAAACCATCAAGTTGTTGCCTGATGTGTATCTCAGAGTGTAGGAGAAAGAGCACACACTAGAAGTCTTGCTTTGTTTGCTGATGGAAGATTCTTTTTTTTTTCTGATACCTTAAGCTAAATAAATAACTGTGCTTTTCTCCAAAAGGACTCTATGAAAATCAGCTTAAGAATAGTAAAAATAGCATTGGATGGTGAGGCAGGAGACTTGGATTCTAGTCTTAGCTTCTTCAGGAAGTTGCTTATATTCTTGGCACCTTGGTTTTTCATCTGTAGAATACTAATCCTATTTGGTCAACTCACAGTGAAAATCCAGTAAGTTAATTTATGTGAATGTGTTTTGAAAAACTTTGTGCTGTACAGCCATAAGATGGTGGTGGCGGTGGAATAATAACATATATTTCTCACTGAGTTTATGAGATATTTTCAGTCACATCATTTAATCCACGTGCCAAGCTTGTGACCATATGAAGTAGGCAATGTTATTACTATTTTCTTTAAATGAAGAAACTTGGGCCTGGAGAGGTTGTGTGACTGGCCTCCACAATTAGTGTTAGGCATTTAGCGCAAAACCTAGAACATCACAGGCTTTCAGTGATTAATTGTTGATTGAATGAGTGAAAGTAGTAAAGTAGGGCTCAAACTTAGGCTTTCTGAGGCTCAAGTCCTGGCTCTACTGATTTAACGGATGGTAAAGTGTGAGAAGAAAAAAGGATTACACAAATGAGAGATGTTTCTAGCAAGAAAAACAGAGGGATGGTCTGAGAATTCGATGTTAACAGAAGAATGAGTTGTAAGAAGTTAGTGGGAGGGGCCGGCCCTGCGGCTTAGCGGTTAAGTGCGCGTGCTCCGCTGCTGGTGGCCCAGGTTCGGATCCCGGGCGCACACCGATGCACCACTTCTCTGGCCATGCTGAGACCGCGTCCCACATACTGCAACTAGAAGGACGCGCAACTATGACGTACAGCTATCTCCTGGGGCGGCTTTGGGGGAATGAATGAATGAATAAATAAATAAATAAATAAAATAAATAAATAAAAAAAGTTAGTGGGGCATCAGTTGGGCACACTATGGGGAAGAAACACCTAGGAGGACATTAATTCATGTCTGCCTCATGTGCCTGAAGCTGTGTGTGCATATGGCCACCAGATCCTGGTGACAGTTTGGTCTGAGTTTTCATTTCAGTTATCCTCACTGAGATGGACAGCTAGCCACATGGACCACCATGTGATCCATGTTCAGTGTAAGTTGCTCCAGGGCAGCGAGTTTACCTTTTCTTTTCTGTAACATCCATATATAGTGTTTAATAGAAATAGTAGATACCAATTGAAAGCCTCTCAATTCTTGATGGCCCAAGGGGCCATACACCCCATGCCATGGTGTGGTAGTTCATACTAGGCTTGTCCTACAGTTGTACTTTATTAGCTGAGGCCGAGTTGGATTAGCCCAGGAAGTGGTCCTGATGGGGAGGTAGAGTGATGGAACAGGGCCAAGAAGAATTCGGGTTACTGAATAGTGTGCATCGGGATGTTGGGGATGCCGTCAGGTATGCCAGGATAGTATGTAGAAGTAATGGCTTCTTGTTTCTGGCTTTTGGCCAAGTAACAGCGTGGCAGGAACATCAGGAAGTTTGAACGTGCTTCTCCCCACCCCTCCCCGTGTCCACCTCTAGCCAAGATAGTTGCTCCGTGTTCATATTCTTTCCTAATCATACTGTACTTAGCCATTGTTACTGGAAGAGCCATGTGGTGAGGCAAGCCTGGTGCTGTAGCTGTCCCTTTGGAAATCTCCTTGGAACACTTCCATAACATATCTTGAAATTCCGTTCCCTTGCCTGGAAAAAATATAATATACCCCATAATTTTATTCCCAGGATAGGTGCTCTTGTCTTGTGGATCAAAAAGGGACAGTTCTTTGTGTAATGCCAAAATGATGGCTTTCAGATTTATGGCTGAGCTTCTCATTAGCACTGAGAGCCCCTAAATTTTAGTAGCTTTAGAATTGATACCTGTTATTTCCTGATTCTCAACCTTAAGTTATTTGGAAAAGCTTATTACTGGGGATAAGGGAGTCTGAGGAAAGGAATGTGGGCTGACAAAGAAAATACTGACCATTGCTGGAAAACAAAACAAAACAAAATATACGTTCTGTTCGTGATGAGTAATGTTCGTATACAACAACCACACAAAAGAAGCTGAATGGGTGGACCAGAAATGGGTTGCAATACAGTAGAACACACTTACTAGTACACTTTATGTCTTTTTCCAGAAGCACATTTCTCTCACTTTAATGGCGTTATGTTCCAGGTGTCAGCATTTCAAGTGATTGTATTTTTGGTTATCACCATATTATAATGAAAAAACTATCACAGAAATGAGAACACATTATTTGGATGTACTTAGATTTATTTTTGGATGCTGCATAATCTTTTGCAAAAGGTAGTAGATGGTTTATGCTTCATAAAGGATGTAAGATAACCTAGACTTGTCACTCCCCTGCTTAAGACCATTCAAACCATTCAAGGGCTTTTCATGAACTTAGAATAAAATCTCAGCTTTATCATGCCCTGCAGGGTGTGCATGGTCTGGCCCTTGACCAGTTCGCCTCCTCAGCTCTCCCTCTTGCTCCCTGCAGTGTGGTCACAGCAGTCCTGCACATCCACAGGTCCAGCTTTGGTTTGTCCTCGGTTTTTTGCAAATGCTGTTTGTTTGCCCTTGCCCCGCCCCTTCACAAGGCTAATTCCTCTCATCCTTTACATCTCAGCTTCCATTCTTCTCAGAGAAATCTTCCTAGATTACTCCATCTAAAGTAGTGGCCAGTGCCATGTCTTTTTTTCGATACATTTACTGTCATTTGCAGTTTATTTAATATGTTTGCATATATTTTGACAAATAATTATTTTAATGTTTAAGTCCATTCATTTCTCATAACACCCTATGAGGGAGGTAATTGCCCCCCCCCCCAAGCCCCAGTAGATAGTTGTATGTCATAGATGCACATCCTTCTAGTTGCTGTACGTGGGACGCGGCCTCAGGATGGCCGGAGAAGCGATGCGTCGGTGTGCGCCCGGGATCCGAACCCGGGCTGCCAGCAGCGGAGCGCGCGCACTTAACCGCTAAGCCACAGGGCCGGCCCGGAAGTAATATTAATAGCCCCATTTTACAGATGAGGAAACAGACACACAGAGGTAAAGTCACTTTCCATGGTCACACAGATAGGACGTAGCTGAGCCCATTTCAAACTCAGGTTGGCGTCCAAAGACCACCCTCTTAACCATTATGCTAATTTGCCTCTCAATGTAGTGTGGCCCTCCATCAAATACTGCAACCATAGTTGTTTCCCCCATGTTACTAATATTTTTATTGGGTTTGTTGGTCTGTGAGTATTGTACAAGATGTAAAATTCAGACGTCTTTTTTTTTTTTTTTTTTTTTTTTACTGTTCCACCTTTATTTGTTTAGGTCTTTTGTGTCTAGATAGTGCCTGGTCCCTCATCCTCATCTTTCACCTGTATTATTGTACCAGCCCTTACTGTCCTTATCTCACATCTGGTTCCTGTGGAAGCCTCCTAACTGATGTGCTCCCAGTGACTGCTTACTTCACCCCCTCAAGTCAAACCCCCCTCCCCAGAACTGCTAAACAGAAATACCCATGTCGGGTCACCAGCCTGCTCACGGACTCATGACGACTGCTGGTTGCGTGCTGCATGAAGTGTAAACCTGTCTAGGGGCCTTCAGCTCTTTCCTAAATCCACTCCCATCATGCTCACCCAAACTTGATTTCTGCTGCTTCCTAACAAGGATTCTCTGTCTGACCAGGCTGGTCTCAGTGTCCCTGTCCCAGGTTGTCATTCCTGCCTCTGTGCCTTTCCTCAGGCTATTGATCCAGCATGACTGTACATGTAAAGATAAGACAGGGTCCTTGCACTCAGGAAATATTCAGACAGTGGGATCCCGGTGAGTAAGAGAGGTCCAGGAGGAAAGTGACAGCTTGGGAGAGAGATACTGGGGAAGGAAACTTTTTTTTTTTTTAATTTTTTATTGATGTCATAATAGTTTATAACAGTGTGAGATTCCAGTTGTACATTATTATTTGTCAGTCACCGTATAGATGAGCCCCTTCACCCCTTGTGCCCACCCCCAACTCCCTTCCCCCTGGTAACCACCAAACTGTCCTCTCTGTCTGTGTTGGTTTATATTCCACACGTGAGAGAGATCATACAGTGTTTGTCTTTCTCTGTCTGACTTATTTCCCTTAACAATACTCTCCAGGTCCATCCATGTCATTGCAAATGGGACGATTTTGTCCTTTTTTATGGCTGAGTAGTATTCCATTGTATATATATACCACATCTTTTTTATCCAGTCATCTGTTGATGGACACTTGGGTTGCTTCCATGTCTTGGGTATAGTGAATAATGCTGCAATGAACATAGGAGTGCATAAGCCTCTTTGGATCATTGGTTTCAAGTTCTTTGGATAAATACCTGGAAGTGGGATAGCTGGATCATAAGGTTGGGGAGGGAAACTTTTGAAGTGACTTTTTGAAGCATGCGCACATGTGCACACTCACACAAATACACACGAATATACGGACACATACACACACAAACTAAACAAGAAATAGATATCCACAAGGTAAACACCAGCTGACGCTAATCTCTCTTTTATCACAAAATACACATTTTAGTTTTACATTACATTTTGACTTTTATTATGGTCTTTTAAATTTGTCTGTTGTTATCCTATTCCATATACTTTAGGTTGACAAACAAGATCGTAACTCCTGGAAAGCAGAGATCCTATCTTCTATTTTTCTTCAACCTCTCCCGAGTACTTCACTGAACTTGGAATAATTGTGTAATAAAAATTGGTTGGTTTCATTAATAAGAGTGCAGCAGATGGCAGGTGCCTTGTAGATGAACCTTCAACACCTAATCTGTTATCTACCTACTTTGAACATAAGTTGCTTGGGAGTTTCGATTTCATAGTGTCTGAATAAACTTAAATATCTAACCTGTGGTGCTAGAATTCTGGGTCTACTTCTTTGTGTCATTTGACATATTTATGCTTTGATATTTTGCTTCTGTGCATAACACTTCTGGGCATATTTCTCATAACTTAAGGCATAATGTTAATATGTATTTATTTGGGTTTAGAATTTTGAAAGCATTGTCCTTCAACTTAATGGGGAAATTAATTTAAGGAATTGTGAGTCTAAATACTGCATTATATATAGAGTAGAATGCTTGTCAGCATTTACTTAATCAAAATAAAAGACTTTAAACCTGTACCTTTGCCTGAATAGGAAACTGTCTTGGGTGAAGGGAATAAAGTTGAATTCTTGGGAGTTCAGCAACCCTTTTCCTATCAGTCTGCTCCAAACCTTTGTTTTCTCCACCTCTGAACAAGTTTACAAATCCTCACTCGCAGAAGATGCTCTTTTCTGTCTTAGAAAGATTAGGACTGTGAATGTCATTAATTTTTCTTTCCTATTCTTCTGATTTTACTTATCTTCCCTTTTCTCTGAAAAAGAAATGTACTCTGGTTTATGACATCACTGGCCTCTCACTCAGAGTCTTCATTGACTCTCCTCTGACATCTTGAGACCTTCCAAGCTCTGTCAGTTCTGTCTCTGCGGATTTTCTCTTATCCCTACTGCTCCCATGATAATGCCCCTCATTACCTTTGCATGCCCCACAGCTATGTCTTTCAAATTGTCCACCCTGCCTTTGCCTTCCCATTCTGTAGAATGGCTCTATTCCATTCTACACAGTGCTAACAGGATAATTTGTGTAGAACACATAGATGACCAAGTTATTTCTCTGTCCAGAGATTTCAGTGGCTCCTTAATGCCTACGAAAGCAAGCCCAAATCCCGTCAAAGCCCTCAGTCCTTTGGCGATGTGGCCCCAATCAAAATTTCCCTCCCTGTCTCTTACATCCTATCCCCATTCTAGTTTTGTCTTCTAACTGATCTTGGCAGCTTGTTCTTGAATGGATTCTGCTTTATGTTCTTCTCTTCTGGAGTGCTTTCATGTTCGTTCTTTGGAGGCTCAGCTTAAGGTCTGTTTTCTCCACAAAGCCTTTCAGAATTCATCTGTATTTCTATAGGATTTTGTTTATAGCTCTGTTTTTGACACTTAGCACATTTCATTAATCCATTATTTCCGTAAGTGACCCTTAAGAGATCTTTCAGGTTAAAAGAACGGCCAGTGATGTTGGAGAGATTTCGAGTATATAGAGCTGCGGTCCCCCTGCCTTTGCCCCCTGCGAAAGGCACAGCAGCGTATTGGCAGCGCAGGAAGGAAAATACGCTGCTTAACTTGGTTCACTCCGGTGTTTTCCAAACTTATTTACCGTGGAGAAAATGTTTCTTCTTACGAAATATGAACACCCAGTGCAAAACACTTTAGAAAAACACTGCCTGAAACCAGATTTCTAGTAGGTGTGTCTACTGTGCAGATTGAAAGCTCTTTGGAGGCAACTACTGGGCTCTGTTTGTTTATCCTGCCCTCGCACCTCATAGATGGTTGCTGTTTATTGAATGAAATCACATTGCGAGATCAAGAACTGATATTTCCTTGGAGGCCTGAAGTATGAATATTATAAAGAAAAGCTGGTCTGCCCTGTCTTGTAACTGGCACATGCATAGTAGGTACTCAGGAAATGTTGAAGAATGCTGAATAAATGTTGAGTGTCTTTAAAGGGGTGCAGTTAAGAAGGTATTTTTCTCAGTTGTTGAACTAATAGGATGTGTCTGTTTTCCCAGTAATTGTGTGTGCATGCGTGCATGCGTGCATGCATGTGTAGGTATGTGTTTAGATAATCCAGAAAAGGGAAACTGGGCAAAAGCCTGGTTTTCTAGGTTTTCCACCATCTTTAAATCTTTTGCAGTTTTTGCTTTTATAGGTGGGTTGTAATTTAGGAAACAGAATTAAAAATAAACATCCAGGCTTATTAAAAAACATGGCACTAGATAAATTGGTGATAGGTGGTGGTGATAGTAAGTACACTACAAAACGTGACGTTTTAAAATAAAGATTTCTGGGCCTGCCCCGTGGCTTAGTGGTTAAGTGCGTGCGCTCCGCTGCTGGCGGCCTGGGTTCGGATCCCGGGTGTGCACCGACGCACTGCTTCTCCGGCCATGCTGAGGCCATGCCCCACATACAGCAACTAGAAGGATGTGCAACTATGACATACGACTTTCTACTGGGGCTTTGGGGAAAAAAAAAAGGAGGAGGATTGGCAATAGATGTTAGCTCAGAGCCTGTCTTCCTCAGCGAAAAGAGGAGGATTAGCACCATGTTGGCTCAGGGCTGATCTTCCTCACAAAAAATAAATAAATAAATAAATAAAGATTCCTATTGAACTTAAATTACCATTTAACTCACCAGTGGAATTCACACACTTTTCATGAGAATATTGAATGTTTTAAGGTATGCAGTTCTGCAGCCACTCTCAGCTAAGGAGGTGAAAGAACAGAATGGTTCAATCTTTTTTTTTTTTTTTGAGGAAGATTGGTCCTGTGCTAACAACTGTTGCCAATCTTCCTCTTTTTCTTTTTTGTCCTTCCCCAAAGCCCCAACATAGTTGTGTATCATAGTTGTAGAGTTGTAGCTCTTCCATATGGGACACTGCCACAGCATGGCATGATGAGCAGTGAGTAGGTCTGCACCCAGAATCCAAACCGGTGTACCCCAGGCTGACGAAGCAGAATGCACGAACCCAACTACCACGCCACCGGCCCGGCCCTCAGAATGGTTCAATCTTAGTAATCTTTGTTAAAACTAATAAACCAACCACCACCACTACTACAAAAATCTCAGACTGGTAGTAATGCTCTGTTAATAGAGTAGCCTTTATTCTGAAAACTATTTTTTTTTTTTTTTGGTGAAGAAGATTAGCCCTGTGCTAACATCTGTTGCCGATCCTCCTCTTTTTGCTGAGGAAGATTGGCCCCGGGCTAACATCTGTGCCCATCTTCCTTTACTTTATATGGGACACCTGCCACAGCGTGGCTTGATAAGTGGTGCGTAGGTCCACACCCGGGATCCGAACCTTCGAGCTCAGGGCCACTGAAGCGGAGCGTGCAAACTTAACTACTACGCCATCGGGCCGGCCTCCTGGAAACTTTTTTACAGGGTATGTCTGTACAAGCATGTTACTATTTACTATGCGTGCACATAAACATTTATAAGCACAAATAACGTGGCGTGAATATTCACAATATCCCTTCTTTTAGTTCTGACATGAGCTACTTCCTGGAATCAGCAAGGTTTAGGTTAGTAGACAGAGTGGAATTTAACCCTTTTCTCTATCTGTTCCTGAACCATTGGATTTCTTCACACGGTGGAAGTTTCATCCTCAGAATTGTGGTTTGCAGTTAGTGGAGGAATCATTCTAATTGTTAACTACCAGAATTCTAAGAGACTTTCAGATTCTGTTTAAATTTTTTTTCCTAGTTTTTTTTTTTTTTTCCTTTTAGGCTCCAACTAGGAATGGAGACGCCACTGGATGTGTTGTCAAGGGCAGCATCTCTGGTGCATGCTGACGATGAAAAACGTAAGTCAGGAGTCTGTGTTAAGTGCTTTTTACCTATGCCCCCTTGTCTGCTGCGCTATAATAAATCACATGCTTCTTTACATGGTTGTGTGGCTATATGTTGTTAATTTTGGTTGTTTTCTTCAGAGATAAGAGCTTGGTATCCTCATTTTTATTTTCAAGTGACAGACCATATAAGTCTTTTAAATGTTGTCTTTGGATGCTAAGGCTTGAGCCGTTAACTCCAGGAGGTCCTTTCCTTTGCAGCTTACCCTAGTGGGGTCTGGAATAGAATTACTCCTTACTGTCTCTAGAAGTTTAGATAAGTATGTGTTGGCTGATGGACTAATTAACCAGAAGAGAACTAGAGATGGAAAAAAATCATGCCAAGATCATTCATGTCGTTGGAAGTGTGCAATATGTATCATAATGGGAAACAGTTGTGCAAATTCTGTTTGCATAGCTGAGAGCAAATATGTGGGGAAAACATTCGCTAATGCAGTGGGGGAGGGGCGAAAGACTGAACATTGACGTTGGAAGATTATTCCACAATGCGTGAAAGTGATTTTCCTGCTCATCTTGAGGTATATTTATTTTTAAATGTTCTTGTTCAAAGTTAAAATTGCTTGCTGAACAATATTTGCAAGAATGACTGTTTTATGTGGGAACAAAGTTGTGGTCTTTTTCTAAGCACTAAAATACAAATAACAAAAATATATATAAGGTTCAGCTTTTATGCATTATAAGTTCTTGAAGATGAGCTACTTTCCAGTTTAGTTCTTAATAATTGGCAGCTGGAAGTGCATGTCCTTAAAACATAAGGTCTGCCTTTTACTAGCTGTTAAGACTTTTATTTTTCTATACCTCCGTTTCCCCACTAGTCACGTGAAATAACAATACCTACTTACAAAGTATTTGTGAGGATTAACTGGGCAATTGTGTATACAGTGCTTACCTTAGCTCTCAGTTCCCGGTGGGACTTGCCCTGTTCTCTCTGGGCACTTGTGGGCCCTCTGATAGGATTTACTCTGATCTTCTATGTTATCAACCTGTCTGCATCTCCTTCCCGCCCCCCTCCCCCTCGAGAGATTATCTTTAGAATAGTGATTGGGTGAGATAACCTTTTTTTTTTTTTTTGTGAGGAAGATCAGCCCTGAGCTAACATCTATTGCCAGTCCTCCTCCTTTTTTTCCCCTTTTTCTCCCCAAAGCCCCAGTAGATAGTTGTATGTCATAGTTGCACGTCCTTCTAGTTGCTGTATGTGGGATGCGGCCACAGCATGGCCAGACAAGCGGTGCGTCAGTGCGTGCCCGGGATCCGAACCCCGGGCCACCAGTAGCAGAGCACACGCACTTAACCGCTCAGCCACGGGGCTGGCCCCTGAGATAACCATTAAGGTTTTTTTTTTTTTGGTCAACCTCTTATGTAATTTACATTTATTTAACTTTTGATTGTTGGGAGGCTATCACTACTCAATGGTAAGGTGTAATTATCCCTTCCTAAGGAAATTGAAGCTCAGGGATGTTGAGTGTCATTCCCAAGGACATTGAGCCAGGGAGAGGCAGCTCAGGTTGTCTGCTTTTATGTAAACAACAGAAAACTTCTTTATGCCTCTAAGATTGCAATAAATGTTACTGACTTGAATAGCTACTCACAAACTTCGTTAAACATTAATATTGTTAATTTAGAAGTTTTTATAGAAGACAGAATTTTGAGTTTTATAATGCCCACATTTGGTTAGGATCAGTAAAACAAAATACTGTTTATACAAATGAAAAACAGAAGTAATGACCTCAGGGTGGTCTTTTGTGTCCTGAGTGTAGAGAGTAAAAGTTTCTTCTGTTTTTTCTGCTGCCTTCTCAGGTTCGCTCCTGGAGCCCGGCTTCAGGATCACTCTGTTCAGGTTGCAGGCCTGCATAGTTATCATCTCAGTGAGCAACGATTGAACGCTTCTGTATAAGGGACATCTTTAGATGAACAAGGTGTATGTAGTCCCTGCCTTCATGGAGCTTATGAACTTAGTTGTGTATAGACTCTTGCGGCTGTAAAATGTATGGAAGGGGAGACTGGGTATCCTTGGTGACGCTGATGCAGGACCTACTTAGAGCCTACAGTTTGGGAGACCTGTTTTCATAGAAACAGAATGATACTGCCAACGGAGAGAGGAATTCTTACTTTCCTCTGGTGTTGAACACAGCTGTTAGTGATTTGCAGAGTGAGGATATTTACATATTTAAGGCCAGAACAATCACAGAGTAGACTTTATTCTGGAATATTGTTTGGACTTTGGTGATTCCATTGGTTTGGGAAGGGGCTGGCGTAATTCTGGAATCCTTCTGTAATGGTTTCAGCTTCTCAGGATCATTGTTTACATTTGAAGAAGAGGAAACAAGTCCAAAGATGTCTATAATCATTATTATTAAATGTACGCCAGGTTTTTGAGAAATTTTTTGCTGTGGTCCTCTGCACCACCTACAAGAGTATAGAGCACAAAACCAGGCATTTATTGTATTTTCTGTTGCCTAGTAAATATATGTATGTGAAAACTCATGCAGTTTATAGGCAAAGTTGAGCATTAAGTTCCAAGTCTTTCAGTAGATATTTTAAGACCTATGTGGGCTTGTTCAGCCTGATTCAGCGCCCTCTGCCCTAGATTAATTCTGTTTTAGCTTTTTGTTATAAATTACTCTTACACTTAACATTCTCCTCAATACTTTAAAAAAGTCTTGTGTATGTAATCTGATTGGGGTGTAAAAAGTCTGGTGTATGTAATCTGATTGGGGTGTCTAATTACAAACAAAAAAATGTTCTGCTACGTGAGATCCGTTTCCCAACTCATGCAGGTGACCTAAATGATTCTCTTTTCTTTTGCTCATGGAGGACCGAAAACTCAGGCATATTTGAAGATTTTATTGTTTTAGCATTCTGAAGAGAACAGTACCTATTAGGACTTGAGTATATAATACCCACTAGCCTTAAGGCTTCATTATGTCTACCAGCAGAGAATAAAAGAAATATCTTAACAGTACACTGTAGAGCTAAAGTCAATAGTGAAATGGTGGTTTTGTAGTAACACAATAGTCACTTATCTAGATGGCCCAGAAGGAATACATTTACTTAAAATAATCATCCCACTGCTCATGAGACATTGATTTAATCAGTGTCCAGGGTAATTCTGGAAGGTACTTAATGAAAATACAATGTGAGGTTGCTGGTTTTCCGTGTGCTTGAGGAATCTCTCCTTTCAGTGATAATTAATGCTGGTGCTGGGAACACCCCAACCTTTTTCCAGGTCTATTTTTCAGTAGTCAAAATTGAGCAAAATTTGAGGACAAGACACTTATACACTGATGTTGAAAACAACACCTTGGTGTGTCTTCAACACGATACTTCATTTTATTGTGATGTTTACAAAAGGTTTTATTTTTGGTAGTTTTGTTCTTGTATCTTCTGATTATAAAGTCTTGTATCTGCTGACTTCCTCACTTAGATTAAAATAATTTTAAGAAACGTTTAACTTTTTTTTTTTTTTGTGAGGAAGACCAGCCCTTGAGCTAACACTCGATGCCAATCCTCCTCTTTTTTGCTGAGGAGGACTGGCCCTGGGCTAACATCCGTGCCCATCTTCCTCTACTTTATATGGGACGCCACCACAGCATGGCTTAACAAGCGGTGCGTCGGTGTGCGCCGGGGATCCAAACTGGCGAACCCTGGGCCGCCGCAGCGGAGCACGCGCACTTAAGCGCTTGTGCCACCGGGCCGGCCCCATTGACTTTGTTTTTGAGGATTTTCGTGGTGGGGATAGTGCTTTTGATCTGATCTAATGAATATGCATATGATGAGAAAAAGCTGGCTGAGGTTGGCCAGAGTGATGTGGAGAGCGGTGAGGAAGGCAGCTGGCGCAGGTGGTGCTGCTGCATCTGCGCCTGGAAATTCACTAAGTCCTTGTTTGGTGAAGGTCACTGAAAGTTGACTAATTGATGAAGCGTAAATTACCATAGTCTTTCCAAATAAAGCACTCCTAGGAGTACAAGCTTTTATTGTTATGGGGACTGATGCCTCAGATATATGGAGTATTTTCATGTATATGGGTTGTGGTCTATTTTACCATAAAAAGGAAAAAAAAAAACCTATCCAATTATAGCATAATGATCAATTGCACTCACATACTGTGTTCTCAGACTGATTTCTTTCCTCCAAGATCATGGTCACCTTTAGTCAGCCTCCGCATCAATAAAGTAAGCAGGGTGCTGTGTGCACAGGTTGCGGTGCTTCAGTCAGCACTTTTCTTTGACCAGATAGCTAGGCCTGCTCCTGATTTTTTTCTCTCTTTTTTCCTTTCCTTTTGTTTTCTTGCTTCTCCTCTCAGCATCTGATACAGTGGCTTTCAAACATGTTTGATCATGGCATAGAGTAAAAAAGCAATTATATTGTGACCCTTGTACTCGTATACTGACATAACTGATACAAAAGCTTCATGAAACAATACTTACCCTGACTGTGCTCAGTGTAGCTTGATTTGCCTGTTATTCTTTGCATTTTACTTTATCTAAATAAAAGTTAGGTCATGACTCATTAAATTGATTTTAGGATCCACTAATGAATTGGGACCTGCAGTTGAAAAAACATGATTTGGTTTATATCTCCCTCGTTGGATAAACTTGTTCTGGCTCCTCCATTTATGCACTGGGAAGATTTGACTAACAGGTGGATCATGAAAATGCAGTGGAATATATTGGTGACTGAGCAAGAGTGATGTCATCATATTCGCTGTGAGGAGCACTAGAGGACGTGGCACACCAATTGTAAGCAAACACAACTACTCCATTAGAGGCAGTTCCTCTCTATTCTAAGCCTATATTGTGCCTGCTTTTTAGAGTCAGTGCTCAAGAAAATGGTCACTCCTCTTTGGTTAAACCTATTTGGCTCCCTCTTGTTCCCTAAGGCCTGTTCCTAGCTGTACCACGGCTCTGTCGAGACTGCCTGTTAGACTCTGATTGAGAGGATGCTGATCTAATCATTTGTAGCCTAATTTGATGGCTTTGATCACTGCATTTGAGATTTTTATCCTTTATTTTCTACACACCTGAGAGGGATACCATGCATCCAAGGCAGGGGCTCACTGTGGCAGCCATTCTCAAAGAGAGGAGAAAGGAGTACTTGTAAGCGTCTGGAAACGCCTTCCTAGGTGATTCTGATGTTGGGTCCCTTCCCCCAGATGAGAGTCACTGGTCTAATAATACTCCTTGGGGAGTTCTGGATCTGTATCTTTAGGAAGGAGGGGCTGGATCCTTCTAGGTAGGAGGCACTGTAATGATCATATATCCTTTAACCAGATGCATCAGTTGTTTATATTTTATCCCATTTCCTTTATCATTCTCTCCCTCCCTCTCTCTCTACACACACGTATATATGCACATATATATGCTATATATGTGATTATAGTTCTTTTACAACTTTGTAAGTGGACTATGAATTTATCATTTAAATATAGCCAATAAAAGTTAGCCATGATACAATAGATGAGGATCTGCTACAACTAAATCCTGTTCCGCAAGTGTATGCCACCTGCTGCCGCCGTTCTGGGTTTGTCCTTTCATGTCAGGTGCCTGTACCGCCATGTGTCCTTTGACTCAATTTCCTCACCAGTTTTATCTTTGCGAACTCTTGTAAAATATTTCATTGTATAGATTATGGTGCCGTAAAGTGGCTTTCTCTTAATGGAAATGCCTCAATTTTATATTAGATTTGTTTCTGTCCTTTTCTCATTAGACGGGGGAAAAAATGCAAACATGGTCACCAAAATCATGTGCCAATGCTTGGTTATATAGTAGGTGTCTGATTCAGAATATGCTTATGGCAGATTTTAAAAAAGATTCTCATTGAAATAACAACACAAGTGAAAATTCCTCACAGACCCCTGAGCATTTGTCTGTGGACATCAGTTTAAGGATTACTGTATTATCTCATTTAGTTCTCAAAACAACCCTAATCAGTAGGTACTAATTTAGTCCCATTTTATAGATAAGGAAGTTGAGGCTTACAGAGGTCAAGTAATTTGCCTGAGGAGGCTTAGCTGGTAGTGGGGTGTTGAGATTTGAACTCAAACAGCTGACTCTGAAGTCTAAGCCCCTAATTTCTCTGCTCTATGCCTCTCAAAGACAGGGCATTGAAGACTTGACTGCTGATTAAAATAAATAAATAAATAAATAAAACAAAACTCCCATATATACCACCTCTGCTAATAAGTCAGCAACGAGGTTTTCATTTGGAAAAGGTTTCCCAACCAGTGAAATAGTATTTCCAAAGTATTACGTAGTTATGATCAGCCAAAGGTTTAGGGCAGGTGGTAGCACATATTCAGGAACGGCTATGACTCTGCCTTCTCAGGTGTGTCTGGCTCAGGTGCACACTGCCACAGGACCTCTCTTTATGTTGAGCTTTCTTTTCCAGTGAGCACCTCAGTTAACTGAAGGAGACGATCTGGGCTCTAGTCACATAGGCTGCCTCATTGCCAAAGTGTTCAATTAGAGATGAGGTAACCACGTCCAGAGGCATTGTAGAAGGGAATTGGCGTTGGGTGCGTGGCTGAACTTGATGACCTGAGATTCTGTGAGTCTATCTGTGTTAGACCCTAGGCTTGTTCAAGGCAGGGATCCTGTTCCACACTGCTTTGTGTTCCAAGTGTGTACCGTTTGATGCATATGGTAGGCATTTAACAAACAAATGTTGGTAATAAAATCACTGCTGGAGTGAAAGGCTCATCTCTAAGGAATTAATTTATATAATACTAGCAAAAATGACTCGTTAAAATTATCACTATTACCACCACTAATGTGCAAATTCAAAGGAGTACTGGATTCTACTTGATAATACTTCATACTTTGCAGAACGTTTTTGTTTGGTTCTTATAACAAGGCTGAGTGGGAGGTGTCAGTAAAAATTAAGTTTGAAGAAGTTGGATGCCTAATTTAAGATTAAAGAGTAAAAAAAGAAAAAAAAATCTTGAGGTGCTGCCCCCCCCCCATTGCCTTCATGTGCAGTCACATGCTGTGACCATCGGAATGGCAGTTAATAACTGAGTGTCAGCTGTTGCTGGGTAGGGCAGAGTCCTCCAGGGGAGGAAATCACAAGGTCTTGGGGGGCATCTTCTTCTCTGACTCCATGTTCCCAAGCCTCCTTTTGATTTTCATAATAAGGACTGAATCTACTGCCCTTTCTAAAGGTCGGAGTCACTAATAATATGTTTGTGCTTTCAGTTATTTCCCTTTTGTGAACAGTGGCATTGAAAATATCGCCTCCCAGTAGCCCATTTTCCTTTAAAAGGCTTCATAAAACATAAAACATAAAGTGGGATAGTATTACGTGCTTATTTAAGACACTCTGTAGGTGTGGTCAGCTGCTTTAATCAACATCTGCCTTCCAGGGTAGGTACCTGGCGTTTAATCCGAAGGGCTACCCTCCAGAGACAACTACTACAAATGTCTCTGCTATTTTTGTAGTTATATATCAGATCAAATTAGCATAATAAATGTTAGAAATGGATCTCCACTGGTGAAAATAATGGCTTGTTAATTAGCATAATGGATATTGAAAATAGATTCTTCCACTGAATAGCTCTTTAGACACTTGAGGATGGTTTATTATGTTTCCTTTAAATGACTATTTCTCAATCTTTAGAAATCCCTGCTTTCCTTTAATACACATAAAAATGTTATGAGCTATTTTAATGTCATTTGCAATTCAATTTAAAATATCAGAGTCAAGAATCCTTGGATGAAGTACTTCCCTTTTTCCATTTGATACTTATCTTTCTCAGTGGCTCCTTTGCCTCCCAGGGTGTTCCTCCCTGCCCATTCTCTCTTTCCTTCTCTGCATCTTGAGAATCACTGCCCTAATCAGTATCTTGACCAAACATCCCCGGTACAAGCAACCATACTTTGTTGGCTATGTATTCTAAACTCATCATTTGAAGTCGCTGTATTCACCAACCCTGGCTCGTCAGTGCCCATCCTGTAATATGGTACATTCTAATCTAAACAATGATTTTTCTGTGTGATCTAGTTTAGTATAGTATACCTAGGACAACCACCAACTTTGTTCTAGTCCAAGAGTTCTTGGGGGTAAAGGGACAGAAGTGGTTGGGGTAGACTGGTGACAAGTGCATGAGGCAGCCAAGTGTAAGACTGTAGGAAGCAGTGGGAACCCTGGAGAACAGAAGGCCTCTACTCCTTTTTAAGGGGCAGCCACCACCCAGCTGTGGCCACTGTTGTGTCAGAGCTGGCTCATGAGAGCTGATTGTGTGCGTCTCTTCCCAACTTCCGACATCATGTTGGGAGCTTGAAATCAGCCATGGTGGGAGTATTTCCACCATGGCAAAAGCTCCGGATCAGTGCTTTTTTTTTTGGTTGTCTTCCTGACAGAGCCAGTTGTTACCATTTACCAGCACACCACTGGCTCCTGCTGACTGCTTTTACATGGAAATAACGGCTGGATTTGTCAAGTTTTCTGATTGTTCAAGACAAACTGAAACCTGGATTTTTATGTAAAATATCTAGATTTTTAAAATTCCACGTGAGCCAAACAATAGTTCCCTTGCCAAGATTGGCCTATAAGTATCTATCTAGTATGTGCTTTTTGGTCTAGTCTCAATACTTCTATTTGTACAACCTAAAATAACAGATTTTTTTTAAAGCAACCTCAATTAGCTTCTCTCCCCTCCCCAATTATAGTTGTGAAATACTACAGCAATTCTTTAAGAGCTGAAAAGGTGGTATTTAACATTAAACCATCTCCTAGTAGCTATCATCTCAATGTGGAAATTAATTTGGATATTTTTTTTTCCTTCACATTCGGATTTTCTTTTGTTAAAAGACAAAGGCCACATCTTTTCTTTATCTTCTTTTGCTTTCTTAAAGATTTATGTTGCACATGTATGAAATACTTGTTGACTTGGCATTTGATGTGGATTTAATTTGTAGAAGCAATACATTTGGGGTTTACACTTTTAGAGAAATCAAATAAAGTTTGAAAAATTAAACTGTTACATCCTTAGTGGCTTTAGATTTATTGGAACTGCCTTTTTGTTGGGTCAAACTCTTGATTCCTTGTAAATGAAATGAATAAATCTTCATTTATTGGGGAGGTTACCATTTCTTTCTCTACGACTATCTTTCTCAGCAAACTTTACATATATGTGTTTTTTCTCCCCCTGAAAAATATTGCTTAAATGTCAATTCTTTCATGGAATTTACCTTAACTGGACTGTAGTCGCTTTTTAAATGAACTTGACAAGGTAGAAATCTGTTTTGTTCACCAGTAAGAAGGAGTTGAGAAGAATGACTTTTCAATTCGCTAGCAAAATGCTAGTTTAGAGTGCTTTGAATAAAACAGTTTAAATTACAAAGGAGTATTTCATTTACAAATTCAGGAGGACAAACTGGATTTTTGGAGTAAAATGGCAGCCTGAACATATGCATCAGGCTCCCCTCTTACCATACATCCTTAAAATAACAAAATATAGACATTTAAAAATAGTAACACTGGGCCGGCCCTGTGGCTTGGTGGTTAAGTGCGCGCGCTGCGATGCTGGTGGCCCCGGTTCGGATCCCGGTTGCGCATCGAGGCACCACTTCTCCGTCCATCCTGGGGCTGAGTCCCACATACAGCAACTAGAAGGATGTGCAGCTGTGACATACAACTATCTACTGGGGCTTTGGGGGGAAAAAAAAAATAGTAACACTGCTGGAAAACTAGAAAGGGTGCCTACCTTCAGGACACCAAAAGTTATGAACAATTCCTGGAAAACTGAAAACGTGGGAGGACAACAAAAACAAAACTAAAAAATAACTCAAAACACAGGTGCAAAAGGAAATGGAATTAAAAGAAGAGCTTACAGTGATTAACAGCTGCCAACAGGAAGGGGCCCTAGAGCCAAATTCAAGCAATTGAAGTATTCCATTTATAACAATGACCCCATGGTGAAGAATGGAGAACTGTGCCCTCAAGAAAGTGAACATCCTGTTTGGGAGGATTCCACAAGTGGGTTTAGGGACCTGAGAGAGAAGCAGAATAGAGCTTAAGATCACCATGGGCACTCCCAACAAAAAGCGTGCTAGGGAAGGCAATGTAAGCCTTCTAGTAGGCAATATCTACTAAAATCCTTCACCACTAGAGAAAAGACTTTCTTATTTTGACAGGTTTGAGTATTCGTCTCCCACCCTGCCTTCCTGCTTGTTCCCCACTCATATACCGTAAAGCAAAGCCCATCATTGGACACCTCTTATACTCTTACATAGTCTACAGTTGACCTTTCCCAGGGAGAGACCTGATACTGAAGAGGAAACATGCATTCGTTGCTCTTGTTGATTGACCTAGTCTTTTATTCTTAAGTGTAAATGAATATCAAAGGATCATCAGACATTTGAGGAAAACAAATAGGATGAAAGAAAAGACCCAGGGTAAGCAGACTTTAGGGAGTATTGGAGAAGCTAAAAACATGTTAGTTGGTATCTTCAAAGAGATTTGAGATAGTGAATATATTAAATAAATATATTTTTTATTTTATTTCTATAGTACCCTGCTATAGAAAAAATCATTTAGAACAACAAAGTTTATGGAGATTAAAAATATAATTATTAGGCTTAGATTAAATAGATCAGCTTGAAGAATCAAATGATGTGATTAAAGACAAAATTAGTGATCTGGAAGATAGGCAAAAAAATTTTGCAGAATATTACAAGGGAATTAGGAAGTAATAGAGAACAACCCCAGGATCTTAGGCATCTGTTAGCTAGAAGTTCTGGTGGAATGAGGCCAAAGAAGTATTGAGAAGAAGATGCATTATTAGAAAAGTAGGAAATAAATGAGCCAAATGAACAACCCAAATAATAATAATAATAATGATGATGACGATGATGATGATGATGATGGTGTGCCCAAGGTAGAGAGAAAAAAATTGATCTCTGCTTTATCTTTATAAATAAAAATAAAAGATTAGATGAATTTTACCAAATCTTCAAGAAACAAATTTCCCTGTAAGGCTATTCTAGTGTATAGAGCATTTTCTAATTCTTTATGTAGGGGTAATATAACCATGATACCAAAACTGAACAAGCAAAGCATAAAGTAAATGTATATATTATAAATAAGTCTCACTTATAGATATGAAAACCCTAAATTAAATATTAAAAAATTCAATCTAGCAGTGTGTTCAAAGAGTAACGTGACATGTCCAAGTAAGTCATTTGCATCATAGGAATGCAAGGATAGTTCAATAACAGGAACTCTTACAATGTAATAAATTATTTATATTACTTTAGTAGATTAAAAGAAGGTAAATTCATATAATCAGGACAGAAGTACAAAAAGTATTTGATGAAATTCAGCATCTACTCGTGATAAAAACTGTTAGCATGGGAGCTGGCCCCGTGGTGTAGTGGTTAAGTTCACGTGCTCTGCTTCACGGCCCAGGTTTGCGGGTTTGGATCCCAGGCGTGGACCTACACTGCTTGTCAGCCATGCTGTGGCAGGGGCCCACATATAAAGTGGAGGGAGATGGGCACAGATGTTAGCTCAGGGCTTATCTTTCTCAAGTGAAAAAAGAGGAAGATTGGCAACAGGTGTTAGCTCAGGGCTAATCTTCCTCAGCAACCCCCCCCCCCCAAAAAAAAGCTGTTAGCATGATATGAATTAAAAGAAACTTTCTTAAATTAATAAAAGTTATCTGCTAGAAACCTGTGATGAATATGTTTAATAGTGAAACAGTTTAAAAAGGAGCAATACAATTTAAATAGCATTGAACCTGAGGTTCTAGCTAGTGAATTTTTAAAAAGAGATATAAAAACTAAAAAGGGATAGGCAAAACTATAATTTTCATTTGTTTTAATAGTCTACCAGAAGATCATAACAATAAATGGAGAAAAAAGCTACTAGGACTAATAAGAGACTTAAATAAAGTGGCTGGTTACAAGAATAGCATAAAAAAAATCAGTATTATCTTTATTCACTTGCAATAACCAGTTAGAAATTATCTCTAAAAAAAAATCTCATTTTTTTATCATATCAATGAAAGATATAAAATATTTAGGAAAATATCTAATAAACAGGTAAGACCTATATGAATAAATTATAAAACTATTGAATGACAAAGATCTGAATAAAAGGAAATACATACTATATTTCTGAGTAGGAAGATTCAGTCAAAGATATCAGTTACATTCAGATTAATCTATAAATTCAACATAATCCTGATCAGAATATCAAAAATAATTTTTAAATGGATAAACTGACTATAAAGTTTATCTCAAAATTTTTGAAAAATAAAGAGTGGGGAGAGAAGGGATGTAATGTATCAGACATTAAAATACTCTGTAAATTAAATTACTATAAATTAATTAAAATGGGGTAATATTGGTATAGGGATAACTTGAACAGTATTTCTTTTTTTCTTAATTGGGGTATAATTGACATACACGTTATATTAGTTTCAGGGGAACAACATAATGATTCAATATTTGTATATATTGCAAAATGATCACCCTAATGAATCTAGTTAATTTCCATCACCACACATAGTTACAGAATTTTTTTTTTCTTCTGATGAGAACTTTTAAGATTTATTTTCTTAGCAACTTTCAAATATACAATACAGTAGTAGTATTGTTAACTATAGTCACCATGCTGTATTACATCCCTGTGACTTACTTATTTCGTAACTGGAAGTTTGTACCTTTTGATTCCCTTCATCCGTTTTGCTCATCCCCCACCTCCTGCCTCTGGCAACCCCCAGTCTGTTCTCTGTATCTATGATAGAGCAGTATTTCTTAAAATTTTTTAGAACTATAGTTCATGATAACAAAAACGTTTAGCAGTTAACCAAATGTACATATAGACATCTAGACATCTATATGAAACAAGTTTCATAATATTTTACTGTATCAGAAGTGCTCTGCTATTTTCTATTGCACTTCACTAAAAGACAACAACCATGGGGGTTATGAACCATTAAACTGATTTTAAGAACCACCAATGGGGGTCTGGCCTGGTGGCGTAGCGGTTAAGTTCGTGGGCTCCGCCTCGGCAGCCAGCGGTTTGCAGGTTTGGATCCCAGGCTGGTCCTACACAGTGCTTATCAAGCCATGCTGTGGTGGCATCCCATATAGAGTAGAGGAAGATGGACACGGATGTTAGCCCAGGGCCAGTCTTCCTCAGCAAAAAGAGGAGGATTGGCATGGATGTTAGCTCAGGGCTAATCTTCACAAAAAACAAGAATCAACTGTGATGGACCTATAATGCTTATAACTCAACACCCAGTCACCCAAAAGAGACCTCATATACTGCTAGATTCAGTTCAAATCAACAAATCTGTATTGACTGCCCATTTTTGAGCAATGTGTTAGGTTCTGCAAACCACAAGCTCACAGTCTTCAAGTGTAAGGAGACAATTATATAAATAACCGTGAGCCACAGGAGAGTGTGTTGATCACGTGAGACATTTCCAAAGGTCTATGAAAATTCTTAGGAGAAAGAGACTATCTGGTTGAGAGCGAGCGAGACCGGTTTCAAGTAAATCAATTGCTTATTTTTTATTTATTTATTTATTTTGTGAGGAAGATCAGCCCTGAGCTAACATCCATGCCAATCCTCCTCTTGTTGACGAGGAAGATCTGCCCTGGGCTAACATCTGTGCCCGTCTTCCTCTATTTTATATGGATGACGCCACAGCATGGCTTGACAAGCTGTGCGTCGGTGCGCGCCTGGGATCTGAACCTGCCACCGAAGTGGAGCGCGTGCACTTAACTGCTGCGCCACCGGGTGGGCCCCTAAATTAATTGTTTACATCTTGGAGGGGAGGGAAGTGTTTAAAAAAAAACAATCTTCCTCAGCAAAAAAGAGGAGGATAGGCATCGGGTGTTAGCTCAGGGCCGATCTTCCTCACACACACACACACACACACACACACACACACACACACAAATTGGTTTTATATCTAACTTGAATATTATTGGTTAATCTTGACTATTGTTGAATTTCAAAATTTATTCAACCGTAGTATCCTGGGTGAGGATTCTCAGCCCCCTAAACTTTGCCTGTGGAGATTGGGATGGGATATTTCTAGAATAAGAATAAAAGTACGTTTTTCTTTTATTAGATTTGTTTGTAAATGTAATAATGTTTACGTGCCGTGGTGTTTTCTAGTGAGGCCAGTGAGCTACTGGATATTTTACCACATCATGTTGTGAAGTGCCAGAGTCCGGTTTTGGCACTTGATGTGTGTTATCTTACTGAAGTAATCGATACACAGAAATTTTCCATAATCTTTGTAGTGGATGCCTTGCTGCTGGTTGTGTGCAGGCTGGCGGCTCTCAGCTGATGGGAGCCTCGCCTCCCAAGGTCATGCACCTTCCTGGGTGCAGCCTGCCTGCAATGCCTGGTGGATAAGGGGTATAAGGTCCAGCCAACTCTCTTGCCCTGACTCTGAGGGGTCCTCCCCTTACAGAGCTTGCTGTGGGGTGGGCTGAGGCCCTGTTGTGACTGCCTCCTAGCCCATCTTCTCCCTCTGCTCCTGGCTCCTTCCCTTCCCCCCCATGGGTGGTCCTGAGAGCACTCTGCATCCATCTTACTGCACACTATCTCGGTCTCAGTCTGCTTTCTGAGGAACTCAGCTTGCGGCAGACCTCTGCTTCGCTTTGAGGACTTCTGTGCAAACGGATGCTACTTTGGGATTACAGAGATGGACAAGGCTTGGATTATCCTCTTGTTTAATCTTCCCTCTAATGCAGAGGTGCCCACTGCAATGTTCTTTTTTTTTTTTTTTTTTGTGGGGAAGATCAGCCCTGAGCTAACATCCATGCTAATCCTCCTCTTTTTGCTGAGGAAGACCGGCTCTGAGCTAACATCTATTGCCAATCCTCCTCCTTTCCCCCCCCCCCCCAAAGCCCAGTAGATAGTTGCACATCGTAGTTGCACATCCTTCTAGTTGCTGTATGTGGGACGCGGCCTCAGCATGGCCGGAGAAGCAGTGCGTTGGTGCGCGCTCGGGATCCAAACCCGGGCCGCCAGTAGCGGAGCGCCCGCACCTAACCGCTAAGCCACAGGCCGGCCCTGCAATGTTCTTGATATTTGACTCTGTCTTCTGCTTGGATGTTACATCATTACACCATCAGTTGTTAAATACTTTGAGGAATTAAACAGTTATTACTGAATGGAAATCTCCATCCCTGTAACTTTCACTCCTTGGACACACTTCTACTCTCAGCTCCTCGGAATGTCTCTTGCAATCTTTAGCATTGTTCCAATTTCCATCCTTGGGATATTTGAAGAAAGTTATCATATTTCCCCTAAGTTTTCTCTGATCCCATCAAAATGCCTCCTTTTCTTACCTATTTCTTATATGATGTGCTTTCTTTTTTTTTCTCCCAGCTTTATTGTGGTTTAGCTGACAAATGAAAATTGTATATACTTAAGGTATATAGCATGATGGTTTGGTATACATACCCACTGTGAAGTGATAACCACAATCAAGTTAATTAACACGTCCATCACCACACACAGTATTTTTTGTCGAGAGAACACAAAATCTACTCTTAGCAAATTTCAAGTATACAATACAGTATTATTAGCTATAGTCACCATACTGTACCTTGTATCTCTAGAAGTTTTTCATCTATTAACTGAAAGTTTGTGCCCTTTGACCAACCGCTCCCCATTTCTTCCACCTCCCAGCTCCTGGCAACAACTTTGTTTCTATGAGTTTGACTTTTTGAGATAACACATATAAGTGAGATTGTACGGTATTTGTGTTTGTCTGGCGCATTTCACTTAGCCCTTCAGATTCATCCGTGTTGTTGCAATTGGCAGGATTTCCTTCTTTTTTGTGGCTGAATAATATTCCATTGTATACATATACACGCCATATTTTCTTTATTCATCCACTGATGGACACTTAGGGTGTTTCCATATCTTGGCTATTGTGAATAATGCTGCAGTGAACATGAGTGTGCAGATATCTCTTCACGATACTGTTTTCATTTCCTTTGTATATATACCCAGAAGTAGGATTGCTGGATCATATGGTAGTTTTCTTTTTGTCTTTTGAGGAACCTCCATACTGTTTTCCATAGTGGCTGGACCAATTGACATTCCCAGCAACAGCGTACAAGGCTTCCCTTTTCTCCGAGTCCTTGCCAATACTTATCTTGTCTTTTTGATAATAGCCATCTTGACAAGTATAAAGTGATATCTCATTGTGGTATTATTTGCATTTCCCTGATGATTAGTGATGTTGAGCACCTTTTTGTATACCTGTTGGCCATTTGTATGTCTTCCCTAGAAAAATGTCTGTTCAGGTCTTTTGCCCATTTTTTGATTTTTCTTTGCTATTGAGTTGTATGAATTCCTTATATATTTTGGATATTAACCCCTTATCAGATACATGGTTTGCAGTTTTTTTCCCTGTTCCACGGGTTGCCTTTTCATTTGGTTGATTTTTCTTTAGCTGTGCAGAAGCTTTTTAGTTTGATGTAATCCCACTTGTTTATTTTTGCTTTTGTTTCCTGTGCTTTTGGTGTCATATTCAAAAAATCATTGCCAAGACCAGTATGAAAGAGCTTACCCTTTGTGTTTTCTTCTAGTTTTACCATTTCAGGTCTTACGTTTAAGTCTTTAATCCATCTTGAGTTGAATTTTGCATATGGTGTAAGATAAGGATCGAATTTCATTCTTTAACATGGGGTATCCAGTTTTCCCAGCATCATTTATTGAAGAGACTGTCCTTTTCCCATTCTCTCTTCTTGCCACACTTGTCATAGATTAGTTGACCGCATATGCATGGGTTTATTTCTGGGCTCTTGATTCTGTTCCATTGGTCTATGTCTCTGTCTTTATGCAAGTACCATACTGTTTTGATGACTATAGGTTTATAATATAGTTTGACACCTGGAAGTGTGATGCTTCCAGCTTTGTTCTTCCTTCTCAAGATTGCTTTGGCTATTCAGGATCTTTTGTGGTTCGATACGAATTTTGGGATTGGTTTTTCTCTTTCTGGGAAAAATGCCATTGGAATTTTGATATAGAATGCATTGAATCTGTAGATTGCTTTGGATAGTATGGACATTTTAGTAATATTAATTCTTCTAATCCATGAATACAAGCTATCTTTCCGTTTATTTGGGTCTTCAGTTTCTTTCATCAATGTCTTATAGTTTTCAGTGTACAGACCTTTCAAATTTCTGAATCCCTTACCATTCTTAATTTTCTTCCAAATTGTCTTCATTCTTTTTAAATGTGGTTCAGACCAGGCCTTGGGCGTATTACTGCATTTTCCACACATACTATTAGTTATCGCCTCATTTTAGGACCTTGCACCAGCTGCACTCTCCCTTTGAAATGCTCTTCTCTCAAATCTGAATCGCTGGCTCCTTCACGTCCGGTCCTCAGCTTGAATGTCTCCCAGGGCCACGGTATGACTTTCATGAGCTTCAGGCACTTCTGCCTTTGCCAGTGCCTTCCTTCATAAAAAAGTATTAAAAATTATATTTTACAATTGTGTTGGTATAAAGATGAATATGTTAATATTGTATATTGAAACATTCTCCTCAGCCTCACAGTTCATTTTTTTCTTCTGATTTTGAAAACAATTAAACTGTTAGGCCTACAGTGCCTAATGGAAAGTCAGCCTGAATGTGCCCTGCTCAGAGCCATGTCATGCTCTGTCACATGATATTATGGTACATACTGTATTTATTGCTGTATTCTTAGTGTCTAGAGCAGAGGCAGGCTCATGAATGAATGAAGAAAGAAAGATACATTGGGCTCCAAATGAAGAATTCTGCCCTGACCAAAGTTCCTGAGAATTGTATACTCTTAAAATCTTTAAACCTGTATTAAGTTTTTATTATACAAATAATACCTGCTCATTGAAGAAAGTCTGATAAACGCAGAAAAATAGGAAGAACAAACTCATAATCCCACCACCCAGAACGTCACGATTACTCTTTTGCTTTGTTTCTTCTGATCACTCTTCCACACATGCTCGCTGATTCACGGGGTCGCTGTGTGATGCTGGATACATTCTGTAGTGTCTTTTTCCAGTTAACATAATATGAGCATTTTTAATGTTAGGAAATGTTCCCCGATACTTTAGCAGTTGTATAATTTACCATCCAGTGCGTGGGCCAAAACAGATGCTCCTTGATTGTTGAATTTTAGACATTTGTTTGTTTGTTTATTGTGGTAACGTTGGTTTATAACATTGTATTTTAGACTTATTTGTAATTTTTCCCTTTTATACATGATGCTATAGTGAACATCTTTTATTCAGAAAGCTTCTCTTTCCTCTTCCTCTTTTGGGGTTATTTCCGTATGGTAAGTTCCCAGAGATGAGTTACTAGCTCCAAGAATGTGTATGTGCTATTATTACTACTTCTATCGTGGCTGTCCTGGGTCTTTTTTTTGTTTTCTTTTTTAATTATTCTCTGGCTCTTATCTTTATTACATATATTTGAATTTTCAGTTAAATAACCTTTTGATAAGTGGAATTAATTGCTTACTATTGTCTATTTATTGTTTCACATGTTTATTATTTCTAAGTAGGTATAAAATTCTTGAGGGCAAGATTCTATATTCTCAATTTTTCATAGTGCCTAGCACAGTATAGAACTCATAGTAGGTGCTTAGTTTTGGTTGATTGGTTGAGAAAAAAGAGAATTTTAGAAGGGGAGGTAATTCTGGGGAAAAGATGGCAAAACTTTATTGATATCAGATCAGATTGTCATTTTTAGACATATGAATTTGGAATTTATTCCAGAAAGAATAATAATCAACTGCACTGGAATGGATCATCTCTGAGGGAGAGAAGCCACAGCAGATGAGAACAAGGCAGGGTACAAGCCTTGGGAAAGGGACAGGAGGGGAGGTGGAGGGTAGGGAAGGCTGCTGTCGTTTACCGAGTACCTGTCATAATGGTGCGAGCATTTCCACATTTAATCCTCATTTTAATTCCACCCACCCATCCATTCATTCTACAAACAGTTATTGAATGCTTCTGGCCTGTCAGATGCCATGCTAAGTAGTGAGGTAGAGAGTATCATCTCCATTTGGCAGAGATCCGGCACTTTGCCTGTCTTCCCACAAGATCGTGGCAGAGATGGGGTGGGAAAGCAGACCTGACTGACTTCATAGCGCATATCCTTTTCACTCTGCCGTTTCAGCGTAGGTGAACATTAAATTGACTATTTGGAGTTAATCATGCAAATTTTATTTAGAATTTTGTTAAGGAACTTGGCATAAGTGCTATGGATGAGAAAAAAGTGGCCAAGTGGTATCCACCAAACCAGCCCATGGTGTCTTCCCACTTTCCTCCCTGCCGCCCTTCTGGAATCCGTCTTAGTATATTATGGACCCTATATTTCAGTATAGTCTGCCTTGCGTCAGACTTGTTATTTGCTCTGTCAGTCTGTCGTCTGCGCCACACATTTAGATCTCTCAGAGTGTCTTTGTGTAGTACTTTAAGCAAAATAATTTTTTTTAATTTTATTTATTTATTTACTTTTCCCCCAAAGTCCCAGTAGATAGTTGTATGTCATAGCTGCACATCCTTCTAGTTGCTGTATGTGGGACACCACCTCAGCATGGCTGGAGAAGCGGTGCGTCGGTGCGCGCCCGGGATCCGAACCTGGGCCGCCAGCAGCGGAGCGCACGCACTCAACCGCTAAGCCACGGGGCCAGCCTGCAAAATAATTTTTTATTTTAAATTGAATATTATTATTTTTCTTAGGATGAATTTGGTAGTGTTTTGGGATATTTGATTATCATACTGCTGTGGAAAATAGCAGATGGTTTTAATAATAGGGAATACTTAAAAATGAGATGGCTTTTCTTAGCAACATCCCTTTGCTGTGATTTTTAAAAAATGAATATGATTAAAAATTTGTTTTATGAAAAATTTCCAACATATACAAGTAGGGAGAACATTATAATGGACTCTCTTATACCCTTCAACTGGATTAGGATGATATGTTGAAGGTCACAGCTAAACAAAAGCCAGGAATGCATTCCCACTGGAAGATAATTAGAATGTAGGTCAGAATTAGTTCTTTGTGGGCCGGCCCTGTGGCTTAGCGGTTAAGTGCACGCGCTCCGCTGCTGGCGGCCCCGGACCCGGATCCCGGGCGTGCACCGATGCACGGCTTCTCCGGCCGTGCTGAGGCTGCGTCCCACATACAGCAACTAGAAGGATGTGCAGCTATGACATACAACTATCTACTGGGGCTTTGGGAGGAAAATAAATAAATAAATAAAATCTTAACAAAAAACTAATTCTTTTTTTTTTTTTTATCTCTGGAGAGAATAATACAATGATGTTAAGAATTTAGCTATGGGTTAGAGGCGTTTTGTTTGGTGTGAATCTTTTTCTTGAAAACTGAGATCTGACAACAATGACTTCCATTGAAGGGAGCCCATGGAGTTAGTCATTTAAATTGTAAAACAATATGGTCACACCATTAAGTGAAATTTTAAAAAATGATTACCTGTGTGTTCTCTTCTCATTTTTGTTTACAAATATTCTATTTATTATAGCACTTTTTAAAATTTGCAGTCTGCTATTTTAAAAATCTAACAAATTATATTCATACTCATCGATGGGAGTACAAAATTAGTAGACTATCCATACTTATTAACTCAGTAGTTCTTCTAGGAATTTATCTTAAGAAAATAATCTGAGATTTGCACAATGATGCTTATTGTGGCATTGTAAAATATTGAAAACAACCTAAATATTTAACAATGAAACTACATATGTGGTATGACACTAATTCTGCCAAAAACGTGTATGTGTAGCATAGGGGAAAACATACATCAATTTTTAGTGGTAGGATTATCAGTGATTTTTATTTTCTTATTTTATTTTTTCTGTATTTTCAAAAAATTTAACGAATGGATTAAATGTGCAATTATCAAGCACTGTAACTTATTTCACAGTGCTCTTATGGAGTTGGTGTAACAACTTATTAATTATTCCCCCTTTTATTAAATGGATTGCTTACAAGTAGTTATTATAGATAGTGACTATTTTCTTGCCTTATAGCATTTTTCTTCTCTTTCCTTATTTCCTGGTTCCAGGAAGAAGATTACTGAGTAAAAGAATATAATTTCTTAAATGTTTTTTATATACTTTTCTAAAAGGTTTATACCAATTTACTGTGGCACAAAATAGTTACATTTATATCAATTTTACCTGTATTGGATATTAACCTCTTTTTTTTTCAAAGTTTGTGATTCTGTAGACAAAATAGTGCCACATTCTTTTGTATTTCTTTGATTATTAACTGAGATGAATAGCCTATAAGTGTCTTAAAATTATCATTTTTTTGGGGGGGGGAAGATTGGCCCTGAGCTAACATCTGTTGCCAATCTGCCTCCTTTTTTCCTTTTTTCTCCCCAAAGCCCCAGTAGATAGTTGTATGCCGTAGTTGTACATCCTTCTAGTTGCTCTGTGTGGGACGCCGCCTCAGCATGGCTTGATGAGCAGTGCGTAGGTCCGTGCCCAGGATCCAAACTGGCAAATCTATGGCTGCTGAAGCAGAGTGCGCGAACTTAACCGCTCTTGGGCCGGCCCCTTAAAATTATTTTTCCACTGCATAAATCCATGGAGATTTCAAACTCATAGTCCTTGGTTCTCTGTTTTTTGGAGGTTACACAGGGTAAGTAACTGATACGAGAAAGTGAGAGTAAAGGATAAATGTGATAAATTATGTTCTTTTGAAAACAAAACATATATTTTTTTGTGTGTGAGGAAGATCAACCCTGTGCTAACATCTGCCAATCCTCCTCTTTTTTTGCTGAGGAAGACTGGCACTGGGCTAACATCCGTGCCCATCTTCCTCTACTTCATATGGGACGCCGCCACAGCATGGCTTGCCAAGCGGTACGTCGGTGTGCGCCTGGAATCCGAACCGGCGTTCGCCGCAGCGGAGCGCGTGCACTTAACCGCTTGCGCCACCAGGCCGGCCCCCAAAATATATTTTTATGGAAGTTAAGTGTACGTTATTGTATAAGAGTAAAATCAAAGGAAAACAGATCAAGAAGGAATACCTCTTATTGACCCCTACATGAATCCAGTTAATTTTTAACAGTTAGTTTTACTGAGTAGGATTTTTCAACTCTATTGAGTATAGCTTATATAATGTATTTGTGTTAGTTGAAAATTATTAACCGAATGATGTTTATTGCCTAATCTCTTAAGAAAGGAATCTAAATATGATTAAGTGTGGCTGTTATCCCGGAGAAAGTTTGCAGATATTAGGCAAGTTAGTTCTCCACCTCTAGTAATGGGATTAAGGTGAGCTTCTGTGGAGGTTTATGGAACAGATGAATTATATATTACAATTTCATAGCTTTTCTTTCTCCCTAGGGTTTTACACTTGAGTAAAATATTTTATTTAAAAAGAAATTCTGAACGAATGCATCTGAGTTGGTTTATGGGTAGATGAGTCAATGGAGTTAGATGAGCGCCCACGTTGCCCAGGACCCTCTGAACATTGTGAGCACAGCAAGTGTCTCATAGCTACAGCCGGTGAGGGCCTGTGCTGACCTGTTGCATTTTGATGGAAACTGAAAAGATGGGTTGAAGGAACTTGGAAATTGGTTGGATTTGATTACTTAGTAACGGATGAGACATATGACTTGTCGTCATTGAGGTAGGTTACGCCATTTAAGACTATACTTTCTAGGGGCCAGCCAGGTGTGCGGCAGTTAAGTTCTCGCACTCTGCTTCGGCGGTGGCCCGGAGTTCACCAGTTCGGATCCTGGGCGTGGACCTACTCACCACTCATCAAGCCATGCTGAGGCAGCGTCCCATATAGAAGAGCTACAACTCTACAGCTATGAGACATAACTATGTACTGGGGCTTTGGGGAGAAAAAAGAAAAAAAGAGGAAGATTGGCAATAGATGTTAGCACAGGGCCAATCTTCCTCAGAAAAACCCAATAAAAATAAAAATAAACGGAAAAGATTGCATTGTATTAAAAAAAAGAGACTGTACTTTCTGAAGTGCTGACCGTGTCATTGTAGTCGCATTCCTTAGTCCCATGTCTGTTTCCTGTTTCTTTCCATTTTTTTCCTTATCACTTCTCCTCCTTTTCCCTCATCCTTCTCCTTTTCCTTTTTTAATTTGGAAGAATCGTTAAAATCAGAAAATAAATACTGAGCAATGTGGCATCCAGCATTCATCTCGTCTGTATATCCTGTCTTAGGTGCCTGTCCTCTTTGCCTCATTATCCTTGTTCTCTTTGTCTCCTCCTTCAGATTTCCAAACTTCTGTTCTATCTCCAGTATCCCATAGTGGTCGTGAGCATAGACGTAAAAGGCTGACAGCTGGGGTTTGAATTTTCAACTCTGCCAGTTAAAGTTGTATGACATTGGGATATTAACCTGTCTGAGCTCAGTTTCCTCATCCACAAAATTGCCATGATTTGGCAATAATAGCTAATCTCACAGCTAATAATAGCTAATCTCACAGGGTTATTGTAAAATTTAAATGAGATGATGCATGTAATCTGCTTAGCACAGTGCCTGGACTGAGTGGCCCCTCCGGAGCAGTGAGCACTGTCCCTGGTCTGTCTAGGTGGTTGTCCACTGGGCTTAGGACACACACAGGGTCATCCTGGGATTCCTCTTCACTTGCATCTGTGGATCCCTCCACCTCTCGCCTGTGCCCGGTATCTTACGTGTTTCTCTTTCCAGATTTATTCTCTTATGTTGAAAGAGCTTATCTGAGAAAGAGCATGAGGAAGATAAGTGTTTTGAGATATGGCAGGAAACACCTTTATTCTACATTCCCATTTGATTGGTGGTTTGAGTATAGAATTCTCAGTCGGGTATTTTCCTTCAGAATTTTCGAGCAAGCTTCATTGCCTTCTGGCATTGTCTTACTATTAGGAAATCTGAAGCCATTTTGATTTCCTGTGTGTTAATATGTGGCCAGCTTTTTCTCTCTGGAACTTTTAGAATAGTCTTTTTGTCCCCAGGGTTCTGAAGTTTCACGGTGCTGCTGTCACTTGTTGTGAGTCTCTTTTGGTCCATTCTGTCGGAGACTCAGTAAGCCTCTTCCATCTGGAAACTCATTCCTGGGAAAATTTCTTAGATAATTTCATTAGTAATTTTTCTTGTCTCTGTTTTCTTCCTTCTCTCCTTCTGACAATTTTATTTTTCTGATGTTGGACCTCCTGGGCTAGTCTTCTAATTTTTCACCCTTCTCTCCCTTTTTTCTTTCTGGACTTTTTGTTCTCCTTTCTGGAAGATTTTTCTCAACTATTTTCCAATCCTTCTATTAATTATTTTTAAAACTTCTGCTATCCTATCTTTAATTTTCTAGAGCTCTTTTTAAAAATCATACCTTCTTTTACAGTTGCTCTCTCTTTCTTTGGCAATTGATATATTTTTTAAAGTTTTCCTTCTTTTTGCATAGTCTTTGTGTCCTTGGGTTGTTTTTTTTTTTTTGGTTTGATTTGGTCTCTATCTTCCACATTAGTAGCTTTCCTCCAATATCTGGTTGTCTGTTCATGGTTAAGGGAAGAAATTACTGAGTTCAGTAAAAGGAGGCAGGGAGCTTGTACCCTGAGCCCCACCGCAGGGTGGTGTCTGAGGGCCATCTGTTGGGGGAACCTCCAATCTCAATATCGTGGGTCTTGCATCTTGGGCTGGTGGTTTCTCAGAGCTTCCTGGAGTTCGGAAGTCTGGCTGCTGGCATTCTGGGAGCCAAATTGGGGGGTGCAAATCAATCTGCCATCTTAACTTGGCTAGGTGCTTAAAGTAGCACAAAATTGTGAAGTTTAATACCCAACCCCATTGGTTTCTACTCCCTTACCCTGCATTTTTAAAAACAGCTTTATTGAGGTATTGAGATTGATGTACCATGCAATTGACCAATTTATACAGTTCAATGTTGGTTAGTGTATTCCCAGAGTAGTATATTTGCTGTGTTGTGTAACCTGCATTTATTTATTTTTTTATTGAAATATATTTGACATATAACATTGTGTAAGTTTAAGATGTACAACATATTGATTTGATACATTTATATATTGTAATATGATTGTCACTGTAGCAATAGCACCTCTATTGTGTCACATAATTATTTCTTTTTTTATGGTGGGAGTAATTAAGATCTAGTCTCTTAGCAAGTTTGATGATTATAATACAATATTGTTGTCTATATTCACTGTACTGTGCATTAGGTCTCTAGGACTTACTTATCTACTACTTGCAAGTTTGCACCCTTAAACAATATCTCTCCTATTTCCCCACCTCTCAGCTCCTGGGAACCACCATTTTACTTTCTGTTTTTACGAGTTTGGCTTTTTTAGATTCCATATATAAGCGAAACCTGCATTTTTTTTTATAGCACCTGTTATTATGTTACGTATTTGTGCGTTGTCTCTCTCCCTCACTGGAATGTAAGCTCTATGAGGGCTGGGAATTTGTCTTGTTCACTGCTGAAGCCACAGCATCTAGAACAGTGCCTGGTCTGTGATACACGTTCAGTAAGTGTTTGTTTACCGAATGGAGTTTTCACTTGGATTGCTTATTGGGGCTTCCTTCCCCTTTCAAGCCCCTCTTTTACTCTCTCCTTTTGAAAATAATTGAGAGACTGCCTGCTGAAGTAGAAAAACATTGAACTAACGATGGAGTTCTGGACTAATTATATAATGTTTCAGAGACCTGTTTTTTGCCCGTTGCTCTGGCAATAACTGTGTTATTTATTTAACCTTTTTATATTCCATTTTCCTTAGTGGGACTAATACCTGCTCTGTTTGCTTCAAGTGAGATTCCCATGAGATGATCTTGTGAAAGTGCTTTAAAAAGTATACAATGCTGTTTTAAGGTGGGGTATTTAAAAATTAGGAACACATTTGTTGGGTTATCTTCAAGCCCTTAGCTTTTGAAAATTGGCATTATTAATGGTCCTAGAGCTAGCCTTGAAGGCAATTAGAGTAAGGAATGTATGCACTAAGTTCATGAGTAACAGCAGAGTCTCGTATGTGCTGCTGTGTTTGGGGATTAGGGCTGGTAATAGAGGGTATATTGTGGTTTAGGAAGGTGATAATGCAATATTCGTTGAAAATATTATGTTTATGTTCTGGGCATTAGTGGCCAAATTTGTGTAGTTAGCTAGTAACAACTGGCTAAGGAAACAGTACCAGATTGTTTTTGATAGCCAGCTGCAATATTATTTGTTTTTATCCTTAGGTTAGTTCAGGTGAATTTGAAAATGCAAACTTAAAAGAAAAAATGGGGGGGCCCGGCCTGGTGGCACAGGCGGTTAAGTGCGCGTGCTCTGCTGCGGTGGCCCGGGGTTCGCCGGTTCGGATCCCGGGTGTGCACCAATGCACTGCTTGGCAAGCCATGCTGTGGCGGCGTCCCATATAAAGTGGAGGAAGATGGGCACAGATGTTAGCCCAGTGCCAGTCTTCCTCAGCAAAAAAAGAGGAGGATTGGCAACAGATGTTAGCTCAGGGCTGATCTCCTCACAATAAATAAATGAATGAATGAATGAATGAATGAATGGGATAGGGGGCTGGCCTGGTGGCGCAAGCAGTTAAGTGTGCGCGCTCCGCTGCGGCGGCCCAGGGTTCACCAGTTCGGATCCCGGGCACGCACCGACGCACCGCTCGGCAAGCCATGCTCTGGTGGCGTCCCATATAAAGCGGAGGAAGATGGGCATGGATGTTAGCCCAGGGCCAGTCTTCGTCAGCAAAGAAAGAGGAGGATTGGCAGAAGTTAGCTCAGGGCCCATCTTCCTCACCAAAAAAAAAAAGGGGGGGGGGATATAGGTAAATAGGATGCCAAGAGTCTTTCTTTCCAAACTAATAATTATTATTTGGAACTGAACTTCCTGTTTAGTTACACTAACTGATAAATATTTGCCAGTAAGTGAGGAACCAAGAACCTATAGGCAGGAATTGGCCCTCAGCCTGGTTTTTTTAGCCTCTGAAGATAGAGGAGTCAGTTGCTAATGCCTAAAACTTAAATCTTTCTTCTCCATCCTAACCTTTTCCCATCTCACCCCAATTTTTTCCTCTTCCCCTTGGTTGAACCTCAAGTCATGGCGTATTATCTGTCATTGATCCATGCAAAGCTCATCTCTGATATATTTCTTTCTTTATCCCCATTTTCCACACCATTCCCCAAAAGCAGCCATCCCAGTGTGTTTAAAATATATATCTATGTGCTGCATTCTTCTTTCCCTTTTCTCTTTGAGTCATACATTCAACAAGTATGTTTTGAGCACGTGTTCTGCGCTTGGCACTCTGCTAGGCACTGGGACACAGCAGTGAACAATCCATGACGCCTGCCCTCGTGGAGTTGGATGGAGCTCTCAACTCTCTTCAATCTGGGATGATGCTTTTAATTGCCGCCGATATAAAATAAAAGTATATAATTAAATGATCCATGCATATCTTGACTAAAGTTCAGTGGTCTTTGTTCATATTTTAAAAAGTTAGTTGCATACTCTAAATTTTTCTGAGAAATTAAACTTTAGTTCTTTTATTTACGAATGATCCTTCGTTGATTTTCTTTTGCCCTGCTTGGGTCAACGGTACTCAATGAAAAAAGGATTTCTTCCCATTACTGAATAGAGCAGATTTACTATGAAACTTGGCCTGGCAGAATAGAGGAGGGAGGATTTGCTGTTTTAAATTCAAGTCTATGAGTAGCTGGCCTAAGAATTCAGTGTGATGTCTGCCCTTTCTTCTTCAATTAAGATAAAGAGTTTAGCATTCTCTTTTTTTCCTTTTATAGAATTTTTTTATTGGTAACTTCTTAAGTAAATGTTTATAAATAGCTTTTATTTTTCGTAATTGGCTGCCTCTACTTGTCTGTAGATTATTAGAAAATGTACGAATGAAGCCAGGAGAGTTGGTTTCAATACCAGTGTAACTTTGAGTAAGTCACTTAACCTGTTTGGTTCTGTGCCCTCCCCTGTAAAATGAAAGGGCTGGAGAAAGCTGTTTGAAAGTCTCTTGCTGTGCTAAGAATTTTAGCAAAGTCTCAGCAAGGGAAAGATAATAGAGTTCAGGACGTATATGTCATTACCTTGGAGAAGTTTGACAGATGATGTCTGCACGAGTTTTGACTTAGAAACCTGTGTCTGTCTGTGCTGGAAGACTCATGGGGGATTGTGAAGAATTTGCCAGGGATGTTGAATGAGAATGAAGGTGTTTTAAAAATAAGAAAATAATAAGATAGTAGAACTTAAGATGAGAAGGAAAAAAAACGCTAAATAGAACCATATGCTTTCTTCTCAAGCTGTTTTAATACTGAGAGTACAGTCTTGGAAAGTCAAGTTACTGCCTGGGTTGTCTGAAAGGTCTTTGCATCCTGAATTCATTTGAAGTTGACCTTCTGTACTTAAATTCTAGTTTTGTAATTAAATAGAGTTTTTGCTTTGCAAAGAGGACTCATGATTGCCCTCTCCATGGGATGATGATGTGAAGTAACCACAAACTTTCAGAAAGTCCACAAGTTCTTGTTGGTTCCCTAATTCCGTAACTCCCGCATAATACTGTGCGCCATTGGAAATCGTAAAGAATTTAGAGAAACAGGGAGACGTTGGTAAAAGGTTTTGAACTTTGAGCTATAAGATGAATAAAGTCTGAAGATCTAATGTAAAACATGGTGACTGTAGTTGATAATACTGTGTTGTATAATTGAAATTTGCTGAGAATAGAACTTAAGTGGTCTCACCAAAAAAAAAAAAAAAACTGAGACATGTTAATTACTAGATGAGGGAATCCTTTCACAATGTATATACATGTCAAATCACCTCGATATACACTTTAAATATCTTACAATATTATATGTCACTTATACCTCAATAAAGCTGAAATTTTAAAATATAAAAGAATTTAGAAAACTTGCCAGGAAAAAAATCTTCTGCTCTGTAGGAGATAAGCAAATGGCAAAAGGGGTTTCATCTACTTGACAAGCAAGAACAGTAGAAATTTGACATTTTTGTGACACAATTAAATGACAAGATAGAGCAGGAAGTGAAAACTGAAGGAAGGATTAGGTTAATAAGAAAAAAATAGTAATCGGATTGGTGAGTATCAAGAACTTTGCTAGAATTTTAGGCAAGTATCCTATTCTTTTTTAAAAAAATGCTAAGCATTTTGAAAACCTATTTTTAAGAGGCATGTGGCTGGGATCCTGGGCTTTGAGCCAGGGTCTGGATTCATGGAATTTTCCCAGTTGCAGTAAAAAAAAAAAAGTGAATTTTTAGATTATATGTTCTCAGAATGATAGCCTTTATTAAGCATATTGCTGCGTAGAATATATTCTCTACTTCTTTGCTACTTCAGTGTGGTCCGTGGCATCTCCTGGGAGCTTGTTAGAAATGCAGACTCTTGATCCTCATGGCAGAACTGCTGATTGAGAACATGCATTGTGACCAAGTCCCTGAGTGAGTCCTGTGCTCTCCAGAATTTGAGAAGCACGGCTCTAGACCATGGTAAAAATGTTCTCTTCATTTTCACATTTTTCTTTTTTTGAGGGGAAGGGGGAGGAGACTCAACAGTTCTTTTTTTCCCCAGCTTGAGGTATAGTTGACAAATAAAATTGTATATATTCAGTGTCCAACATGATGATTTGATATACATACCGCTGTGACATGATTACCACAGTTGAGTTAATTAACACATCCATCACCTCACATAGTTACCGCTTAAAAAAATTGTCACGTTTTCTTAATTGACTGGGCAAAATGGTATTGCATTGCTTGTCTTGCAAAGTTTGGTATGTTTATCTAAATGCCTCCTTCCTTCATAAAAACACCACTTGTGCTTGAGACCAGACTGTCGTCTCCTGAAGGACAGGGCCTGCTGCTGCTTGACGTCACCCGCCCTCCTCAGCACCTGCGCTCCCCCCCCCCCCCCCCGGTGGGTGCTCACCAGTATCCATGCAGGATTCTGCTCTCTCAGCCAGTGGGCTCCAAAGATGATGGGGAAGTCAGTATAGAAGTTCTATCTATTTTTATCTAAAAGTGAGCTTTACTACTAGTTAATATAGATATTGATGATATTACATATAGTTTAAAAAGGAATATACAGATTTGGGGTATGAATGTTGAAAATTTTTAATGATGGGTCACTTGATTAAATCAAATCCAAGTAAGAACCATGTGTACACATCCTGAAGGGGCCCGTGGGTTTCAGGGAAATGAGCACGTGCTCTGTCTCCAGAGCTGAAGATACTTGAAAGTGATAGCATTTTCAACAGGAAGGAACCTAAGCTTTCCTTATTTTACATAAAAAGAAACTGAGGCCCAGACAGTAGAAATACTTTCCTAAGGTCATAATACTTGGGACTAGGACAGAGGTTTTCCAAGTTATGCTTCAGTTTTCTTTCCATTGTTCCTTTGGCTTCTGAATGTCTTCCAGGGAATCTCGGGGTTCCATGGGGGTGCCTCAGATGCCAAGGGTGTGGTGGGAGGAGGAAGGATGATAGGAAGAGGTTCTGGTGGCCTGCCTTTAATCTGAATATTTTTGCTTTTTTCTGTTTTAGAAACAAAGAGGCTCCCACTTTTATCACAATTCATTCTTGAAAAAATATGTGATTGTCTTTACAGAAGACGTACCTGCTAGAAGAGGGATTGTATTTAGTTTTAAAGCAGCATGCCAGAATTGATATATTGAAAAGAATGTTATTCTAATCATTAGAATAACAGTACTACAGTGATACTCTCACTGTTCAAGACATTTTTGGAGTTGCCTTCAGGAAGTGTTTATGCACCCAAATAATAGGTTTTGTTAATATTTAAGCTTTGTTTTGGGATAGCAATCATATTACCCATATTAACCACCCCTTTTTATTCACACCATTTATATTTAAATGATTAGATGATCCCTAGAATTCTAATTATACCTTCAAAGGGTATTTTCCACCATTTAAAAGAATGCCATTTAAAGAAATGTTGTAGACTCTAGAGGAAAATGTAAAGATTTCCAAAGAAGCGTTTTGAACGAAGACAATATTTAATTAAATGCCTGTTTATTCCAAGCCGTGTGCTGGGTGCCAAGGCTACAAAGATGAATAATATATGGTCCTGCCCTTGAGGTACACACCACCCAGTGGAGGAGAAACAGACATTTAAGTGTGAGTTACAGTTTAGGGACACACTCTTGCTGTGTTGGAGGATAAGTGGAAGCCCAGAGAAAGAGGGATTATTTTAGCTTGGTTGCTGTGGAGTCAGGGACAGGGTATGGGATGGGTGGAAGTGGCTTTCTTGATGAGGTTTGAGTTAAAAGTTTTACAGGTGTGGAAGGAATTCTAGGTAAAGAAAACAGCGTGAACCCTGGCAGGGAGTCGGTTAAATGCATGGATGTGTTTGGAGAAGGGTGGTGTGGTGTGAGGAGAACCCAGGGGATGGGGAGCTGGCAGGAGACAAGCCCTGAGGGCAGCTTCCCCACTAGAAGGCAAGTTCCGGGATAGCGGGGATGTGGGCTCCATCCTCACAACCTGCACGTGTGCCTGGGGTGTAGCATGTTCGCTGATTTAGTGGGAAGACTGTTGCAATTAAATTATGAAGATCCTTCACCTTTTGCTAAGGTGTTTGTGTTTCTCCTATGGCCATTGAAGGTTTTTCATGAGAGATATGACGTGTCGAGGTGTGTTTTCAAAATGTAACTCCGGCAGCGGGATAGAGCTGTCCTTCTCCAGCGTTCACTTATGAAGCTTGTCTGATACAGTAGGTTGGGGAGGGCCCATTAATTTGCATTTCTGACAAGCTCCCAGGTGTTTCTGATGCTACTGGTAGCCTCACTTTTAGTAGCAAGGGGAGAGTGGATTGGATCCATTTCAATGAGAAAGTTTCCCGGAACAGTAGTAAGCATGATGTATTTAGAAATAGCAGTTACTCTAAAAGGCTGTATTTGGGATTTAGAAGATGAAAGTAAAGAAAGCTGTTTTGATGTTTAAAATTTTGTCTCCCCTTGGGGCTGGCCCGGTGGCGCAAGCGGTTAAGTGCGTGCGCTCCACTGCGGCGGCCCAGGGTTCGCTGGTTCGGATCCCGGGCACGCACCGATGCACTGCTTGTCAAGCCATGCTGTGGCGGCGTCCCATATAAAGCAGAGGAAGATGGGCACAGGAGGGTTGGCATCAGATGTTAGCTCGGGGCTGATCTTCCTCACACACACACAAAAAAATTCTGTCTCCCTTCAAAATACTATTCTTCGGCTGGATTTGTTTGCTCGTTTTTTTGTTTTTGGTGTTTTTTTTTGTTTACATCTTAAATGAGTTGCTTCCTTTGGCTTAAAGATAGGGATTTGAGACCTTCATAACATATGTCAGAAAGGTTCTCTATTTGTAAAAAACACTTGTTAATTGCAGAATAAAGAAAATGTAACCCAAGTGGTGATAATATTTAGAGAGTTTTAAAAGGGCCTTTTGAAGAAATTTTTTTTTTTTTTGGTGAGGAAGATCAGCCCTGTGCTAACATCTGCCAATCCTCCTCTTTTTTTGCTGAGGAATACTGGCCCTGGGCTAACATCCGTGCCCATCTTCGTCTACTTTATATGGGACGCCGCCACAGCATGGCTTGCCAGGCGGTGCGTCGGTCCGTGCCCGGGATCCAAGGGCGAACCCCTGGGCCACCGCAGCGGAGCGCGCGCACTTAACCACTTGCGGCACCGGGCCGGCCCCTTGAAGAAATTTTTAATGAGCTGACTTGGATGTTTGTTCACTTTCCATTGTCTTTCATACATTTGTTCATGATACAACAAATATTTATTGTGACCCTTTTGTGTGCAAAGTCTGTATATGCTGGTACCGCAGAGAAGTTATATAAAGTGAATTAAATAGATCCTAAATGATTGTCTAGTCTAATAGGGAAGATAAAGCAATCAGATTAACAGTAAATAGTATATATCATAGTATATGTGTGTTATGTCACCTTTTACCTCTATATCAGGTAGAAAGTGACATACACCATAAAAACAAGACAGATAACATGTTGTATAAATTCAGAGGGAAAGATAAGGAAAGATTATTAGGAAACTCACCAGTCTTATTTTGCTCTATATTAGCCATCCAGGGAAGCCCAAGCTATGTAGCCTGTCACTCAGTCATGCTCCCCGGGCTTTAGCCAAAGAGAACAGTGAAGGTTGGAAGCTCAGTTGAGGACTTCGTGAATTTTAGAGGTTGCAGGATATTAAGAAGTATCAAGGATGCCATTTGAAAGAGCAAAGAGAGTCAGGCTAGAGATGTGAATTTGTGTGCTCTGCTTTAAAGGGATTGTTGCGTGAAGTGATTAAAACTGCCATGAAAGACTTAGAGACAGAAGACAAGATAGAGGAGAATAGATCTTTGCAAACTCTCGAGATCCAGGTGTGCTGAATGAGAAAGCGGAATCAGGAAGGCAGGAGGAGTCCAGGACAGCACCACAGAGGCTGAGAGAGGAATTTCATCAAGAGGGGCCTTAGCAGTCTTTCCAGCAGAGGAGTTAGGAAGAGTGAGAACTAATGAAGGTGTTATCAGTGATTTATGAGAATAAATAAATTTCTCATTAAATGTATAAGAATCTCTACAAAGAATAGAGTGTGAATAAATAAAACTATAAAAGCATTAATATTTTGTTGGTTATTAGCTATTGTAGTGAATTTCTTTGTAAGTGTGGTGTTTTATGGAGCCCCAGAAGCCTTTAGGTTTATAGATCCCTACAGGTGCCTTTGATAGCTTGCAAGGTCTCTTTGGCACTAGATTCCAAGCCTGTTTTCAGTGTGAGTAATAGTCGTGCCTAAATATACATTTAAAAAATCTTGTATGGAGACCAGAAAGCTTAGAGTCATTCTTGGCTCTGTTTCTCTCACATCTCACAAACTGTCCCCCAGCAAATCCTGTTGGATCTACCTTCAAATATATCCCAAAGCTGACCACTTTTCACCATCACCATTGCCAGCGCCCTGGTCCACAGACACACATCGCTTGCCTGGATCATTGCAGAAGCGTCCTAGCTGCTGTCACTACTTCTAACCCTGTGCCTGTTCAGTCTATTCTCAATGACTGTGCTATGGGCCGGCCCCGTAGTGCGCGCGCTCTGCTACTGGCGGCCCGGGTTCGGATCCCAGGCACACACCGAGGCACCGCTTCTCCAGCCATGCTGCGGCCGCGTCCCACATACAGCAACTAGAAGGATGTGCAGCTATGACATACAACTATCTACTGGGGCTTTGGGGGAAAAAAATAAATAAATAAAATCTTTAAAGACTGAAAAAAAAAAATGATTGTGATAGAGTGATCCTTTAAAAATGTAAATCAGATTATGTCACTCTTCTGTTCAAAAACCTTCCAGTGGCTTTCCACCTCATGCAGAGATAGGAACTGACAATCTTATATAGCCTCTAAGGCAAGCTGGACTCCTTACTGTTCCTGGGAAGCACGTCTCCCCTCCTGCCTCAGGGCTTTTGCACTTGCTATTCCCTCAGCACAGAATGAGCTTCCTTCAGATAACTTGTGAATTGCTCCCTCCCTTCCTTCATGTCTGTACTCAAATGCACCTTCTTAGAGCAGCCTTCCTTCTCTCTGTTTCTCCCCCACCTGTGACTTGACTGCACTTTTTTGCTTTATTTTTATTTTTATCTCTTTTGTTTCTCATATACACTGGATTGTACGATCCATGAGAGCAGGGATTTTTGTCTTGTTTTGTTCACTATAGAATCTCCAGTGCCTAGATCAGTGCCTGGCACATGGTAGGCGATCAGTAAAGGTGTGCTGAGTGAAGGAATGCCTTCTCCTCCTTCCCCTGACTGATGGTGTTCTGGTGTGGACTTTGTTTGGAGCTGTGTGCACGGACGGGACTTGGCTTTCTTATAGGGGAGCGATCCTCAGTTCTCCTTCCTCCACGGCTGCTCAGCCAGCTCTTTCTGCCCACTCAGAAATTACTTATCCTCCAAGTTGTGGGCTGGTAATATGCTGTAAATTGGCTTTGGCAGAGTTAGAGGTGCATGAAGGCATGTTGGAATTTGAATGTGGTGGAATTTTTAGAGTAAGTGAGGACATTCAAATTTCTTTCATTTTGATAAGTGACATTTGGAACTTTATTTTGGAAATAATTGAATTTATTAAAAAATTAACTAGAGACATTAAAGTCTCTACTAGTCACTACAGAGTCTCTAAAAGTCACTACATATGTCATGAAGGAGTGTGTGAAGATGCTGCCCTGCTTTGAGGGAAAAGAGAATGGGAATGTACTTTGGCTAATTGGTGTAACTATTTTGTTATATTTGAGGTCAGTTTTATCTTCTGAGAGAATTCTATGAATTGCAGGGATCTGGGGCTAGTAGGGTTTCAATAGAGAAAAAATGCATTTTGGACAAATCTCAAGGATTACTTCTTTTCCACGTATTTCTGGTGAGATATTTGGTTCAGAACTGTGTTCTCTTTGAGGGAATTATTTCCAGTAATAACCCTTGAAAGTCTGTCTCTAGCTCCAAAGTCTAGAGTAGTATCTCTTTTATGTGGAAAGCATTTCACTTCTGGAGCATATCAAAAACCCTTGGAGGAGTTTTTACAGACGACATTGTGTGTGTGCGTATGTGTATATATGTGTATTATATATACATCTTCAGAAATTTTAATACAAGAAAGTTCTGTGACTCCTGAACAAGAGACAAATGATAGAAAATAAACCAATATCACGGATTTCAAAAAATGATACAAGTTTATTGTCGTTTGCTTCTTGCTCATTCATTAAAAATTAGAAAATATGTAAACAGTAATAACAAAAACCGTCTGAAGTCCTCCCATCTGCCCACAAGATAACTTACTATTAGTTTTGGTGTATATGCCTCAAACATTTTCCTGTACGAATATATAATACATCACAAAAATAGAATAATATCTAATATAATAATATTTACATGTAGTTACCCAGATATACAATATTATATATACACTATGTACATAAAACAAAAATGGAATCATACATATATAGACAAAACTGGAGTCATACCGTATATGGCCTGCTTTTTTCACTTAGAATTATTATGAACATTTGTCCATATCACTAAATGCAGAGCTGCATCATCATTTTAAATGACTATGTTATATAGATGTACTGTAATTTATTTTATTAGTTTATTAGTTTAGGTCATTTTCAATTTTTTTATTATAAACAATGCCATCATGAAAATTTTTGTATATATATGTGCTTTTGTGTTAGAGAGTTTCTTTTTTTAAGGTGATTTGATAGATATGTGATAGGTATAATTATTATTTTTCTTCAAATAAAATTTTAAGTTGTGGTCACAAAATTTTTCTTTTTCTGATTTGTGAATATATTACATGGGTGTTATTATCACTAAGGTAGAGAAATCTAGCCATATTTAGCTGTACTTAAAAGAATCGCATATATTGGAAAAAATACGTGAAGTTGGAATTGTCTTAGAAAACCAGGATGGGTGTTGACTAGTTGTTGGTATATATTGGCTTAAGCCCATTCCCTGCTTTATACATAGCTCTGGGCTGAGATAATTGATCTTTCCAATGATGACCTGGCTTCAAGCATTCAAGGACGTTGAGGGAAGTCTGAGTTTATCTTGTATACTTATGGTTCTACACGTGCTCTGCTCGTATTAAAATATTTGCTCTGTGATTGTCTTCAAAGTAATTGAAAATCAATTATTTATTCATGGTAACTTTCAGTTAACCAGAGCATTTAATTAATACTCTCTTTCTTCCAAGCTCCAAATAAATAGGAGTTTACTGCAATTGCTTCTTATAGTAAAACTACCCCGAATAGTTAAGGCTGTGTATACCTGTGTCACTGAGTTTAGATATTTAGTTAATTTAAATTGACAAGAAGTTAAAATGTTTATCTTGATGAGATAATACTAATTTTTAAGGAGTCTATTTCTAAACATGATTCTACCATAGTTTTACTTGGCAAAATTCCATACGCAAATAGAATTTCAATTATTAGGTAATTTACTCTCTGGATTCCGATGCATATGATCTCTCTGTTCAGACAGGTTCTGCCAGTTCTAATTTTTCTCCAATACATTTTGGAAGTTACCTAGTAAAGAGTATACGGTGCTGTATGAGTTTTTTTGTTTGTTTTGTTTTGGCTTTGTTTTGGTTTATTTTAGTTGCTCCTGGGAGCAAGGAACAAAGAATCTAAAGGAGAGAATAGTGGGACATAATCTAAAAAGGAAGTAGACAGGAGGAAAGAATCAATAGTATAGAAGTATGAGATCATAGGAAGCAATAATTCCATTCTGTTGGCCAGTTCTCTTCTGAAATATTCTCTGCAATTGTGTACCATTTAACAGAGGCTCAGTAACAAACTAAATTCACATGAAGAAGGAAGTTGAATGATGTAGGGTTAAAACTGGGAGACAGAGTTGAAGGACCCGGGGGTGGTTAATTCAGAGAGAAGTCTAAAGTTGAGGCAGAAGAGCTGGCTTCTGAATGACCAATATTCTCGTTTTAGAGGAAGGATTAAGTAGGTTTATCCAGGGTTGCTGCAGTGGACCTAACTAGGATCTTTGGGCAGAAATTACAGGAATTGATTTCAGTTCACTGGAAATACGAAATGTCTCGCATTGAGTTATCCAGCAATGGGAAAACAGGCCCCCAGTGAGATAGTAAGCCCCCCTCAGCGGGAGCTGAGGGGCCCATCACGCACTGGCCTTTTGTACAGTGAGTGATTTCTTGACTCTGGTGAGAGGGTGAGGTCTAGACAGCCCCTAGGACCCTTCCAACTCGGAAATGTTGTGATTTTATACATTGGTTGGTGAAAGGCTCAAACCAAATGCTTAGCCCTTAAAGTCTATTTCTTGCCATTTAGTTAAAAAAATCTAAGTGCGTCTCTATTGGAACTTCTGGTGGCTGTGCAGCCGCAGCCTGGCTGCAGGTGGCTGTGTTATGGCACAATTACTTCAGCGTGAGGTGCATCCCAGGGCTGTGAACGTCCTTCTCCAATACAAAAATTTCTTTGTCTTTTAAATTTTAATGTCTTTATTTAGGTACTTGAGGATATAGATTTACAAAAGAGAATATCTCAGTGTAAGAATTCTATCATTGCATTAATTTAACTAACAAATTCACGATCCATTTCTAAGAAGTAAATGATACAAAGAAAACGCTCACTGAAAGGCTGAATATATGAAGATAATTTCTGCAATTTATCTAACTGATGTATTCACCTAAAGGCATAAAGATTTATTTACTAGGCAATTTATCACGGCTTTTGTGTGTTAAAGCAAAAAAATGTGATAGTGAATAACATTCCTCATGTATATATATATATCTTTTTTATTGCACTAATATTGGTTTATAACACTGTATAAATTTCAGATGTTCATCATTATACTTATATTTCTGCATCGATTACATCATGTTCACCACCCAAAGACTAATTACAATCCATCACCACACACATGTGTCTAATTATCCCTTTCGCCCTTCTCCCCCCCCCCCCCCCCCCCGCCATATGTGTATTTTTTTAATTGTGGTAAGAAAAGTTAACATGTGATCTACCCTCTTAACAAATTTTTAAGTGCACAATGCAGTATTGTTAACTATAGGCACTGTGTTGTACAGCAGGTCTCTATCTAGAACTCATTCATTTTGTACAACTGAAGCTTTATGTCCGTGGAACAGCAACTCCCCATTTCCTCCTTCCCCTGGCCCCTGGCAACCTCCATTCTACTCTCTGTTTCCATGAGCTTGACTGTTTTAGATTCTACATATAAGTGGAATCATGCAGTATTTGTCCTTCTGTGACTGGCGTACTTCACTTAGCACAGCATCCTCCAGGTTCATCCATATTGTTGCATATGGCAGGATTTCCTCCTTTTTAAAGGCTGAATAATATTCCATTGTGTGCCTCTGCCACATTTCCTTTCTGTGTGAAGAAATAGAAGAGAACTAACTGGGATAAAAGATGAAAGCAGTTTATGCATTAAGATGGTGGTATTCTGGGTGAATTTTTACTCTTTGTAATAGTAAGATACTAATTATACAGTCTTTAAAAAAGCCTTATATATATTATATATATTTTATTGTTACTATAGCTATAAAGGATCCCCATATTCCAGGTAAATATGAAAATTGGTAGTGCAAATTCCTAAGTAGAGGACTTCTTAAATATTCAAGGAGTTTTAAATATCATGGTTAGGATGATATGTGCCCGGGTGGCATTGGTGACCCGTGACCTCACAATCTCAGTTGTTCAATCCCAGGTCTCCAGCTCTGGACCCAGGTTCTCTTTGCTGCCATTCCCGCCAGCTTCAAGGTTAAACTATTCTCAGTTTTAGAATTGGAAAGGACTGTAGCACGCTTTTGGTCTAACTCCTTTATTTTATAGATGAGAGTGCTGAGCTTCTGAAGGAGGAGGTGACTGCCCAGGACCACACAGTGAGCTACAGGGAGACTTGAAACCAGAACTTGCATCTCCAGGTTGCTAACTGTGTGCTTTTTATTATCTGTGCAGAAGTAGTAAATTGGACTCTGGGTGCCTGCCTTCTAAGGATTGGTCTGTGTCCAGCTACTGTCCTTTTTGGAGCCGTTTGGATGGAATTTTTACTTATAATGAAATGGACAAAGAAATGGCAAGTGTTTTCTCTTACATTAGTGTTCAGCATAGAGAAATTATTATTATTATATTTTTAAAATAATTTTATTTATTTATTTATTTTTTCCCCAAAGCCCCAGTAGATAGTTGTATGTCATAGTTGCACATCCTTCTAGTTGCTGTATGTGGGACGCTGCCTCAGCATGGCCGGAGAAGCAGTGTGTCGGTGTGCGCCTGGGATCCGAACCTGGGACGCCAGCAGCGGAGCGAGCGCACTTAGCCGCTAAGCCACGGGGCCGGCCCCAGCATAGAGAAATTAATCCATGATTTTGCTAATCTCAGAAATAATGATATGTAAAGCAGTAGTGTGTAATAACAGAGCTGTCCAAATTCTTCAACATATGCAACAACAAAAGTTTTTGTAAAGTACTGCTAATTTAATATTGAAACCTGAGAATTGGGTTGGATGAATTAGTTGTGATTTTCACTTTCTTTTTCTTTTGCTTCTTTCCCAACTTGTTCTGTATCCTGGACTGATTTTTAGACGTTGTTTTTATCATATCACACTCTCCCTCCCCCCAAAAGGAACCTACAGGGAGTCTTCACTACTGCACATTCCTGTACAGAGTCAAGTCTGATTTCTGTCCAATTTATTCCTGGTCCTCATCCTCTGGCCCCTTTACCTTTTTTTTTTGGTGAGGAAGATTAGCCCTGAGCTAACATCCGTTGCCAATCCTCCTCTTTTTGCTGAAGAAGATTGGCCCTGGGCTAACATCCGTGCCCATCTTCCTCTGCTTTATATGTGGGATGCCGCCACAGCATGGCTTGACAAGTGGTGAGTAGGCCCATGCCCGGGATCTAAACCTGTGAACCCCGGGCCATTGAAGCGGAGTGCGTGAACTTAACCACTACGCCACCTGGCTGGCCCCTCCCTTTATCTTTTCACTTATGTTTTCTATGACTTTCCACCCCCCAAACCCTGGTTGCTTCAGTAGACTCATGGCTCATGTCATTTTGATAGTCTGAACACCTTTTCCCTTGCTATTTTGCTTACCTGACTTTTACTTGTCCCCACTCTAAAACCTCCGAACTACTGAGTGACTCCTAGTAATTTCTTCTTCTGTATTTCCAAAGTAATTATCTTTATTTACTAGTTTTTATTAAAAATGTGCTAAATAAAAAAAGAAAGAAAATTCAATCAGTGAAGAAAATCCTTCCCATCTCAAGTTCCTAGTTTTTCTGAGGTAACCACTGTTAAGTTTCTCTTGTGGCCTTCTCATGCTTTTCACATCATAGTCACAAAATGGCTGCCTTGTCTCCAGGTATCACATTTGCATTCAAGACAGTAATTTTGGGAAGGGAGAAAAAAAGGGTATCATGAGCCATATCTGATCTTTTTATTAAGACAAGCAAAAGCTTTCCCAGAAGCCCAAAGCAGACTTCTGTTTATGTCTCATTGATCAGGTCTCTGTTTCATGGCTACTCCTACCTACAGGAAACTCTGGAGTAGAGAGTATTTAGTTTCCTCAGTCCCTCTAGTGGAGGTGAGAAGAGAGTTGGGACTGTATTCTGAGTTAGCCATCAGATTGTGTCTACCGCACATAAAATGTTATTTTCATATTGGATTTTGATAAGTTAATTTTATAGCAAGCCACTTAACTACATTCTCCTATTGTTTTGAATACTTTTTCAGTTGTTAATTTCTTGTCTTCCTGGTGTGTTATTTTAAAATTATGAAAATTTTGCTTTTTTATTTCAGTTGCTTTTTAATCTCTTATATCAAGAAGCTTTCAATTGCAAGTAATGGAAAACCAAATCAAAATGATTTAAAAAATAAAAGGAATTCATTAATTCACATAGCTGAAAACTCGGAAGGTAGGATTGGCTGTAGGTGCACTTTGATTAAAAGGGTCCTGGTGTTATCAGGTGCAGGCTTCGTCTCCCTGTGATTCTCTCCGCATGTGGCTCTGTCCGCGGGCCGACCTCCTTTGTAGTAGCAGAATGGCTATGCCATGTTAGCCAGAGAAGAAGGTCTCATTTGATAGCTCTCTTAGACTTCTTTCCAGAAAGTCTACATTAAACATCTGGAAGGCATGTGCTCATCCTTGAATGCACTGCTGTGATTTCCTGAAGCCTATCCTCCATATACCTAATTGGGTTTTCATCAATGTCTCTATTTCTTTTATTGCTTTTAATGTGACATCCACTTCTGTCATAGCCTAATTTTTCTTTTCAGTTTCTTCTCTGAACTTTGCTAGCTATCTTTTCATCTCCCCTTACTGTCTCGCTGTTTCTTCTCTGAGCTCTCATTTCAGAGAAGTTACGCCTTTTTTTTTAATTCTCATAGAGAAATATTGGTTTATAACTTTCAAATTCTTCGCAGTATAATCTCTCTGGTGTGTTTTCTTTAACTGCTTGTTATTTGTAATTTCCTTTCCTTCTTTTGTCTTGTACTTTATTTGCATCATTCGCTGGTGATTTCTTTCTCATTATTACTCTGTTTTAAATGGGGATTGTTCTTTCCGGGGTAGCGATTTGCTGAATGATTGTGACGGGGGAGTGTTGGGGCAGAGTGCTGGGGCTGTAGGCAGCTTGAATTTCGGTCTGTTGCCTCAGAATACTTTCTTACCAGCACTCCATCCTGAGGGTTTTTCTCCTCTCCAATACAGCAGGAAGTTTGTTGATAAAGCCGGTATGCCCGGGTCCTTCTGAGTTAGTGTTAGAATAGATAAACAAGCAGACTTTATGTGTTCTTTTTTTTTTTTTTAATTGTGAAATTTTTGTTGTACGTCATTGTTTATCAGTCACCGTATAAATGCATCCCTCCACCCCTTGTGCCCACCCCCCACCCCCATAGCTTTTGGTAACCACCAAAAAGTTCTATCTGTCCATGTGTTGGTTTATCTTCCACATATGAGTGAAATCATGCATTGTTTGTCTTTCTCTTTCTGGCTTATTTCACGTAACATAATACCCTCCAGGTCCATCCATGTTGTTGCAAATGGGACGATTTTGTCTTTTTTTATGGCTGAGTAGTATTCCATGGTGTATATATACCACATCTTCTTTATCCCTTCATCAGTTGAAGGACACTTGGGTTGCTTCCATGTCTTGGCTATAGTGAATAATGCTGCGATGAACATAGGGGTGCATAAGCCTCTTTGGATTGTTGATTTCAGGTTTGTTGGGTAGATACCCAGTAGTGAGATAGCTGGATCATAAGGTATTTTTATTTTTAATTTTTTGAGGAATCTCCATACCGTTTTCCACAGAGGCTGCACCAGTTTGCATTCCCACCAGCAGTGGATTAGGGTTCCCATTTCTCCACAGCCTCTCCAGCATTTGTTGATTTTTGTCTTGGTGATTATAGCCATTCTAACGGGTGTAAGATGATATCTTAGTGTGGTTTTGATTTGCATTTCCCTGATAATTAGTGATGTTGAGCATCTTTTCATGTGCCTATTGGCCATCTGTATATCTTCTTTGGAGAAGTGTCTGTTCATTTCCTGTGCCCATTTTTTGATTGGGTTGTTTGTTTCTTTGTTATTCAGTTGTGTGAGTTCTTTATATATTATGGAGATTAATCCCTTGTCTGTTATATGGTTTGCAAATATTTTTTCCCAGCTGGTGGGTTCCCTATTCATTTTGATCCTGGTTTCCTTTGCCTTGTAGAAGCTCTTTAATCTGATGAAGTCCCACTTGTTTATTTTTTCTTTTGTTTCCCTTGTCTGAGTAGACATGGAATTCAAGAAGATCCCTTTATGGCTGATGGCGAGTAGTGTACTACCTATATTTTCCTCCAGGAGTTTTATAGTTTCAAGTCTCACCTTCAGATCTTTGATCCATTTTGAGTAAATTTTTGTGTACGGCGAAAGAAGGTGGTCTACTTTCATTCTTTTGCAAGTGGCTGTCCAGTTTTCCCAGCTCCGTTTATTGAAGAGGCTTTCCTTTCTCCACAGTATGTCCTTAGCTCCTTTGTCAAAGATTAGCTGCCCATAGATATGAGGTTTTATTTCTGGACTTTCAATTTTGTTCCGTTGATCTGTGTGTTTGTTTTTGTACCAGTACCATGCTGTTTTAATTACTGTCACTTTGTAGTATGTTTTGAAGTCAGGGATTGTGATGCCTCCAGCCTTGTTCTTCTTTTTCGGGATTGCTTTAGCTATACAGAGTCTTTTGTTGCCCCATATGAATGCTAGTATTCTTTGTTCTATTTCTGTGAAGAATGTCCTTGGGATTCTGATTGGGATTGCATTGAATCTGTAGATTGCTTTAGGTAGTATGGACATTTTAACTATGTTTATTCTTCCAATCCAAGTGCATGGAATCTTTTTCTATTTCTTTATGTCATCATTAATTTCACTCAGTAATGTCTTATAGTTTTCATTGTATAGGTCTTTCACTTCCTTGGTTAAATTTACTCCTAGATATTTTATTCTTTTTGTTGCAATTGTAAATGGGATTGTCTTCTTGAGTTCTCTTTCTGTTAGTTCGTTGTTGGTATATAGAAATGCAACTGATTTCTATAAGTTGCTTTTGTACCCTGCCACTTGACTGTGTTGTTGATTATTTCTTATAGTTTTCCAATGGATTCTTTAGGGTTTTCTATATATAAGACCATGTCATCTGCAAACAGCAAGAGTTTCACTTCTTCATTGCCTATTTGGATTCCTTTTATTCCTTTTTCTTGCCTAATTGCTCTGGCCAGAACCTCCAGTACTGTGTTGAATAAGAGTGGCGAGAGTGGGCACCCTTGTCTTGTCCCTGCTTTCAGAGGGATGGCTTTCAGTTTTTTTCCCATTGGGTATGATGTTGACTGTGGGTTTGTCATATATGGCCTTTATTATGTTAAGATACTTTCCTTCTATACCCATTTTGTTGAGAGTTTTTATCATAAATGGATGTTGGATCTTGTCAAAAGCCTTCTCTGCATCTATTGAGATGATCATATGGTTTTTATTCCTCATTTTGTTAATGTGGTGTATCACGTTGATTGATTTGCTGATGTTGAACCATCCCGCTGTCCCTGGTGTAGATCCCACTTGATCATGGTGTATGATCTTTTTAATGTATTGCTGTATTTGGTTTGCCAATATTTTGTTGAGGATTTTTGCTTCTGTGTTCATCAGGGATATTGGTCTGTAGTTTTCCTTCTTAGTATTGTCTTTGCCTGGCTTTGGTATCAGGGTGATGTTGGCCTTGCAGAATGTGTTGGGAAGTGTTCCATCTTCCTCTATTTTTTGGAATAGTTTGAGAAGGATAGGTATTAAGTCTTCTTTGAAGGTTTGGTAAAATTCTCCAGAGAAGCCATCTGGTCCTGAACTTTTATTTTTTGGGAGGTTTTTGATTACTGTTTCAATTACTTTACTTGTGATTGGGCTATTCAGGTTCTCTATTTCTTCTTGATTCAGTTTTGGGAGGTTGTATGAGTCTAGGAATTTATCCATTTCTTCTAGATTGTCCAATTTGTTGGCATATTGTTTTTCATAGTATTCTCTGATAATCTTTTGTATTTCTGTGGTATCTGTTGTAATTTCTCCTTTTTCATTTCTAATTTTATTTATTTGAGCCTTCTCTCTTTTTTTCTTGGTGAGTCTGGCTAAGGGTTTGTAGATTTTGTTTACCTTCTCAGAGAACCAGCTCTTTGTTTCGTTGATCCTTTCTACTGTTTTTTTAATTTCAATTTCATTTATTTCTGCTCTGATTTTTATTATTTTCCTCCTTCTGCTGACTTGAGGTTTTGTTTGTTCTTCTTTTTCTAATTCTGTTAGGCGTAGTTTGAGGTTGCTTATTTGGGCTTTTTCTTGTTTGTTAAGGTGGGCCTGTATTGCTATGAGTTTCCCTCTCAGGACCGCTTTTGCTGCATCCCATATGAGTTGGTACGGTGTATTTTCATTTTCATTTGTCTCCAAATATACTTTGATTTCTCCTTTAATTTCATCAATGATCCATTGGTTGCTTAGTAGCATGTTGTTGAGTCTCCATAGCTTTGTCACTTTCCTGGTTTTTTCCTTGTAGTTGATTTCTAACTTCATGGCATTATGGTCTGAAAAGATGCTTGTTATGATTTCAATCTTCTTAAATTTATATAAGCATGCCTTGTTTCCCAACATATGGTCTATTCTTGAGAATGTTCCATGTGCACTTGAGAAGAATGTGTAATCTGCTGTGTTTGTTTTTTTTTTTTTTTAATTTTATTTATTTTTTCCCCCAAAGACCCAGTAGATAGTTGTATGTCATAGCTGCACATCCTTCTAGTTGCTGTATGTGGGACGTGGCCTCAGCATGGCGGGAGAAGCGGTGCGTCCGTGTGCGCCCGGGATCCGAACCCAGGCCCCCAGCAGCGGAGCGCGCGCACTTAACCACTAAGCCACAGGGCCGGCCCTAATCGGCTGTGTTTGGATGGAGTGCTCTGTATATGTCTATTAAGTCTATCTCATCTAGTTTTTTGTTTAGGTCCATTATTTCCTTATTTATTTTCTGTCTGGATGATCTGTCCATTGAGGAGAGTGGGGTGTTAAGATCCCCTACTACTATGGTGTTGTTGTTAATATCTCCTTTTAGGTTTGTTAATAGTTGCTTTATGTACCTTGATGCTCCTGTATTGGGTGCATATATATTTAAAAGTGATATGTCTTCTTGGTGGAGTGTCCCTTTTATCATTATATATTGCCCCTCTTTGTCTCTCATTACCTGTTTTATCTTGAAGTCAACCTTGTCTAAGTATGGCAACACCTGCTTTCTTTTGTTTGCCATTAGCTTGGAGTATTGTCTTCCATCCTTTGACTCTGAGCCTGTGTTTGTCTTTAGAGCTGAGATGTATTTCCTGGAGGCAGCATATTGTTGGGTCTTGTTTTTTAATCCATCCTGTCGCTCTGTGTCTTTTGATTGGAGAGTTCAGTCCATTTACATTTAGGGTAATTATTGATACATGGGGGCTTGTTGTTATTTTATCACTCTTTTTCTGGTTCTTTTGCATTTCTTTTGTTTCTCGTCCCCTGTGTTTCGGACTACCAATTTAGTTTGGTAGTTCTGTATGGGGGTTCTCTTTCTTTATTGTGTGAGATTCTGTTCTGATTATTTGGTTAGTGGTTACCATGAGGTTTGTATAAAGAATCTCATGGATGTGATAGTCCAGTTTTTGATGGCTTCTTATTCCCTTAGACTAAGTCGGTTCGATCCCTCTCCTCTTCCCCTTCTAAGTTATTGTTGTCACATCTTATTCCTTCTTGTGTTGTGAGTTCATGTTCAACATGATGAGGTTATATTTATGCTTGGTGCTTACCTTCCCTTGATCTTTGGTTTTATATTTAAGTGTTTGCTAATCTATTTTGGTAGAGGACTGCAATTTTTCTGGTTTTGTCGACCTGTTTTCCCCCTTGTTCAAAACTTTGAATCCCCTTTCTCTTTTTTTCCTCAGGGATGAGGGCCTTCTTGAGCACTTTTTGTAGTGGGGGGATATTTTTGCTGGATAGAGTATTCTTGGCTGAAAGTTTTTGTCCTTCAGGATTTTGAATATATCGTTCCACTCTCTCATAGCCTGTAAAGTTTCTATCAAGAAATTGGCTGAAAGTCTGATAGGAAATCCTTTGTATGTTATTTTTTTTTTTGTCTAGCTGCCCTTAATATCTTTTCTTTGTCGTTGACTTTTGCCAGCTTTACTACTATATGCCTTGGAGAGGGTCTTTTCATATTGATATATTTAGGAAATCTATTTATTTCATTCACTGGTATTTCCAGCTCCTTCTCCAGGTTTGGGAAGTTCTCAGCTATTATTTCTTTGAACAAGGTCTCTGCTCCTTTTTCCCTCTCTTCTCCCTCTGGAATACCTATAATCCTTATGTTGAATTTCCTAATTGAGTCAGATATTTCTCAGAGAGTTTTTTCATTTCTTTTTAGTCTTAGTTCTCTTTCTTCCCCCATCTGGAGCATTTCTGCATTGCTGTCCTCAATATTGCTAATTCTTTCCTCCATATTGTCAGCGCTGATGCTTAAGGCTTCCAGATTTGTCTTTATCTCCTCTTTTGTGTTTTTCATCTCTAAGATTTCTGACTGGCTTCTTTTTACAGTTTCAATCTCTTTTGTGAAGAAACTTCTGATTTCATTGAATTGTCTGTGGTTTCTTGTGTTTCATTAAGCTTTTTTATGATGGCTATTTTGAATTCTCTGTCGTTAAGGTTATACATTTCTGTGCTTGCTGGGTTGACTTCTGAGTGCTTGTCATTTTCCTTTTGGTCTGGAGAGTTAATATATTTTTGCATGGTGCCTGTCGGTGTTGGCTTACTTTTCCTCATAGTGAAAATATATCGTCGCAGTTTCCTCTTGCTGCCACTGGGTGGGGGTCGAGGGCTGTGTATTCTGGCCCGCCTCAGTCTGTGGGCATTCTCGTCGGCCCCTAGCTGATCTGAAGCATGGCTGAGCAGAGGCTGGTGGGGGTGAAGCATGAGAACAGCTGGAGCTGGAGCATGGGAACAGCTGGGACTGGAGCGCAGCTAGGCGGAAGCAGCTGGGGCTCAAGTGTGGGTGGGTTGAAGCAGCTGCAGCTAAAGTGCCACTGGACCGAAGAAGCAGAAGCTGGAGCACCACTGGGCCAAAGAAGCTGCAACTGGAGTGCACTGGCCTGAAGAAGGAGGAACTGGAGCTCTGCTGGGCCAAAGAAGCTGGAGCTGGAGTGCGCTGGGCTGAAGAAGCTGGAACTAGAGTGTGCTGGGCCAAAGAAGCTGGAACTGGAGCACCGCTGGGCCGAAGAGCCTGAAACTGGAGTGTGGTGGGCCGAAGTTGCTGGCGCCAAGTCAGCTGGAGCCTGAGCACAGGCCAAGCTGAAGCAGCTGGAGCTGGGGGGGCGGGAGACTCAAGCCGAAGGAGCTGGGGGCAGGGCGCTGTTGAGCTGATGCAGCTGGAGCCAGGGCACAGTTGAGCCAAAGGAGCTGGTGCCGTGGCACAGTGGAGCCAGGGCAGCTGGGGCCGCAGCTTATTCCAGCCGGAGCAGCTGGGGCTGTGGCGCGGTGGGTCCTGAACTGCTGCTCCCTCTGGTGCGGGGGCACATGCTCACCCCCCTGCTGGTGGGTCCCTAGCACCTAGAGGCCACTGCCTCCTTCCACTTACCCTGGGGATTCCAGCACCTCAGTCCTTGGGTGTAGGGCTTCCTGGGTGCCTCAGACGTCCCCTGTGTTGTGTGAATAGCTTATGTTGGAATATGAATGTCCTTTTTGTTGTGTCTTAGAGGGGGAGAATTCAATGTGGGAAGCTCACTCTGCCATGATGCTGACGTCACTCCTCTACGTGTTCTTTTTTGTGAAGACTTGTGTGTATGATAATCTTGCTGTTTGGTCCCACGGCTACCCTGAGGAAACTGAAATGTGCAATGAACTGTTTTGGTTGCTGTTTGGTGTTCAGTGGTTTTCTTGATCTATTGGGAGCAAAGCTGAAATGAATGTTCAATTAATGTAAAGCTTAAGAGTCTTCTCTTAGGATCTCAAAGTTTTTTAATTTTTAGAACTATATTTAAGTGATTTTCCACTGGTGTTTCATATACCCAAGTCCCCAAAGAGATATAATTTTTAAACCTGTAACATTAATCATACAAAGACTCCTACTGGAATAGAGATCTGCTGAAGTGTACAAAGTAAAACTCAAATTTTGGGATATTTCACACTTTGAAGAACAGCATACTTTATAGTACAAAGGAAAATATTTTCATTAAATAGAAATCCAAAATAGGGAAGAGAACTTGGCATTTACTGGATGTCTGCTAGTACGCACGTGGGGCTAACTGTCTCAGAGTAAACAAGCAAAGAGCTTGGTCCTCGAGGAGCTCTTGGTCTTGGTCTATTGGGGAGACAGAGCCATGCGTAGTTCTAACAGGCTGTATTAAATGCTGTGATAAAAGTGATCAGTCTTCTGAGGGCGGAATCATGATCCACATTTTTCGAAGATGGAGAACTAGCTCCGAAGGATTAAGTAATATGCCTAAACTCGCATAGCTAGTCCTTGACAGATCCAAGATTGGAACCCACTTCTGACTGACTCCAGGATTGGGCATTTTAAATATTTTTATGTTTTAAGTTACTTTTGTCCTAAGTAATCACTTAGAGTTCACTTAATATGCCTATGGAAAAATCAGTGAGGTACATCAAATATTTTGTTTGTGTCGGATGAAATGCTCTGTTTGGAATGCCTTGTCCCTCAACCCTGCTTTGAAGTTCTGTTCTTTTAGGGGCCCAGACAAAGGCCACTTTCTCTGAAGCCCACACCCAAGTCTCTTCATAAAATAGGATCTCTCCCTCCTCTGCCTTCTGTTGTATGTTTGCAGTTCTTGTGGTCTGTCCTCAATTATAAGCTCTTCAGGGATGAGGACCCTGTCTTGTTCATCTTCAAACCAGTCACTTCTAAGAGAGTGAGGTGGTGCTTGTATTAACATGGCACTCTGTCCGTACTGTTTATTGGATGTCTTGCTCGCCATGTGTCTAGGGTCCCGAAGACAAGGAAACAGTACTTGGAGGCATGAAAATTGTATCTGTTGGGTTTAACTTCTAGATTTTTACCTCTGTCATGGCCCTGGGCAGGATAAATCTGTACCTGAGGCTGGGAGTTAGGGGTCAGGTGTGTATGGGAGCATTTTCAGATGTCTCTGCTTCTGGGGCTTGGCAGCATCCTTCTATCAGGAAAAAAAAATTCTAGGTGCTACACTTTGTATAGTGTCTTCTATCAACAGCCAAATAGCACTTTTTGGGTCTTCCAAATATTTTCACATTCATGTACCAAGTGTACATAGTAGACATTTAAACATTTCATAAGTGCATCTTGGACAAGTTATTTGAACTCTCTTCGATTTGTTCAGTGTTATCTGTGCATTTATGAGTGAGAATTGAGGGCATACTTTTACTCTTGCATGAAGAATAGTGGGCCAGATGCCAGGTGGGTAAAAGGAAGTCTAGAAAGAGTTTGTGTTCTATTTCTCTGTGGCCTTCCCAGTTTATTACAATTGGCAGCTGGTTCTTTAATTGATCATGATATGAAAACAGCAAACACATTGCAGTGCCCTGTCAGAAGGTGATTGGAAGGTATTGGGCCCTGTGTTTGCCTAAATAAGAGGAAGAAGGCTTCTGTTTTACATGTCAGCCTTCCAAAGGAAAATACACTGGTGTACCTTTCGTTGGTGGTTCCAGGCCAAACTAGAAGTGTTTTAGCCTGTGCTTTAAGCAGTTGTACCTTGAGAATGTCTATAAATAAAATACGGCCACTTGGTTATTGCTGTGGGGAGCAGACACCTCCAGGTATGCAGGTGCAATGCTGTATTTTCTCATGTTTCTCTCTTTATTTTTATTTATTTATTTATTTAATTTTATTTTTTTGTGAGAAAGATCAGCCCTGAGCTAACATCCATGCTAATCCTCCTCTTTTTTTTGCTGAGGAAGACCAGCTCTGAGCTAACATCTATTGCCAATCCTCCTCCTTTTTTTTCCCCCCAAAGCCCCAGGAGATAGTTGTATGTCATAGTTGCACATCACATCCTTCTAGTTGCTGTATGTGGGACGTGGCCTCAGCATGGCCGGAGAAGCGGTGCGTTGGTGCATGCCCAGGATCCAAACCCGGGCCGCCAGTGGCGGAGCGCGCACACTTAACCACTAAGCCACGGGGCCAGCCCTCTCTCTTTCTTTTTAAAACTTGTTTTACTGGGAAAACGGAGGAAGAGAGAGGAGGAAGAATCAGTTATTTTGACGCAGTATAAATTGGCATTACTGCAAGGAGGATCATAGTTTTCTTCTTGGCAGCCTCTATCACAGGGCTGTTAGCACAGATATCCAGTAACAGCAGTCCTTGAATAATCAGAATGTCAGAGAACACTGATAGCCATTCAAAAGTAACAGGATTATACCTACTTTTACAGGTGAGGTGGTTAGATTCCTTAACCCTTTAATAAGTACCCTCACCTAGAAGCAGAGACAACCAGGAATTGCAGATCTTTTCATTCTTATTGAACAGAAAAGCCAGATTGCTTCTAGGTAGGGGACAGCTTGCCTCAATGTTCTCCCCAAACAAAGAAACGTACAACTTTTGTAACTTTAGGGTCTCGCTGTTATTGTTGCTATTGTTAATTCAGACCATCAGGAAAATGAGCTAAACAATATTCTTCATGTTCATTGTTCTGATAAAAATGTCTCTCCCTAGCTCTCTCTCTTTTTTTTTTTTTCGCTCTGGGAGGTACAGCTCTCTCTCTCTCCACATCCTTTCACCATGAAAAACCAAAGAAAAACAACCGTAAACCCAGCACAAAGAACACTGTGTAAATAATATTTACCACCATGTATTATATAAAATATGAAATTCTGTCTTGAGATTGCAAATGAAAGTGGCAGCCTATGGTTGGATAGGAATGAGGAGCAAAAGAGAAGAGAGGAATTATCCAGAACCCCAGAATTTTAGGGCTGACTCAAGATACCATAGAGATGGAAGAGAGAAGAATGTTGTTTATTGAAGTGGGACGTATGGTGGATAAGAGAGAAGAGATGAGGCTTGGGGAAATATGTAAGTAAACGTACATTTTGTGTGAAGTCAACAGAGTAAATCTCCTCTAGTATTAGATCCCTGTTTTTAATGCAGTCTTCGGGATATGCTTTTGTTTCATTTAAATAATGGATAAGTTGGGGCCGGCCCCGTGGCGTAGCGGTTAAGTGCGCGCGCTCCCCTGCTGGTGGCCTGGGTTTGGATCCCAGGCACACATGGACGCACCGCTTGTCAGGCCGTGCTGTGGCGGCCTCCCATATAAAGTGGAGGAAGATGGGCATGGATGTTAGCCCAGGGCCAGTCTTCCTCAGCAAAAAGAGGGAGAATGGCATGGATGTTAGCTCAGGGCTGATCTTCCTCAAACATACAAAAAAATAAATAAAAATAAATAATGGATAAGTAGTTATTGTGACTTTTGAATATCTGACAGCTTTTAGGGTAAGAATGCTGAATTTAACTGAGCATACGTTATGATCATATTTTTAAAGTTGAAAAAAAAAGATGTGTGTGGATTCCTTCACAGATCCACAGCCGTCTTAAATTACTTTTCCCTCCTCTGGATGAACAGATGCTGTATGTGGCAGTGGCATTTCTGGACTCTCTTTTCAGAAATCCGCATACAGTCTGATTAAACAGAAGGAAACTGCTGACTGGCAGTAAGACGACCTTTGTTCCTGCTTCTTTTTTATAGTTGTTGTTTCTGTTTGAGGTTCTTTGGGGATTGGAGGGGCAGGGCAGTCTTATTGTCTGGACAGACCTTGCTCCTCCTCATGGAATACCGAGAAACTCCATCATCTTTAGGAAGAATGTACTTTGTAGTTATTGGAACACTATAATAGCCATTGTCTCACTGGGTCCTTGACAGCCACATGCGAGGGGCAAGTGGGGTTTTATCATTTTACCCTTTTGCAGGTAAGGAAATTGAGGCTGGGTGAGGTAGAATTCCTTGATCAAGATCACACGGCTAAGTGAGGGTCAGAACTGGACTAGGAACCTGGCTTTTCTGACTCCGTATCTAGTGCTCTTTTTTACTGGAAAGCCAGTATGAGATTGCAGAGAGCTCGTCATGGTTAGGGCTCATCATTGCTCTCAGCTTGCTGTTCTACCTTCCTCCTCCTCCTCTGTCCCACTCCTGGCGTCACCTGCAGATGGCCGTGTTCCCCTACAGCCTTTCCTCCTTGGCTTAGTCCGTAATTTCTAAACCCTCTTTTCTCTTTCTCCAGGGTCTGAATCCCTCACCAGGGCTGTGGTTTGTTCTTACCGGGGCCACCGTATTTATTGGTGTTTCTCTGGGAGGCTGGAATATGTCTAATCTTCTAAGCCTTGTTAGAAACCTGGTTCTTCTGCAGAGCTCACCAAGCTGTCAACATGCTCTGCCTTCTGACTCCCCTAGACTTGATCCAAACCTCAGGGCATCTAACCCTGCTGGCTTTCTCCATTCCCAGCTTAGATTCTAGAGTTCCTCCCCATTTGTTCTTTCAACAAATCTTTATTGATCACCCACCAGGTGCCAGGCATTGTGTTAGATGCTGGGGAAACAACGATAAGGAAAACTGGGAGGGAAGTGGACATTAATCAGAGGAGCACACACGTGACATTACAACTGCCTGAAGGGAGGTTCATGCGCTGTGAGAGTCGCTAAACATTCACCGTCACCAGCCTCAACTAGACACACACTCTGTGGAAATCCTACTCTGCTCCTCCAGTAAATGCTGTCTCATTTCCAGGAGCCTTCACACACCACACATCCCTACCCGCGTGGGGATAAATAGGGAATCCTGGTTTGTATATTTCTGGTCTTAATACAGTCGAGTATTGGCAGTTTATAAATTTCTAGTCCTGTTCCAGGTATGGAGCATCCGTAGTTTAAGAAGAACAGACTGAGAATGAGGGGGTTCATTTGCCCCTTCTGTGTAAATCAAGACAGGAATTGTGTCAATTCAAGTGGTCAGGCTCACAGTCTAGCTTCCCAGTGGGAAGGAAGTTGAGCTGTTCTTAGGTTGGCTCACATTGCCCCCTAGTCCTGCCCAGGAGTAACTCACTGGGATGCATTTGTACTCTGGTGTGGAAGGCTTGGGGCTCCCTTAGCCAGGTGCTCTACTAAACTCAGTTCAAAATCCCCAGTGCAGTAGTCCTGAACCTCAAGGGGAGGGGAGCGTGTCAGAATTACACGGGGAGCTATTTCCAAACCATAGTGCTAAGTATAGTTGTTTCCTGGGTATAAATTCAAAGTACATCTTTCTGGGCCCCACTCTGCTCCACCCCAGATTTACTCAGTCAATCTCCAGTTATGGGTCCTGGGCATCCATGGCTTTCAGGGCCTCCTGGGTGATTCTAATGCATGGCCAGGGTTGAAAACTGCTTTTCTAGTGGATGGATTTCTGGTGGCCCTATGACTATAATGTCCTCACAAGTAGGAGCATTAATAAATAACAACCAAAGGATGATTGACAAGGCAATGTTTGCAAATCTCTCCTTGGAAAAATGAAACTGTTTACATTGTGAAAAGAAGTTGATGATATTGACCATGATTTGATTTAATTGAATATTTTCAACAAAAAACATTTAATTCTATTTTGTACTAGTAAAATATAGTTGACTTGGTGAAAAAAGAAAATCTGAACCATCTGCCTTGCTTCATGAAACTGTCTCCCCTCATCGGGGTTTTTAGGTCAATAATTAATCCAGGAGACTTGAAATGTCTACTCCTGTAGGCATGGGGGCATATACAAAGAAAATTAAGACACGGATCTAACTTCAAAGAGATCACAGTGTGGCGAGGAAGATGAATTTGTTTAACATTTTTAAGGTACAGTTCTTACAGGTACGTGTTAATCTTAACATTGCAAATGATCTATTTTTCATACCTAGTTTTTATTCTGTTGCTTTTTGCAAATCTAATGTAAAACTCACCCTTTGCAAGTTAACAATCATTGTGGACTTTAAAAACTCGTCTTATTTTTAGTTAAAAGTAAGACCTTGGCTATAGTGGAAAATCACGGCTTCAGATCCCAGATTTACCACTCTGTGTGTGAGTTTGGACAAGCTACTTTGCCTGCTATTTGTTTCTCATCTATAAAATGGTGATAGTACCTCGTAGCATTGTTGTGAAGATTTAAAAAGAAACAAGATCTGTGAGAGAACCTAGCACTATGCCATGTGCCATGCCCAATACATAGAAAGTGTCATTTGTCCTTCTATCTCTCCACCGGTAGGGAGAAAATAACATTTGAAGACAGTGGGAAATTGACCTCTTGAGCTGTACCAGCTATTGATTATATGGCTAAGGAGAAAAAATACTAATAATGGTTTATTTAGATCAGTTTCTTGACAGCGGCATTATTGGCATTTTGGTCCAGGTAATTCCTTGTGGGAGGCTGTCCTGTACATTATAGCATCCTTGGCCTCCATCCACTAGATGCCAGTAGTAGCCCCAGGTTGTGACACCCAGGCATTGCCAAATGTCCCCTGGGTTGGGGGAAGCAAGATCGTCCTGGTTGAGAGCCATTGGATTAGACCCTTTCCCCTCTCTTCTGGGTGGTGAATCCTATCCCTCTGCTTCTTAAAAGCATTTAAAAGTTTTTACTCTAGGTCAGAGAAGTGCAAAGTAAAACCACAGTGAGGCTGTTCCATACCTACCAGAGTAGTGGGAATGGAAAAGTGTGGGCAAGGATGTGGAGCAACCTGAAATCCCATACTCTGCTGGCAGGAGTATAAACTGGTACAATTGCTTTGTAGTTTTTATTTGGCAATATCTACTTAAGCTGAACATATGTTCACTCTATGACCTAACATATCTACTCCTAAGTGTGTATGCAACAGAAATGCAGTCAATATGTCACCAAAGACGGGTACTGAATATTTGTAGCAGGACTGTTTGTAATATCCCCCAAATAGAAACAACCCAAATGCCCATCAGCAGGAGAATGAAGGGAGTGTTATCTATTAGAGCAATGGAATCCTACACAGCATTGAAAATGAATGATATTTTTTTTCCATCTGCACATAAGAATAACACCACCCATAAACATAATGTTGAATGAAAGAATCCAGTCACACAAGAGTACATACCATATGATTCTCTCTATATAAAGTGGTCAAACTAATTAATACTCTTAAAGGTTAGGATAGTAGTTACCCTAGGGGGATAGTTATTGGAAGGGGGCACAAGGGGAGGAGGTATTGAAATTCTCTCTTAAAAAAACAAGTGTGGTGTCTGTTTTCTGGACTAGATCCTAACTGGTTGAAAGGGTGATTCTGGAGGTAGAAAAATGCTGCATAATTAATGAAATACTGTGAAGGCAAATTGAACTGTTATTTGAAGATTGGGGCAAACAATGGACTATCAGTGTTCTTAGCCCTTCAAATGTTAAATATTTGGGACTTTTCCTTCATTGGATTTATTTTCCTATTTTTACCATGGAAGTAAGTTCTAGCCAACCCTGGCAGGAATATGTCTGTGGATAATTATAATTTTTGAGAATGTGAATATCAGAATAATATTTTATTTATGAAAGTTCTTTGAATGAAATTTACTGAACCTAAATTGTTTGTAGTAATGAAAACCACTAAAATAATCATTTTGTTTGTAAGGAAACATTTGTTTCAAGCGTATAAGGCACTAGTTGTAAAACTGGCAAGTTATAGTGTTTTGCAAGAGATTTCTCCTTTCTTGGGAATGCTAAATGATTAAATTCTCTTCTCCAGTACAGACATATTTAAAACATCAGTCCTAGTCTGCACTTTTAAATACTATTTATATTTTACATTCGTGTTAATAAAGCAGATTTCCTATTCAGTCATTTGATATCAATTGAATTGGTTTTGTTAGTATTTTATTATAGTTTTTGCAAAGTTTAGTGAGAGTGGAACTGTTTGTTAAAAGATATTTACTGTGACTTTTAAAATTAAATAAAATAAGAGGCTTACTGGGTTTGAAATCAGATGAGAGTGGCCCAAATGAGACAGGTTGCTGTCTCAAAATTGTCTTTGCAATTTAAAATTCATCCCTAGAGGGTGCTGTTGTATTAAAAGTTTAAATCTTTGATTTGAAGAACCATTTTAAGTTTTTTAAAAAGTGCATATATTTGTATTAACATCCCACTATATTAAGTAAATAATCTAGTAATACTTAATAGAAGTTGAGAGTGTTTTAACTTTAAAAATGGTACTGTTTTACAAACAATAAAAGTCAAGACATATGGCTTAATGGTATTTGCTTTCATGAAACATTTGACAAAATACTGTATGTCTTTCATTGTCATTTCGGTGTGAGCAACTCCATGTTAGAGAAATAAGCAATGATTTATGATATATTTAGAAATTCTTTCCTTGAAAGAAAACATAGTAACATAGGGGACTTTATAGATATTTAGGTTCACATCATTGATACTTGATGTATTTGAAAATTGTTTTGTTTTGGTGTCTTCTTTAATTCAACAGCTATGTTGTTGAAGACCTACTGTGTGCAAAGCAGTTTTTATAAGCTGGTAGTGGAGAGATACATAAATTATCTCATAGACTGCCTTGTTTTAGAATTAAGTGGAGCATAAACCTAAAATACAGTGGAATAAAGAGATTAATCCTAGCTAATGGGCTTCTTGGAGAAGGTGGGGTTTTTATCTAGCCTTTAAGGAGCCACAGAACTTTGCATTCTGAACAATATTTAAAAGAAAAGAACGTTTGGTTTCTTCGGTCTTCTTTCTTACCACTCAATGCTAGGTTTTCATTTAAACTCTTTTCTGTGCTTTCCTTCTCACAACCTTGTCTTAGTAATTAAGATAATTAGATAAAACAGTGCAAGTGCCCTGACGAGTGAAGTGTTTAACAAACATCATCATCATCATCGTTATTATTGTGACTATTCATATCTTATTGAAGAATGTACCCATAATTGCAGTGAATTCTAGAGATACTCTTAAACATGACATTTTTACACATCTAACTTCTTGTTTAACTGATACCTTAGATTAAGGTACAGTCAAACTTATTTTCTTCCCTTAGTAAGGTCTATTTTGATTATTATTCACATATCAGGTTATTTCTAAAGTAATTTCTAAAATTATAAGTGATTTCTAAAATAATAAATGTGTGGTAAGGAGGAAAAAAAACTGTTAAAATGAAAGCATAAATATCTAGGTTACTTAGACTCCTGGGAAGAAGAGAGCAGTTGAATCTGGTGGGGGAACCAAATAGCCCAGTAGGGTTATTTATATTTCCCGGTGTCTTTGAGGAGATTATTGTTAGACTTAGCATTAAAATATCCCCTTCTGTGTGAGTGCTCTAATGAAAGCATTTTATTTTTTAAAAAGTATCTGGAGAGTGATTTTGATCATTTGCCTTTTATTAAGCAGCTCACAGTTTTGCTGGTTCTATTCTAGACTGGTAGACAACTCTCCAGCAAATAGAAGAATTTAACCCAGTAATTAGCCGGGGTTGCTTTTACCTTTGTTTTGCCATCATTATGCTGAGATGCTACCATAATGAACATTTCTGGAGCACTTACTGTATGCTGTGGGGAGCTTTATACCAAGAACTGAAGCTTAGTTTCCCTTTTCTCCAGAAGCTTATGTTCTAGTTTGGGGAATTGATACTAATACATGAAATAATTACTAAAGAAGACAAAAAGCTTATGCATATATGTCTATGTGCTCTGCAAGTTTAAAGTACAGAGAGTTTCTCCCTGTGGACTGTTCTTTTTTTCTTCCAGTTTTATCAAGATGTAATTGACATACATCACTGTATTGTAGGCTGTTCCTTAGACAGATGCCTCATCATAAACATCTTTGAATCTTACAAAGACCTAAACAAATGTTTGGAATTTTATCATCTTTAGTTGTTAAATCTAAATGAAAAGGACAAAAGGACAGATCATGGTGTTTCAAAATAAGATATATATGTGATCCATTGCTTATGCCTTACCAGGGCATATTTTCTCATTATGCGCCTGCTTTTTAAAAAATGAGGAACTTCGTTCTCCCTTACCTTGATTGTATAAGGAATATGCTCTTTGTAGGTAAATTAGAAATACAGAAAAATGTCAAAAATGCCCATCCCTCAAAGATAGGCATTGTTAACATTTTGATGTGCTTTGTCTTTTAAATACATGTGTATACTTTTTTCTATTTATGTGTATATATTCATAAATATATAAGCAAAATTGGTGTGTAGTGTACATACTACTTGTATATCCTATTTTTATTTACTTGTTTTCACTTAAACATATGTAGTACTATTATCATATAGTACAGAGTATAGCACTTCCTCCTGTCAGTGTATATTTTTGAAGGAATTATAATGGCTGCATAATGTTGTTAAAAACAAAATTCAGCCAAATAAATTTGAAGATCTAATTGGCTTTATTAAATGATTCGTGAATTGGGCAGCATCCCATCCAGCAATTAGAAGGGTGCTTGGAGGAGTTGTACAAAATGGAAAGTTTTTATAGGTATAAGTTATGGGTGGGGTAAGGAGGTTATTAGTGAAAGAAAAGAAAGGATTGTTTCAGGCCAGGTCATCTTCTTTTGGGGAAGGGAAGGCAGGGGTCTTAACCATGCAGATGACCTCACTACTGCTAATCGGGAAAGTTCAGGTGGCTGTTCCAAGGTCATGTTTCTGGGTGAGGTTGAAACTGTAGTTAAGTCTTGGTTTGCTGTCGTGGGGCAAATGACTCCATTTGGGGCCTGTTATTTCTTTTTTAACCATATTCTGTCATTGATATATCACAGTTTTAATGCATTCCCTTATTTTTTGGACTTTTAGGTTTTCAATTTTTCATTATTATAAATAGAAGAATGATAAGCATCTTTATGTAACTCTTTAACCAAACCTTATTATTTTCTTTTTTTGTTTTTGTTTTTGTGAGGAAGATCAGCCCTGAGCTAACATGCATGCTAATCCTCCTCTTTTTGCTGAGGAAGACCGGCTCTGACCTAACATCTATTGCCAGTCCTCTCTCTCTTTTTTTCTATTGCCAATCCTCCTCCTTTTTTTTCCCCCAAAGCCCCAGTAGATAGTTGCATGTCGTAGTTGCACATCCTTCTAGTTGCTGTATGTGGGACGCGGCCTCAGCACGGCCAGAGAAGCGGTGCCTCAGTGCGCGCCCAGGATCCGAACCCGGTCCGCCAGTAGTGGAGCGTGCACGCTTAACCGCTACACCACGGGGCCGGCCCTATTATTTTCTTAAGACAGAGTTCTAGAGGTAGTGTGCAGTGTGAGGAGAAGGATATGAACATTTTCCAGACTACAAATAGCTTGATGTGTGTGCCAGACTGCTTTGTAGAAAGGCATTATCTGCTTACACTTGCACAGCGGAGAGACCCAATTCCAATGGCATCTCGCCTCACCAGCATTAAATAAGATTGAAAATGTCTTTTCTTTTTGTTAATTTGGCAGATGGAGAATCACTAAATTTTTTAAAATTTGTTTTAAAAAATTTTTAATGATGTTGAATAGATTTTTAAAAATGTATTGGCCGTTTCTCGTGTGCTTTGCTCATTTAAAAAATATTTAGAGGGGCCAGCCCGGTGGCGCAGGCGGTTAAGTGCGCACGTTCTGCTGCGACGGCCCGGGGTTTCCCGGTTCCGATCCCGGGTCCGCACCGACGCACCGCTTGTTAGGCCATGCTGTGGCGGCGTCCCATATAAAGTAGAGGAAGATGGGCATGGATGTTAGCCCAGGGCCAGTCTTCCTCAGCAAAAAAGAGGAGGATTGGCATTGGATGTTAGCTCAGGGCTGGTCCTCCTCACAAAAAAAAAAAAAAAAAAAAAACTTTAGATTGTGTTTTTCTATTTTTAAATGTTCTTTATGTACCAAGAACATTTATCCTTCATCCACCATAATATATGTTACAGATAGATTCTTCTGTTTTGTGTTTTGCCTCTCTACTTGGTTTTGGTGTTTTCAGATGTACAAAAACATAAAATTTGTATATTCAGCCAATTCCTTCAGCATTTTCCTTTGTGACTTCTTTCTTTAAGGGTTTTTTTCTTTCAGGCTTAGATGTTTCCCTATTCCAAATTAGATAGTCTGAACAGAGAGTATTTAAAGTTTTTACAATAAAAACTTTATGACGGTATCTGTTCAGTGCTACTTAATCTGTACCAGTTCTACCACAAAAATGTTCTTTGCTTTATGTTTTAAATATATGATTGCTCAAATTTCTTCATCCTTAAAAAAACAAACAAAAAAAAACTTCCTACCTGATTTTTTGTGGATAGAATTTAGAACCATCTTTCCAATTTCCTTAAAGACAATCCTGTTGGTACTTTAATTATGACTATATTAGCCTATGAATAAACATAAAAAGCATTGACATTTTCCAGTATTTGGGTTTTTTAAATGAATGTGTTGATTGTAACCTGAAGCTCGATCAGAATCTAGATGAGTGTTCCTCAAATGTGAGGACTTCTGGTCACCAAAAGCTGTTGACAGGATCCAGTTTGAGAAATGTCAAGTTAGATAATGCAGTGTGTGCTGGGAGGGGGGAGGGGGGAGTTGAGAATCTGCCTTTGAGATGTTTTATTCTTGCTGATTTTATTCAACAAGTATTTATTGATGGCCTACCATGTGCCAGGCTTATGCCAGACTGACCTTGCAAAGGTGAAGAAGGCATAGCCCTTGCTCCTTTAATTTTTTTTGGTGAGGAAGATTGGGCCTGAGCTAACACCTGTTGCCAATCTTCCTCTTTTGGCTTGAGGAAGATTGTTGCTGAGCTAACATCTGTGCCAATCTTCCTCTATTTTTGTGTGTGGGACGCTGCCACACCATGGCTTGATGAGTGGTGTAGGGTCCACGCCTGGGGTCTGAACCCGCAAATCTTGCGCCATGCTGCTGAAGCAGAGCACGTGAACTTAACCACTATGCCACTGGGCCGGCCCCAGCCCTTGCTCTTAAAACCTAGACTTGGTTAGGATAGAAGCATGTACTCACGAAAATGATAGCACAGAGCAGGGAATGAGATGGAAGGACGAGGGTTCCACAGGACAAGAGAGGCATATGCCACGTACTGAGGGAAGAATGGGTGTTTGCTGGGTACACAGGCTGGAAAAGTCTTTCACCAAGAGAGAACATATGCACTGAGGAGTGAAATAATGTAGTTTTTAAAAGAAACTGTAGGTAGTTCAGTGTGCTTGCAGCATACAGAGAAAGATGTGAGGAGCTGGGATGGAACAGGCCAGGTTCCCAAGGGCGTTTACCCTACTGCAGAGTCCGGCCGTTGTAGCTGGCCATCCTCCAGCACAGGGCTTCTCAGACTGTCTGGGTGGAAGATTTAAGAGACATAAATTACTCTGTCAAATTGCTATAAAAGTTTCTAAATGTTCGCTCTTGGATTCTGTATCTGTCTCTTGTGGATAGTAACAAGCAGTTCTTGAACCCCTCCATGGACCACACTTCAGTTGCACCACACTAGCATCCCAGATCAGTGGGAAAGATGTGGCTAGGGGCTGGGGATTTTATGACAGATCATTCTAAACAAAAGTCAAGGTATACCTGTGGGACTGTGTGCACACAGATGACTGCCATTCAGAGGCCGAGAACCACATTGTAAGTGATACTGCGTTATTAAAGGGAAGTTACTAAATATTTTGCTCATATTTTTACACCTGTATTGTTTGAATTTGGTTAAATCACTATATTAAAATAACAAAAAAAAAATGAAACTATCCGTCTTAACTAAGTATATAAAATGAAGTGCGTTAAGGCCGGTAATTTTTTTCCCTCCCAGATGAAAGTAATGGTTCTCAACCGTGGCTGCATGTTAGAACCACCTGTGACTCTTTAAAGTGATACTGATGCTGGGCCTCACTTCAGATTATTTTGGGATGCAGCCTCAGCATCAGGATTTTTAGAAGCTCCACATTGATTCCAATGTGCAGCCAACTTTGTCCCATGTGGGATATGCTAATGACTCATAACGTTTTCTGATTGAGAACTTATGTCAAAGAACGTAGCACAATAATTGTTCTCCAAAACTGTCAGTTGAATTTAAATCTATACCTAAAGATATTAAGATTGTTTTAAGTGCAATAATCTTATGTATACTAGATTCTATAGAGTTTTCTTCTGACCCTGCCCACCAAATACCATTACGTGTTTTAATTTATAATTGATGGAATACATAGCTATCAGTACCTAGAATATGTATTCTAGCATTAATAAATATCTTTATAAATTAAAGCTTGTGAAATCTTGATTTTTCTGTTGCCTACTTCACCTGCTACTATCCCTATTACTACTATTGTAGCAGTGATGGCAACAGGATTGGGTGTTGTATTAATCTCCAAATAAGATTTGATTAGAACAGCTTGCCATGAACGTGCCTATTGCCCAAAATGCAACTATTGCTGAATTTTTAACATATAATCCCTTGAAATTATTTATTCAACTCTTATTTTAGAGTATTAAAATTTCAGGTTTTGTTCTACTGTATAGCACACTCCATATTTTCTAAATCCCTAAATACCATACAATAATATCAATATAGAAACACTTCCTATGGTGAATTATTAGTCTATTTATGGTGTCAGAAGCTAGCTGTGATCTGCGAAGATAAAACTATTTTTTTCCCATATTTTGCTAGTGTGTTCTTCATGTGCTGAAGACTGAATATTCAGTGGTTCACTCATTCAGTAAACAACACCTACTTGTGCTAGATGTCGGAGATGCAAAGTTTAAGCCTCACATCCTTCCCATGAGGAGCAACATGGCAGCATGCTCCTAGCCTCTGATACACAAATGGAACAGCTTTCATATGGGCAAAATGAAAGTAATTTTATCCCCCCCATCATTTCAAGTAGGCTTTCAGTTTTGGACATACCAGTCGTACTTGCTTAAACCTCTCTCACTGCGTCTTTCTCTTTCTCTTCCCCTGCTTGTTTTTTAGGTTATATTAGGGGAAAAACACTGTAAAAGTAGTTGTACCAATTATTTTGGGGGCCCTGGGCCAGTTGTGTAATCCCTCTGAGCCTCAGTTTCCGCTGCTGTAATAACCATCCGCCCTGTCCGTGTGAGTTGTTACGAGGATTATGAGAGAAGTTATATGGGGGATTACCATCAAAATTTTAAATATACAGTTAAAGAATAAATGGACATTATAAAACAATTTTAAAAAGAAACCTTACAAATGTGTGATATAGGTACCACAGCAAAACACTTTGGGTTTCTGAAACCCAAACGTGATGATACACCAGAGTTAAATTCCATGGAAGTTTGCTTCCTTGATGGATTTCTTACTTTTTACTAGCTCCTGAAAAAGAAACTTCCCGGGTTTTCTTTTTCCTCCTACGGTTTTGCAGTGGCAGGGCTGCTTCCTGCCGAGAGCAGCTCTGCCATGGCCCCTCTGTACAGACTCTCCACCTCCTCTTTCTCTGTCTTTCAAACACTTAATACATTTAGAGACTGATCTTGTGCAGAAAATATCCCTGACATTTGAAGAGCTCCAGGGATGCAGTGAGCATGCTCCGTGCCCCTCCCGCTGGGAAGAGGAAGCTCGTTTACATAGGAGTCATACCAAGCATAGCCAGCATGTCAGCGCAGTTAACTTGCAGCGGGCTGTGAGGAAAGCGAGCGTGGCTTTGTCCTAGGAAATGTGCTTCGTGTTTTTCTTTTTTACTCCTTTTATATTTTGAAGAAAGACTTGTAAAGACTTCTGAAACAATTTTTAAATGCTCAATTGAGGATACAAAACGTATACCGTCTACAAATAAACCCTTGAAGGGTTTTGTGCGAGTTCGATTTTTGTGCGTGTGTTCTTTTTTTTACTTTTACATACTTTGTTTTGATCATCTGAGGCCGGGCCTCCGTCTTTGTGAAGTTTGAGAAAAGAGCCAGGAGCTTCTCAGCAGTAATTGATTTTTGAAACGTACTCTTCTGGGGCGAACGCAAAGAGCTGGTTTTCTGTGCTAGCCCAATAAATGCTATTTATGAAGATGGACCTGTTGAACTACCAGTACTTGGACAAGATGAACAACAATATCGGCATTCTGTGCTATGAAGGTAGAGGTTCCGTTCTAGAAATTGCTATTCTATTGCTTTTATGAAGGCCACTCTTTCTTTAGGGTTCTGAATGCCTTCTGTGCATTTTGTTCTTTCTTGGGACTTTAGGGTGCTTTGGAAGGCGAGCGGTTATTATGTACTGTTTTCAATACAAAGTTGGTTGTTTGGATCGGAGCCTTCAGGGTTATGGTGGAGAGGGCTGGGGGGTGGGGAGGCGGAGAAATAGAAACTTAAAAGTTTGCTTTAGGCTTGCAACATACTAACTCTTCAAATTTTTAACTCTTTAAAATGTATTTTTTTTTAAATTTCTGTTGGTGTTCTCATTAGAGGAAGAACTTCTAGGACCCAAGTAAAAGTTGTGTGTCGTTTTTTTGTTTTTGCTTTGATACTTGTTTTAAACATACACCATCTACATATTCGTGTTGTATTCCAACAGTGCTTTGGATTTCCTGCAGAGGGGAACATCAAGTTATAATGAATTTTTGCTTTGGGGAGTGATTGTCCCAAACAATGAAGAATTTTTCTGTTCAGTTTGGAGGACTGGAAGGGCATCTGTGTCACGGAGCACAGACTGCCTCTTTGTCTGATTTCCCATTTCCTGTACAGCTCTGAGAGAGTTCTCACGTTGAGGGATGTTCCCTCCACACTCTGGTCCCTTGTGGAAGTGATAGCACAACACACCAACCAGAAAGCTAGATTAAAGAAAAAAAAAAAAGCTCTGAATTCTTATTGTTTGTTACCTCCTACTAAACCATGAGGTGTTTCCCCACTGCCTTGTAGTATTTCAAGCTGTCTCTGTTAGTAGTAAGAAGAGAAAAAGCGATTTCTTAATCTGTTGGAACATTATCTACGTGCGATTTGAAAAAGTGGTAATGGCCTGGGTTTAAGTGGCGGGAGAGGCATCTCTAGGGGAATTCAGCTTGGCAGGAGGAGTGTTTTTTGTTGTAACCACATACAAATCGAGGCGACATCTCCTTTCTGATTCAGCAGGAGCAGTTTCCATGTTTTCTCCTACAGTGAACTGAACAAGAAAACATTGAAGAAACTTGGGAGGGTGAGCTGACCCACTTGTAATTTTCATGTAAAAATTTCAGGCCTGTTGCCTAATCAGTTGAAAACTTACCCTTCAAGGATAAAAAATATCTCATTCACGTGTTTTTTTTTTTTTTAATTTATTTTTTTAACTCTGTGGATACGATCTCATACTTAAGGTTTAAAAAAAAAGGTTTTTTGTTTTTTCTTTACTCTTAGTTCTTCCTCTAATGAGAATTTTGGTGAATTGCTTTCTTTGAATCTGCTGCTTTAAGTATCATCTTACTTCTGAAGTCCCTCATTTAAAAGGCAGACTTTTTCAGAACCTTCTAAGCAGCAAGTGACTGGGCTTGTTGCCTGTGAAATTAACATATTGCAGTTAGTTTTTTAGCCTTTTTTTTTCAGTGAACAAGAAATTAAAAACTCTTAAGGCAATTTCTGTTGACTTGTCTTTGTCATCGAGTAATATGATATTTTCAAAAACAAAACAAAACGATCAGCCTAAGAGAGGAATATAGGGCTTGCTAGGAAATTGATACCACATTAATTTTTTATGTCGCCAGTTGGTGGTGGTGAGGAAAAGCTTATGGAAACCTTGCCCAGGTTGATTTTTTGTTGTGTAGTATGTAACACACATGAGACTAGTCTTCTGGCTTCCTTCCTTATTTGGGAGGAAGAAACTTTGATTTTGAAAGTTGAGTAGATATGTGGGATGATTTGCCATAGTCTGTTTGGTTTAAACATCTGCTGCTATTTTCCTTATTATGAAAGTTAACATTACTTTAACACCAAAATAAATACACAGGAAATGAAGAAAAGCACAGCAAAATTTGAGTGGTGTTTATAGTGGATTGTTTATGTCCCAGTGGTTTTCTCAGTGTAAACACTGCACACATCTGCTCTGAACTCAAAAGGGTGTTTTGAAGATGGGCATAAATCTTAGACGGGACTTTTTTTTTTTTTGTACGAAAAGTTGGAACAATTATTATTCCTTTAAATCCAGCACTTTGAGAATATTCATATTAAACATAGCAGTGCACTGGCATTCCTGGGAAGGTATTTGGAAAATGGAATGTACAGTTGGTGAGCAGCATTTAATTCCACTTAGGGCACAGGCAAGTTTCACGTCTCTTCATAATAAGGGACACATTAATTTTCTCAATTTTTAGTTTTAAAAATTAAGATGTTGATGGTTAGTTATTCTCTAGGTTAGTTATACCGTATTCCTTAGTTTTATTGACACAGCTCTACTCTGCAAAATAAACCATGTTCTGCATCATCTTTATTCAACCTCTCTAGCAACTTATACACAAATAGGTCTTTTTAAACCAATTATCTTGTAGCATATAAGGTTTTCCTAAAATCCCACATTTAGCATGGGCTCTAAATGGCTTAGATATGGACTCTGCTTGGTGACTTCTCTCTGGCACTTCTACTGTAGTAGTACAAGTGTAAATGAAAAGAGAATAAAGGAAAAAAAATAACCACAAATAGTAGGTTCGGGGTGGGGGCCCATCAGGATAGGAGAAGAAGATTGGCAAAGGGCAGGAAGAGTCTAAGTCTGGCTAACTTCTGGAAACTGACTAATTACCTTCAATGGTGATGAGCAAATTAGCAGAACTCTGCTTGTGTTAGTGTGTCTGTTAAAAAACCTCATGGTTTATTACTACAATCCTCAACGGTTAACCAGTTCACTACTGAATGTTCAAATCATACCCACTTGAATTCAGGTTTTGCCTCTGTCTCCATGAAAAGGTCATAGGCCATCCTCAGCCTTCAATTTTTCCCTCTAAACCCTGAGAATACTCCACTAGTAGACTGAAAGCCTCCTGAAGGCAGGGCATTGTCTTGGTCACTGCTGTGTCTCTGCGTCCTGGCACGGTGTCTGATTTGGCTCTCAGGAAGTGGCTGACTCAAAAAAATTAATGAACTCTCTCCAATGGCATAGTTGCTACTGTGTAATTTAGCACTTAATTATATATGATCTTGTATTCTCTAATTATTGCAAAGCTATGCAGGGCCTTAGAAATATCTAATATATTTGCCTTGTTTTTGCCAAGGAAACTGAGGCCCAGAGAGGTAAACTGTCTGTTCAAGTTTCTTCAGAAAGTTTGTAGCAGAATTGAATTGAGGTGAGAAGCCAGTGGTTTGGACTATTCTGTGATTCTTCAATACCATACTGCCTCTCCAAAACTATTTTATGTCTTGTCTCCTTAGTTATTAGCTCTGAGATGTTAGAGACCACGCCCTGTCCCAGGGACCCTCACAGCCCCCACACAGGACGCCGTCTTGGATGACAGTGCACAGTCCAGTCTGTCCTCGGTGCCTCGTTGCTCTGAAGCCAAGTTGCTGGTCTAGATTCCCAGGCTGTTGTTCAGGAAAGACGATAATGAGAACTCCAGGTGACCGGGCTTGTGGGAATTTGTTCTCCTTGCTGCTCTGGCACTTAGGTTTGCTTTACTTTTTCTGATTGTGCAGAGAAGGCCCTGTGTAATGCCAGTTCACAAAGAGTGTTTCCCCAAGGGAGCAGGGAGCTGGTGAGACCATTGACTTTTCTCAAGATGGCTGACAGTTGTATTTACATAATTACTTGGTGCTGAAAACTTAGGTCCTAATAAATGTGCTCATAGTTGGCTGTGGCTTTAAGCTGCTGTTAGTGATACTTTAATTATGGGTTAAGAGCCATTAGTGTGTAATTTGGTGGGATTTCTCCCCTTTTAATAGTGCGATTTATATTGGAAGAAAGTAAGAATAAATTGCATGTTGTGATCATCTGAAACCTTAAGAGAAGAGTATTCTAAGTTTCTCAAATTTTAAAGCTGTTCCGTTGTTTTAGAACATAATTATCATTTGTTTCATCACAGGCTACATTGAAATTAATTTTCTGGAATTGAAAGGAAAATGCGCACAACAAGAGTTGTTGAGTGAGTCTCTGCTAGGGATGTGCGCGGGGCTGGGGGCCGGGTTTCTTTTGTTTTCTCCCAGTCTAACTACCAGCAGTTTAATGGAGTCCTGGTTTCATTGTTCTTTGTCTAATGACCTCAGAGCCATCAGGAAAACTTAGGAGTGTTGGGTACGATTAAGGTGAAAAGGCCACAGAGCAGATCCATTTTGTGCCAGCCTCTGGTCCCCAGCCCTGCAAAGCTGGGATCACCAGCTCTGGATCCAGGGGTGTGTTCTGAGGTAGAACATCTGCAACTATTTTGCTGTGGAAATTCGTTTTACTTTAGCTTTTTATTTGTAGGAGAGGGTGGAGAGGGAAGAGAGAGAGAGGGAGAGGGAGGGAGAAGGAGGGGGGAGGGGAAAGGGAGGGGGAGATGGGGAGGGGAGAGGAAGGGGGAGGGTAGAGGGCGTGAGTGTGGGAGAGAGACTGGGAGGAGTCTGATTAATGAAATATGCCAGGTGAGCCCCAGAGCTCTCCTGTGAGAGACCTGGCCGGTTTGTATTTCTGCTAATCACAGTTTGTGAAGCCAAGGTGTGATTATACCCTCCTTCCTTCCAGCTCCCCACCCTTGTTTCCCTACCCTCTTCTGGAAGGATTATTTTGCTTGGCTATTTATCTCTTGGAGCGTGCACGTGGCTTTGTTTTGGAAGGCAAGTTTCTCTTCCTTCTTTCCTCCTTCCCTTCCCTGTTGTCTGCCTGGCTTTCTATTCCTAGGGTGCCTCCATTTGTTGCTATGAAGGTTTTTTTTTTTTAACAAGATGCCATAAGGTACAAAACTTCCCCCTCGGCCTGTGAGAAGATTCAAAACCTCTCAATATAGTTTGGTTCTGCTTGATTGTGAGGATGTTGCAAAAAACTGGGTTTTGTCATGAAGAACTTGGATCCCGATTTACCGCTTCTGCATGTGGGCGAATATATGAAACCAGTCTTACAAGGGGTTGTTTCTGGCTGTATCTGTTTTGTCTCTATATATCTCAGCATCTGTTCAGTGACTGTTGATATGTAGTGGTCTCTGTGTATTCATATTGAGCTCACTGGAACTATTCTCTAGTCTTGCTCAGCAACATCAGTTTGCCCTACAAAATAGAGTCCTTCTCCCTCTTATTTTTCAATGAACTCATATATCCGCCCTTCCCCCGCCCCCCAAAAAAACCTTTCAATCATGGACACTTAATTTTAAAAGCAGAGTCTGAAATCATTTTACTTTCTCAATTTATTCTCTCTCTCTCCACCTTCCTGAATGTTACATGTTCTGCTAAGTTCCAAGGAGTTATTTTCATCAGTTTGCTTTGTTATCTTGCCTTTTTTTCTTTTCTGTTTTTTTTTTTTTCCTTAGAATTCTGTAGATTGTTTTAAATTCAGGGTATTGTCTACAGGATATGTTTTAATCCTAACAATGTGCATCACTACTAGTTGAAAGAATGTTTATTTACCCTAAAATGAAATAGAAAATCTATTCTTAGGGGTTCTCTTTAATTTCTTGCTATTTATATGATCTTTCTGAACTCTTAACATTTCACCCATTTGTTTGCAAAGAAGTCTGTAAACATAACAAACTGAAATATATTTAGTAAGTGATCAGAGAAAACTCAGTACTGTTCTTTTGTCACCCCATATCCATCCTCTTAAACATTTGTGGAATGCCTACACTCTGCTAAGGAATGTGTTAGGTCTTGGGGTCGGAGTTTGTCTGTCTGTCTCTCTGTCTCTTTCTCAAAAACACTTTCCTAATGAAATATATAGTATACACATAAAAGTGCATAAAATATATGCATAGTTTATAGTTAAAAAATAAACAGTTTTGGGGCCGGCCCGTGGCTTAGCGGTTAAGTGTGCGCGCTCCGCTGCTGGCGGCTGGGGTTCGGATCTCGCTCCACCTTCGGTGTGCACCGACGCACCGCTTCTCCGGCCATGCTGAGGCCGCGTCCCACATACAGCAACTAGAAGGATGTGCAGCTATGACATACAACTATCTACTGGGGCTTTGGGGGGAAAAATAAATTAATTAATTAAAAAAAATAAACAATTTTGTACTCATCACGAAGTCAAGAAATAGTAAATTGCCTCCTTCAAGTATTCTCTCCCAATCAACATTCCTCCAGCCCCAAGAGGTCATCACAAGGGTGACTTGCTTTTCTTTATACCTTTACCACCTATGTGTGTAATTCTAAACAAATTAGCTTAGTTTTGTCTGGAATTTTTTTTGACCCCTATAGAACTGAAATTATCCTGTAAATCTTCTTTTGTGTCTTGTTTATAAGGTCTTCTAAAATAGTAGACAAATCCCAAGAGGTTGTCTTTTCCATATGAAGCCCGCTTATCTGCGAGTGTGGGGGATTGTCTGTCGGATATATGTGGATATCCCAGCCTTCCTTCTCACTCACCTGCTGCTCCACTGTTTGTTAAATAGAACTGGTGACGCCTTGGTCTGAACTTTTTTTCAGTCGGTATTTTGTTCACAGTCATCACCACCTGTTAAAGCTGGTGGTGTACATCATCCATGCTGTAATGGAAAATCGTGTGTTAGAAAAATTCTGTGTAGTTTTGGAGAGTGCAAAGTGGGGGACATTTCTGGAGATACATAGCTTAATTAGGATCTGAACAGTGACTTAGTTCTGCATTAATAAGCAATTTGCTTAAAGGCTGAGACTTGTTACAAGTCAACTTGGTTGCAGTGCCAGGTTTCTTTGGATGTTAATCCAGGGACTTTTAGATACACAGAAAAAGCTTAAATTGTTGCAGTATTCAAACAATACTCTAGATTGTATAGAGATGCTGTTAGAGAGCAACAAAGATCTGAAACAATAGTCTGCGTTATGCACCATCTAAAATTATGAATGAAAAAGAATGATCCGTATGTGTTGCCCTTGATTTTTATTTTATTTCTATTTTGCATGAAAATAGTTGCCTGTTAATTCTTCTTGGCTAATGATTTGATTTTAATAGAGAGAATTCCAGAATTTAATGGTTTGATGCAGATGCGCTCTGCCAAGCAATTTAGCAAAGTTGTTTACACTACCCCAAATCCAGCTGGACAGAGCCTATGCGCCTTCCCTGATAACAGATGAGGGAGTGATGAGTGCAAATTTCTGGACATTTTCCCCCCTTTGAAAACAAGCACGTCTTCCATTACGTGGCAGCACTATTAAAGTGACAAGGGATTAATTTAAAATTTTATTTTCATGTCAGCAGCTTTTTCCTGTACCCATTTTCTCCCATTCTTACTATGTGTGTCCTTTTAAACTATTGTTTTTCTGATGAGCAACTGATAAACTATTGGCTGACCCTACCAAGAACCCTTGTTTTATTTCCCTGCTGAAAAGCTATGACCTCTTTGCCAAGGCTTAAAATCACCCATGAGAGTGATTTGGGTAGCTTTTTTAAAAGAATATGTAATAGCAGCTATACCAGGCTTTAAGTTCTACTGAGTAGAGGGTAAAAGTGATGGGAGATCACACTAGTCACTCTAGGTATAAAAGAAGTAGAGTGAAGGAGAGTTCCAGAATCAACAGCAGACGTCAAGCACTGCTTTTGGTGTCCAATAATAAATACAACACATTCAAAAATATGTATATAATATAAAGACACACATACATACTGTACTTGGTTCTATGTTTTGTCCAAGAAAGAGAATGAATGGGAGAAGGCCTTCTTATATTAGAGCTGTAAGAATCCTTATATATCATTTAAAGAGAAAAGAGAGGAACCACCACATCTTGGCTTTCCCACCTGCAAACTCTTCTGAATTCCACTCCATCCTTCCTTCCTTTCCTTAAGCTCAGTGAAAGGCTAAATCTTCTATTGGTGCTCACAAGTCCCAACCCTCTGGCCTCAGGGACTCATCAGTGATCTGTTTCTTCCCTGATTTCTCCTCCTCCCTTGGTTTTTCTCTTCATCATGTGCTTGTGCACAAAGTCTCTCCCAACTTTATTTATTTATTTATTTTTGCAGAGGAAGATTGGCCCTGAGCTAACATCCGTTGCCAATCCTCTTTTTGCCTGAGGAAGATTCGTCCTAAGCTAACGTCTGTGCCAGTCCTCCTCTATTTTGTATGTGGGTCACCACCACAGCATGGCTGCCAACAAGTGGTGTAGGTCCACCTCCAGGAACTGAACCTGGGCTGCCGAAGAGGAGTACACTGACCTTAACCACTAGGCCATGGGGCTGGCCCCTCCCAACTTGAAAACAAAAACAAACCCATCCCTAAATCTTGTGTTCCCCTCCAGCTATTAGGCTTTCTTTTCCTTGCCATCCCTGTTATCGGAAGAAGAAGGTCAGTGTGTCACCTCTTCCCTTCTACCCATTCTCTCCTTGGTCTGCCATCATCTGATTTCTGCTCCCACAACTTCACTGAAATTGTTCTGGACAAGGTCACTAATGATATTCTAGTGGCAAGTTCAGTGGACATTTTTTAGTCCTTACCTTAGTTGATCTCTGTGCCATTCGGTGCTAACTCCTTCCAAATTCTTAAAATTCTTACATCCCTTAGCTCAAATACTTAATTGAGTACCCACTCGATTGGGAACGAGGTGCTGGTGAACAACAACAGCAGGGCTTTCTGGAGCTCCTGGTGTGGGTAAGAGAGCATGAAAGAGTGAGGCAGGCTGATAAACATTAAAGACAACCTACAGTTGCAGGCTGAGAACAGGTTGGAAGGGAATAAGGAGAGGACATAGAAATAGGAGAGGACGTGAACCTGTTGCAGTGGTTTAGGGAAGAGATAGTGGTAACCCAAACTGTGGTGATGGTTATGGAGGAGAGCAGTGGCTAGATCTAAGAGATTTTCAGAGAGAAGGCTGGCAGGACCTGGTGCTGGATTGAAGCAGGGGATGAAGGAGAAGACAGAGAAGACACTGAGGGTGCCTTCCAGGTTTCCAACTTGTCCAAGTGGGTGGATGGTGCTGCCCTTTGCAGAGATAGGAAACACAGGAAGAAGACTGGGTTCTGGGGTGAGATCATGAGTTTAGTTTTGGATATGTTGAGTTTGAAGGATCTTTGAGATTTCATAGGAGAGATAAATATTAGATAGTTGGGTGTATGAGTCTAGAGCTCAGAGGAGAGGCTGCTGCTGAGATATTAGTTTGGGAGAGAATAAGTGAAGCTTTGGGGAAGAATGGTCGCCTAGGAACAAAGGATAGAATAAGAAATTGAAGAGAAATTTTTTTGTGTGTGGTGAGGAAGATTGGCCATGAGCTAACATCCATTGCCAATCTTCCTCTTTTTGCTGAGGAAGATTGGCCCTGAGCTAACATCTGTGCCCATCTTCCTCTATTGTGTGTGGGGGACACCACCACAGCATGGCTTGATGAGTGGTGTAGGTCTGCACCCAGGATCTGAACCTGCAAACCTTGGGCCGCCAAAGTGGAATGTGCAAACTTAACCACTTTGCCACCAGGCCGGCCCAGTTGAAGAGAACTTTTGAACAGGAACTTTTCTCTTAGGTCTCCATGAATTTTCTTCTTTATTACTAAAATAAACCCATAACTGACCCCTGCCTCTAATCTTATTCCCTTCTAGACCTTCATCCATAATGGTCCCAGAATGCCATTCCCTTTTTACCTCGAGCCTTATCTCCACCATTCCCTCAACCACACCCTGTAGTCCAGAAATATCAAACTACTTCCTTTGAATGAGCCATTGCCTCTTTCTGAAATCCCATCTGCTCTTTCTCTTGGCTCCTATTAGTCCCTCAAGTGTAGAGGCTTCTTCTGGAAAGTGACCCTCCTCACCCTTGACCTTCTTGGCAGGTTAGGTGTTATGTTTGTATTTTCCTGGCATGCCGTGCATGCTTCTGTCAGAGAATTTTTCTCGCTGTGTTATATACTCATCTGTCTGCCTTACTATAAGCTGTGGGAGGGCTAGGACTTGGTCTTTCTTCTCTTTGTTTTTAGAAGTACCAGACACCACAGTGTCTGCTTGTGGATGTATCTACTCTAGAGTCTCTTTGTTAAAGATAAAGAAACATTGAAATTGTGTGATTAACCCAGAAACACTCAGTTAGTTGGTGACACAGGTGAGTTTGTTAACACTGAGAATGTTATTCTTAGAGGAAGGAAAGATAGCTGGGAAAAGGAGGGAAGAAAGAAAAGAAAACTCAAGTCTCCGATTCTATAGGGAAACGTTTGAAGTGGGCTGGTTGTTGGAAATAACTGCCCTACTCCTCTGGTTTTCTGGTTACTTGACTTTGGGTGGTCTATTAAATGAACTGATCATTTGTGGGGAAACATTAATACCTGGTATTAATGTAGCCAGGTCCTGTTTTATGTGCTGGGAATATAGCCGTTAACAGACAGACAGCAAGATGGCTGACTTTCTGGAGCTGACGTTCTCAGCAGGGGAGACAGACAACAGGTATATAAAGAAGATAATTACAGACTATGAAAAGTGTTATTACTACATTAGTAATAATGTAGTTATTAGTTGATTTACTGTTTAGAATAGTTGTATTTATACTTAAAAGTGACCGCTTTTATTTTCAAACTTCAGAATATAGATTTGAGTGGATTATTTATTTCTTCCATGGTCTTGTGAAGAATTTAAAAGTATATTAAGAGGGGCTGGCCTGGTGGTGTAGTGGTTAAGTTCACGCGCTCCACTTCGGCAGCCCGGGGCTCGTGGGTTTGGATCCCAGATGCGGACCTACACACCGTTCATCAAGCCATGCTGTGGCAGCGTCCCATGTGTAAAATGGAGGAAGATGGGCATAGATGTTAGCTCAGGGCCAATCTTCCTCACCAAAAAATAAATAAATAAAAGTATATTAAGAAAACTTTTATAAAATTTCCTTTGGAATCTCAGAAGTGTGGAATCTTTTACTTGTTTTATTTCTACAGTCAGCGAGGTAGACTGCTTCACTCCATTATACCTGTCTATTATATTGGGAACTAGCATTTATTATAGTATTATCAACCTGGAACAAAAAAAGGTCAAATGGTTCATTTGGGTTCTAATAGGAATAAAATATAATTAGAATAAAAAAAATTCAGTGAATTTTAAAAATGCTCAAGAAATCAATGGATTTGTTGTATGTTCCTCTTAAACGACTCTGGTCAGACCTTAAAAGATATTGCCCTGAATAGGATAGATTCTACAACACCCCAGGGCACCTTTTATCGTGAGCTCTTATTTTGTGAGAATAGAGGATTTGGTGAGAGCTAGACAAGATGTAAACCTTGGGCTTCATATGGATAATGCTGGGGTGTTCTACCTGTTCAATTTTCCTTGTTTTTCCTTTAATTTTATTGAGGCATAGTTAATTATGGTGAAATCTTCAGGGCATGGCTTTGTGAGTTTTTTCCCTATGTTTATACCTTTCGTAACCACCACCCAGATCAAGATATAGAACATTTCCATCACCCCAGAAAGTTCCTTCATTCTTTCTTCCTAGTCAATACACATCCCCCAGGGATAACCACTATTTTGACTTCTATAGTTATGGATTACTTTTGCCTGCTCTTGAGCTTCACATAAATAGAATCATTTTTTTGTGCTCAACGTGTTTTTGAGATTCATTCATGTCATGGGGATCAGTAATTTGTTCTTTTGTATTGCTGTGCTGTAGGCTGTTGTATGAAAATATCACAATTTGCTGATCTATTCTAAGGTTGATGGAAATTTGTGTTGTTTTTGGTTTTTAACTATTATGAATAAAGTTGTCCTAAACATTTTTTTATTGTGGTAAAATGTACATAAAATATATTATTTTAGCCATTTTTAGGTGTACAGTTCAGTGGTATTTAGTATATTCACTTTGTGGTGCAACCTCTGAACAGTTTTATACAAGCCTTTTTGTGGCTATATGCACTCGTTTCTCTTGGATAAATACTTACGAGTGGAATTGCTGGGTCATTGTGTCTGTTAAACTTTTTTAGAAACTGCTCAACTGTTTTCCAAAGTGGTTGTACCATCTTACGCTCCCACCATCAGTCTATAAGGGTTCCAGGAGCTCTGCGTCCTCACCAGTACTTGGTATTGCCAGTTTTAAATTTTAGCCCTGCTTGGAGTTTATGGACAATATTAAGGTGTTTTTCATTGTTAACTTATAATTCGTTACTTATTAGAATACCTATTGTGACACTGCTGATTGGTACTATGTGCAAAAAGCCATATTCTCTACTCGTGATGAGTTGATCGTCTAAGTTAAAGGCTAGAATATGTTTCTTGTCTAATTTTAGGGCAGAGGCAGTGATTTTGGTATTGTCAAAGGAGGGGTTGTTTTTCCAAATGGGTAAAATCCAAGCCGTGGAAATCAGCAGGCAGCCCAATGGAGGGATATGAACAAACACCAACGTGGCACAGAGGACTCTTTTTTTGGGAATACTTTCCTTTAGTAGAGTGTTGCTTTGCTTTATTTCTTACTTGGTAATGATTCACCAACCCCTGGCCTGTTAGAAGAAAGTGCAGAGATTCAGCTCTGTGCGCTCCAGTTGGACTTATCTTCTGATTCATTTGCCGTTCCCTCTCTAGGTTCTTCTGTTACCCCCCTCACCCCCCGTTTGGAATGCCCTTCCTGCTCCTTTCCAGCTGCGGGAATTCTGTATATCCTTCAGAGTGTAGCTCAGCCTCCCTTTATGAAACTTGACCTGAAACTTTTTGTAGGCAGGACTTGTGCTGTAACCTGTTACATCGTCAGTGCCTACCAAGATGCCTTACCCTGGTTCAATGTGAGACAGTGTTTATATCCTCTTCTTTTGGATGTCTGTAAAGTTTATATATAATACTTGTTTGGCAGTTGTATCACCTTGTATTTTGTTATCTCTAATGTAAATAAAGTGTGACATTAAAAGCAAACACATGTAACAGCTTACATATTTAAATAAGTAAGGTGTTCAAGCTTGTCTTCAAAATAGTTACCTTGGAAAATTACACATTTAACCTAACAGTTGATGATTTCGTTCCCAGAACGTTGTTGGTTTTTTAGAAGTTGCCTTCAAGGGCTGGTTACATTCTTTTGAGTATTTTAAATAGTGGCCAGTCATAAAACATATACATATTAGACACCTATAGAGAGCGCTTACTGTTTGCCAGGCCCAGTTCTATGAAAGTGTGCCTATAAAATGACGAGCTAGTTTTTTCTATGTCATTCTAAAACCAGTTCCACAAATGGAGTTTGAAAATATTTTTTTTAATCTTGATTTTTTTGAGGAAAATTGGCCCTGAGCCAATCTTCCGCTTTTTGTTTTTTTCTCCCCAAAGCCCCAGTACATACTTATATATCCTAGTTTCTAGGTCCTTCTATCTCTTCTATGTGGGATGCCGCCCCAGCATGGCCTGAGGGGTGGTGAGTATGTCCATGCCCAGGATCTGAACCGGCAAACCCTGGGCCGCTGAAGTGGAATGCACGAACTTAACCGCTATGCCACTGGGCTGGCCCCCAAAATATTTTCTAATCAGTGACAATTTTCTTTGGAATAAGTAGGTTCAAGTCATTCCAGAATGACTACTTTGAAAATGACAACATTCATTTGCATGTTTACCAAAAAATTAAAAATTCAATTTCACTGTTTTATATATATGTATACACATGCACATATACATAGATACACACATATATACATATACATAGATATATTATTTCATATTTTATATATATATAAAATACATACGTGAAATCATCACATCTCAAATGTGTTGCTTGAGGACAAGGAGTCTGCCATCTTTTGTGTACCCCTCTGCCCGTAGCCCCTCTCATTGTTTGTGACCATGGCAGGCACTAAGTAAATGGGGATGATTTGAGATCACAGAGCCCCTATTTTAGAGGGCTGAGATAATTTGGTTGTTATACTGGGTAGACTGACAATCTCTGTTTTTTTTTTTCTTCTGTTCAGCTTTGCTCACTCGTTTGTCACGCAGAGCAATGGGTGTTTGTGAAGTTCTAGCGATTTGTTCTTCACTTTACTTTATGGAAGATGTGAGTGCTACCTAATTTATCTATAAGAGATTTTCTGTAGAATGAGTCCCCCATTCCTACTGAAGAGTGGGGGATGATTAGAGCTCATAGCTACCACAATGGTATTTAGAGTACCGTTCAGGGAATATTCATGGCACCTTAAAATACTTATTCTTACTGCCTTTAAAGGTTGCGAAATCTCCAGCTGTGCTAGATTTTGTGTGTGTCATAAGAAAAAAAAATTCAAGTTCCTGCCTTTCCCAGGGCTTATCTTTTAAGTAACAAGAGAAGAATGAGAGAAACTCTGGTGACATGAGTAACACTGGGACACCTATACGCCCTTACAGGGACACATGTTGTTTTCATTTTGTGTGTGTTTTTGTATTTTTTTTTTTTCAGTTTGTTTCTTTGGGTTTAGAAGAATTTCCCTTCCATGTTTGATTCATCTTGCCTTGGTTACCATTGCAGCTGTGACAATTGCTTGACTAATTCTTATAATGCCCAGGACTCATTAAGAATCTTGGAATGATAAACAGCCGCCATATTTACTCTCCTCAATGTTGGCTATGTTTCTACTATAGCTTTTTAAAGATGATAGTTGTTTTAAAAAAATCTAGTATTTTTTAATAGCTTTACTGAGCTGTAATTCACATACCATAAAATTCACCCATTTGTAGTCTACAATTCCAACCATGTAACATGTACAACATATACCCATTTAAAGTGTGTATTAACAGAGTTTTGCCAACCATCACACCATGATCGAAGTTTAGAACATTTTCATCACCCTCAAATAAATCTTGTCCCCAATAGCAGTCACTCTCCATTCCCCCCTCCTCCTAGGCCCTGGTAACCAGTAGTCTGCTTCTGTCTCTATAGATCTGCTTATTCTGGACATTTTATATAAATGGAATCATACAATATATGGCCTTTTGTGACTGGCTTCTTTCACTTAGCATAACGAAAGGTTCACTCATATTGTAGCATGTGTCAATACTTCATTCCTTTTTATTGCTGAATGATAGTCCCCTGTATGGATATATCACATTTTATGTATCCAAAAGATAATGTTTTTTAAGAAGCAGTAATAGCTCCTGGATAAAGGTTGGGCTGAGCAATTATACAGTGCCTACAATGCCTTTTTCACTCTTAAGCAGGAGAAAAACATGCCATTTTATTTGCTGATTTGCACTTGAACCCCAGCAAAATGTCATGGTCCCAACTCTGTGGTGTAACCCCTCTGGAGCAATAGCATGGTTTATTTTTAGTATCTGAGTGATAATTTCTGCTCACGGGTAGACTGACAGTCCCTGACTTTGTCTTTGGTTCAGCTTTGCTCACTCATTTATATGTTACACAGAGCAATGGCTGTATGTGAAGTGGGTAGCCTCCTTGCTCTCAAGTAATTTACACTGTACATGTGCTGATTTTGTAATATAAATTCTGTACATACATTTGTGTGTGTGTATATATATATGGCAGTGAAATTGGATTTTTTATTTTAGATCTCTAATTTTACGTGGATATCTATCGATAGATATACAGCTATATTTATAAAATTTATATATAAATTATATATATAAATTTAAAAGATGTATCTATATCTATACCTAGATATATATCTGTATGTATTATATATCTCTATGTAAAAGATATGTCTATATGTATACCTGTATATATCTATATCTAAATAGATATAAAGTCTTTTGGCATTTTCAAACCTGTACTTTCAAAGACTTCAGATCTAAATGTCATTCAACCTAAACCATGATGGATTATAAACTAAGTGTTCTCTACTATTGTTCTCAGTTGCATGGGGTCAGGTAAGATAGACTGCCAAATGTTAGCAGTCCTACTTAGGAGGCGTACTTGTAGGATTTAAAAGAAATGTACTGCCATTGATGAATTATCTGACACCCATGGCAACATCTGCCTATTGTGAGCCATCCCTTCTGTCATGGACTAGCATTTGAAAAACGAGCTGGGACAAAAGAAAAAGCCTCTGGCACTTTTGAATTTTTGGAGAGAGAAACCTTTAGGAGTTAGCAAATGTGATTCTTTCTAATTATTTTATTATTTTATTTCTTAATTATTTTTACTTTATTTCTTATTTTATAAATATTCTCAGAATGAAATGAGATGTTTTAAAAGATGGATCCACTAGAAAGAATTTTGATGTCCCCCTCTTCCAGCACCAGTTAATGCCGGGCCGTTCTTAACTCCATCCTCTATTCACCTCTGTGGCATCTCGGAGAGTGATCACGGGGGCTTTGTGGCTGGCCTCAGTGTAATCAGGAGGTGCTCGCTGGGAGATTGCTGACAGTTTCCTGCTGAGCCAGTTGAGACTCATTTCTGCAGTCAAAGTGGAAGTTTCTCTTTGCTTCTTTCCCTGTCCCTCTCATGTTTCTTGACTTTGAGAAATTTACAGATTGGTAGTCATGGACTCTATCTGCAAGGCTTTAATTGACTGTCTTGTGGGCCAAATTCAAAGCTTTTGGGGGAATGAGTTGTTTTGTTATGCAAAAGACATAGAGGAAGTATATGGCAGTATACACATTATAGGGAATATATGGCAGCAGATGGTACACCCATTTTCCATGTGGGGAAACAGGCACCAGCGAGGGTGACCCAACTAAGGTTCTGGATGCTTGAACATTAAGATACTCAGTCATCAGTTCTCCCTTCCAGCTCATCACTGCCAAAACACTCCTCAGGCAGTTGGAAATGTTTGATTGATCATAGTATTAGTTGATCATAGTATTGATCAGCTGCGAAAGTGAAAGAGAGACAAGAGAAGATATACGCTAGTATGCATGGAACCTCTTGGACACCATGCTAAAATGACAGATTTTTAGGGTCCCTGGATAACTTTTTCATTAGAACTGGGGTCAGGCTCAAGAATATGCATTTTAAATAATCATCTCAGGTGATTCTGATACAGGTGGTCCAGGGACAACGCTTTGAAAACCATCGTACTAAGTGGTAAATAGGAGCGGCTGAATGAGAAACAAGGAAAATTTCCACAGATTGATGAAAATGAACTGAGAACCACTTTTGCTTTAAATAGGAGCTTGTTAGATCACAATGAAACTTAACCTAAAGTTAATTTATTCCCAAATTTTCGGGAATACATTTGTCACATGAAGTCAGTTTCACCTAGATAGTCATGGAAGTATTTAGCATCAGCAATTTACAGAGAATCCTGAGATAAAGAATAATATAATTTCTCATTAGTATACAACACCTATTTTTTTTTTCGGATTTCCTTAGGTTTTTTTTGTGTGTGAACTTTTAGTTGTACATTATTGTTTGTCAGTCAGCATATAAATGCATCCCTTCACCCCTTGTGCCTACCCCCAACCCCCTTGCCCCTGGTACCCACCAAACAGTTCTCTCTGTCCGTGTGTTAGTTTATCTTCTGCTTAAGAGTGAAATCATGTGGTGTTTGTCTTGCTCTTTCTGGCTTATTTCGCTTAACATAATACCCTCCAGGTCCATCCATGTTGTTGCAAATGGGACGATTTTGTCTTTTTTAATGGCTGAGTAGTATTCCATTGTATATATATACACCACATCTTCTTTATCCATTCATCAGTCAAGGGACGCTTGGGTTGCTTCCATGTCTTGGCTATAGTGAATAATGCTGCAATGAACCTAGGGGTGCATGAGCCTCTTTGAATTGTTGATTTCAGATTCAAACAACTATTTTTAACTCTTTGCTAAAATAAGTTCCTTTACTGCTTCTACTTCATAGATCCTTCTTCTATTCCTTCCAGCAAGTCTACAGTGCCTTGACATCATCCCAGTAGATGATGTGCTATCTTAGAGAGGTAACTTGATTATGTGTGGGTTAACGTGGAAGCTAAGATTTGGGTACGTACGAGGTTATGTCACTTTCTCCATCTGGGATTATCACCTCTCTGCTTTCAGCCAGTTTTGGGATCCGTAATAGGTCTAATGTGAGAATCTTCAATGAACGTCCATCCACCTTTGGCAAGAAAGGTTGAAACGTTAGCCGTTTAAGATATTTGCTGAAATACCAAGTGCTTAAGTAAATGGGTCATCCCAAGCCTGCACGTGAGTGTAAGAGAGAAGATGCAAGAGTCTTTCAGGCCTCAGTTCTCACTGCAACGGATGGAAACCTCTCAGTTACATGAGCTCACATCTGCCTCTCTGTCTTGACTGGGTTTGTGCCATAATGTGCTGTGGAATTACTGATTCTGTAATCCCTAGAAAGCATGATTGAAGTGAGACTGACAAAGAGCTAGACCCTAAAGGTTAGTGGCGCAGAGAAAGTAAAGAGCCTGGAGAACTAATAGTGAAATATAAGTGTCAGTGGTTGAAACCACTCATCCATTTAATTTGCTAGAAGTTAATATAGTCTAGTAGACCCCAAATTAAAATGATTCAGTTTTGCTTTATTTCTTCATTAGTCTAATTCCTGTTGACCTTGTGTCAAGGCTAAAACAATTTAAGAGCATTCTAGCATGGGAACAGTTGTAACAATCATTGTCAGCATGGTTTTAAAGAAAATAGGTTGGCAAAACACATGTAGGTTCTGCAATCTATTAATAGTGTGACATTGTATTTCTTTATTTTGTAAAACCACTAAAATAAGGCTTTTGCAATCTATTAATAGTGTGACATTGTATTTCTTTATTTTGTAAAACCACTAAAATAAGGCTTTGGGAAGATGGATTGAATTTCTGAAATGCCAGAATGTCTATGGTGAACATCACTGTTATTTATTATCTTGGAGTTGGCTGCCTGGGTATATGTGGTGGGTATTTAGCAATGGCTAGGGCCTCATCATTCAACAAAGGCTGGCCAGTCAAGAAACAGGATGGGAAGATAATGGCTTTTAGAAGAGCATTTGTAATAAAATTCACATGCCTTGTTAAAGAGGTAAGAATAAGGATCAGATTTTGTGTAATGGTCTTTTGTTCCTAAGCCTGAAGGCCATAGATAACCGCAATAATAGATTTGAATGAAAACCCACAGAATGGGGGGACATTTTTACAGATCATATATCTGATAAGGGACTTGTACCCAAAATATATAAAGAACCCTTACACCTCAACAATACAAAAACAGATAACCCATTTAAAAGCTGGGTAAAGAGAGCCAGCCCCAGTGGCCTAGTGGTTAAGTTCAGCACGCTCTGCTTTGGCAGCCTGGGTTCAGTTCCCGGGTGTGGACCTGAACACTGCTCTGTTAGTGGCCATGCTGTGCTGGTGGCCCACATACTAAAACATAGAGGAAGATTGGCAAGGATGTTAGCTCAGGGTGAATCTTCCTTGGCAAAAAAAAAAAAAAAAAAAAAAATGGGTAAAGAGTAAAGAATTTGAATAGCCATTTCTCCAAAGAAGATATACAAATAATAAGCACATGAAAAGATGCTCAACATCATTAGTCATTAGGAAAATGCACATTAAAACTACAGGGAGATACAACCTCATACCCACTAAAATAAAAAAGACAATAACAAGTGTTGTTGAGGGTGTAGAGAAATTGGAACCCTCATACATTGCTGGTGGGATTATAAAATGGTGCAGCCACTTTGGAAAATAGTTTGGCAGTTCCTCAAAAGATTAAACATAGAGTTACCATTTGACCCAGCAATTCTATTCCTAGGTATATACCCAAGGGAATTGAAAACATAGCCTCATAAAAATGTGTCCACAAACAATCCATAGCAGCATTATTCATAATAGCCAAAAAGTAGAATCAATCCAAATGTGCATCACCTGAAAAATAGTTAAATAAAATGTGGTATATCCTGTACAATAGAATATTATTTGGCAATAAAAAGGAATATAGTACTGACATATATTATAACATAGATGAACCTTGAAAACATTATGCTAAGTGAAAGAAGTCCGACACAACAGACTACACATATGATTCCATTTATATGAAATATCCAGAATTGGCAAATCTATGGAGACAGAAAGTAGCTTAATGGTTGCCAGGAGCTAGAGAGGGGGGACCATGTGGGGAGTGACTGCTAAGGGATATGAATTTCTTTTTGGGAAGATGAAATATTCTAAAATTAGATTGTGGTGATTGTTGCACAACCCTATGAATATGCTAAAACATTGGATTGGACACTAAATGGGTGTATTTTATGGCATATGAATTATCTCTCAAAAAAGCTATTGTAACATTTAGAGATTTGAAGTAGAGAATATTGTTACTGTTAGTCCATTCATTTGATTCTTTGTGTGTGTTCCATGTGTGTGCATTTGCTTACATGAAAATATTTTGAAAAGTATTATTAGCTTGATTATGAACCTTACTAATGGCACCTGTAGGTTATTCAGTGAATGTCTGAGTGTCAGGCTTTGTGTCTGGTGCCAGCGGGACCTGTACTGCTGAACATGATACAGCTTTTCTCAAGGAGCCAACAGTCCAGTATTGTGTTTTCTTTAAAATTAGTACTAGTGGCCGGCCCCGTGGCCTAACAGCTAAGTGTGCGTGCTCCGCTGCTGGCGGCCCGGGTTTGGATCCCGGGCGTGCACCGACGCACCACTTCTCCAGCCATGCTGAGGCCGCGTCCCACATACAGCAACTAGAGGGATGTGCAACTATGACATACAACTATCTACTGGGGCTTTGGGGGAAAATAAATAAATAAATAAAAATTATTAAAAAAAAAATAAAATTAGTACTAGCTATTTTATAAGAAACAAATTGGCACTATGCATGTTGTACATTAAGATATAAATCTTTACAGAGAATAAATTGTGCTTGTGGAGGGTGGAGTGTTTGGGGCCTCGGGGTGAGGAGAGGAGGGGATGGAATTCTAGGTGAAGGCAATCAACAAGGGCAGACGCACAGATGGCTACGCATACGTGTAGGTATGTTGCTTTCCAGCCTGAATGTTGTCATTGGCTCCCCAGAGCCTGCAAAAGAAAGTCCAAACCCTTTCTTTAGCATGGCCCAGTAGAAGAGGCTCCTCCAGAATTTCCATACAGGAGAGCTGTTGTGGTGGCAGTCTGATTGGAAGTGGGTGGAGGGAGGGCTTGTCTGGAGCTTGTCTGCATAGCAAGCTAAGTTTTACATATAATGAGTATTGATTTGAGGGGGCCTTGGAGGTGCTAAAGCCTTTGGATGGCTAAAGCCCAGCCTGTCCCCCAACACTGCTGTTAACAGGGTCTTTTATCTGCCCTTGTCTCTTACTGCTCTTCTACCTTTGCCCTGTATACGCCAGTGACTTGGCGGTACCACGCTGTTTCCCACCCCTCTGCACCCACTGCTCTTGTGGCCTGCAGGATTTTGTTCACTGGCAAACTCCTGTTTATCCTTCAAGACCCAGCTGGAGCACAATCGGCTACATTAAGCCTCTCTGAAAGGCATGTGACCTTGTGCTAAGTGCTAAGCCACTTTTTGCCTCCATTTTCTCCTCTGTAAAATGAGACTAATAATAGTACCTACTTCATAGGTAATTAGGAAGATCAAATGAATTCATGTATCTAAATTCATGTTTGGAACACTTCCCAGCACCAAGTAAATGCTCTTAAGTGTTACCTATCATCCTGATTTTTTTTTTTTAATGAGGAAAATTAGCCCTGAGCTAACATCTGTTACCAATCCTCCTCCTTTTGCTGAGGAAGATTGGCCCTGGGCTAACATCTGTGCCCATCTTCCTCTACTTTATGTGGGACACGCCACAGCATGGCTTGATAAGCATTGCGTTGGTCTGAGCCCAGGATCTGAACCCGTGAACTCTGGGCTGCCAAAGCAGAGTGCGCGAACTTAACTGCTACGCCACTGGGCAGGCCTCTCATCCTGATTTTTAATTTCAGGCAGAGTGGGTAGCTCCCTCCTCTTTGCTTCCTCTGCACTTGCATGCACTTCCATTACTAACAATAAATGACAGGGGGAAAACCCTCCCATAAATTCCCTGAAGTCTCCAGTTTGTCCAGAACTATATAGGTAAGGTTGCTCATGTGTTAAAGGGGGTGGGGTGGTGAGTGCACATTTACCCCTTTCTGTAGTCATTCCAGCGAGTCTGTCTTAGGAGGGAGGTTAGATTGAATGACTTAAGAGCCCCTTATACTGTCAAATCTTTACTGCCTAAAGAAGCTTCTGTTTGCCAAGGTACTGTGTATGGGTGGGAGGGGTGGGTACAGGGCATAGTCGGGGTGCAACAAGGGGACTGCTGTGGAATCCTAGTGGGTTTGATTTTCTCCTCCCCTCCTCCCTAGCCGCCTCGTAGCTCTAGACCAACTCGACTCCCACCCAAAAGCCTTAAGCACGCCTGGGGGTCCTTCTGCATCAACACACTAAGTATCCTGCATTAAACTGCTAGGGAAATGAGACTTATTGCTACATCCAAGATCTCAAAATTATGATTTATTTCATTATACACCTAAAGGCTTAAGGAAAAACCCTGTTTAAATATAATTGTTCACCGTTTCAGAGATGCCAACTTCTTCAGCAGTCCTTGAACCTCATTGAATTTTATTATTTTCATTTGTGCAAGTGCAGAAATGACGTACGCCACTTTATATCGTGGGGTTCCCTCCTCCTCTTTACATCCCAGAGGAAAACATTTGCATTTGCGTTTGTCCTTGCATTTCTGTTTTGTGTAAGGAGCGTACACATAAAGGACTCTGGGAATGTAGCCTTGTCCATTGCACTGCTCTCTGCACCTCTGAGGAGGGGACTCTTGCGGATAGCTCACTGAGCTCCGCTGTACCTTTGAAGTGGAGGGTCAGCCTTTCATCTTTGATTATTTTCACTTAATGACAGCCCAGCCTTTGATCAGCTCAATTTCCCTCTTTTGCTTCAATGAGTCACTTGGAGGTACGGAGGGACCTGAAGTAGGCTCCAAAACGGCTGCGACTTTTATGAGCACAATGGTTGTTTGACCTTCATATCTTAAGTAAATATACCAGAGAGAGTCAGCCCTTCCTGGCCTCTCATTGATAAAATTTGCTCACTGGATAATGTAAACTTAAAAAGAGAGGTGGGGGTGGGGAGGAGCGAGAGAAGTAGAAATAAAATGTGAGCAGCATCTCCCTCCCCCCGATGTTTTAATTTGGGGAAACTCCCTCACCTTAACGCTCCCATATAAAACGTCTCAGCATCATGGGGATGTATTGTGTTTTGGAAACACATTAAATTCTACATGCTGGTGGAATATTTGTTTTCGCATTACCTTTTATGACTTTTTAGTTTATTGTTTAACAGTCTCTTTTCTCGGAACTTGGTAAAGATACAAAAAGTTCTTGATTGGATATAATTTTTGCATAAGATTCTGAAGTTTTCTGATTACTATTAAAATCTGGGGAATAAATTTGCAGTAGTCCCTTTAAAAAGCAGCTCATAGATTCACATATTCTTGGGTTATGCTGCACTATGCCATTTTTATGGCATTACTATGCCATTTTTATTAATATGAAATAAATACATTTTGATATTGAATACTTTTTTATCTGTGTGTGAAATTAGCTGTTTGCCTCTCTAGTAAATGTTTTAATATCCTCTCAAGCTAGTCAGTATACTTTTAGACTTCAGTTCCAATGGTCTCTTAAGTTTTGGTTGAGGAATGCAAACATCTTTTAATACTAGCTGATGTAAACTATCATTACTGAGTAAAATTTAGTCCATAAAACGACTCCAAAATATACTGCATACTGTGAAAAACCCAACATAACTGTATATTAGCTTGACACCAATTTTATGAAGGATTTCATGTTATAATTATTTTTTGTGTGTGTGAGGAAAATCAGCCCTGAGCTAACATCCATGCCAGGCCTCCTCTTTTTGTTGAAGAAGACTGGCCCTGGGCTAACATCTGTGCCCATCTTCCTCCACTTTATATGGGACGCCGCCACAGCATGGCTTGACAAGCGGTGCATCGGTGCGCGCCCAGGATCCAAACCTGGGCCACCAGCAGCGGAGTGTGCACACTTAACCACTATGCCACAGGGCCAGCCCCATGTTATAATTTTTTAAAATTGGTTTGTTTCAATATAGGGTAGATTGCATTTGAGTCACTTTTTAATCACTATTCAGAATTTTTCTTCTATAAGTATGCATTATGATTTGAAATGTTTGATATTTGTTCATCAACTCAGATGTTACCCAGGACATATCTGTTGAATGAACGTTGATTAATTATGGATAATTGAAGCTCTTAGCACAACCTCTGCCACTAAAACAATAGACATCTATGTTGTTTTATTTGAAGAAAATGAGTTTTGGTATACTGAATTTTTTTCTCCAACAATAACGATGACATTATTAGAATATTAAAAATGTCAGCTGACAATAACAAAAATGTGGATGTAGAAGGTTAATTAGACTTTGTCAGATCAACCTGTGGAACTTAAAATGTGGAGTTATACTGTGAGCTCAATCTTTATTTTCCCTCTTATATATTGATAAGCTGGAAAAAAAATGTACCTTCTGACTTTTTAAATTCATACAGTTTCTCAATTTATAAAGAAGAAAAGATCAACATTGAGTACTGAGAGAATTACTAGGAAGAAGATGAGGGTGGCCTGTTTTGAAAGGGTAGGTGAATGTACTAGCTGAAGCACTTTTCCAGTTCTCTGGTTTTGTCTTAAAATGTCTCTTGGACTTGCCTCTTCTCCACTCTCACAAACCTGAGCACTGTTGCCCCCGCCCCGCCTGCAACGTGCATCACTGCCCTGTCCCCTGGCTCAGGTGCGTCCCTCCAGGCAGCCATTGGCATCATGTCATTAGACCACCCGGCTCTGAAGTTGCACGTTAGCTGTGTCAACACCTGTAATGGCTCCCTGTCAGTTGCCTGCCACCTCAAGTCTAGCTGTTGCGCCTGTGTTCAAAGCCCTTTATTGTCTGTCTGTTTAGCCTGAACTCTTTGCTACTGGAAGAAATGAGCCCTTTGTCCTAGTTCATCTGATACTGCACACACATGATGCCGTTCTTGGTCCCCAGTTATTCCTGAGGTTGTCCTCACCTGGAATGCCCATACCTGCCATTTCCAAGTGTCCAAATCCTACCTGTTTTTCAGACTCCACTTCTGTTACAGCTGGAATTGATATCTTCCATGTATAAAATGTCCATAGCTTCTCTCTGTTTTTTTACATGTAATGAGTTTATTTTTATCTTCAAATTAATTAATATTTGGAAACTTTCTCCATTTTAATTCCTAATATGTTAGTTACTGATAGATATAACCTATATAAGCAAAAGCTCTTTGTGGTCCTCAATGATTTTTTGTTTGTTTGTTAACAGCTTTAGTGAAACGTGATTCACGTACCAGACAATTCACCCATTTAAAGAGCATCTCTTTTATTTTGGTATTTGTAATGTTCTTCCTTACAGTTATTTATCTCCGTGACTTATCACTCCTACTACAATCAAGTCCCTCAAGGCAAAGCCCAGATCTGAAACATCTTTGTGTTCTCCTTAGCTCCTGGCATAGCGCTGCAAACACACCAGGTGCTAAAATGCTTTTGAATGAACCACATCCCCTCATTTTTTTCTGCCCATTCTAAATCCCATACCTTCTTTAGCTGGGGCTAGATTCAACATTTAGCAATTAGCCTTTAAAATAAGGGCTCCGTGTGTCAATTTCTGGGGTGATTTCGGCAGGGATACAAGTTCTGCTTAACTATCATTTTGGGAAGAGGACCATCTCAAGAAGAGAGCTTGGGAGGTGGCTTTCAGAGCAAAGGAAGACAGACTAGGGTTTGCCCCTCAAACCCGCTACAAGAAAGGAAAAGAGAACATGGGGAAGGAACTAGGTCTAGAAAGTGGTCTGATGACTTACCAGCTTTGTCAAAATACTTGTCAATAGTGCTGCCATTAGGTGACATGAAAAGAGCCTGCATGATGCAGACTATAAGGTTTACAAATATTTTAAGACAGCAAAGACTAAGGAAGGCTGACTTGCCAAGGAGGCACTTGATGAAGGAAGTACACTTGCACTCTAGACCAGACCTGAAAGTGAGGGGATGCCTTAGACAGGTGAGAGGGGAGACGGGAGAGATTCCCAGCACAAGTGAACAGCACGAGCAGTGGAGTCTGGGAGGAGTGGTGAAGACAAGGAAGAGAGGGGTGAGGCTAGAGGGATGGGCTGTGGACTTTATTCCAGAAATCCAATGCATCAGGGACTTGAATTTCTCATGGTGGGAGGCTGGGTGACCATGTTGGAAGACTTTCCACCCAAGGTGTGAGGTGATGTGAGAAGAAACAACTGAAAGGTGAGGCTAGTGCCAATGGCTTTGATTTGCCTGAACCATGTAGGTCACTTATTCAATAAATATTTATTGAGTACCTGCTATATTACAGGAGGAGTTAAGCCAGTTCCTGATAGTATTGGATGTTTTCTTGTGTTTCTCTTATCCAGCTTAGCTCTATTATCTTGCCTAGCAAATAAAAGCTGCTTAATAAATGAGCAAGAGATTGAGTGATAATGACAAGATACATACTCTCATATTATTACTACTGAAGGGAAAAGGTTACTTTTTTATAATAGAAAAGCTGTGGGCACCACCCTAACCAAGTACTCAAGCTTAGTTTCACCAGTAATGGGATAGAGTGGCATCAGGTACCTTCTGATGCGATGCCATGAGATGTGCACAATACTACCTCTCTGGTATTCTTGCCAGGAATGTTCAACCCGAATTTAATCCCGAGGAAATGATCAGATCACCAAAAATTGTAGGATGCTTCATTGGGCTGGATTATTTAAATACGTCAATGTCATGAAAGAGGAAGTAAGATCGAAGTTCCTTTAGATAAAAGGAGATTAAAAGAGACATGAGAACTACATCAAACTTGATTGGATCCTGGATTCTCCTACCTCCCTGTCCCGTGCCCCCAGAAAAGAAATAGATCAATTGGGGAATTTTAAATATGGATTGGATGTTAGATAATGACAGTATATCAACTTTAACTTTCTTGGGTGCGATAATAGTTTTGTGGCTATGAAGGAGAACGTCTTTGCTCTTAGAAGATACTTGTTGAAGAATTTTGGGGTGTGATGTGATGTCTACAAGTTACTTTAAAAAATTAGAGCAGTTATAGCCAAAAAGCCAATGCATGTAGATAAAACAAACTGACAAAATGACTTAAGGTGAAGGGAATGGGATAGTCCTTGTTCATTCAACACTTCGGTAGCTGTAAACATTTTTTGAAATAAAAAGTTGAAAAATTAAAATTATTTACTTGGGTACTTAGCTCTTTCGGTGATAAAGTTGACGAGATCTTACTTTACATTGCCTGTTTTGCCAGTCTTCGTGGTTATTAGGCACTTGAATTGTGTGTGTGCCTGAGTTCTTCAAGCTGCTTTCACTCTCAGTAATATGGAGCCTTTGAACTTTGCGTCCTATTGTAATCCTTGGAAAATTCTCTCTGTGGATCCTGAAACCAGCATGTTTGGCAATGATAAGTAATATAGTGAGTTAATGCTTCTCTGTGGGACAGTAGAACGGCTTTCTGGGATATTTGACTTAGGATATTTGTCATGTGCCAGCTGCCTGCCCACCTCAGCTCTGTCAGGGGTTTGATAATGAGATTTCATATTTGGGATAGGTAGGTCCACACGTGGCCTTCAGCAGTCCATATGCCAGTTTGCGTAAAAATTTGGAGTTGGTTCCTGGGAGCCTCCTCTTATTCCTCAAAGCCTGGACTAGAATGTGTTGCGGAGAGCAAGATTGCCTTTGCATCTTTTGAGAGAGAGTAGCAAGCATGATGGTATTGCTCAAAAATCTGTAGTTTTTGAGTTGGAGGTGGGCAGTATTATAATGTCACTTAGGACTCTGCCACGCAGCTTGGCCCAGCCAGATGGTATCAGAAGAGGTGCCCTTGGGGCAGGGCAGCCAGATGCCTTTGGGTTGGGTTTTGAAAGTGGAGATGAGTATGAATTGGCCGAGAGGAATTCTGAACGCATTCTGGTGGGGAGAAAGGTGAATGGAAGCAAGCACATGAGTTAAGGGTGTGTGCATGGGGGCAGGGGGTGCTGGCTTACCAAGCACCAACAATGTGCTGGGCACTGTGCCAGTATCTTGTTTGATCCCGGAATTAGCTCAGGGCCTATGTGTGGGTTCACATGGTCATTTTCACACGTGTGGAAACAGTCATAGGAAGTCAGGTAGCTGCCCCAAGCACACCCCACTGGCTTCTGAGGGAGCAGGTCTGGAATGCCCACTGGCCCTTGCTCCATGGCACCATGTCTCTGGTCTTTTTCCATGAGTTGGTGGAAACCGTGTCTGTGCTATCAGAGGAGAGGAGCTCTCATGAGTGGTGAGAGCGACGTTTGGAGAAGTTTCCTTTGCCCCCATCATTTTATCCTCTACATGGAAGTTGTATCAACTGATAGAATTCAACAAATAGTATAATAAATGGCGTGTTCCAGGCTGGGAACTTTCTGTAAGTTTTCATTGATCCTCACAAAAATCTGTCAAGGTAGATGAAGAAATAGAGGCTCAAGAGAGGTGAAGAGACTTTGCCAAGGTCACACATTGTCTGATTCCAAAGCCCACTGCCTGTGACGTTTCTCTGCACTGGGCCCGCGTGGTCCGGCACGCAGAGATGAGACGCTCCCTGCCTCACAGGGCAGGACTCTGACCACACCCAGGATGTTACAGGGAGGAGTGGGGCTGTGACAGGTCCATTCTAGAGGTTTAGAGTGTTATAGGAGATCAGAGGAAGGAAAGTTTAATTTTCCAATCTCTCCTTCCTCTCCCAAAATTATCTCTTTTTTCCCTCCTCCAGTGGGTCAATGACTGATTCTAAGACTCAACCCTCCCAGGGCTCCTGGCCTAGTCATACCCTCCAGAATTCCCTTCAATTAAAGAATGTTTTGAAAGTGCAGGTGCTAGCATATCCCTTTAGATGTTTAACCTGTTGCATGCCAGAGAGCTTAAAGAGTTTCATTGGGTAGGTTTACTCACATTTTGGAGAAGCGATACCATTTCCCCCCCAGCTTAATTCCTCTAGTTCATGGCACCTGGAGTCCCGCAGGAGGGGGCTCTGCTGTTGAAGGGGTTAGGACACCCGCTTTTTTGCTCTACCTCATTCAGTGATTCCTTCTAAACACTTATAATATAAGCTACACCTGAGGGGAAATCGAGCCCTCAGCAAAGTGCCTGATTCATCTGCAGACACTTTGCTTTCATAATTCTCCTCATTAACAGTAATATGTTACAAAAGTAGATTTGCACGTAAATATAGTTAAGAATTTCTGCTGGGCTGAAAGGGTTTTTTCTGTTAAGGAGGGTTCTGTGCACTTGGCATTCCAGGTTCTTGAACTGCTGTTATCTCCTTGGGGTTCATAGGTCATGTGTCAGTGCTGTGGCCTCAGATGGGGACATGTGAGGACATGTGATGCATTGTCCCGACTTTCTAACATCCAGGCGACACAGGCCTTCTACCTGCAGCAGTACAGAAAAAGCAGGGCTTGGACTCGAGTGAGACTCGGCTTGCTGACTTACTTTGAACCCTCTGCAGCCCCGTTAGAGCATAGACTAGGGTTGAAGGACCGAGGATAGAAGTCGGTGTGGCTATTAGCTCTGACTCCGGAAACCAAGAACGCAGACAGGTCTTGGTTCTTTTTTGAATCCCAGTATGATTTACGAAGCCAAAACCCAACCTAAGACCGAGATCTGCTGATCTTAAGCCTAGTCATGTCACTGTTAGGTACCTCAGTTTTTCTTTAAGCTGAGATGATATGTATAGTAAAGACATTAATTTGAGCCCTCTTACTTTGTGATAATTTCACGCAGGTTACAGGATTATGTAATCTATGAAGATACAGTTCAGTTATAAAGTGAATAATTCAATAGGGTAAATGAGATTGCAGGGACTTTTTTTTTTAACCCCAAATACAACAAAAGTATTTTAAGCGGTGTAGAACTTACTAATTAAATGAATAGCAATGTAAGGATGTGAATATAACAGTTTTTAACTTGCTTTTTTTTGAAGAGATCAGCCCTGTGCTAACACCTGCCAATCCTCCTCTTTTTTTTTTTTTTTGGCCGAGGAAGACTGGCCCTGAGCTAACATCTGCGCCCATCTTCCTCCACTCCGTATGGGACGCTGCCACAGCATGGCTTGCCAAGCAGTGCGTCGGTGTGCGCCCGGGATGCGAACTGGCGAACTCCGGGCTGCCGCAGCGGAGAGCTCACGCTTAACGGCTTGTGCCACCGGGCCGGCCCCCTTGGTTAGGCTTTTTGATATTCAGAATGACCTTTCCGTTCAATGTATTAAAAACATTTTAGTATATATTCAAAATTGATATTGAGAATTATAGACATCTTATTTCTTTGAGATGATTTTTTATTCTTTCCCTTCTAACCCCCATAGAATTAGATTTAAAATCATTAGGGGCTGTAGACGTTGTCCAGCCCTCGGGCACAGCAGCATCAGCACTGCCTGGGAGCAGGCGTCACCCAGACCTCCTGAATCCCAATCTGGCTAGAACTCCCACCTGGTTTGGGGACCCTCCCCTTCACCTGTGATTCTCAGAAAGAGCCCTGGTCACTTCCTGTGCGTGCGTTTGTGCTGAGGCACAGCACGAGTCTACACTTTTCCTGGTACTGAGCCAAGAAGTCCACTCTCTTTCAGTGCCAACCCACTGGTCTCCTCTCCTTAGCAGGCTCTAATCCGGAGGTGGCCTCTGTGCATTAGATTGCTTCTATCTCGACTAGTCCCACCACGTTAGGTTAGTTGGGATAGATCAGCAGTGGAAGCTGGGTCCAAAGTAAAGAGCTTTATCCTTTGAGTCACACCTAGGTTTCAGTCCTATCCTTGCCGCCTCCTCTCCTCCTTTCCTCTTCCCTCCTTATGTTAGTCTACTCGCGCTGCCGTAACAAAGCACCACAGACTAGGTGGCTTAGACAACAGACATTTATTCTCTCACAGTTCTGGAGGCTGGAAGTCCTAGATCAAGGTGCTGGCAGGGTTGGTTTCTTCTGAGGCCCCTCTCCTTGGCTTGTTGACGGCCGTCCTCATGTTCACACGGTCTTTCCTCTGTGCTTGTCTGTGTCCTCGTCTCCTCTTCTTAAAAAGACACTAATCTGGGGCCGGCCCCATGGCTTAGTGGTTAAGTGCGCGCGCTCCGCTACTGGCAGCCCGGGTTCGGATCCCGGGCGTGCACCAACGCACCGCTTCTCCGGCCATGCTGAGGCCGCGTCCCACATACAGCAACTAGAAGGATGTGCAGCTGTGACATACAACTATCTACTGGGCCTTTGGGGGGAAAATAAATAAATAAATCTTTAAAAAAAAAAAAAAGACACTAATCTGCTGGACTAGGGCCCACCCATATGACCTCATTTTACCTTAATTTCCTCTTTAGAGACCCTATCTCCAAATACACTCACATTCTGAGATACTGGGGTTAGGACTTCAACATATGAATTTTGGGGGACACAGTTCAGCCCATAACACTCCCCTTCCTGCCGTTCCCACTCTTCCCCTCTACTCTCTCTCCTTCCCTCTTCCACTTAACCCTCTCTCCCCATCTCCCTTCCCATCCTTCTCTCTCCTCTTGCCTCCCCCTCAGCTGTCCCCCCCCCTTCTTTTCCCTAACCTGTTAGGCATCCTGCACAGCTAGAAAGAATATGAAAACTGGGGACTCTAAATGCCAGGTTTTTCCGTCCAGCTCTTCTCTTAATCAGCTTTGTGACCTTGAGCAATTCGCTAATTCTTGAAACATGAGTTTCCTTAGCTGTTAAGAGTAATGGGAATTACTCTTTCCCTCTTCCCTTACAGGACTATAGTAAGGAAAAACCAGAATAATAGCTCATACTTTTAAATGCTTTTAAAGTGAAATATACTAATATAAGAGACAGGAAAGCTCTGAAAAGTGTAATGCTTATGGATTATTTGGATTACTTGAAATTCGAATTAAAATGGTGTATGTTTCAACTCCACAAGGTTTACTGTGTTGTTGTTCTCCTTAATTATATTATTAGCAGTCAGCAATACAGGTTGTGGGTTTGTTTTTTTTGTTTTTTCTCTCAAAGATCTCATTGTTGCTTTAAAGAAAAGACTAAAGCTGCTCAAACCAAGCTCAGCCGGGGGTCTGTGCTCAGCATAGCCTCCCCCGCCTGGCTGGCTGGCCAGAGTGACCTTTCGCTGAGGTTTGGGCTCCAGATGTAAGATCCGGCTCTGCAAGTTTAGAGCTGTGAGGCTGGGCTGCCTGAGAATGACAGTGGGAAAGGCATCTTGTGTTGCACCCAGAGGGGTGGGAGGGGTGGTGGGAAAGGGGGCTCGTCACTGAGTTGTTGAATCTCATGCAGCCCTTGTACCACCTGCAGGCACCATGTCACATCTTTTATCTCTGCTGGCTCCCCCGGTTTCATTGTGTGGCCTAACAGCCCTCCTTTAAAAAAAGGGAAAAGTTAATCAGAATGCGGATAGCCCCAAGTTGAACTATTTGAAAGAGGTTGATTTCACTGTTTTCTCCCCAGCTGCTAGTTCATGAGACAAAGAAGTATTTTTTGAAAGAAAATGCATGTACTTTGGCTGCCGGAGCTTCTGCCCTGCACGGTCATGAGTCTGAGATGCGAGCTGGGTGGAGAAATGTTCGAGTGCAGTCGTTGATCAGGTGCTCTCTTGCCAGTGGGGCGATGTCAGTCTGGTCCCCGGGGGCTGTGGTTGGACAGGAGACATATCCACGTGGCCGAGCGGCTGGCGTGGGGGACCAAGCTGTGGTTTTGCTTCTTTGATTTAGGTTCAGACACAATAAAAGGAGTGGGGAGGGGAGTAGACAGTAGAGTCTTGGACATAGGGAATATTTAAATAGTGGCAGAAAACTCTCTGTTGGGTGAGGCATAGAGATTTTTGTAAAAATCTATCCTTAAAAGTTACAGCAGGATACTTTTTAGTCTCGATGTACTTTCCTCTTCTCCATTAACACAGACATTGTCATTTCAGCCTTGTGTTGTTTGACTAATCTCTGTAAAATGACAATTAGTGCCATTATTTTGATTAATTACTCCTGAGTCATGCCACAGTCTTGAATGCGGTCACAAATCCCTGTCTGGCGGTCGGCCCACAGGGTTGGTGAGGAGGCGCTGTGATGGGGATCAGGAGACCTAGGTTCCAGCCTTGCCTCTGCTTTGTGCTTGAATCTTTCATCTGTTTGAAACCGAATCAGTTGCCTCATGTCCATGTTGAAGGTCTGGGCCTTGATCATTCAGTTCTAAAAAAGTTGAATATGCATTTTGTGGACCAGATTACATTGATCTCAGGTTTCAATTGACTACTTAAAACTTTCTTGTAGTAATTGAGTAAGTGAATGAGGCCAGAACACTGAGAATAAGTGTACTTGATTTTTAACTAAATCTCCTTCCATTATAAGGTGAATTACTAGTTAAGAACACATAGGTGAATCAGCTTTTTCTCCTACCACGTGAAGTGTGTCTTGTAAAAGTTTAGTGTTTATCAGCAATTAAAGTAAGACTTAGCTTTGGAAGATACACGTTACATAGAATGTAGACTTGGAGAGCCGAAGTTAGGCCATCAAGATGATCTAATTGAACCACTTAATTTTACAAATGAGGAAACAGGCTAGAGAGACGCATACTGTTTTGAAGCCTCTCCAGTTAGTTTCCGTAGCGCATCCAGTCTAAGATGAACCATTATTTCCTGTCCCACTAAGAAGGAAACAGTCCTGCCTGTGAACATATGCAAATTGATTATAAGACAAACTTCAGCCTCAGTTGTATTAAAATGTAGGAAATAAGGAGTTTTAGAATTGTTGAAATGTGGGAAGAACAGGATTCCAAAATTAGGCTACATATTCCTGGATCTTGTCACTGTGCCCTGCTCACCCCCCTGTCCATTCTGACTTTGAATGCAGAATTTTCTCCAATATTTCACAGGAATCGTTGTACAGCACATCATAAAGCCAAGTGGTTTTCTGTTTTCTTTCTGTTAAACTTTTTTCATTGAAATTAATATATGTTGATTCTTGTGAAATCTTGGGCCAAAATCTTTGCTCATCTTCGTTTGGGAGAAATATTTAAGAAATATTTTTGATCCATATATTAGAACTGCCACTATAACTAAAAACAGCAGTTAAGTAATTTTTGTATATATTAGGCATTTTTCTTCAGTAACACATACCTAGATAAAATTAATCTTCATTAACAAGGCCAAATACATTTTAAAAATTGAGCTTCTTTGGTTATAATTGTAAATTAAAAAAAAAGTTATATTGACCATTGTACCTAAGCCAACATAAGAAACTTAAAATACTGGGTTACTCAGACAGCTCAAACCTCCCTTCTCCAGTTTATTTTTGACAAAGTTAAATCTTTTCTCCTTTTTCAATTACCAAACCATTGTGAAATTTAGAATACACGTTAGTACAAGAGAAAAAAGACTTTTACACCCCCAAGATGAGTTCCTTTTGGTGTATACTTTTTTCCTCTCCTCTGTGGTTAGGGTCTGTATAAATTTCATTGTTTGTTTTTCTGACAGTTTCCCATGGCCTTCGGAGTGTAATGGGCACTCAGACACAGTCTGCTTAAAAGCTGAGCTGGAGCTTCATAGAACTCTGATGAAACCAAGTGCCTACATGACCTCAAGCGGTTCTCTGCTTTGCTTTTTTGAACTTAATAAATATTTTAAAAATTACCTGACTGTAACACAGTAGGGAGACATGGCTATAAGAAAAGGTTTATTTTTATTTCAGGGAAAATTAATGGGTATTTGTTCTTATTTAACAGTTAAGTGTGAAAAACCTGAGAGAGAAAAAGATCTAATAATACTGGGTCTTCTGTCAGCTACTTATAAATACATTCTTACTATAGGGGGGTGGGTAACAGCTTTATTGAGGTATAATTCACATACCATACAATTCACCCATTTTAAACTGTACAATTCGATGGATTTTATCGTATTCACCGAGTTGTGCAAGCTTCACCACAGTAAATTTTGGAACACTTTCATCATCCCCAAAAGAAACCTTGCACTTATTAGCAGTCATTTTCTATTCCCCCTCCTCCCAGCCCCCAGCAGTCACTAATTCTACTTTCTGTCTCTATGGATATGGATTTGCCTATTCTGGACATTTCATATAAATGGAATCAGACAACATGTGGCCTTTTGTGTCTGGCTTCTTTCACTTAGCATATTGTTTTCTAGGTTCATCCATCTTGTAGCGTAAATCACTACTTCATTCCTCTTTGGCTGAATAATTTCTGTTGTATGGATATACCACACTTTTTTGTGTCTGTTCATCAGTTGTTGGATGTTTGGGTTTTGTCTGTTATGAATAATGCTGCTGTGAACATTCATGTATAAATTTTTGTGTATGTTTTCTTTTCTCTTGGGTATATACCTAGGAGTGTAATTGCTGTGTCGTGTGGTAACTCTGTGGTTAACCATTTGAGAAATTGCCCAAAATTGTTTTCCACAGCAGCTGCACCATTTTACATTCGCACCAGCAACGCACAAGGGTTCTAACTTCTCCACATCCTCATCAACACTTGTTATTATCTGTCTTTTGATTATAGCCCACTAGTGGGTGTGAAGTGGTAGATCATTGTGGTTTTGATTTGCATTTCCCTGATGGCTGCTGATGTTGGACATCTTTCTACATGCTTATTGGCTATTTGCATATCTTCTTTGGAGAAATGTCTATTCAGATTCTTGCCTATTTTTAAATTGGGTTATCTTTTTATTGTTGAGTTGTAAGAGTTCTTTATATAAATACATTCTTTAATAGGTCTTTTAAAATTCCTTATACTGTGTCATCTTTGATCTTTAACATATCCTGAAACACTGTCACCTGGGCACGCCATTGCCTTGCCTCATATTCATTCAGTCAGTATTTACTGACCATCTGCCTTGTGGGAGATGCTGTGCTCTGCACTCTCAAGGATATAAAATGAATAAAATGTCCCTGCTTCAAGGAGCACCAAACAAAGTAGGAAGGGAAGTGCCGTGGTGGTAAATTTCTTTGGGTTCAGAAGAAGAGACGACTTTCAGGAATCAAGGAAGACAGCCCGAGGAGCTGGCATTTTAAGTGGCGTTTGCAAGATGCGTAGGATTTAAATACAAGAAGATCAGGGGAAGAAGCTGAGTAAAGATAGGTCTTCAGGGTAGACAGGGAGTTCTCTGTGGAATGGTGACTAATTGTGTTTAACTTTTAGAGCCGAAAGTTTCAGACCTTAAAAAGAAGAATATTAGGAACAAAGACCGGAAAGGTGGTTGGGACCAGATGTTGGTTTTGAAGGTTGAAGCAGTCTGGATGTTTGGGGTTAGGACTGGGGTTACATGGGTTGACGTGCTCAGAACGGGGCCCTGGAAGGCTGAGTTTTCAGAAACATGTAGGATGATTGGAGGTGGGGGTGACTGACAGCAGCACAGCTGTGTTTCCATCTTGGAGACCGACATGTGCCTTAGCAGACGAGATGGCCTGTAGTTAGGAAACGCCTGTGAAAATTGTTTAATCTCATGGTTTCCAAATTTATTTCATCATGGATTCACTTTTTTTTTGTAAACCTGTAACAGCTGAGGTACATACTTTGGGTTTTGCTGCCTTAGTTCAATGTTGCACAAGTAATAATTTCTTTAGTAAATGTTGGTTGGTTGATTGGTTGGTTGGTTTGTTACTTGATCCCTTGCAGGACTGTGGATCATAGAATTGGGTAAGTAATTGTAAAGGCTGAAGGAATGTTAGATATTGGCTAGTCCATCCCCTCGCTGTGTGGAGGCCTTAGAGGGGAAGTGTGTGCCCATATTCACCTGGTCTTAAATAAGGGAGAGTGTCCTCCAAGTGTCTTGACTCCCGGACCAAATGTTCTCCTCGATTTTACTAAAATACTTTTAACCTTCCTTTGCTACATGCACAATAGTAACAACAAATCCTGTTCTACAATACAAGGTGTTGGGCTGGGGTCCTCAGGGTGAAGGCCCAAGGATGAATGAAGGCACATAATAGCCAGACCTGTTTCTGCCCTTCCAACTATGGATTCTTTTCCTTCTACCCCTAGTCCCTTGCTCTAAGCCATATGTGGGGCTTGCACAGGGTTTAGTGGGAGGTGTTTGTCTGGTAAGCATAGGCATGGGGTTCTTGCCTACAGTTTCCCTGTTAACCATGTGACCCTGAGTAGGTCACTCCATGTTTGGGGGCACAGTTTTCTCATCTGTCCAGTGAGGGAATCTGTGTGTACAAGGACCTTTCCAGCACTAACACCATGTGTCCCCATCACCTCTAGGGGGTTCTCACCTCTAGGGGGTCTGGTAGAGTTATGCCACAGCCCCCAGGGCAGAAGGACCACCTCTGGTTCCTCTGTGGGTCCTTTACCCTCCAGGTTAGAAATCTTCAGTCTTCTCAAAGGATTCCTGTGAACTTTCTTCTTTCTATGTTAGACACCAGCAATTCAGTCTTGAAGATAAGCAGTGCATCAATTTGATGAACTTAAAATGCAAACAAGCACAAGAACTTATGCAAGGATGGAAATTGGGGAGTGGAGTGGACATGCTGTTCTCACCCCGGGAGTTTTGCTTTTCGTGTAACAGTGTATGCTGGTGTAATGAGTGACTCTTCCTTTTTTGGAGTGATTTGAATTTGTTGCTGTGGTGGTGGTTTTCCATGGCAACTGTGGTTGCCACACATCTGGCATCTGATGAACTGGCTCCCAAAGCCCAGGGGTCCGCACAGAGCCTGTGTGCTCCTCATCCCCGAGTGTCCTGCCAAGGCTGTGGAGAAGCACTGGGCGGAGGGCGTGGTGGCTCTGTGCCCTGCTGATGAGGTTTGATTTGCAATTGCTGAGTTCCTGGGGGTATCATCAGGGCTCCTCCTGAAGTTAGCTGGGCTGTTGACACTCTCCACTGGAAACTCCCTCTCCCCTCTCTGTGGAGGAGGAGAGTATAAGAAAGGGGCATATTTGCAAAGAATATTTTCTAATTTATCAAGGTATAAATATTAGTACTGCCTTCTTTTGTTTGTTTGTTTAAACCAAAAATCACTAATTGGGAAGTAGAGGTCAACCAAAATCCTACTGAATTTCTGAGTGTAGCAGACCAGCACAGGGCCTCTTTTTTAGGTATTTCATTTAGAATGGAAAGTTCCAATGTGCTTTGGGGCCAAAATCCCTAAAAGAAATCCTGCCTATTATGAGTCCCTGTATATTTGCTAGTTTATATCTTGGTAACTAAATTGGCAACATTTTAATTTTTTCCTGGTAAACATTCAGAAGGTTTTTTCCTCACTCCTTTCCCTAACAAAATCGTATTTGTCATATCCATATGAGGCAAATGACTGTTCGCACTGTCCACACATCTGTGATGATATGAAAATTAGTGGTGGCAAACAAAGATTTCCTTTCTTAGGTACCACAAGACCTCAGATGAAGTTGACTTTATCCTAATATTACTCCCAAATTGTGACCAAGTGGAAACAAAGTTGGTCAGGCCTCAGAGACCAATGTGAATAGCACAACAAAAGGGTTATTATTTGTGAAAAATTTAGGTTTCCCCCCCATATGACTTAGAAAGCTTGAGGTTTTCTCTTAAAGTAATTATTACTTTTGCTTATAAATTTTGGAAGGTGTATAACATTTATTATAATAAAGGGTTATGCTTATTTTAATTCATAATGAGGCACAAAGTTGTCGCCTAGCACAAAGGCTTTTTAAAACAGGAATGAAAAACAGCAAGATGTTGAATCAGATCAAAATGTGAACTCTAATTTGAAAAATGTTTTGAACTGCTCCTGTGTATTAAGCTCGTGACAAGTTATATGCACTAACTTTGTGCTGGTAATAATCATAATATTTTTAATGTGCCATTTTTAGTGTACTGTAAGAATAAAATGTTTATTTCCCATTAAACAATGTATTTTTATTTCTCTTAACATTTTGGGCAAATATGTGAATTATTAACCCATAAATTTTCCTCATTCTTTAAAAAAAAAAAACATACCAAACATACAATAAAAATGTAACAGGCAAGAAAAGTGGGTTTGGGGTAGTGTTCTAATGAACCCTGTGTTAGGTCATTCTCTTGTAGGTATGGAGTTGAATACCCATAAATCAAAAGGTCTTTAATGTTTTAAATTAACTTTTGAGATGGTTTATGGTCAATACTTTTTTCCTCTGTTACTTTATTTCAACTTTTAATTTTAAACTCTACCCTAGAATTATTGGAGAAATGGTAATTACGTGACATGATGGAGGTGTTAGCTAATGCTGTGGGGGTAATCGTTTTGCAGTATAGAAGTATTAAATCAATGTGTTGTATACCTTAAACTGACACAATGTTATATGTCAGTTATATCTCAATAAAGCTGGGGGGAAAAAGAGTTATTGTGCTAGAAAACCACGTTTATGTAAAATGTCTCATGCTTGGCACCTAACCTCGTGCTCTGCCTGTGTACTGAGAATGGCAGGCAGCCCGTCACGCTGCCAAAAACTTTCCACTGGGAGTAGTTTTGCAAGGGGCCGGACAGGCAGGGGAAGGGGCGGCATTTCTCCTGCTTGGTGACTGCATCATCTCTCTTTGCGTAGGTGAAGCTGCTCTCAGGGGCGAACCCAGGATGCAGACCCTCCCTGTGGCGTCTGCCCTCACCAGTCACCGCACAGGCCCGCCACCCATCAGTCCCAGCAAGAGGAAGTTCAGCGTGGAGCAAGGGGACGATGACCTGGACTGTGAAAATGACCATGCTTCCAAGATCAGTCGCATCTTCAACCCCCATCTGTAAGTTCCCTCTTTCTGAAGTGTGGGCGCTCTGGTTTTGGCTTGCGTGTTCTCAATGCCAGGGCCATATTTCTCTTGCAACTTTGTGCCAACCGTGAAGTGAAAGGATGAAGAGTGCTCATCTGCCAGGGGGGGCTACTGAACCTATTGTAATAACTCATGGAGAGGTGACATCTTACTTCTTGCCAGCTTACTTGTGTGACCATTCGCGTGTCTTCCCCATGGGTGTTAACTTTCCCTTAGAGCTTCATGGGTGGTTGTCTGAAAATTTGGCCCTTGCTTGCCTGTACTACTGATGGTTCTTAGGAGAATCAGTCTTTGGTGAATGTCTTTACGTGCCGGGGAAATGGAAGGAAAAGTTAGCACCTGAGCCGACTTCTGTCAAACATTTTACTTAGGAGTCCAGAATTGTAGGTATTAAGTATTAATTCTCACCTTGTGTGTTCACGGTACAAACTTGAGACCTTCCCATAGTGGGAAAGATGGCCTTTTGTGTTTATGATAAGGGGCCGCTCATCACTTCTGATCTGGGAGGCTGTTACAGCCATTAGAGAACCAGCCTTGGGGCCAGGAGACCTGGGTGCCACCAACACTCTTTGAAATCATGACATGAGTTGCTACAACTCTCGGGGTCTCAGTTTCCTTATTTGTGAAATGAAGGGGTTGAAATGAATGTTCTCTTAATCTGTGCAACATTACCACGTTTCTATTTGGGAAACAGCGTGCTTCTGTGCACTATATTCTGGCTTCCTCTTTGCTCTCTCTTCCAACACATGCGTGCCTCACAAAGGGAGTGGAATGCTTGTTCACGTTTTCAGCACTTGGAGACACCCAGCCAGCTGCCCAGAGAGTCTGCTCTGGCAGTTGTGTCGCCAGTCGGTATTATCAGAGGCTGAGGTCAGAAGGGATGAGGTAGCTCTGATTATTGGAAGGAGTAGCTCTGCACATGCAGGTAAAAAGGTCCCATTCCTTTTCTCCTTATCTTTCCCAAGCCCTTTCCCCAGGCATGAGTTAATGTTTTGTAATTATTCAAGATGCTCAGCTTCAGCAGTTCTGATTTCTGAGGATGCTGCTGTTTCTGGCAGGCACGGGAAGCTCCGAGTTCCTGTTTCCTCATTGGAGGAGGAGACCTTGCGCAGTTAGAGGTAGCTGATACCGCCAGCAGCCCTCTGCTGCCTCAGCGCCAGCAGTCCTCAGCATTCCACACATTCCAGCCCGCTCGGACTGTTGTGTTCAGTCATAAGACACACTGACGGAGGTATTTATCCTCAAATAAATCACTGCAGTGTTAGTCAGAGGCTGAGCCTGCAGTCTGGAGTCCTGGAATTTGCTACAATCAGGAATCCAGCAACATGGCACTGCAAAACAATGAGTTCTCGCAAGCAGGGAGAGGCTCGTCAGTTGGATCCCCGGTGCTCCACTATTTGGAGTTCTTTGTTTTGTTACTGGGAATTTCTTCTTCTCTCACGTCCCCTTTTCCCCAAACCCGAATAAGAGACATTTGGTCTTTTTTTTAATTTTGAAAGGAAGAGGGAGGCGCCCAGAGACAGTATGTTTTGTGATCAAACATGCCTTAGTTTACATCCTAATTCTGCCACTACCAGCTGTGGAGCCTTGGACCATCACTTAATTTATCTGGGCCCAATATCCTTATTTGTAAAACGGCAATGATGATGGTTCACATATAGAACTATTGTGAGCATTAGAGTTAAAATATGCAAGGAGTTTGGCACAGTACAATACTTAGTTGATGGCAGCTATTACTTTATTATTAATAAGTCCATTATTCAGACATTGGTAATGATGATAGAGAATAAGAATACTATTATGGTAAATTTAATGTTTGAGAGTGTGTGTTCTTTAGTCAGAACATCTGGGCTCAGATCCCAGTGTCTTGATTGCTTGGTGGGAGTAACCATTGTTCCTTCCTCGTAGGATGACTGTAAGTGTTTAGTGCAGTATCTGGCGGAGAGTAAGCACTCAGCTTCAGTCAGTAGTATTATTAGAATGTTAAAGCATTTAGAAAATGATTTTGTAACTCCTTGGGTGGTTACAATTATGACCTTGAAGTCCAGGTCTATGATGACACTATAAATAATTTAAATTGTAAATAATAGAAATAGGATTGCTAGATTTCATGTGCAACTCACAATTGACGTCATCATGCAAAGTTTTAGGAAAATAGAAACAGCAGCACCTCCATGGGCCAGACACCCTGGACTTAGCGAGGACAGGTGATCAGTGTGTGGTCAGTTCCTTCTGGTGTCACTTGTTCACCAATAATGATAGTTATTCATTTCAGTAACATTACCAGGGTTTCTACTTGTGTTTTCTAAGAGGTGAATGACAGATATTGCATCTCTTACTTCATGTTTTAGTACTGTTAGTACTGTTGTTTGGTTTGATGAAATGTTCCCTATTTGAGCTATACCATGTTCCTTCCTTTTTATTTAATATGTCTAAGAAGTTTTCTATAACAAATTACAGGTTCATATTTATTTGGAAAAGAATAGTCTAGTATATTTGTGTCTTTAAGGAGATTACAAAATGATTTTTGCTCTTTATCTTCTTAGAACATGTTAATGTCATGTAATGAAAACATGTTTTGCTTATTTTATCACGAAAGAAATCATAGTAATTCTTGGGGGAGGAGTGTTGTTGAAAAACAGTTTTGACAGCTAGCTAAGAGGGTCTCAAAGATGCATGCTTTGGCTGCATTTCATTATAACCATCGTATTGAGATATTTTCTAGTAGAGAGATGGGGAGATTGAGTGGCTCTGACCCAGAGCAGGAAGCTACAGAGAGGAGGACTAAATTTTATCTGATTTGATTTGGGGAGCAGGAGGGGAAAGAAGAGAGGTTTCCTTAGTGATTTCTCCAGAACTTGAAAATTGAGAATTCCTGGGCTCTTATTCCAGACTCTTACAGCCTGGGTCATTTGAACTCTTTATTAATTTTCTTGTTGATATGGTGACCCTGAGAAATAATTTTGTTGTTGGTTGTTCCCTAAGACAAGTGTTAAGAACATGAATGTCTTATTTGAAAGTTGAAAAGTACTCTGCCTGCCACTTAGAAAGAAAGTGGATTAAGGTATGAGGTAGGGGTCAGGGGAGGGTGAGATTCGTCTCGTGGAAATGTCAATAAGTAGTTTTTTCTATGACCCTGGTGTTCAAGTGTGATCTGGTAAGGAAGAGCTCTCCCTTTCACCGTGTCTACGTATCTATTATCCATATGGACTCATGGATTCCTGTTTTATTCAGTGAGCTGTAGCTGGTCCTGATTTGGCAAATAGCCCCTTTATCTGGCTCCTGGGTCCTTGTTACATGCTTCCTTTTTTTTAGCAGTTTCTTATTTTCTGGCAAACAAGTGCTTATCTTGTAACCTACCTGCCCCAGCCATGGAATCAGCCATTTCTCAAGGGGACCCTGGTTCCTTTTTGTGGGGAATAGTATATAGAAGCCGAGATCTGGGCTCTAGGTGTTACTGTGGTGTCATTGACTTGAGACTTGAGTTGTCTAATATGGTAGAAACTGGCTGCACGTGGCAGTTCATATTTAAAAATACAATTAAAAATTCAGTTCCTCAGTTGCACTAGCCACATTTCCAGCTCAGTAGCCACATGTGGCTAGTGGCTCCCACATTGGACAGTGCAGATATAGAGCATTTCTACCATCACAGAAAGTTCTACTGAAAGCACTGTTTCTAGACGCTTTCAGTGGAAAGAGCTAGGAAATCATGAGTTCATATTATATTAACACTCCAGTTCTAATCCAACTCCAAGGAGTTCGTCCTCGCCCACACCCATTCGTGTTTGTGTCTCCCTGGTTCCCAACAACATCAACACATTTACTTATTGTTCAGTCCTTCAGTTTCAGAATTCGTTTGCCCATACTATTTTGAAAAACAAACCTACTAAAAGTTAAAACTCTGTAATATAAGTAATATATTTGCAATATAAGTAAGTCAAGTCATTATGCTGTATACCTTAACCAACTTATACAGTGCTGTGTGTTGATTATATTTCAATAAAACTGAAAGAAAAATATCAAAACTATATTAAAAAGTACTTAGAGAAGTGTTATTTCCTTCCTTGTCTCTCTCACTCCTTTTGCCGCTCTTCCCCCCCCCCCCCCCCCCGGGGAGTTTATCTTTTTGGTGTATCTTTTTGTTAGAGTAAGCAGATACATGAACGTTTTCTCATTTCCCCTTCTTTCTTACACATAAGGTAGCATACTTTATATACTCATTTGAGCTCTGGGGGTTTCATTCAACAGTACATCACGGAAATCTTCTCATGCCCGTTCCTCATCCTGTTTATAGCTGCATAGTACTCCACTGTGTGCATGTGCCAGAGTACATTCAGCTAATCCCCTTTGTTTGGACATTGAGGTAATTTCTAGTATTTTATAATACTAATAATGCTGCCGTGGATAATCTTATGCATTTGTAATGTGTATTTGTAATACAGTAAAAACTCTTGAAGGCTAATAATTGATGCAGTATAACAGCATGGTAAATTCCTATTGGTTTTGAGACTTATTCTAGGCTTCCTGGCTGGTAGAAGCTGGTGAGAGGTCTGTGCTGAGGAGTACAGTCTAAGACGTTTGGAAATGAAGCAGTTTCCAACTTTGTGTGCGTGTGAAGGTTTGTAGTAGGGATGTGTGGTTGAACTGTTCACTCAGTCACCTGTGAAGGGAAGGGAACGTCTATTGAGTGCTTACTATACACTGGCCCATGCTAGACACTTTAAATATATTGTCTCACTTAACCCTCACAAAAAATGTGTCCGTTTAAGATGGTGTGTGTGTGTGTAGGCTCTATTTTACAGAAGCAGAAATTGAGGCTTTGAGAGGATAATGTGTGCAGAGTGGTGGAGCCTGGTCCCTGCTATGTGTGAAACCAAAACCAGTGGTCATTTGATTACGCCATAGCTGTATCTTACCTGAGACAGGATTATGCAGCTTAAAGGTGGACCTCACATAGTTAGGATGACACTTGGCCAGGCCAGTGTCCAGCACATGGCCGGGGCTAAATAATTTCTGTGTTGAATTGCATTAGACACACTATCCAGAGAATGTGCTCTCTGAGCTCATGTTCCAGTTGGAGGAGGCATCCTCTTTTTGATCAGTGGTATACATCTGCAGAGTAGTTGCCCCTGGCCTCAGAGCAGGGCAGAACCCGTAAGCTCACACTGAGATCAAAGCCATGGTCACTAGCCTTGTGCTGTGACCAGCTGCGTTTACCACAGCCCGAGTTAACAATCCCTACTGGACGAGGAAGGGCCCCGTGAAAGAAAACACCGCCTCTTCTCCCTGGTGGTGCTCCTTGGAAAGACTGTCCTGGTGTGAAATGTGTCCATTGTTGTTGTCTTTGCTTCTGTGGCCATTCCTTTGAAGTTTTTCCTCAAGTCTGATGTAGCCAATTCTGGTTTATCCTTGAGTGCTTGATCCCGTCTCGGGGGCTTCTGTTTCCTTTGTCCTCTTTCTCTTCATTGTCCTGTTTCTCTTCTTCCTTCTTACTCCTTTGCTTTCTTCTTCCCTCAACCCCCTGTTCTCATTCTTTTTTTTTTTCCTTGGCCCTTGTCACTTCACTCTTCCCTCCAGAAGGGTGAATAGAAAAAGAGGGGAAAACAGACAAACTCAAAACCAATAATTCTTTCATCTTGACAAAAGGTTGGAGGAAGCCTTTGAAATCAGGTGCTGGGCATACACAGAAACTCAGTAAAAAAAAAATGTATTGATTACTGGCTTAAATGGGTTTTGGGGTTTTCCTCTGGGTTTTGTTTATTTTTTGCAATTGAGTTGATTGTAAAAATGGTCCTTGAATGTTCTGGAGTATCTACAGTTTGTGATGTCTGTGCATAATCCTTGGCAACATTATCTCACTCCGTTTGGTGCCTCTGTCTCTTGTATCTCTTTAGTTCCTTCAGTTTGGGTGTATATAGACATGCTCATCAAGAGACTGTTTATTCCACAAACTCTGTCAACGTGGAGGAAGCAGTTCCTTATTTCAAATTAAAACTAGACCCAAAGGAAATGGAAAAGTTGGATTATTTTAGTACCTTGACTGTACTAGGAACTGGGACTTTGTAAGGTGAACAGTAATACATATTTATAGATGGAGCATGTTACTGTCGTGTTCGTGTCTACATAAGCCTTAGAGAGATGCAGACTTTTTCTCACTGAGAATGGTGATAGGTCAGGATTCCCAGCATGCAGAGACTCATGAGAGCCTTTGTATCAGGCCTTACTAATAACAGCGACTATTTATTGAGCCTTATTTTGTACTGAGCGCTGTGCTAAGTGTTTCATGGGCATGATCTCATTGCATCCTCACAACCCTATGATGTGGATACTATGATTATCCCTCTTTTACAGATGGAAAAACTGAGGCTCAGAGAGGTTCTATAACTTGTTCAAGGTCACACAGTTCACTAGTAGGTAGCAGAGCCAGGAATCAAAACCCAGGCTGTCTGTTCCCAGACAGTGCTCTTAGCAACCATGTTACATTGATATTAATAGAGAACATAGGGGCCGGCCCGGTGGCGCAAGCGGTTAAGTGCGCGCGCTCCTCTGCGGCGGCCCGGGGTTCGCTGGTTCGGATCCCGGGCGCGCACCGACGCACTGCTTGGCAAGCCATGCTGTGGCGGCGTCCCATATAAAGTGGAGGAAGATGGGCACAGATGTTAGCCCAGGGCCGTCTTCCTCAGCAAAAAAAGAGGAGGATTGGCGGATGTTAGCACAGGGCTGATCTCCTCACAAAAAAATATATATATATATATATTAGGGGCCGGCCCCGTGGCTTAGCGGTTAAGTGCGCGCGCTCCGCTGCTGGCGGCCCGGGTTCGGATCCCGGGTGTGCACCGACGCACTGCTTCTCCGGCCATGCTGAGGCCGCGTCCCACATACAGCAACTAGAAGGATGTGAAACTATGATGTACAACTACCTACTGGGGCTTTGGGGGAAAATAAATAAAAATTAAAAAAAAAAAAGAGAACATATCCAGCAGCCATGAATCATTTGATATAGGACCTTAACGCCTTATAGTTTTGGACAATCTGCTATTTAAGCACTCTCAAAACACAGTTGATGGTTACTTTGGAGATGAGAGGTGGAGACTGTTCATTTTAGCACGCAGTAACGAGGAGGGAGGGGCATAAGATGATAAAGGTCCTGTCAGTGATTAAGAGTACCACCCAAGTGAAACTCTCCCAGCCTGGTGATGGTTCCCTTCAGAGATGTGAAAGGAAGAGCTGCTATTCACTTTCCTGTGAAGAGGCTGGAAATGGTGTCTCTGTTCAGGTGAGAACCCTACAGGAACAATGAAGGGTTTTCTCTGTGCTCAGGAAAGTGCTTTTTAAATTGTTTTAGTTCTTGTCTAAAATCTCTGACCCAATTTTAAGTTAGTGGCACAGGCCAACGGTAACCTTAGTCTAAAAGATTCAAACTGGAGTGTTTTAAAATTTGCTTTAAGCATATGAAGACACATTTTTTTCTCTCCAGATTTCGTAAATCAAAGACTCTTGAAATAGAATCCCTCAAACTGTGTGCTTTCTCTCTTTTTCTCCCACATCCTTCTTGGTGTCGTCCAAACAGGAAGTTTTAGTCCCAAAGTTCTCTATTGTTCTGCAGTTTCACACACAATCTTATAAGTGTTCTGGGGATTTAAGAGGATATTTTATATCCTTAATTTTAATTATCGTAAATAACTAATTCAGAAACTGAGACATTTTTAAATTAGAATTTTTTTAATCCCCCCAATGTACAGCAAGTATGTGTATTTGCTTTGAAAAATAAATTAGCAGGGAGCCTGGCTCTTTAATAAATGTTTCACATGAGGGAGGAACAGTCTAAGAACTGCTTCACTGAGAGCGACTGTGCCCCTTACATGTTAGCTGGAGCCATGGGTCAGCCTTAGCAGCGATGGAAATGAAACTGGTTTTTGGTGGCTGCTCCCGTGTGACGTGAAAGGGGCATCTATGTCTTACATGCGAGTGTTTTGCTAATGAAGTGTGGTACCTTTAAATAAAGGTCACAGGCCTGACCTGTGTTGTGTGGGTTTCTTGTTTGTCAGGCTAGAGGCATTTTCTCATTTTCACAGTTCAGCCGAAAACAAAGACCTCCTTATCCAAGCAGGGAGCTGTGCTCTTAAGAGCTGACATCAGCCTTTTCCCAGCAGGCATCATTTCTGCCTTAAGAGTCTTTGCAGAGAGCTGGAAAGGCAGATAACCATCCTGCTACTGGTGTTTTTCTGGCCAAATAGCACAGAGGGTGAAGGAATGCTGAGGGTGCCAAGAGTCAAGGAGGCAGAACAAAGGGACTCTCACTGTCCGTCTGTTCTAGTCTGCAGCAGGGACCTCTCTGGTGCTCATCCACATCATGGAGGTTATAAAAGTGGGACGAGAACCTTGAAAAGGGAGGACTTTTTCCTGGAGAGGAATTAATGAACATTGAAGATCTGTCAGAACTTTCATTAGCCGTGTGTAAAGTCACTTTTTAAAACGACACACTAAAATCGAAAAAAGGAGTGTTTTTATATTTATGGATTAAGTCAAAGGCATTTATTCAAAAGATGAGGAAACAAAACAACACAGGATTTGGCTGTGTGCCCCCCCCCCCCCCAGATTCCCTGCGCACTGAAGCTCTTTTGGGAGTGCTGTTTTCCTGAAGATCCTTCTGCTCTGGGAACACAAATGGCAGCTATTTTTAAACATAGTTAGAGGGTTAATCTTGATGTTGCTTTATGGCCACACAGACCTCTTCTTGTTGCAATACAAAGCCAGGCTGTCCTGAAAGCATGTAAAGTGCTGTCACTTTAGTGATTTGATTGAGGACCAGAAAGAGGCATGCTAAGAAATGTGCCTGTGTGAGTGTTGAGGGTTCTTTTGTATCCCTCTAGGATCTTGCTTGTAAATGGATCGTTTGCCTGTGCTCCAGGCAGCTGGAGCATGGCGAGGTAGTTTACAAGCCCCGTGTTCTATGTCTAGTGTAGTTTTTATTTAATAAATGCCAGGACTTGCTCTCTGTCTTCTTTGGTAAATCTTTGGGTAAACCCACACACACACGCACGCACGCATGCTCTCCCCCTCTCCCCCTTCTTCATGTTGAAATTTCTTCACAGATTGTCTCCAAAGCATAATTAGAGAACTTAATGTTGCAGCAATGTTCTGGGTCTGGCAGTAGCTAGAAACCTTGCCAAACAAGGGATGTGAATTCTGGATCCACGCCTTCATAGTCCCGACAGAGGCAAAATGGACTGCAGAATAGAAGAAAACAAATTTCACTGCCGTCTTCTCCTCTAACTTATCCTACCTCTTGCCTCCCCTTCCTTGAAGAGACCTGAGAAATACAGTTAATGGATCCACATGGAAACCAGCTCCAGAAACTGGTCCAGGCCAAGTGGAAGAAACAAACCAACTCTTATTAGGTCACGTCACTTTGGAAGCGAGTCTGAGAGCTGAAACCTCTTTGCTTCCTTAAATTCGTCCCTGTTGTTGAACCCATCAGGGAATGGTCATGGAGTTTTCTAACTCGGTCGGAGTAATTTCCTCAGCTGCACGTGAGCACCGAAGTGACACACCTCCCCACGGGGATGCAAGGCACCGCTGCCCATAGATTCTTTCAGAACACTCTTGCCTCAAGATGCTTTAAGGGAAAAAAGTGTTCCCCTGGCCAAAGTTGGGGAAGTACCTAACCCGTTCTTCTGTTTGTTCGTGCGCAATTGCACATCTCAGGCTCGGGAAGTCCGATGTACAGAAACGTCGTGTAGCCCAGGATTTCTCAGGTGTAACTGGCCGTGGAATCCTTTATTCCTTTTTCATGAGACCTATTAGGAATATTCCAGGGAGCATACTTGCCTAACAATGTGAGCATTTTGTTTGGTTTTAAAATTCTATTATAAATGTTCAGACTCACAAAGGTCTGGTACTGTACAGCTTAGCTGTTGTAATGAGATGATTGTATAATTCCTTGATTTGGGATTGTTGGGTGCCATCTTGCATGCTTTGGGCTTTCAGGGAAATTCACTGAGGCCAGAGAAATTGAGGAAGCCTGAGGCCCTGTCCTCTCTTGACCTCATGTCCCTCATCTGCCATCCCTCCCTCTCTCCTTCCCTCTGAGCTGTTTCTAGAGAGCAGATTTTCTCCACTCCCCAGTCCAATGCTTTGATCCCTACCAACAATTTTAATGGAAATTCTCTCTCTCATGACCCACTAATCACCAGATCCAGGGGGAAACCTGCGATTCCTTATCTTACTTGACTTCCTCTTCCTTGTAAGTCTTTCTCCTTGGTTTCCATGGCCCTTTCTTGTTTTCTTTGGTTCCCTTCCTACTTCTGCGGCCATTCCACTCAGGATCTTTCAGAGACTCTTCATTACTGCCATTCTCAGGGCTCCAACCTTCTCTTGAAGTCACACACCAAAACATGGCTTGAATTACCACTATAGGTGGATGATTCCCAAGTCTTTATGTCTAGCAGAGACGTACTCTTCACACCCTTCATAGAGCTGTCTGCCTTCTAGACATTGTGTGTGCACCTCAAGTTCAGTACTGCTTCACTGGAATTGATTTTTAGGAGCTCCTTTCTTCTTCCAGCCCTGTCCCAAGTCTGTCCCCGATACTCATGGGGACGACTAACTTTCCATTTGTCCTGTAAGTTGCTGCCTCCCTTCTTCCGTCTCGTCCCCCGTATCTAATCCATCGCCACACGCTATTGAATCAGCCTGCTAAACAGTTTCCACATAGGTACTGGCCTTGATCATAGTTTAGACCCCCATTTCCATGGGAGCACCTCCTTACTGGTCTTGGCACTTCAGAAGAAGGTTTCTGAAGTCTTACTCTCTGCTTGGAATCTTCCATGGCTCCTAGTCAGCTCCAGGAAACATCGAACAGACCCCTGTCTACACGAGCTTCTGTCCCTGTGTGCTCCCCCGCCTTACTGGGATGAGCCCATGTGCCCTCACTCCTGTCCTGGTACACTTTTCTTGCCTTCTCTTGGCAAATGGCACTTCCTTCTGCTTCGAGATGAACACTTCTTTGTATAAAATGATGATATTTGGCTGTAATTGTGTGCCCATCTGTCTGTCCCCCTCCCCAGACTTCAAGTCCCTCCAGTGCAGGAGCTGAGTCTTACTCATGTGTGTTCCGCTAACACCCAGCACAGCACCCGACACCCTCCAGGTGCTAAGTAGATGTTTGGATGAAAAAGGAGTCACTGTAAGAGCACTGTCAAAACGCTCTTCCCGGGCCGGCCCCGTGGCTTTAACGGTTAAGTGTGCGCGCTCCACTACTGGAGGCCCGGGTTCGGATCCCGGGCGGGCACCGACGCACCGCTTCTCCGGCCATGCTGAGGCCACGTCCCACATACAGCAACTAGAAGGATGTGCAACTATGACATACAACTATCTACTGGGGCTTTGGGGAAAAAAAAAAAGGAGGAGGATTGGCAATAGATGTTAGGTCAGAGCCGGTCTTCCTCAGCAAAAAGAGGAAGATTAGCATGGACGTTAGCTCAGGGCTGATCTTCCTCACAAAAACAAAAAAAAAACACTGCTCTTCCCTTGTCTGGGAAAGATTATCAGAGTTGCTTTCAAATACGCGATAAACCCTGAGTGGCACCACTTACTGTGCTTCCATTTTTTCCTCGTAGCCTTGATTTTTCATTCAGAGAACCTGCTGGAACAGAATCCCACCACCACTACCTCCACTGCCTTCCTCTCCCCACCCCAGCTCCCCCAAAACAGAAAAATGTCAATCCCTAGTACCTGGGCAGATGCTCAGTTCATAACCTGAATTCCTAGCCCTGCTTGTGATGCTTGTTTTGGATCAAATGATCTTATCCCAATGTTGATTCTGTAATAAGTAATAAGCCTTCAGAGTGTTTTATATGAATGAATTTTTTCCCCCCACTCCTCTATTTACATTTCCTCTTATGCGTCTTGCTCTGATCCCAGTGTGGACATAAGGTAAGGTATCAGGTGGGTGTGCCTCACAGGTCAGCGAGATGGCCAGACGTTTCTTCTGGGTGGAAACTGACCCAAAGAGTAGATCCATTCATACTAGGAAAACACACAGATCTCTGCCCAAGTGTTTACTGTTTCTGGTGTTCTTCAAATCTACCTAAAAAATTCTCAAAGCCAAAGTGTCTTCCAGTTATTTTCTAATAGATCCATTGTGTTTGTTTTATTTGTGCCTGATAACTCTGGGTTTACATCGATAATAGCCCTCGTTCCCTGTATGTTGGTTGGAATGACACTGCCTCACTCGTGTTGGGCTGTTAGCGTTGGAGCAGGTTATACCAAGTGATTGAAACACAGACACTCCGCGTTCTCCAGGAGCTAGCCGTGTAGCACGGATATACCTTGGGAATGGAGACATTGTTAAAACGGGTGGATGGCCACGGTGCTCCACAATCTGCAGGTATTTCTTGCGAGCCTATTTGGAGGACGTGGCAGAGTTTATTTGGGGTCAGTGACTCTGGCTCCTTTTTGGTGACAATAAAATCCAAGTTCTTTAGGGTGACCTTCAACAACTTTGGTGATCTGTCCCCAACTTCCCTTCGCAGTATTGTTTCTCAGTAGCTGGCCTCCTTGGACTATCGTTTGTCGAAAGACTCCTTACTTAACCATGGTTAAATTTAAAAAGAATTTATTTAAATCCTGCTATTATACACCTTTAGGCAAGCCACACCGAGTGTGAGAAGCAACTCTCCCACAGCTCAGGGCAGGTGGTTTGTCCAACTTGCCACGTGTCCAATCTGCCTTGTTCATTTTGAGGCTAGTATTTGAAACCAGCATTCTCGTTGCCTGTGGCATCTTCACGTGTGTGGCGTGTCCCTCGCCATCACAGGTTCCTCCTCATATCCCTGTGCCAGCTCTTTTGAAAGGCTATTCTCAAATAGCTCCCAACATCCCACGTTGGCTGTGCTTTAGGTCAGATCATTCTAAACAGACCATCCAAATTTGGTGATAATCTCACCTGCCATTTTTCTCTCCCTCCCCTACAACTTTTCATTTTGGAAAAAGTTCAGATCTATAGAAACATTGAACAACTAGTACAGTGAGCACCCACGTATCCCTCACTAGATTCATCAGTTGTTAATCTTCTGCCACATTTGCTTTCTCTTTCTTTTTATGTGTTGTAGACAGTGATGCGATCTGATAGACAATATATGTTCACATTCAATAATGCCCTCTATAGATGTTTTCTTTCTAATTTAGGATTCAATTACGGATCACACGCTGCATTTAGTTGCCATGTCTTGAGTGATCTTTAATCTAGAATAGTTTTTCCCATTTTGTGGGGGTGGCTGGTGGTGGTGTTTTGGTGGGTAAGGGAAGAGGTCACCCAGACAGGGGCTGCCCTGGAGTGTCAGCTCCTTGTGAGATCTCTCTTTGGAACAGCACCTGGACCAAGGGGAGGGGGAGACTGTCAACCCTGAGAGGAATAACATTGTATATGATAAATAAGGAAAGTATTCAGGATATGTGTGTAGTTATTTTGTGGTGGGAAGTGTGAGTTCAGAAACAGGGGACAAGGGAAAGGGAGAGAAGTCCTGCTGAAGAAGGAAGCAAGGGATTTGGGACCCAAGATGGCGAGGTATATGGAATAAATTGAAATTTTCATGCCTGCTCTACGATAACTTAAATCACCTTTTGTAAATTTTTATTACTGCCCTAAAGGTTCATTTATATTTCTAGCCAATAATTCCAACAGTTTTACTTAAAAAAATTCAGTACCTTCACTTACTCATGGCAAAGATGGAGCAGTCCCTCTTCCTCTTCTCCCTAAACTTACAAAACCCTGGTAGATGGCTTTCCTGTGAGACCCGCAGTTTCTTTCTTATAAATAATTCATTTGAAGCTCAGGTGAAGTCTCTTGACTGTGAAAACTGGCATCATTTGTGTGTGGGGTGGGGAGGGGTCTTCTGATTTTCAGCAGCACATTTGATATCTAATAAAAACGATCTCAGAACTTCTAAGACTTGATGCTAATAACTCCTTATTGGCGCTGTGATTGGAGGTGGATATGTATGTAGGTCCTAGGAGGACGCCTGTGCTGTTCCTCCCGATGACTGAGTGGTAAGGCTTGTGGTGGTTGGCGGTGGTGCGTCCCCGCCGAGCCTCTTGCCCAGGTGCTGGGAGGGGCCAGGCTGGGCTGCAGGGAGCAGCCGCTCTGGGTGCACTTCACAGGAGCACGGAGCTCCTTCCACCCCGTTTTTCTTTTTCAAGGATTGGTGGTTCAACTCTTCCTTCATTTCCAAGAAATGTAGCACAGTATCCTTCCAGTAAATTCCCCTTTCTTTCTTAAGCTGGCTAGCCTTGTTTTATATTCCTTGTAACCAAAAGAACTTGTTAACAAATACAGATATTTGGGTTGTTTACAGTGTTTTGTTATTATTTGCAAAACTTCTGGGACTGTCTCTATATATTCATCCTTGTTCATATCTCATATTTCCCATTTATCTAGAAGTGGAATTTCTGGGTCAGAGGGCGCTGTTTCGGCTTTCACTGGTGCATTCTGCCAGCTTGGTCTCCAGTAGGTGTCCTGGTTTGCATTCCCACTAGCAGCTATACGCAGGCGCCTGTCTCCCTGGTCCTTGGAGGGTGACTGTTACAATGTACTTAATTTTTGCAAGTTTCATAGGGGAATCATGTGGTAACTTGCCTTTTTTTTTCCTGCTAATAGGAAAACTAAATCATCTTTTCACATGCTTATTGGCCTTTTGGATTTCTTCTTTTGTGACTGTTTATATCTTTGTCTTTTTTTTTTTTAAGTAGAGTGTTCATCTTTCTATTAGTATGTTACAACTCTTCATATTAAGGATTTTCTGTCAGATGTGATAGGAAAATAATCATTTTCCTAATTTGTTATTTGCTTTTCAGCTTTACTGTGTTTTTGAAATTAGATTTTTTAAAATTTGGAAATGGTCGAATCCTTGAATCTTGTCTTGAATGGAAAAGGCTTCTAAAGTGTTCTAGAATGGACTGAAATGTGTTGGCTGTTACCTTGTAACGCACGTCTAGTTTGTGTGGTGTTGGTAGGATAATTGTATATGCTTATTACATGTTAGCTGTGGAATGAAGAGAAGTGTATTGTTTGTATATAACTTAATCAGTTCATTTATCCCACATTTCCTGAGTGCCTCCTTTGTTGGTGGCATGGGGGAAGTGAGTGTGTGTGCGGGAGTCAGACCTGGCGGTGGTGGTGTGCAGGGCAGAGCAAGGGGCACTGCCATCTCAATGGAAGAACAGGATGCCAGCCGTCATTTCCTGACCTGTCTGCTCCCCCCCGCCCAGGACATTTCTCACTATGACATTGAGCACTGTGAGTGGTAGGGAAGCTTTTGGTATTTGTTTTAATAGCCTCTTGTTGGGTACGATAAGCAACCACTGAAATCAAAAGTTCAAATTCTGTTTTTATTTAACCATTTTACCAGATGTTTCCTGTGGTTTGACAGATGTACCATTTACTCGAAAGTTACACTCCTGAGATTTTGAATGTTATGGACACTGTTGCTATAGACAATGATTCTGTCAGGGCAGGATTTGGAAGACAACCTTCACATCATTTTTGGGTTGAAGATATGTTTTTCCCCAGAACAGAAATGCTTGTCTTCATAATCTGCTTTTACCTTCTCTGTTACAGTTCTAATCTCTGGTTTATAAAGTCTATAACCGGTTGATCAGAGTTTATCCCGAGAAACACCACTGGGCTTCAGTGGGTATTACTTTCTGAAAGCAGGTGGGCTCAGGTATATCTAGGTTTCGTTTGCAAAACTCACCTGGGTCGAAAGGAACCCAGGTCCTGGGCAGGTGAAAATTTAAATTGGGCTGAAAATCTGCTGCTCTGGCCTCTTTGGTGCTGGGATATGGTTAAGAAAGCTGCAAACTCAGCAGTTTTCTGCACCCGCCTGAGGCCTATCAAGAGGAACCAAGGATGGCTGTGGCCCCCCTGCCTTCCCAGGGCCTGCAGTCGGCATATCTCTGCAGCCTGAGTCCTCACGGAAAAGAGCCTCTCATCCAGGATTCTGCTGGTGGGAGGAAAGCAGAAGGAAGTTGCTTCCTACAAAACACGAGTGAGACTGTAGTTGTGGCTGCAGCGGAGGAAAAATAGGGATTTTTGACATTCCTTCTGCGAGGGGCCAGCTGCAAGGGTGCTGTGGAGTTGTGTATGCCTTGTTCTGTCAGAGCTGGCGCTCTTCTCCAGCAGCCTTCCTCTCCTGTGTTTTGTTTAGCTTTATTTTAGAGTTTTATAAAAGCCTTATGTTATGGAAGACGGAGAAACAAAGAAAGAGGAAATTGCATGCTATAATTCTGACAGCAGATCTATTTTCTCACAAAATGGAACTGTAATGATGCATGTAAGGTTTTGGCAAGACACCCTCTATAAATAAACCCTCCCAGGAGCTGGGAGTTGCTAACCTCTCCGGGACCCATAGGAAACTTCTCTTGCAGCGTGGGGGCAGGCAGGCCTGTACCTTGCAACTCTCCTTTCAGACGGGGACTTTTATTCTGACAGGCGTTCTGCCTATCCAGTTCTGTGCCTGGGATGGCTTGCCAAGTTTGTGAGGCCCAAGGCTTTCTTGTGGGAGGACGCTGGGCTGTCTTCATGCTCTTTGGCAATGATTAAAGTGAGGTTAGTACCAAAAACCCTTTCATTTTATTCCCTTATCCTTGCTTTTTCAAACCAGATGGCAACCCTGTATTTTCAGCTGTAATTAATTTAAACTATGAGGCAGCAAGTGCTGGGAGAGGTAGAGTTGATTTTGCACAGAAGGGACAGCAGAGATTTTTCCCTCTCATCCCTCTCCCCTCACCAAAGGGCACCTTGTCCCAATCAGAGCCATGTCATGGACAGTTTCTTCTGAGCGGGGACTGGAAGGAGAGGGAGGGCCATTTGCGGGCTGGCCGCTGATGGCACGTGCGAGCTGGAAGGGTTAACGCACACGGAGTAATCGTTTCCTTAATGGGTTGGAAGTAAGCAAGTTCCAGGTGACGGCTGACATGTTATTGCCAGGCTGGGCTCTCATGTGACCGCCTCCGCACAGTGCCGCATGGTTTGAGTGGCTGCTGATCCCGGGAAGGGCAGGCTGCTTTTTCTTCCTACTCAGCTCAGCTGCCAGGATCACCTCCAATAGGGCGTATGTTTTAGGTTGCACATTTATTCTTAAAGAAAATTACAAGGGAAATGAAAGCACTTGGCCACAATTGAAGTCTGGAGCTTCTGACCTCAGCCGTTTGACCACTTCCCTCCGTGGAAATTTCACTTGAGTCTCTCCTCTGTAAGTCGCCTTGCAGTGCAGGATCAATTAGAGATTGAGAGATCCTTCACATTTAATGGAAAATGAATGCTTTTGTTGAATCTCTCAGTAATTTATAAAATAACCCCACAGAGCAGCCACTCCTCCCTTTCTTTTTCCCCTCCTTGCTCTGAAATGAAGCCGAGGTTAAAATGGAGAGTGAGGTAATTGACTACTTGAGAGCCGGGTGTCCAGGTGCCCTCACCTGCCTGCAGAGATAGGTGCAACGGGGTTTTAGTTTCATCGTTTGAGAAACACATTTTCCGGGCATTATGGAGGAGTTGCAGATCGAAGAATATCTGTTAACAATAATATATGTGCAAGGCACTTTGTAAAACTGTATGCTGATGTTCTACAAATGGTAGTTATTCCTGTTATTAACATGAGCCATCCTTGGATGGAAGTAATTTTTAAAGGCCCATAGTGAGAAATGAGAACCACAAATATGTAGCTTGTGAGTCTCCAGAATGCTCAGTGGTGATCACACCATCATTGACTGCAGTCCCCATGTGTGCCTGAGTTTGCCGAACTTAGTGAGCTGGGTGATGGGTGTTCTTTGTTTATTTAATTTTTACGTCACATGTTTACATTACTCGTGAGTTTCTCTCATGAACCACTGGGACTGTGTTTACAAAGATTTGCACTTTTTGTTGTTGTTGTGGGCCAGACCCATCCTTTTGGAAACCTTTTATTTTTCTCTAGTAGAGAGGGACAAACATGTAGTGAAAAATGCACCCTGTAGTTCCAACCTCCTTTAATGCCAGTGATTTGTTAAAAAGTCTAAGGACTAAAAATTAAACACAGAATTGCTGTATGATCCAGCAAGTCCACTTATGGGGATACACCCCAAAGAATTGAAAGCAGGGACTAGAATGGATATTTGCACACCCGCGTTCAAGGCAGCATTCTTCACAATAGCCAAAAGGTGGACACAACCGACACGTCCATCACGGATGAATGGGTAAACAAAACGTGGTCTGGCCATACAGTGGAATATTATTCAGCCTTAAAAAGGAAGGACATCCTGACACATGCTGCAACATGGATGAACCTTGAGGACATTATGCTAAGTGAAATATGCTAGTCACAAAAGGACATTGTATGATTCCACTTAAATGAAGAGTCATATTCATAGACAGGAAGTAGAATGGTGGTTGCCAGGCAGTAGGGGAGAGGAGAATGTGGACTTAGTGTTTAATGGGTAGAGAGTTTCAGTTTGGAAAGATGAAAAAGTTCTGGATATGGATGGTGGTGATGGTTGCACAACAATGTGAATGTATTTAATGCCACTGAACATACTTAAAAATGACTAAAATAGTGAATTTTATATTATGTGTATTTTACCACAGTAAAAACATTAAAAAACCTTCTAGGGACTAATAATGAACTTTGGTTCACTTGAATAAACAATAATGCGTATATTATGTGTTAAGCCTCTGTATTCCGTACTCCGCTGGGATGAGCAGTGTGTAAAGAGGAGGTAAGTGGTTTGGAGGACAGAAGTTCAGCTCTCTGGGGATATACTTGGTGCCTAATAATAGAGAGTCACAGCGTGATGACTCTTGGGGGTGGTGATTTTAATTTAAAGGGTAGTTAGGACTAACCATTACCCTTTAGTTTTTGGAAGTCTTCATGAAAAGGAATGAGTTATGGCACTTGGGGTTTGGGGAGATGGCAGGTCTCTGGATTATCCAAAGGCATTTTTAGAATCATCACCTCAAGAATTTGGAAAAGTAGGCCACTTCAGTGTTGAATGGAATCATCAGGTTCCCCTAGATTCCTTTTTCTTCTTCCTTTTCAGGGTTCCAGGTTTCAGATTAAATATGGTTTTAATAGTCAGGGGCTTGCTCTTAGATGTTAGTGATGTTGTAATAAAGCTAAGCAGACAATTTAGGGAAAGTCAGTTCTGAATTCCGTGAAGAGTTTGAAAATGAGAATATTTGTAAAGAAATGCAGTTTTATAACTCAGAAAAATGAAGTAGGCCATCAATTTGTTTTTTTCAGGTCCCTTGGGGTCTTTGCTTTAAGGATAGAGATTGATTGGTAATTTGCCTATCGATTGTCGATATAGTGGTAGCCTTTGTAAGCACCTGAGGGTGCTCAAAATAATCTCTAAGTAATTTAAATCTTGTTCCTGTCATGTAATCTATGTTTAAAAAAAATAGCTTAGCCAACCTTTTCCTCTAGATTTTGGAAAGATGGAGTTCAGCTCAGAGTGGCTGGTTGCTCACAGGGAATTGATGTATTAAATGCTTCGAGTTAATGCACTACGTAATTTACTTTCAGATGGAAGGTCCTTAAGATTTTTTAATAATTTTATAATTAATTATAATAATTAATAATTTAATAGTAATAGTAATAAATATTTTAAAGAATATGTAGTAGATGCCTTAGTATCTTTTATTAGATGAACATTTAATCACTTTATGTACTCAGTACTTCAATTTTTAAACTTTTTAGTGTAGTTGTATAATTAACTCAATAATTTAATTTTGCACATGAAGTTTCTGATGTCAGTCAGTAGGTGGGTAGTTTTAAAAGAAAAACTGGCTTTCTTAATTTTTGTTGAGCATTGAACAAATGTGTTGAATTAGAGGTTATCCGCCAATATCAAGAAGTCCACGAAATAATTTGGAACTGGTTACCACCGACTTGGGGACTAGATGCTGGGGGAGGCTGCTGCTTGCGTTCAGGTGTAGGAGTGTGGTTGTTTGGGTGCGTGTAAGGGAGGAGGGAATTGCAACAAACCAATAGCACAACAGGAAGGAAATTTGATAGTTTGTATCTGACATGCATGCACATATAGTGCAAATATGGGTAGTAACTCATTTATAGCTCTCTTCAGCCAATATGAGGTCACAAATATAGCTGAATTCAAAGAAGGAAAAAGAGTAGGGGATTTTAGGTGACCACATACTTACTATGTGACATGGCTGCTGAGTGACTGTTGGCATCTTGGGTGGTGCTATGACAAGTGTGGCTCTGCATGACTGCAGGGCTTGGAATAACCCTGATTTCCAATGTTCTAGTCTGTTGACCTTAGGTCTCACTTACCAGACCTTGTGCCCTGACCTTTGGTTCAGAAATATGCTACCATGAGTGGAAGGGAGTGATCTTCTCCTGTGTGCTCTGTTCTTTTTTTTTTTAAATTTTTTGTTTATTGCAGTAACATTGGTTTATAACGTTGTATAAATTTCAGGTGTACATCATTATACTTCTATTTCTGCATAGATTACATCATGTTCACCACCCAAATACTAACTACGACCCATCACCACACACTTGTGCCGAATTATCTCTTTCACCCTCCTCCCTCCCCCCTTCCCCTCTGGTAACCACCAATCCAATCTCTGTCCCTATGTGTTTGTTTATTGTTGTTATTATCTGCTACTTAATGAAGGAAATCATATGGTATTTGACCTTCTCCCTCTGACTTATTTCACTTTGTATTATACCCTCAATGTCCATCCATGTTGTCACAAATGGCTGGATTTCATCGTTTCTTATGGGTGAGTAGTATTCCATTGTGTATATATACCACATCTTCTTTATCCATTCGTCCCTTGATGGGCCCTTAGGTTGCTTCCAAGTCTTGGCTATTGTGAATAACGCTGCAATGAACACAGGGGTGCATGTATCTTTATGCATTGGTGTTTTCAAGTTCTTTGGATAAGTACCCAGCAGTGGAATAGCTGGATCGTATGGTAGTTCTATCCTTGATTTTTTGAGGAATCTCCATACTGTTTTCCATAGTGGCTGCACCAGTTTGCACTCCCACCAGCAGTGTATGAGAGTTCCCTTCTCTCCACATCCTCTCCAACACATGTTGTTTCCTGTCTTGTTAATTATAGCCATTCTGACAGGAGTGAGGTGATATCTCATTGTAGTTTTGATTTGCATTTCCCTGATAGTTATGATTTTGAACATCTTTTCATGTGTCTCTTGGCCATCTGTATATCTTCTTTGGAGAAAGGTCTGTTCAGGTCTTTTGCCCATTTTTTAATTGGGTTGTTAGTTTTTTTGTTGTTGAGATGCATGAGTTCTTTATATATTTTGGAGATTAACCCCTTATCTGATGTTTGGTTTGCAAATATCTTCTCCCAGTTGTTAGGTTGTCTTTTCGTTTTGTTGATGGTTTCCTTTGCTGTGCAGAAGCTTTTTAGTTTGATGTAGTCCCATTTGTTTATTTTTTCTATTGTTTCTTTTGCCCGGTCAGACATGGTGCTTGAAAATATGTTGCAAAGACCGATGTGGAAGAGCGTACTGCCTATGTTTTCTTCTAGAAGTTTCATAGTTTCAGGTCTTACATTCAAGTCTTTAATCCATTTTGAGTTAATTTTTGTGTATGGTGTAAGGTAAGGGTCTACTTTCATTTTTTTGCATGTGGCTATCCAGTTTTCCCAACACCATTTGTTGAAGAGACTTTCTTTTCTCCATTGCATATTCTTGGCTCCTTTGTCGAAGATTAGCTGTCCATAGATGTGTGGGTTTATTTCTGGGCTTTCGATTCTATTCCATTGATCTGTGTGTCTGTTTTTGTGCCAGTACCATGCTGTTTTGGTTACTATAGCTTTGTAGTATATTTTGAAATCAGGGAGTGTGATACCTCCAGCTTTGTTCTTTTTTTCTCAGAATTCCTTTAGCTATTCAGGGTCTTCTGTTGTTCCATATAAATTTTAGGATTCTTTGTTCTATTTCTGTGAAAAATGTTGTTGGAACTTTGATAGGGATTGCATTGAATCTATAGATGGCTTTAGGAAGTATGGACATCTTAACTATATTAATTCTTCCAATCCAAGAGCACGGAATATCTTTCCATTTCTGTGTGTCACCTTCAATTTCTTTCAGCAATGTTTTATAGTTTTCGCTGTACAGATCTTTCACCTCTTTGGTTAAGTTTATTCCTAGGTATTCTATTCTTTTTGTTGCAATTGTAAATGGGATTGTATTCTTAATTTCTCTTTCTGCTACTTTGTTGTTAGTGTATAGAAATGCAACTGATTTTTGTATGTTGGTTTTGTATCCTGCAACTTTACAATATTCGTTTATTACTTCTAAAAGTTTTCTGGTGGATTCTTTAGGGTTTTCTATATATAAAATCATGCCATCTGCAAATAGTGAGAGTTTCACTCTTCCTTTTCAATTTGGATTCCTTTTATTTCTGTGTGCTCTGTTCTTTAGATGGCATCTGGATATTATGGGTCGCACACTTACAGATGAATGCTAACTTGGAGAGCGTGCAGTGCTGGGTGACAGGATGGTGAGGGGTCTGGTATTAGGATAATTTTGGTGAAGTGAATTCTGGGCATGGCAGGGCCGACATAGAAGCAGTTTTCCAGTAGTTGGAAGCGGAAATGGACTGAGTTTTTCCAAAGGGCAGACCTTTGACCAAAGAATCATACTGGAAAGCAGATTTCATTCACTGTGAGGAAGAACCTTTTATTGAAGCTTTTCAATCGCTGAGTGAATTGTCTAAAGAGGAAGTGAGCGCCAGCTTTGGACGTGTGTGAGCAGCAGCTGCACAGCAGTCTTAGGGGTCTGCAGCTCCACACCCCTTCCCTCTAGTCACAGCCATTCACCACGCAGCCCTCGTCCTCTGAGTAGGACGAAGCATCCAATCTTTTCACTAAACAATTTGATAATATTTTCCAGCGATTTGCTGTAAAATGTGGAATTAAAAGTTGAGTGAGCCTTCAGAAGAATTTGAATGGAGTTATGAAAGATGGCTTGGTACCAACCCAGAATAATGAAAGCAGAAAAGACGGTTGAGGTGTTTTCAGACCATTCCTTTCTGGTGGGTTTGCGACGGCTGGAGTTGTTTCTCGTCCCCCTGAGCCAGAGGCTGCCCTGGTCGCCCAGCTTTGTGAGCCCCTCTGTCTTATTCAAACCAGTTGGTGCTGGTTTTTCCTAAGAATTCATTTGCTTTTCTGTTGATTGGTTCATAAATTAGTTATTGTGTGCCAGGCACTGTTCTGGACACCGACTTATGAAAACTTCTGAGCAGCGCACTGTGTGTAGGGTCACTTTCCCTAGTTTGTTTTACTCCAGGCACATCTAGAGGGAACCTGTAATCTCTCGAGTTGGTGGATGGCTGAGAAAGGGGGTGCTTCCATCCCTTCCTTCCTGAGAAGGGTGTCTGAAGCAGTGGCAAAGTCCTCCACTTTTCTAGCACGAGGAAGGCTTTGCCAGTGGATCTTAGAATCCGATTGAGGGTGTGGGAGGGCGGGCAGCAGCAGGGAGAACTGAGCTTCTGGTTGACCTCAGCAAAGCCGGTGCAGACACCGTCCATTTAAAAGCCGGCTCTGGACAGTCTCATGGGCAAAGCCCTTTCCCTCCCCCCTTTCTCTAGTCCTCACCCTGGTGGTCTGGTCTCAAGTATCCCTAAATCAGGACAGCAAAGTGAAATACCACCATGTTGATGCCTCTCCTGCAGAGAGAGAAATGATCTTGCCTGTTTCTTGTCCACATTGTAGCTGAGTTACAGAAGGAAAGACATGATGTTTTCCATCCCTTCTTGGTACAAGGACCCTGTTTAATGCCAAAAATGTGATAGTGTTTGTATTTTTTTATTATCATTCATTGAGAGAATACATAATGACAAAACGACTACAAATTTAGTAGCAGTAGGAATTTTAGATTAATTTATATTTTATTAATCTCAGCTACATCTCCATTCATTTAAAACTCTGAGTGTTGGGGCTGGCCCGGTGGCGTAGAGGTTAAGTGTGCGCACTCCGCTGCGGCAGCCCAAGGTTCACAGGTTCGGATCCCAGGCGCGCACCGACGCACCGCTTGTCAGGCCATGTTGTGGCGGCGTCCCATACAAGGTAGAGGAAGATGGGCACGGATGTTAGCCCAGGGCCAGTCTTCCTCAGCAAAAAAAGAGGAGGAGTGGCATTGATGTTAGCTTAGGGCTGATTTTCCTCACTAACTAACTAACTAACTAACTAACTAACTAACTATAAAATAAAATAAAATAAAAAAAGAAATAAAGCTCTGAGTGTACACGTGTGGGGCATGTGATCCGAGCAGGCCAGACTCGGTGCTCTGTGTGTCCGTGGATGGGCCCGTCTGTCGTGAGTCCCCGGGGTGGCCCGCAGGTGGGGGTTACTGCTTTCATGGCAGCAGCTGCTCACAGCTCTAGGCCCTGCACTCACTCAGACCTCTTACTTTCCACATCATTCTAGCAAACCTCGTGGCCTGGCTTTCTGGCCCACCGTGAGAAGGGAGAGCTGAGGGCCACCTCATCATGCAGTGACAGGCACGCTTACTCTAGGAATGGCCTGTGATAACCAGGGACACGGCGAGGAGCTGCCCCAGCAGGGCAGGCGGCTGAGCAGCCTGAGACGCCCTGTACGGAGCACACGGGCCTGTCGTGGAGGCCTGCCGCTTCATTTCTGAAAATAGTGCTTGTAATGAAGGTCCTGGGACACCAGGAAAGGAAAGAAGTACACTGTGGGATGTTTCAGACGGCTTTCTAACTAAACTAGTTTTAAAATGTTTTCTCTCTCAAAGCTTACATTTCGGTTACCCTGAAGCTTTACTTAAGTGGCTGCGATGGGTGAGTGCACCGCATGGCTCCAGGTGACGGCAGTGGGGTCTCCTGGGTGCCCCTGCGTCCCTGACGCAGGGCTGCACAGTAATTGTTCTCAAGGACAGGAGAGACCCCCTCTCCCCTGGAGCTCCTTCCCGTCGTAGAGCAAGAGGGGCACATCTTGGAAAACGCTAACTAGGGCTGAACTGCTCGAGGTGGAGGGGAGTGAGGACTCTTGAAGGCTAGAGACTAAGGAGAGTAGGTTATGCTAATTTAACGCGTCACCCCAGGAGGGCTTTGACTGGAAACCCTTGACTCAATTACAGAGCAGAGTCCAAGTCAGTCACAGCTGAAGTGTCTCTCAGATGGAAGTGTCTCTCAGGTATGCATTTCCTCTTCACTATGCAGTATTGCTGATTTTCCCTCCTGCACCAGGGATGTGTGCTATTTCTGAAACCCTTGCAGGCAATTTCCACAGGAGAGGAAATGCTGGCCTGACTTGAGTCCCTGCCCCACACCTACCAGCCATGTGACCCTAGAGAGCGCTCCATCTCTCCACTCCTGCTCCCTCCACGTACTGGGGGATGGTGGCGGGCACGGCTGAGAGCAGGCGCAAGCACAGAATGAGAGAAGGCGGGCGGGACTCTCAACTGGCCTGTGGTCTTGGGGAGTTGGTCATCGATGGGCCCTTCAGAGCAGGAATAACGAACAGATCTGCTGGTTCATTCATTCTTTCATCCACCCAGATGTTCTGAGCCAAAAGGTTTTGGATTATAACTTGGCTGCCGAGCTTCTTCCGCCTTGTGTGTAGGGGCGGGTGGGAGCGTCTTTTCCTGGCTTCCTGAATTGTACTGGGGGTGAAGTCAGGGGCAGCTGGCCCCCTCCAGCTTCTCATTGGCAGGCCTGGCCTCACACACTGGTCTCGACTCGTGTTGTCATCTCTTGGTGCTTATTAAATATGCCGTACAATGACAGGCGTGCGTGACAAAGAATACCTGAGGTCCAGTGGATCTTATGGACCTCTGAAAATGTCCAGAGGAAGGTTTAAAAACGGAGGGGGGGTATTAATTAGAGATAAAGCAGAAAAAAATATGGGTGTGGAAAATATCAAAAGAAGTATAAAGCAATGGGAAGAAAAAGGCCGTGGAAATGGTGTGAGTTTCCCGGGTGCCACAGCCTGGGGGGCTTAAACAACAGAAATGGATCATCTCACAGTCTGGGGCTGGAAGTCTGAGATCAAGGCGTCAGCAGGGTTGATTCCTTCTGGGGGCCGTGAGGGAGAGTCTGCTCCAAGTCTCTTTCTTAACTGCTGGGAACCTTGGGCGTTCCTAGGCTTGTAGACGGCATTCTCTCTCTGTCTTCGCATCGTCTTTCCCCTGTATATATCTGTCACTTTATCCAAATCTCCCCTTTTTATAAGGCCATCAGTCATATTGGATTAGGGCCTACCCTAATGACCTCATCTTAGCTTGATTATCTGCAAAGACTTTATTTCCAAATAAGGTCACATTTACAGGTACTGGGGGTTATGACTTCAACATCTTTTGGTGGGGACACAATTCCACCCATAACAAATTAAAGGCAATTCACAGAAGAAAGTAGAATGGCCAATAAATGTATGAAAAGATGCTCGGCTGCGTTGGTAAGTGAAGAGATGCAAATTAAAACAAGACAGGGGGCCAGCCCGGTGGCGCAAGCGCTTAAGTGCGTGCGCTCCGCTGCGGTGGCCCAGGGTTCGCCGGTTCGGATCCCGGGTGCACACCGATGCACCGCGTGGCAAGCCATGCTGTGGCAGCGTCCCATATAATGTAGAGGAAGATGGGCACGGATGTTAGCCCGGGGCCAGTCTTCTTCAGCAAAAAAAAGAGGAGGATTGGCAGATGTTAGCACAGGGCTGATCTCCTCACACACACAAAAAAAGAGCGATTCCACACCACGCGAGTGGCAGAAACTGCCCTGCCACTGAGCCCACATGTTAAGGAGGATACACGTGGGCAGGTGGGAGTGCCGAGGGGATAACTACGTCGTAAAGGGTTTTGGCAACATCTGTTGAAGTTGCAAGTCGTGAGCTTTACAGCCCAGCAGTGTTACTTCTAGATAGCTGCCTGAGAGACGCTCAGAAACCCCTGCACCCAGGCACGAGGAGACATGTGCGAGGATAGAAACACCATGAGGATAGAATAACCATGAGGTTATTTATAATAAGGAAAAACCAGAGATTGTCCAAAGGCCTGACGGTACAGGAGTGGATGAATAAACTGTGGTGTATTCATGTGAAGGGATACTATATAGCAGGTAAACCGCGTGAATAAACTAGATCTCTGTGTCGGAACACGAGGGAAAAAGCATGGGTGTAAAGCAATACCTGCAGTGTGATACCATGATGTGGATTTAAAACGTGCTACATATTATTTACAGAAATACTGATATGTGGTCCGAGGACAAAAGCACAGATAGGAAGACTCCCCAAATTCACGACAGTGGGCACATCTAGGGATGAAGTGGGGATGTGCCCGGGGGTGCGGGGGGGTCTTCAGCTACGTCTGCCTCATCCTGCTGCCTTGATCGCTGCCATGTTTCCTTGAAGAGCAAGGAAAAGGTCTGAGGCAAGTGTGACAGTGCGGCTTCGTCTGTCAGTGCTGGTGGTTAGTACACAGGTCTTTGAGTTTCTCTGCCCCTCCCCCCGCCCCGCTTTGTCTCTCTGTCTCTGTCTCTCTCCCTCTCTCTCTTGAGACCGAAAGGTGAAAAAGAAAGGCTCTGGAGCCAGTGAAATATAGATGAGAATCCTTGTACTAGTTTTGCAAGTTTAGATAAGTTACTCAACCTTTCTGAACCTCAGTTTACTCATCTGTAAAATGGGGATGATGACACTTGTTTTGCAGTGTTGTGGTGGATTTATTAAGGTACTGAGGTCCAGCACATAGGATTCAGTAAATGATAGTACATGATAATAAAGATAGTCAAGGTGAGTAATTACTTAGAGGGATTCCCCAGCTTTTAATGCACTGGATTTTGGACACTGCTTTCTAAGGGCAACATTGCAGTGGTATATGCTTCTCACACAGGGATTGCAGGTCACAAGTGGCACGTGATAGAGCCAGTGAGGCGTATGTTGCTGAATTCCATGTAGTTGATGTTTGAAATCTGAACTAGCAGAAAGGGGGATGCTGCCTTTGTGGGGAGTTAATGGAGGAAATGTCACGTGGGTGGGCAGATGTGGCAACAATGTAATTAGCCCCTGCAGTGTCCTTCAGCCTCAGGCTGGGTCCCCTTGAGCCTGTGATGGCGGTAGGGCTGTGGCTTTTTCCTTGATTGTTAAGTGATGATGGTTAAGTGATGATGTATGCAACACAGTCTTTCCCCACAGTTGACGCCAAAGGCAGTCTCCACCCCCATTTCACTGCTGACCGGGATGGGCTTGTCATTGAAGCAGGGCGCCCCTGGTCGTTCTGTCTTTGGGACACTCTGAATGCCAACTTTTGCCTGCCTGTGACACACAGCTCACCATCTTGTACCCCGGGGGTGTCTCTGCCTCACCTCCCACCACCTGCACATGCAGACGCTTCCTCTACACCACAGCACCCTGCCGGGGTCATCCCCACCCCCTCCACTTCCTGTCTCAAATTGGTACCAAGGGGTGACGAGACTTGCCCAGGATGTCTTAGGGGCACACCCAAGAGTGTGGCCAGGAAGCTCAGGAGGAGAAGGAAGGAGGGGTGATGCGTGCATCCCTGGGGGTTGGGAGGGATAACTAGGGGACATTTACAGGTGGGGGGAGGAAAACAGAGGATGGGGAAGGTCGTGAAAGGGAGAAAACATTTCACTACTGTTTATGCCCCTTGTTTAAATGCTCCCTGAATTATGCTTGTTCACAAAAAAGTCTTTCCTTCTGAGAATTTCCTCTGAAATTTCCTCACTTCCCTTTTCATTCACCACAGATGCTGTTAACTGGACTCACACATAATGTATGTACTTGAATAATTCACTTAATTGTTAAAACATCCGCTGTGTGCTCAGTCTTGTGCCAAACGCTGGGGAGGGCGCGGAGCGTGGAGGCATGGGGCCAGCTGGGGAGGCGGGATGTGGCCCTGGGAACAGCACCGTGAAGCTGGCTGCTTAAGAAAGTAAGGCAGACAGTTAACTGGGGGTGTGTCTTGGGGGCCTGGTCCATGCACACACATCCAGGTTCCCACCCTTTCCTCCATCCCTGCATTTGGGGGGTCAGGGAAGGCCTTCTGGAGGCTTGGGGTGGAGCCGGCAGGTGCTGAAGAGCTGTCCTGGAGGTCTGGGGTGAGGACGGCTGAGCAGCCGCCGTGTCTGTGGTGGATGTCCTGCCTCCATCCCATCTCAGGCCAAGCATTTATTTTCTCCACCCTGGTCCTCTTTTAAGTAAACCTAGGGTAGTGCCACCTACCCGATCCACATCATAAACCCGAGGGCTCAGTAAGTAATGGCTGTGGGGATGCTTTTTGTTTTTAATTAAAAAAATTTTATTTTTTTAGTTGTGGTAAGGTACACATGATGTACAGTGTACCTTTTTAGCCATTTTTAAGTTCAGTGGCATTAAGTACATTTTCTGAGGAAGCTTTTTAAAAGTAAAGATGCTTTAGCCACTTTATTGTTATTAGTATTGAACTGTGAAGGTTTGTCTCTCTCTCGTAGGTCCCTAGAGGCAGACGCTTCTGTAAGGAATGAAACGGGAGAGGGAGGGAGGGCTGAGTGGAGGGCTCAGTCTTGGCCGTGACCCTCTCGGCCCTGCTCCTCCTGGCCTCACCACTGCTCCTGGTTCCTTCCAGCTCTGAACCTCGTCTACACCGAAACCCTCGTGCACAGTGGGTGTTGCCACAGACCTTCAGTTCCCTCCTGCCAGGAGTGCTCTGGCGTCCCGCAGGGCCACTGTCGCCTCAGTGACTTTCTGTGGATTACAGGAGCCTGGGCCCAGGGTGGAGGAGATGCGGGGCTGGACTGGTCCTTGCCTCATTTACCTGCCGAGGGACCTGCCCCGAGACTCTGCCCAGGTGCCTGCAGCACGGACTAAATGTCTTATACCCATCTCCCCACCTGTCGTAAGAAGGCACACTTACATTGGTTGAGTTAATAGCTGTCAGTAGGTAAGGCCTGAGCAAGTCAAGTAATCCCTTCCCAAGGGTTTGCTTTCAGCTCAGAGCCCGTGTTTGTTGAAGGGCGTGGAGGTCCCATTTTAATGAGAATACAAATGGATGCAGTACACTTTTTTCATGTGATGGAATCTTTCACAGTTTCACTGCTTGGAATCTAGTTTGCTTATTCCCAAACGCCGTAGACATTTCTGTCTTCTCAGCTCGGAGGGCAGGCTAGTAGCCTGTGGCATCTGTCTCCGGAACACTTTGTCCTGGAGGAAAGTCTAAGCGGCGTCTTTTTTTTTCCCCACCTTTTTACTTTCGCACCCTGGTTCTATTTTCCCTCCTAAAACAGTTGGAGGTGGAAATGCCGGCCCCAGGGTGAGTGTCAGTTCCCAGGGAGGGGCCCGCGTGCTGCCAAGCCTCAGTGTTGTGGGCCGGTCCTCAGCGTTGAGACCCCTGGGAGCCCTCTCGCCTCTAACTGGGCTGCAGCTGGGTTTTCATGAGCAAACTTCGTCTTTAAGGAGAACGGAGGCGACTTCGAGCTCCCAGGCAGGAAGCGTGTGGTTTGGTCTGCTGTCCGTGAGAGCACATGATGCTCTGGGAAGCAGCGGAGCCTGGGGTATGATTCACTGGGGGGACGTGGAAAACAATGTCTGTCTTTAAGCTCCGGGAACCAGGAAAATGAGCTGGAAATGTGAGTAATGTATAATTTTACTAAAATTAACCAGTGAGTTCTTCAGACGTTTTCTGTGTTTCTCAGTGTCTTTGATCCAGGATGCCCCACTGCGTCATGTTTGCAGTCGACTCTTTTCCTGGTTAGCGTCCCCACAAGTCCCCCTCTCCCGCTTCCCTGCCTGGTGGGCGAGAGCAGATCTTCAGGAGCACAGAGGGTGGTTGTGGGTGTGGCACTGCTGCATCGTCACCTCTGCCCCATTAGCTGGGTGACTGGTCATTCACTACCCTCTTTGGGCATCCCTTTCCCCTGGAACGGGGTTTATTGATCCCTGGTCCTCAGCGTTGGCTGTCTGGAGGCTCAGCTGCGTTAATAACACGTGACTGTGCTTTACCAATATTGAAGTGCCACTCGGACGTAAGATGTGAGGGATCGTGGTGCTGTGTGTACCCACGGGTGACTTGGATGTTGGATGGGGACGGATGCCACCTGAGCTTTAGGCTGCTCCTTCCTGCCAGCTGGGAGTGATTCTTCATCCTCACTCTCTCCAGCCTTCTGCTGGCTTCTCTGGCACATGCTGCCTCCCCGCGTGTGGGAGCCGTCACCTGTGAGCCTGTAGCCCTGAGAAGGCACGCTGTGTCTTATTTTCTGTCACCTTCACAAAATAGGGACTCATTAACACTGGTTGAATAAACTGGAGTCTGAATTGGACAGAGGCAGATTCTGACGGAGAAACTCATGAATCCATTCCCTGAGTTTGCATGGTTCATTAAGTGGCCTTTAGAAACCTCATTTTGGGGGGAGGTGAGGGGGAGAAGATTTTGTCAGGGAAGCAATTCACATATCTTGTCAAACATTAAATTTTATTTTATCCAAATTTAGAAGAAAACCTGATACTGAAGATGAGTGTGAGTGATGATGTAGTCTTTTCCTACACTGATAAATTGTATACTTAGCAATAAATATCCATTTAGGTAAAAGCTAGTTTATCTTGGGTTTGACTGGCCCCAGATCCATCCAGTGGTGCATCCTCACATCTATACTGCACTGATAGCGGTGTTTGTGATAACACCCCTGAGGCATTCATTGTAAAGGCCTGTAATGTCGTCTGAATCATCACAGGAAGATCAAATTATGGACGGGCTGGTTTCCAAATTAAGTGCATTATTTTTTTATTTTTTTGGCATTGTGATTCTTTGAAAATGGCCAGGATACATGAGGCATGTATGAAACATATCACCTAGACTGTTTGGCCAGAATATTCTCTTCCATGATTGTCTTACTGGGCTGGAAATTTACTCTCTAATTGCCTTTAAGTCATTCTGTAAAGTCAACCAGAGAATAAAAGGGGGAAAACACCCATAAATTAGAAGCTGTGCTTATGCGGTGAGTTACCCTGTAATCCATAAGTAAGATTAGAGCTGATTTGGTTCCTCTGATGGTCACTGATCGCCTGCACTGAACCTACACGCTGTCTATGTTTGTATAATATTCAGCCCCCATTTCAAGCTCTCTGAGGTGGATCTCACCATGACCACACGGTGGATGAGGACACAAGGCTCAGTGGCCCGCCCGAGAGATGGCGCGGCAGAACCATGGCTTGCATCGAGAGCTTGCAAGACTTTCCACTGAGCCCCTAATGGCATATTGATTGGGGCACATAATCCATCTGGAAGCTGTGAACGGCCCTCCAATTGGCTCCTCAGCCCTCCACCTCTCCAGTGATTCTGCCCATCCATAGTTCCACATCCACGGTGCCTGCCTTTCCTCGTTCAGTCCTCCATGTAATGTCTCTCTTCACTCACTCACTGTCACCGTGGGCCTGTCATGCTGGGCAGTGTGCTAGGCACTGAGGGTACTGATGAGCAGGGCTTGGTGCAGGCTTGGCCTGGGGGCTGGGGGGCGACATAGATGAAGAAATCGTTGACAGTAGTATGATGGGTTCTCTATTAAAGGTTTGCGTGGGGCACTTTGGGATCCAGAGCACAGCACGTAATGCTGCAGCCACGGTTGGCAGTGGGTGTGTGTGTCTATGTGGCACGAACAGAGGCATAAAGTGATGTGTCTTATCTGAGGAACAGCAAGTAGACTGTTGTAACTACAGAGCACAACGTTGGGGGGCATGGAGGTGGAGATGAGGATGGAAGGGTGGTCGGGGCCGGAGTGGGAAGGGCCTGCGAGGCCTCTGAGGACCGTGCTGAGCTGCTGAAAATTGTAACAGAGGGTTTGATGTGGTCGGATCTGCTTTATAAAAAGATTATGCTGAAATGAATACAAATGAAACAGGAAATCTGAATAAGGTCGGCGGCAGATGGTCTCAGTGTCAATAGCCTCGTTGTGCTATATTTTATAAGACATCACCATTGGGGGAAACTGGGTGAGGGGTACATGGGATCTCGCTGTATTATTTCTTACAACTGCATGTGAATCTACCATTTAAAGGCATGCCTACCACATGCACACACACGTGTATGTGTATGTACATAAAATACTACGTTACATTTTATTGTATTCAGCCAGTCGAGGCAGGCCATCCTGCTGCTTTCTCTGGGTTTCTTTCTTAGTGCCTGAGCCCAGGCCTCTCTGCTATAAAACAAGATGTCTGCTGAGGCAAGAAGATGACTCCTTGTGGACTCGGAGAATAATTTGTATTTCTTAAAGAAAAGTCACAGAAATCATTACCTACCACATTTTTAGTTAAAAGATTTGCTTATTTGTTATGGAAAAAAGATTGCTCTGGCAGCAGAGAACATGGTGGATTTAAGAGGCTGAGACCCGAGGCAGAAAGACCCCCTGGAATAACAGGGGAGGAGGGACTGGAGCTGAGCCCATAACGGTGTTCATAGTCCTCTCTCGCTGCTGTGTCCTTGCCTTCCATACTGTGCCGTGTCCCTTTCCTCATAGACGCGACACAGGATGCTGCCTATAGACCAGACCGCATCAGATTGTGGGTGGGGCGGTGTTTACAGTCCCATCCGTGTCCCCCACAGCACCTGCTGTACGCTGAACGTACAGCCGAGGCCCTCGTGCGTGCAAGTCGATGGACCTTCCTAGAGCAGATTCCTCTCTCTGGTGTATCCTGGATGGAGGAGCTGCACGCTGGCTCTCTGCTCTCCAGACGAGCTTGAGCGCACACACCGTGAGCCAGAGCAAATACCACCACTTCTCGGCAAGTGACCTCGGCCAGTGACACAACTGCTCTGAGTCTCAGTTCCCTCATCGGGAGAGGGGGTAGTTATGGCATCTCTTTAGTGCTGTTGGGAAGATGGAATGAGCTAGTGCCAGTGGAGTCTTAGAACAGGAGCTGGTGCATAGGAGGCATGTGGTGACTTTGGATCCTCATCATCGTCTTCATCCTTCTGAGTGGCAGATCCTTGTCAAACCAAGCTGGCCTTGAGCACATAGGTTAGTTCTGTAGGCTCTGAGCAAGTGGAGCTTATTACAGAAGTGCTCAGATGGGCACGTGGCCGTGTGTGAGACAGGCTGCTGAGCAGAGGGCTGCCATCCCTGTCTGGATGGCCCTATAGAGCTGCCTTCAGACCCTGGTGAGGGTGCTTCCTCCTAGCACCAAGGGACTTGAGAGTCACACTGACCTGGGTTAGTGTCCTGGCCCCTCAACTTACTGCCGAGCTGTGTGACCTGAGCCTCAGAAAAACGGGGACGATAATGATGTAATATTTACCCACAGCAAGGTGAAGAATTAAATGAACTAATCAGTGTGAGATGCCTGGCATGTGGTCGGTACCCTTGCATCATTCCGAGGATGCCAAGTATCCCATCTGACTGCTCATTCCTCTTTTCAGGAACAAGACTGCCAATGGAGACTGCCGAAAAGACCCCCGGGAGCGGAGCCGCAGTCCCATTGAGCGTGCCGTGGCCCCCGCCGTGAGCCTGCATGGCAACCACCTGTACGCGTCTCTCCCCAGCCTCAGCATGGAGCAGCCCCTCGCACTGACCAAGAACAGCATGGACGCCTGCAGGCCGCCTGGCATCTCGCCCACACTGACCCCGGTGGAACGGCAGCAGGTGTGCCCTTGTCCGGGGGGGTTCAGGCTGGTGGCTGATGGTGGGCACTGAGGCTGGGTGGAAAGCGCCGAGAAGAGGCCACGGGGAAGGGTTGAGAGAGGGCGAGTCCTTGGTTCTGTACTCGGAACAAGGGGCCCGCGGTGGCAGGAGCAGGAATCCTTTTACCAAATGCCGCCTGATGTTCAGTTCCTACCTCGACCTGCCTAGGCCTCGCCTCTTAGGACTAACGGGCCTTGGAGCAGACGGCTAATGTCTTGGGGCTCCATTTCTTTGCCCGAGGCAGGCTTGGTCTAGATTAGGTGTGTCAGCAGCGGTCTCCGGTGGTGGTCCTGTTTTTATTGGGATCAACGTAATGATCCTAATGGGAATCCTACATTTACCCATTGTAAAGTCCCACGGATGAAGTTAAATGTCAGGTTGCTTTGCTTTGGGCTGGAATCCTGTAAAGTCACAGTGATTATTGGGTCATGCTGGTCAGAAACTTGTGCTTGGCAGATAAGGGTGTTTTTTATTAAAGGAAAATAAGAAAATTAAATTATTACTTAATAAACAGTTTACTTGATAGAAAAAACAATTATTTCTTTAAAAAATGGGGTTTCTGGGGAAATGAAGCATTGAGGTTTGGAATCACTGCATGAGCCCGTGGCTTTTCTCTCTGAACCTCTGGGACATGTGACCTAATAGGTCCTCAGTCAACTTTGCTTAAGACTGACGGATGGACAGCGAGCAGAGGAAGGTGCTGTGCGTGAGGAGATGCTGGGTGCAGCAGGAGGAAGGCTCAGCTTCTGGGCTCGCCCCTGCATCCCAGCAGCACACCTCTGCCACTCCTGCCTTACTGCCTGGCACAGCGCTCTGACAGCTGCTCTGCCTGGCACAGTGGCGCCTCAGCCCAGCCGGCACTGTCTGGCGCCAGTCTCTGATCTAGAGTGTAATAACTGGTTGTGGGCAGGCCCTGGGCGTTGGGGGAGGTTATACCGGGGCCTGTGAATCCCAGTAAGGCGGATGAACAGTGGTGTACTCTACCTTGAAGCCAGACATCATGATCCCGGTTGTTTCCTTTGTTCATTTAACAAAACTGCAGACACTCGTGTATAAGGATGTGTGCTAGAGACAGGTAAAGTAAGATATGCTCTGTCTCAGGACACTCACAGTTCTAGTCTGGAGGAGAGACATGTAATCAAATAACTAAACTGTGGCATTTCAACTATTAACATATCAGTAGATAGCCCCTTATTCTAAGAAGAAGCTGGGGCCCAGTTATCATTTATTGAACATTGACTAGCGCTGCCCATACCCCGGGCTCTCTGTAAAGCTCTGGAGATAAAGAGATGTGTGGGCGGGACACAGGTCCAGCCTGGAAGGAGCTCAAAGTCTAGTCAGGGAAATGGATGTGTGAAGAGAAGGTTACACTCTAGGGCAACAGGGGCCACAGCATAGAGGTGATTTAAGCATAAAAGCACTTTATCTAGGATCCAGGGAATTCAGCCCTCTGGCTACTACCACTACCCTGAGAGTCCCTCAGGGAGGAGGTGGCCTGGGATTCCACTCGAAATTTAACCTGAGCCCGTGGTGGCCTGGGGGAAGAAGCTCCCAGAGCCATCTCTGCCCAGAAGTACAGGGTGGGCCCTGCCCTACCTTTAGCTTCTATGAAGCTTTAATGTTTTCTTGGATCCTGGATTTCCATGACTTTGCAAGGCTTTTGAGGATCTTCTGGTTGGTTTTTGGTCACGGTTGCTTTGTGCAAAGTGTACTGTTGGCCACGGTGACATGGCTCTCTCTACCATGGTCTCCCCAAACCTGCCCTAAAATGTGCCTGGCTGCCCACTCCAGCAAAAGGATCCCCTGGCCCATCGGATGTGCTGTGGGGCCATTGAGCGGGTTTTCTAGGAGTGCGAACCTTGAATTCCCACCTGCGTTCTTAAGGGATTCCTGGCCAGGATTGAGAACAAAGCCAGTGGCCATGGAACAAGCCAACAGCTTTCCTGGGATGGGCACAGTGGCTCTGGCTTCCCCAGTATGGCAGCCACTGACCTGACGTAAGCTTTAATTGAATGTTGGGCTTGGTGATGAAGAGAAGGTTGTCAGTCTGCTCTCCTCCCCTTCCTTGCTGGTCAACGTGTGTTTCATTCACATAGTAGCCATACATCCAGCTCCTTCCTGTGTCTGCGTGGTGTGACTTGGACAGTCCACTATAACCTGAGCTTCTGCTCAGACACGGACTGAGTTCTGTGCCAGCTGCTTTGCTGAGGACACAGATGAATGACACAGTCCCTGTTCTCCAGCAGCTCAGAGGCATCCACCGGTTTCCAGGAGTTCTGTTTCACTTGTTGGCCCACTGCTATCAGGGTGGCTATTGTGGGGAAGTGTGGGTGTCATCCAGCAACTCTGAGCAAGGGAAATGATGATGGGGAGGGGGCTTCTTGGCGCAACAGCAACGTGTTGTGTCGGCGGGCAGGCAGGACAGGCTGTGCAGTGGAAGGAAGCCTTCCGCTGTATGGTGGAAAGTGTGACTCAGATCTCTGGGAACCGGGACAGGAAAGTTCCCAGAGAGGCATGTCTGGGCAGGTTGCAGAAAGTGTCACCCCATTTCATGTTTTTGTGATGGCCGCTTTGAGGGTCTAGAGTTTTCTAAAGAAAGGTACAAAAGATACCAAGAAAGTGGCCTCGAGGGTAGCAGCAAATGAGGGGAGACAGGATAAGATGAAATATTAAAACCCGCGGGACAGTGAATATTGGGATTGCTCTCATATGGGGGCTCTTTCCTTTGGGCATCCTCGGCTCCTCGTGTGGCCAGAATGGGTGGGGCAAGGGATGGATGGAGCATGAGTGACAGATTCTCATCCTGGCCCTGACGCTAATTTGCCATGTAACCTCAAGCAGGTGACTCGTTTCTGGCCTTCATTTTCCTCATATGGAAAACAAAGGTGTTGGGGAAGGGGTGTTGGGCCACGTGAGCTCACAAGCACCCGCCGTCTGGAAGTGTGAGGCCTGTTCTAGGTGGGTTTGTGACGCCGAAGCCCAGCTTGCACTCAGCTGGAGTTGGGGGTGAGATGCTGGAACCTGAGCTCGGAAGACGAGGATGGTTTGGTGTGTCCCTCAAGAGCTCAGCCAGGCTTCCCTGCAGCCTGGGTTGGAACCAAGGCGCTGCCCATTTGCACATCCTTGGGTGTTCACTTCATCTCAGGTCAGGAGGCGTCCTAGAGATGATCTGAAACCACCAGTGATGAGGGAATCTCTTCACAGCGTCCCCACGTTAATCAGTCGTCCTGCCCTGCTGCCCCCCACTGGGGAGGGGGCCGCATTCTCTCCCAGGTGGCCTTTCCCGCCTTTGGACAGTGCTGACAGAAAGGCTGGACTTGGACTTTATTCTTCAGTCTGAGCTTCCCTAAATCCATTCCGTGACACTTTGCGTTTCTTTACCTTCCATGACTCTCTCCCCCAAACATGTCCCCTGACATTTGTGTTGGTCAGGACTCTGGTTGCAAGGAACAGAACCACCCTGAGCAGGTGTCAGCGCAAAAGGCAAGGAGTCTTACTGGGAGGGCTGTGGGCGTCTCCCAGAGCAGGGGCCCGGGTACAGCCTGCTCAGGAAGGAAGGGCCGGCCTTTGCTGGGAGAGCTGGAGAGGAGGCAGGACTCGCCCTCCTCTCCTGGCTCTCTGCCCGTCCCGGTCTCTGCATCCTCTCCTCTCTGCTTCTCCACCCACACGGCCAGCCTGGCGTGGCTGTCCTGTAACTCTGGAGGTCAACTTGAATCTCTTACTGAGTCTGCCTCAAGAGTTGGCCCCAAGCCTGGGTCACATTTCCAGCCTGGCCAAGGGGGCAGGGTCACTTAGGAACATGGCTGCCTTAGCCCCACCTCGTGGATGGAGGGCACGTTCCCAAGAGAGGGGAGGGAGGAGATCATGGGCTCAGGGATTAAATAGACCCTTCAAAAGAGGTGGGCTCCAAGCTGCAGGCTGTCCTCCCAGCGTGGCCTGAGTAGCAGCTGCAGAGCAGGACCCCTACAGGCCACCACAGCCAGGCTCCCTGCGCCTCATCTCAGGCAATCCTCCAACCCCTCTTCAGGTGCTGTTCTTCCTCTTTCACGCGAGAAGAAACAGAAGCTCAGCGTGGTGAAGGCCTTGCCCAAGGCCCTGCCCAAAGAGTGGAGAGCTGGCATTCGCTGCAGGCCCCCCGGCCTCAGGGCCATGTTCCCTCCTCCGCGCCATTTCTGTGCACCCTGCGGGGGGGTCACACTGACTCCTTTGGTGGCTCCCTCCCCATTGCTGACGTGTGGAACTCTGAATAAAGCCCCGAATTCTTCTTTCATATGCTTCTGCCACGCCACACCTTCCTCCGTCCTGGATGTGTGGAATTCCTCATTAGACTTCAGCCCGGGCCCTTATGTTTCATCCCAGTTTATCCTAGTAGATCCAGATTTCTATCACAGAATGTGTTTTTGTCATTCCTGTTCATTTCCCATCATGGGAAGGTTTGCTGTGCAAGCTTTTGTATCTTTATACTGTCTACTGATGGACTAAAGAAAAGGCGGGGGATGGACAGGCCCAAGTCCCCTCTGGTTGACACTGTTCTCATCCTGCAGCCCTTTGGGGTGACCCTTCAGCCAGCTCCTCGCTGTCTGTCTTGGAACGCAGCACACGTCCTCCTCCATCTTGTCCTTGGGGCTGTGAGGAGGCACCTTTCCTGGCTGAAGCTGAGGAAGCTCAGTGTGGGTCCCAGATATTTTCTGTCCCAAATACTGCAGCAAGGTCTGGGGGTCCCGCAACACTCTCCAGTGCCTGCTCAGAAGTGCACGTGGTCTGGAGGAGGAGACATACTGCTGTCTTATGGGTGCACCTGGAAGGGCTGATTTACTTGCTGAATTGGGGAGGGGGGGTGGTCATAGGGTCATAGAAGGCTTCGCAGAGATGGTATTTGAAGGTTTTACAGGACGAGTGGAGTTTGCCAGGCAGACGGTATGGTGGTTATGGGGAAGGAGAGAGAGAGCGGGCAGAGCAGACCGAGCAAGGGCTGGAGTGCATGCAGTGCATACACTTGGATGTATTGCCTGTATTTCCATCTCCACCATCATTCATGTGGTCGTAATAGAAAATCAACCTGAGCTGGCTTTGGTTTAAGCAAAAACCCGGAGTATGTTGGAAGGGTACTGGGATGGCTCAGAGAACCCCTGGGGTGCGGGGGTGCATAGTGAGAAGGGCAGCGAGTGGGGACTTAATCGTAGGGGCTGAGGAGGCTCCTCACACACCCTCGGAGGCTCCCTCTCTCTGGATTCGCTGTGGTCTAGCAGTTGGACTCCACTGTTGAAGCAGAAGGCAGCAGACGGGCTGGACCTGGATTTGCCTGTGGTCAGGGAGGGCTCCAGGACAGGCTCACAGCAGAGCGATGGAGGGGGCTGGTGAGGGCCCTGAGTGGAGGAGCTGGGACCCCGCAGAGGGGGCTTCAAGCACCAAGATGGCCGACGGCACTTGGTTCTCCCGGGCATGACGAGTGCCCGTCCGTGGTGTGGGAGGGGTGTGGAGATGGTGGTCCTGCCTCAGAGCTCTGGCAGGAATATAAGGCCGGGGGCCGCCGGCTGGGTGAGGAGGCAGAACTGCTCCTCGTCTGTCTTCTCAAGCCTGAGCTAATGCCAGCTCTCCTCCTCTCCCCAGAACCGGCCTTCGGTGATCACGTGCGCCTCTGCCAGCACTCGCAACTGCAACCTCTCCCACTGCCCCATCGCGCACAGCGGCTGCGTGGCGGCCGGGCCAGCCAGCTACCGGAGGGCTCCGAGCTGTAAGTGTCCCTGGGGTGTGGGGCGGGCAGGGGCCTGGGTGGCGGCTCGGGCTTCCTCGTTCAACATGCTTTCAAGTGGAGTTCGCCTTCCTTTTGTCTCACACGCTGTAGACAGAATAGCTAAGCCCTGGAGCTGATTTCTTATTTAGCTTGAGAAAGTGCTTTTTTGAGCACATAGGCACCTAGTGTTGTGCCTGGCTTTAGGGGGACAGGGAATAAACACATTGGCCCTGACTTCCAGGATCTCACTCTAGTTGGGGGGACAACGAGATCTACCATTATTGAATGCCACTTTCTCGCTGAACCTGTAGCTAGCCCAGGGCAGCAGACATGTTACAGGTTCAGAAAAGTGACCTGCCCAAGTGCCCAGCTAGGCTGGCAGGTCCTCTGTCCCCAGAGCCTGACCTGTCCGCTGTCCTGCTCTCCCGCAGCCACCACCACCTGTGACCCTGTGGTGGAGGAGCACTTCCGCAGAAGCCTGGGCAAGAACTACAAGGAGCCTGAGCCGGCGCCCAACTCGGTGTCCATCACGGGCTCTGTGGACGACCACTTTGCCAAAGCCCTGGGTGACACGTGGCTTCAGATCAAGGCGGCCAAGGACGGCGCATCCAGCAGCCCTGAGTCAGCCTCACGCAGGGGCCAGCCGGCCAGCCCCTCTGCCCACATGGTCAGCCACAGTCACTCCCCCTCCGTGGTCTCGTGAAGGGAGTACTGCCCTTGAACAAGATGTCAGTCTGCATGGTTTGCCTGAGCTTTGAACAGTCAGTGCTTAAAAAATGGGGGAAAAAAAAATGTGGGGGTGGGGTGGGGGGAAGGGAAGGGATGGTTTATTCGCAAAAACCATGTTGTTGGGATTTTTTGTTCTGTTTTTGTACTTGCTTGGTATTCGTACACGGGGGGCCCTCAAACATGATAGCAGGAACTGCGTGGGGGAACATCTGTCTCATGTAGCATCCTAACTTCCTGCCTTGGTTACCAAAGAAACCTCTGATGCAGGTCTGCTGCCCAGACAGGGGCCAGGACTCCACGGCGCATGCTTTCTCAGTCAAAAGCCATGACATCGGTGACCCAAATGCTTTGTGCTTGTTAATTTGCTTCTCGAGACTGGGGTGTGTGTGGCTCAGCTTCCGTGGTGTGTTTGGTGCAGCCCGTGCGTGTGCGCGCTGGGGTGTGCGTCTACTTGAAGAGAGCAGAGAACCGTCGTGTCTGATTTGCACTGTTGCAGGAGGACTCCAGTTGCCTGCCTGACAACTTGACGTGAGATGCTAGTACTCGGAGGGCAAACTGCTGGAAAACAAAGGGTTTAAGGATGACATTTCTGGCCGTTTGTGTGTTCTGTTGTTGTTTGTTTTTTTAATTTAGACAAAACAGCTTTGGAAGGGGAAGTCTCATACAGGTTATAGGTCTTTCTCTCTAGATTTCAGGTGCTTGCAACTGGACTGCAGACTCCACCAATCACGGGCATTTTACCTTCTCTAAACACTGCAGTTTGTTAGGCTAGAGCTGAGGCTGGAGGATCCCATAGTGCTTTAAACGTGATGCATGTTTTAATGGAGAAAAATAGCTGGTTTCTATTAATTGTATAGACAGTAAACAAAAACCTTAATACTTACTAGCTTCTTTTCAGAATTAGTTTATTTTTGTCAGTTACAGTCCTAGATATACTTACTGCTGGTACAGTTGTGCTCTAAGATTTGTATTTGATATTCACCTTACTCCCAAGTAGCGGGGGCCGGCCGGCCACGGGCAGGCCCTGGAGACGGGCAGTTGAGTGGTTGGTCAGCCTCGTGTAGGATGCTGGAGTTTTTGCTGCAGGCTGACGTCATTTATTGTTTGCATCCCTGTCTGCTTATTACTAGCTCCCAGGGGAGTTGGGATTGGTGTCTTCCAACTGCCCTGGATGCAGAAACTGCTCCCTTTAAACTCTCTTGGCTGAACAGCAGATTACTGACAATCTGTGATATGGTATTTTGTATGCTTCCTCTTACGCTGGGGCCAAGGCAGTATACATTCCTCTGACTTTATACAGTTATTACTGCATTTATTATTGTTTGCTAGAGTAATAGCTACTAACTAGAGATTAGGTGAAACAGCAAGCATGACAGACACAGCTGTGGGTATTCAACAGCTGCTCCTCGTGGTAAACGCACGCTTCTACCCCCGCCCCTCCACTGCGCTACATTCCAGCCTCGCCCACCAGAGGGCTTAAGAAGTCACCTGGCCAGGTGACGCAGGTGTGACCACCTCACCTGCGAGGCATTGTGGACTCATGGGAACCCTCGAGGCTGGTTTTCAGTATGGGAAAAATAACAGGATAGCTGGTTAATTTTGAAAATTGGCACTGGGTGAAAAGGTCGAAGGATTGGCTCTTGTGGCCACAGGGTGGCTACGGGTCTTTCAAAAGGCGAAAGAAAAGCCCTTCTCCTCTTGCCCTGCACACATTTCACTCCCACTTAACTGGGCTTCCAGGCTTTCGCAGTCAGGCCCCTATATTTTCTGTAGGAGAAATCGTTGAGAACACTTTTTTTATATAGGTAACTTTAAGACCATCATTACGCTGTGCGTAAAGAATGTACAGAGAAATTTGTAGGTATTTTTTGAAGAACAATTAATTTGTTAATGATATGTAGCTATTTAATTTTTCCCTTTCCTATTGTAATCATTCATATTTTTGTTTGGAAAAAAAGTTGATCTTTTTTTGTTGTAGATTTTGTCTGTAAAAGTGCAGGAACACAGTTATTCTATGAGAACACTGCATCTGCCTTAATAGCCACTAGTTTGTTATTGCTACAGGCTACTGAGTGTCGCCACAGGAAAACAACCCCACTGCTGGTGGGCTCTGTGAAGAATAGGCTCCTGGGACACCCCTCTGTCAGCAAAAGAGGCCACCGCTTTGGGAGGAGGTGGTGCTGACGGCCGGGCCCCTGGTGCGCTGACCTATCTGGGATAGGCAGGACCCTGGAGGGGCCTCGGGCAGACAAGGAAGCAGAAAAACCTAACATTTCCCTGGGAAAGGACACAGCCCGGGCCTCAGGAGCACAGTGAGCTTCTTCACAGAGCCAGGCCATCTGCAGTGCATTCTGACCGTTCTCTCCATGTTTGTAAATCTGTAATATACCATTTTCTGTGGCCTGTTTTTCCTGGAAGAAGAAGAAGAAAAAAAAAGGTTTGGCAGGCCATCTTTTTTTTGTACTTAAAAGTAGCCTTAAGAACAATAATAAAGTGCTCTTAAACCACAGACTGTGTGTGTGCCCACTCGGTCCTAGAGTGACAGTGCCGGGCTGGGCAGGGCCTTCTCTGGGAGGCTCCGGGGAGGGTGGGGTAAGCTCAGCGGCCCTGCACCTATGTATGGCGGTGTCCCTATTTAAGCCCCACATAGGCTGGAAAACTAATTTTAATTTTAACTAACTCTAGGAGAGGCATCATTTAAAACCTAACCTACAGCAGTCCTACTCGTGTAAAAGAGTCAGCCTCCACTTTGACTTTGGTTCCAGACCTGAGACAAAAGATGACACCATAGGACTAAAAGCGTGGAGAGGGCACCTCCCTCTCCTGGGTTTCCACAGCCACCTTTGCGGGTGTCTCAGACGAGCAACCCCAGGATAAGGAGGAAAACCAGCCTGAGTGACCTGCAGCGGAGCCTGTCTGAACCCTCCCACCGTCCAATGGACACCTGGCCACAGACTGAGGCAGACACGGACGGCATCGGGGCCTCCAAGCCACCAATAGGGAGAACCCTGGCGGGGGGTGGGGGTGGGGTAGGGGAAGCAGCCCTTGCTCTGAGGCCTTCTCTGGGCTGCGGGTGTCCGGGGTGGGGCAGGAGGGGCCCCACCTGGGCAGTTGCCAGCACCTGGCTCTGAGGCCTGTCTGTCTCGGGCTCTTCCACCAGCTCAAGGCAGCAGCAGCAACTTCTTCTCTCCTCCCCTGAGCAGGGAGGCTTCGGTGCTGCGCCCACAGCTGAGGACAGGCTGGGAGGTGGAGGCGCTGTTTGGGCAGCAGACTCGGCCCTTGGTGGAGTTCTGGGTTCACTAGGAAGAGCACGGTCCTGTCCATCCCGCAGGAAGCTCAGCTTTCCTTGCCTCCGTCTCCAGCAGGCCAGGCTGACGGAGAGCTCACAGGGAACCCCAGCCCTCATCGGTGCCCAGGGACTCGGGTGCTGCTGCCCACAGTGGCTACTGGAAGGAGCTGGTTTCTCACTTCCCCTTTTGGTCTATGTTGGGCCTCTTCTCAGTGCTACCCCATGGGGGTGAAGGCAGGAAGGATCCTGGGAGGTTTACTATCAAACAACAGTTGTGACAACAGAGAAAAGAACTGCTCATGGAGGGAATCAAGTCCCAGATAAATGGCAATGCCAAAGCCAAGGTTATTATTTAGCTCAGAACTGGTGGGATCATGAATCATGAGAAATGGAGAACGCCAGAAGGTCCTGGACAGCGGAGGGAGGCCCCAGTCCTCAAGATGTGGAGAGGAGGGGACCAGAAAAGTTGGAGGGGCACAAGGCCCAGAATCGCCAGTCCTGGGGGTGGCAGTCCTGCTCCGGGGTTGTGAGCTCCTCGGCAGGCAGCCAGGGAGAAGCCGGCCACGCGAGGGTGGGCCATGTCAGACGGTCTCATCGTCGCTCATGTCCCAGATCTGCGTGGAGAAGGGGGAGACGTTCAGAGGGTTCACTTGCCTGGTGGTGCCCACTGATGCTGTCTCAAATCATGCAGTTGTGATAACAAGCAAAAGAAACGGCTCCCGTGTGTAGATGACACACTGTGTGCCTCACAACTCCCGTGTCACTAAGGGATTGACACCTCCATTTCTTGTGTAATGAAACCAAATCGCAGAGAAGCTGTTCAGTCACTTACCCAAGGCCTCTCTGCTAAGTGAGCTAACCAAGGTCTGAGCTGGGAGTCAGACTGGGGCGTGTGAACACCTCCTCACCTCTCCAGCATCCGCTGCAGGGTGGCCATGCCTGCCCCAGCCCGTCCCTGCTCACTCTTGTTTCAGTAGCACTGACCACTACCCCAAATCATCCTCGTTAATCACCTCCTTCCTACTGCCCATCCGCCCTCCCTGGGGGCAGGGATTCTGGCTTGTGCACTTGCTGAAGGGGGCCCAGCCTGCCTGCGCACACACATCCCGCCTCAGCAGGCTCCCACCCCCAGGAGGACTGCTCCATTGTCCATGTGAATTGTGGGTCCAGGTGCCAGCTGGACTAAAGACCACATGCCCGGGCAAAAGCTAAAGAGCTGGCTGTCCCTCGAGAGTAAGCCCTCTCCCCACCAACCCTGGGGGACCTGGGGCAGGACAGTGGCGACAGCCAGATCCTGCCTGTGGCCCTCAGTGTGCATCCTTGGGGAGCCTGAGACTTCTCAGTCTGACCCAGGGGGGGAGGGGGCATGAATATGGGGAGAACGGGGCCCCCCACGGCATTGCTGTGAAGAGGAAGGAGTGAAGGGGAGGGGAGGCCCTGCCCAGCTGGCCCAGATAGGCCTGGCTCTGTGGCCATCAGCAGAAATCCCCAGGAGAGAGCTAGAGCCAGCATGGCGGCCCCTGGGGCTCCTCTCACCCCGGGCTCCCTGGGGGCGCTGGTCCCTGACCTTATGCTTTCAGACTTTCAAAATTCCTAGAATTGGTTGCAAAAGGCCACCTCAACACCAGCAGAGCTGAGAGAAGGAACATTGTGTTTACATGACGCTGGCCAGGGGAGACGGGGAGGCCTGGCCAAGGTAAATATCAACACCAGCTTGGCTTTCAAAGTCAAGGCTGTGGAAAATAAACAGAGAAGGAAATTTCCTCTCTCCTGAGGACCCCGGCTACCCGGGCTGAGGGCTGGTAGTGGGTATGCCTTTCACACACACACACCCCAATTCTGCATGGACCCTACTGTCCCAGCACATTAGGATGGGGTGGCAAAGACCCAGATGCCTGCAGGAGTAGGAATGGAGTGTGGAGAAGCCAGGTCTAGGGTCCAGCAACCTGAGTGTGGCGAGGCAGGCCCTGCCCTTCTCTGGGCCCAGCTCCCCACCCACCTCATCCTCAGCATGGCTTGAACCTCCTGGGCCTGCCCCTTGGGTGGGATTCAGCAGTAGGGGGCAGGATGGCCGCAAGGCTGTGTTTCAAATGAAGGGTGCACTTAGGAGCCCCTGTAGCTGATGATCTTCCAGTTCTCTCCATCTGAGTGGGGAAACCAGCCACCAGAGGGTTCACCAGCACGGTTCATCATTTCTTTCACTCAGCCCCTCAATGAACACACATTTATGGAGCCCCTCCCTGTGCCACGGGCACGCAGACCTGGTGCAAAGGCTCCCTCATTCTTGGGGGCCAGCCCGGTGGCGCAAGTGGTTGAGTGCGATCCACCGAGGCGGCCCGGGGTTCACCAGTTCGGATCCCGGGCGCGCAGTGATGCACTGATGCATTGGCAAGCCATGCTGTGGTGGCATCCCATATAAAGTGGAGGAAGATGGGCACGGATGTTAGCCCAGGGCCAGTCTTCCTCAGCAAAAACAGGAGGATTGGCAGATGTTAGCTCAGGGCTGATCTTCCTCACCAAAAAAAAAAAAAAAGTTCATCTCCTAAGGAAGAGACAAATGATCTCTTTTTATAGATGATTTTCAAGTACAGCTAGAAAATAAATGCTAAGATGGATACAGACAATAAAGAGTATTCAGTAAGATAGCAAGTTATAAAATTAACAACAACAAATTATAGCCTTCCTATATACAAACAACATCCAGTTAGAAAACATAACAAAGGAGAAGAACCCATTATAAGAGCAATGAACAAGATAAATTACTAGGGAATAAAGCTAACATGAAATGTACAACATCTATATGAAAAAACCCTTCAAAGCAGTCCTGCAACAGTCCTCCCAAGAATCTCAAGAAAAGTCAACTGGAACAAATGGGGAAACAGCCCTTGTTTTTGCTGTTTATTGTTGACGTCAATTAGGATGTCAACTTCTCTCAAGTTAATATATAAATTTAAGATAATCTCAGTTTTAAAAAATCAACAATCTTTTTTGGAGCTAGACAAGCTGGTTCTAAAGTTTATGTGGAAAAATAAGCAAGACTATCTAGGAAAACCTTTGAAAAGAAGAGCAATGAGGAGGCTCCCCTCCCGTATGATTAAACATGTCATAAAGTCTATAATTTAGAGAGGGCGCATCAGCACAGGAATAGACACATGGGCCAATGGGACAAAATGAGTCCAGAAACAGAACAGAGTAGAATGTCCAAGTACATATGGAAATTTAGGAATTTAATAATAAAGGTCTGGGCAATGTGATCTCAAATCATTAGAAAAAGATGGACTTTTTAGTAAATGATATGGGGATAACTGGATAGTCATTTACAAAAAGATAAAATTGATTCCATGCCTCACACTGTACATCAGAATCACTTCCAAATGGAACAGAGATCTAAACGTGAAAAATGAAAGCATTGGAAGACTAGATGCAAACACGGGTGAATTCCTTTGTAACCAGGGAGTGGGAAGCCTACGACCCAAAATCTATAAGCAGTGAAAACAGATAACATTGGATTATGTCAAAACACGTGCAGTTTTGCATGAGAAAAACACCAAGTTGAAAAGACAACAAACTGGGAGAAAACATCACAACATACCATAAAGGCTAATCTCCCTAATGTACAAATAGCTCTCAAAACTCGAGAAAGACCAATAAAGTGATTTTAAAGAAACAGGCCAGAGACATGGACAGTTCACAGAAAAAGACAGGCAAGTAGACTTTACACATAAGGTGCTCAACCTTACTCAGAATAAGAGAAATGCTTCAATTTCTTAGGACACAAAAAATGGTAACCAGAAGAGAAAAAATTGGGAACTCACAAAAATCAAAACTTATGGTCTCTGAAAGACACCACTATGAAAATGAAAAGGCAAACCACAGACTAGGAGAAAATACCCATACTGTATATAAAAAGGACTTGCATCTGGAATATACCAAGAACTCTCATAGCTCAATAATAAAAAGACAACCTGACTTTTAAAAAAATGGGCAAAAGATTTGAACAGACACTTCACAAAAGAGGAACTACAATGCCAATATAGTTCCTAAGGATGCTCAGCATCCTTAGTCTTCAGGGACATGCAAATCTAAACCATAAAGAGACAGCACACCCCACCTTCTAGAATGGCCAAAATGAAAAAGGCTGGCAACACCAAAGGTCCACGAGGATGTAGAGCAATGGGAACTCACACACTGCTGCTAGTGGGAGTGTAAACTGGCATAACTACTTGAGAGAAAGGTCTGGGGACTTATACAGTTAAACACGCTTTCCATATGACCCAGCCATTCCATGCCTGTACCCTGAAGAAATGAAAACACATGTCCACAAAAAGACCTGTGCAAGAGTGTTCACAGCAGCTTTATTCATAAGAGGCACAAACTAGAATCAACCCAAATGTCCATCAACAGGCAGAGAAGCTAATTGTGGTACCCGTACAATGGATGGGACTCACCATCAAAAGAACAAACCACTATTACACGCAGCAACATGTCTGCATCTCAGAATCGTTATGCCTCTCAGAATCGTTGTGCTGAGTGCAAGAAGCCCGACACAAAAGACTACATACTGTGTAAATCCATTTATATGAAATTCGATAAGGGACAAAACTAATCTATGGTGACAGAAAGTTGATCATCTGTCACAACTCACCAAACTATATACTTTAAATGGGTGCATTTTATTGATTTTTTAAAAAGCTGCACAGGGGCCAGCCCCGTGGCTTAGTGGTTAAGCATGTGCGCTCCGCTGCTGGCGGCCCGGGTTTGGATCCCGGGCGCACACCAACGCACCGCTTCTCCGGCCATGCTGAGGCCGCGTCCCACATACAGCAACTAGAAGGATGTGCAACTATGACATACAACTATCTACTGGGGCTTTGGGGGGAAAAAGGAGGAGGATTGGCAATAGATGTTAGCTCAGAGCCGGTCTTCCTCAGCAAAAAGAGGAGGATTAGCATGGATGTTAGCTCAGGGCTGATCTTCCTCACAAATAAATAAATAAATAAATAAAATAAAATAAAAAGCCACACAGAACATTTTCTCACCTATCAGAATGGCAAAAATCCCAAAGCTTGACAATATCTTGTTTGTGGCCCTGTGAGAAAACAGCACTCCTACAGTGCTGGTGGGACATCAGTGGTACAACCCCTCCAGAGGAAAATTTGGCAATATCCAACAGAATCACTTATGTCTTAAATTTTGACCCAGCAAGCTCATCCTTTTTAAATTTTGCAATAAACACAAGAATGATAAGCTAGAAATTAATCTACATGGCTACATACAGGGGTGGGTGGGATGGAGGTGAGACTGCTCTGAGGATACCTTTTATCTTTAGAATCAAGTAAATGTTTTACATATTTAAAAAGTTAAAAGGAAAAATAACCAAAAGCACAGCCACAAAACAAAAATAGATAAATTGGACTTCACCAAAATTAAAAACTTTGGTGCTTCAAAGGACACTATTAAGAAAGTGAAAAGACACCTCAGTGTGAGAGGGATATTTCCGCAAGTCACATTATTATCTGATAAGAGACTTGTATCTAGACCATTTACACTTAATAACAAAAAGCCAAATAACCCAATTCAAAAATGGGCAAAGGAGCTGAGCAGCCATTTCTCCAAAAAGATATATAGGGGGCCGGCCCGGTGGTGTAGTGGTTAAGTTTGCACGCTCCGCTTCGGCGGCCCAGGGTTCGCAGGTTCGGATCCTGGGGGCGGTCCTATGCACTGCTCATCAAGCCCTGCTGTGGTAGCATGCCATATATAAAAGAGAGGAAGATGGGCACAGATGTTAGCTCAGGGCTAGTCTTCCTCAGCAAAAAGAGGAAGATTGGTAACAGATGTTAGCTCAGGGCCGATCTTCCTCACCAAAAATTAAACAAATAAATATTCAAAAAAAAAGACATATAAATGGCTAAGAAGCACATGAAAAGGTACTTGAACATCATTAGGCATCAAGAAAATACGAATCAAACCACAAGGAGATACCTCTTCATACCCATTAGGATGACTTTAATCAAAAAGTCAGATAATAACAAATGCTGGTGAAGATATGGAGAAACTGGACCCCTCGCACATTGCTGTTGGAAATGTAAAATGGTGTAGCCACTGTGGAAGACAGTCTGGCAGTTCATCAAAAAGTTAAACACAGAGTTACCATAAGGCCTAGCAATTCCACTCCTGGGTATCTACCCAAGAGAAATGAAAACCTGTGTCCACCCAAAAACTTGTATACGAATGTTCATAGCATTATTAGTAATAGTCAAAAAGCAGAAACAACCCAAATGTCCACCAACTGATGAATGAAAAATATGGTCTATCCATACATTATTTGGAATATTATTTGGCTAAACACTTGCCTGCACTAGGTCCTCTCGAGCCCCGGGATGCTGGTGTGCCCAGTAGGCAACTCAGGCTCAGGGAACCTTGTGACTCGTCAAGGAGACCGTGCTAGTAAGGGGGAGAGCAGAGGCTTCTTCCACTTGCTCTCACCACTTCCTTACTGTTACACATACTTCCTTCTAAAAAACCATGGAAGACAGTCTCTGAAGCCTGCTTCCTGGACCGACAGTTATGCTGACGCACAATGAGTGGCCCCACTGCCAACAGCACACACAGGAACCACGGGCAAACCCAGGGTGGGAGGAAGGCCAGGCCAGCCTCTGACCTGTCCTGGCTCCTGGGCCCCCTATGTCTGTTCTCAGATCCGGTGCCCCAAGGTGGAGCCTAAGCTCCCACCCCTCTGCTTGGGCAGGGGCTGGAGGGAGAGGACGGAAGTATCCTGTGCAGTTCTTGGCCTGCCAGCCAGGGGGCCTGGCCCCCGGGGATCAGGGCCTGACCGGAGCTTCTCCCCTAGCCGCCGCCCTGCAGCACTGACTGGGCCCACCACTCTGCATCTGGGGGACTTTCCAACCATCGGGGCTCATCACAAGGGGCCAGGGAGACTGTGTGGCTGGACCGCACACACCCAGAGGGCCTCAAGGTTTCACTTTCCGCTCTCTCCAAATGAGACAGACAAACACGTTTGAGAGGAGCCGTTCGTCATCCAATTTCAAACTTGTGTCCCATTTCTGGACCACACTGATGGAGCCTGCCATGGGCTAGGGTTTTTCTTTTATAAACACTGTAATTACCCTGTGAATGGCACAATTATATTTGTGTGTTGTGTGTGTGTTAAAAGTGTTCATTTGTTAAATGTAAACATTTAAAATATACCACAGTTTTTGAAACCCAGTTTTAGCATTTCTTTATTTTTTAATATAAAAATGGAAATATCCAGACCTCTCTGGGCCTCTGAGTGGCCCTGCTTCCTACATGTCCTCGCTGGGACCTCACAGGTACGTATCTCTTCACCAGAAAGGACAGAGAACAGAGTGGTCTGGGGTGGATTTGCTGGGGACCAGGTGAAGACGTAGGATTGGCCGTCCCCAGCAGACTTCCCAGCCAGGGTTCTGTCCACTTGGGGGAAGAATGAAGGCCCCATCATGTTTCCAAAGGGATCACACTGTAGCCATTCATTCATTCACTCATTCAAAAAACATTTCCCGGGTAGTACAGCATGAGGCATGGGCGGGGCGGCCTTCGAGTCTTGCCTGTCCAGGTGGTCAGTACCTTCCTCAAACCTATGGCAAACAATGGGGGGCATTAACTCCATGTCTCCCATGGGGGCGGGGTCTGGTAGTCTGCGAGCCCTTACTGAGCACTTCCAGGGGACCGCTGGGGCTAGGGGAGGACAAGGACAGGAGGCACCCAGAAAATAGCTCCAAACAGATTCAGGGGGCAGCCAGCCAGAGACACATGCCCACAGGAGGGCCAGGCCAGACAGGGCTGCTCAGGACAGGGGGCCCAATCACACCCGAGGCCCAGAGAGAGGACAGGGCTTGCGGGGCTCCCCCTACCAGTGGACTGTGGGCCTGTGCTCAGTCCCTGACATCCTAGGTCAGGTTCATGGACAGCAAGGGAGGGGAGGAAGCAGCCTGGCAGGAGGAGGAGAGCAGGGAGGAGCAGGGGGCAGGCTGCAAGCTGCTCCCCATCCCCCATCCAGGCATCCCGGCAGGCCCCCGCCTCAGCCGCCTGGGTGGAGACACCACCGGGATCCCGAGGAGGGAGGCAGGACTGTTTCTAGGGTCACTCTGCAGGCTCTTGATGCCCACCAGAGAATAGGATCGGTCCTCCTCAGGTGCCATTGGCCCCTGGCTGCTCTCCTGGGGTCTCCACAGCCCCTCTGGTGCTGTTCCACCCACACTCCACACAGCACCAGGCTGGTTTTCTCACCATCACATCGTGCTCCAGCTGTACAGCCTTCAAAGGCTTTCAGGGCAGAGTGAATTATACCAGGTCCCATGCCCCGGCCCTGCTGGCCTCCCAAGTTCCCCTCCCGTGATGCTCCCTCTCGCTCACCAGCTTCTAGCTGCTCAAGCTCTTCCCTTCCTCTCACACCCGCCTTCCTTTGGCGAGGGAGACCCCTCCCCAAGACTCTGCGCTGCACAGCTGGCTCCCGTTGGTGCACAGCTCTTGGCGCCTTCCCTGATCACCCATCAGTCTCTGCAAACAACCAGTTTGGGTCCTCCAGACCCCCCACCATAAATTGTCACCACGTTTTAGTTTGTGCATCTGGCTGACTCCCCATGGGAGCCCCCTGAAGGTAGGGGTGGGTCTGTCTGTTCACTGCTGTGCCCCCAGCCCTGGCACAGAGCCTGGCGCATTACACAGCTTTTGAACGAACCGTGATTTAGAACCATCTGCTCTGGATATGATTCCACAGTGGAGGAAAGAAAGAGGAATTTTTGGTGTCAACATAATACCCAAGAATCAAACAGTAGAAAGGGTCCTTCAGTCCAGCTGGTTGCTGGGGTCTCCAGCAAGTCAAGCCCTTGGCTTCCAAGCCCCAAAGGACAGTGGGGCAGAGCTGTGGGCATCTCCTGGTGGGAGCCCATGGGGTATGTGGGCAGCAGAGCCAACCTTCCGGGAGAGGCCTTAGCTCCAGACCACTGATACCTTATTCTCTTTCCTGGGCCCCACCACTGGGTCCCAGACCAGGCCGTGGGAATACAGAGTGGTGGACAATTTTTGTTTCTCGACTCCAAGAGGCCCCAGTGCAGGATCAGTGGTGGTCAGAAAGGATGCTCTGACTGCAGCAGCTGTGGGGCCTCCCTAGATGGAGCGCCTCTCGGGCTAACCTGTCACCATGCCGGGCCCAGGTCCACTCGTGCAACATGTGCCTGGGGGGCCGCAGGAGGTGCCACTGGGTAAAGGCCCAGATTCTGACTGCCCAGTTCCCAGAATCCTGCTTGGAGCTCCTGTCACACCATAGGGACCTGGGCCAACTCAGGAATAACCCTGCTCTCTCTCTCACAGTAAGTCCAGAATGCAGGAGGATAGAGTAGGTGCCCTAACATCCATGTCTGTACCATGGGATCCAAAAGCTTTGAGATCCTTCTGCCCCTCAGCCAAGGCTGGCTGATGTGAACTGCCTAGGCCTGCTGATGCGAGCAGATGATGACCATAGTGGACACACAAGAGGGAAGATGAAGGTAGAGTCTGCACAAGGAAGGCTAGAGCAGATGGCGAGGGCTACCCTGGGGACTGGTCACCCAGGTGCCCTTGCTGTCTGTCACCGGCAGTCAGGGCCCCTCGCTCACATTACAGCCATCTGCCTTTCACTCTCCATAAGTGGCAATGAAATGATTCCTCCCCCCCTCCTCAGGGGTCTGCACCTCCCCTCTTATATACCACCACTTTGGTGCCTCACTTTTGAAAGATGCCCTCCTGCTGTTCCACCCTGTACCCCATTCATGACCTCCTCTAGCCTCGCCTCTGCTGGGCACCAGATTTGAGAGAGGAATTAAGGCCCAATCCCTCTTCTCAGGGAACCTCAGCCCCAGACTCAGCCTTCCAGACACCAGGCAGCTGAAGGCTGGGCGAGAGGAGGACAGGGGGTAGCTAGAACTTCTGAGGCAACTTCCAGCACTAGAGTCTTCTGGTGGAGAACTTCTCACCAGCCTTTCCCACCCCAACCCCTACCCCGACGGGCGCCAATTCAGGGACCCTGAGTGCACTGCCCCATGCCCCCGCTGCTGCAGGGGTTCTAGGAACAAGGTTAAGGGTTTACTAGAAAGAAACTGTCATGGCCAAGGCAGCTGGTAAGACGCAAATAATGACTTACACAAAGCACCCAGGGCAGCCAATGGTGAGGGGAGAAAAGGGAGAAAGGAAATGTTTTATGTTGGCAGCAGGATGGGGGCTTCTCCCCCTGCGGTGGGTGGGGAGGACGCCTCTGTCTGGCTGCACTAGATCAAAGGCACATCAAGGGAGGAGGCAGGGCCTGGGCCTATGCACACATGTGGCTGGCACACCACCTTCGGGGGCCCTCTGCCCCCTAATCCTCCCTGCTGCCCCTACAAAGATGCTCTAGGCTTCAACTGACAAGAAGAGAGGGTCTCATGTCTCAGAACCTAGATCCAGGGAAAGAGACAGGCCAACACACCAGGCTCGCACTCAGAGAAGCACTGGGGGGTGCTCAGTGGCTCCTAAATTTATTGCTCCAGGCACCAAGAACACAGCTAACACCTGAAACACAAAGAAACAGGGACAGGATGCCCTAGAGGGGGTACCCAGGGGTCATCATCTTAAAGGAGGCACAGGAGGGAAGCAGTGGGGAACAAGGTGCTGAGAGCAGCTGCGAGGCTGGGAGAGGAAGAACGGAGAACAAGGTCGAGGCTGCAGCTCCCCTCCATCTGGGGAGGGGCAGACCTCAGGTGACACCATTGGCAGGGAGGCTCCACGACAGTCCACCTGAGGAAGGGCCGCTTGTTTCCACCTTCCCACCAGGGCTAAGTGGGCCCCCAAGGCCAGCGCAGTGGCACCCAGGAGGCAGGGGAGAAGGTATGTCCCCTGGGGGCCAGGAGGCTCAAGCCATCCCCTGGGCCAGAAAAGAGAAACTGCTGTCTAGGGCTGGAATCCTTGTCCTCCCCACACTACCAGGGAGACTGGCCCAGGCTTAGGATGAGTATTAGGTGGGCATTAAACATGTTTTCAACCAAGTTTTAATGATGTGAGAAAATGATCAGAAATGTATTAAATGAAAAGAGGAAATAAAACTGTATGCTCAGCCTGACCCTAGTTACATACAGGCATAGTGTTAAAAAAAAAAAAAAAAGGCTAGAAGTAAAAAGCAAAACAGAACAGTACCTCTGAGTGGTGGAATCATGTAAAAATTTTTTTTTTTTGGTGAGGAAGATCAGCCCTGAGCTAACATCCATACTAATCCTCCTCTTTTTGCTGAGGAAGACCGGCTCTGAGCTAACATCCATTGCCAATCCTCCTCCTTTTTTTTTTTTCCCCAAAGCCCCAGTAGATAGTTGTATGTCATAGCTGCACATCCTTCTAGTTGCTGTATGTGGGACGCGGCCTCAGCATGGCCGGAGAAATGGTGCGTTGGTGTGCGCCCGGGATCCAAACCCGGGCCGCCAGCAGCGGAGCGCCCGCACCTAACCGCTAAGCCACGGGGCCGGCCCTAAAATTTTTTTACAATGCTCACATAGGACTTTCATGATCAGAAAAAAATGCAGAGTAAAGACGGGATACTGATGCCCCCCAGGGACTCGCCACAGTGCACAGGAACTTGGTACTTGTTGGTTCCTTTTGTGTTTCCCTCCCAGGAAGTGCTGAGAAGCAAAATAAGAAACCTCCTGCCAGGAGGAAACGCTTCCATTTTAGCCGTGGACTCCTCAGTGAGGTTTAAATGAAGACCCTGGAATTCCCAGCCCTTAGCACGGGCTGCCGAACATCTCCCCATTTGATTAGTCTGGAAAATGGGCCTTGGGGCCCTGATGTATTCAGCACCCTTGCTCTGGGCCTGCCCTTAAATGAGCACCAATATCTAAGAGCTCTGGCTGGCGTTTCTGCCTGAAGATAAGGGCACAACAGAGCTACGAGAGGGGGTCACTGGAGGCCCGGCCTGGCGAGGAGCAGCCTGGTGTGGGGCTCTCAGCTCCTCATTACCTAGCGGCACTGGAAGGCGCGAGCCTCCAAAATAGCAGCAGCAGCAGTGGCGGCGAGTGACTAACACCAGGGCGTGTATTCCGGGTCAGCGTCACCGCTGTCCCCGGAGTAGCGCGGGTGTATTTTGGGGACGCCGTGGAGGAAGGGGACGTGTGGGAGGAGGGCGGCCGGTCCCAGCTTGCTTGCTTTCGTCTCAGCTTCAAAACACATTTTTCAAATTAGGTGGTAAGAATACAGGGCAATTTCTGTGGCATCAACATACTTTCTTTCAAGATATGATTTATGTGTTTGGCCCAAATTTTAAATGAAATGGTTATTGAGATAAATGGCCTTGCTGGAGGCTGCAAAATGGTTTCCATTATGTAGTTCTTCTTTTCAGTTCCTTAGAAAACTTTCTGAAAAGTGCCCCTTTAAGAAGGCGGACACTTGGGCATTTTTGTTCTTACCTCAAACGGCTTTTGGGGTCAGTGCTGGAGAGGGGAGGGGGAAAGGGAGAAGAGCGGGGGCGCTCAGAGCTCTGGAGGGAAGTGAAGGCAGGATAAACACACACAGGCTGGACTTGGTAAGAAGAGATGATTTTGAAACCTTAAGTTATCTGCAAATGTGGATGACCTGGGATGTCAGGAAAGGGCCAAGATTCTATCCCAGGCAGGCGTTCTCCTGAGGCCCTGCCTCTGGGCCTGACCCGCAGAGACCGTGGGATGAGACGATGCCGACCCCTGACCTTGTATAAAGCTACAGGAACCAGACAGTGTGGCACTGAGATAAGAAGAGAAAAGAGTAGAGAGGCAGAAATAGACCCACATATGTACGGGGCAAGACTTTCAACAAAGGTGCCAAGGTAATTCAATGGGGAAAGGAGAGTCTTTTCACCAAATGGTGCTGGAACAATTAGAGACCCATATGGAGAAAAATGCACCTCAACCCTTACATAGCACTTACCTCAAACTATACGCAGAACTTAACTTGAAATGAATCATGAACATATATGTAACAGCTAAAAGTATAAAATTTCTAGAAAACAACATTAAGAAAGTGAGATTTTGGAGTAGGCAAAGAATTCTTAGGATACTAAAAATATGAACCATAAAATTAAAAATTAATAAACTAGACTTCAACAAAATTCAAAACTTTTTCTCTCTTAAAGAAAATATTAAGAAAATGAAAAGGCAAGCCAAAGATATGAAAAAAATATATGCAATAAATATATCTGACAAAGGACCTATGTCCAGAAAATATAAAGAACTCTTATAACTCAATAAGAAGATAAATAACCCAATGAAAACATGGGCAAAAGATTTGAAAGAAATGTCACAAAAGAAGATATAGAGATGGCAAATAAGCAGATGAAAAGATGTTCAGCATCCACTGCAGAGAACGGCAATAAAATCCACACGATAACCACCCCATACCCACCCACTTGGCTAAAATTAAAAAGACTGCCAGCTCCAAGTGTTGACCAGGATGTGGAGCAACTAGAACTGTCATACACTGCTGGTGGGAACAGCAAATGGTACAGCCACTTTGAAAAACAGTTTGTTTCTTTAAAATTTAAACATACTTACACCATATGATAACCCAGCAGTTCCAGTCCTACGTAATCACTCAAGAGAAATGAAAACATATGTCCACACAAAGACTTGTACACAAACACACACTGGTGCTTAATTTATAACAGTCCCAAACTGGAAACAACTCACATACTCATCAACAGGTGAGTGAATAAACAATCATAGTACATTCACAAAATGGGGCACTACCCAGCAATAAAAAGGGACATACTGGGGCCGGCCCGGTGGCGCAAGCGGTTAAGTGTGCACGCTCTGCTGCGGCGGCCTGGGGTTCGCTGGTTCGGATCCCGGGTGTGCACCAACGCACCGCTTGGCAAGCCATGCTGTGGTGGCGTCCCATATAAAGTGGAGGAAGATGGGCACGGATGTTAGCCCAGGGCCAGTCTTCCTCAGCAACAAAAGGAGGAAGATTGGCAGGTGTTAGCACAGGGCGGATCTTCCTCACAAAAATTAAAAAAAATTAAAAAAAAAAAAGAGACAAACTACTGACACATGCAACAACATGGATGAATCTCAACAATATTATGCTGAGCAAAAGAAACCACACAAAGAGTACTTAATATATGATCCCACAAAACAATCCTAAAATTTGTATGGAATCCCGAAAGACCTCAAATAGCCAAAGCAATTATGAGAAAGCAGAACAGAGCTGAAGGTATCATGCTTTCTATTTCAAACTATACACAAAACTACAGTAATTAGAACAGTTAGGTACTGGCATAAAAACAGACACACAGACCAATGGAATACAACAGAGAGCCCAGAAATAAGCGTCCACATTTACAGTCAACTAATCTCGGACAAGGGGGCCAAGAAGACTCAATGGGGAAAGGGCAGTCTCTTCAACAAATGGTGTTGAGAAAAGTGGATAATCACATGCAGAAAAATGAAATTGGACCCCTATCGTATACCACTCATAAAAATTAACTCGAAATAGATTAAAGACTTAAACATAAGACCTGACTCTGTAAAACTCCTAAAAGAAAACATAAGAAAGAAGCTCCTCAACATTGTTCGTGGCAATGATTTTTTTAGATATCACACTAAAAACACAAGCAACAACAATAAAAATCAACAAGTAGGTCTACATCAAACTAAAAAGCTTCTGCATACACACAAAAACAAATAGACAACCTACAGAATGGGATAAGGGGTTAATATCCAAAATATATAAAGAATTCATACAACTCAATAGCAAAAAAATTAATCTGATTAAAAAATGGGCCGGGGATCTGAATAGACATTTTTCCAAAGAAGATATACAGATGGCCAACAGGTCCATGACAAGGTGCTCAACATCACCAGTCATCAGGGAAATGCACATCAAAACCACAATGAGATATCACCTCACACCTGTCAGAATGGCTCTTATCAAAAAAGATAAGAAATAACAAGTTTTGGTGAGGATGTAGAGAAAACGGAATCCTTGTGCACTGTTGGTGGGAAAGGAAATTGGCGCAGCCACTATGGACAACAGTTCGGAGGTTCCTCAAAAAATTAAAAATAGAACTACCATATGATCCAGCAATTCCACTCCTGGGTCTATATCCAAAGGAAATGAAAACAGGATATCAAAGAGTTATATGCACCCTCATGTTTACTGCAGCACTATTCACAATAGCCAAGATATGGAAACAACCTACGTGTCCATCAGTGGATGAATGGATAAAGAAGATATGGTAGATATACACATACACACACACACAGGCACACTGGAATATTGGAATATTATTCAGCCGTGAGAACGAAGGAAATCCTGCCATTTGCAACAACACGGATGGATCCTAGGGCATTTTGCTAACTGAAATATGTCAGACAGAGACGGACAAATACTGTATGATCTCATTTATATATGGAATCTAAAAAAACTGAACCCATGAAAACAGAGAGCAGAATGGTGGTTACTGGGGGCTGGGGGTGGGGGAATTGAGGAGATGTTGTTTAAGGGTACAAACTTGCAACCACTAGATAAGTCCTGGAGATCTAATGCACAGCATAGTGGTTACAGACAACAATACTGCATTAGAAACTTCAGAGCTGCTAAGAGACTAGATTTTAATTGTTCCCACCATAAAAAAGGAAAAATAATTGTGACGTGATAGAGGAGTTAGCTAATGCTACGGTGGTAACCATATTGCAATATATAAATGTGTCAAATCAATGTGTAGTACACCTTGAACTTACACAATGTTATACGTCAATTATATCTCAAAAAAATAAAAATAAAACAAAAAAATATGATTCCATTTATATGGAACTCTAGAAAATACAAATGGAATCTGTAATGACAGAAAGCAGACCCTTGGGCTGGGCGGTAGGGGATCTGACTTTGAAGGGCCCCGAGGAAATCTTTACCTTTTGGAGTGATGGAAATCATCCCTATTTTGATTGTGGTAGTGGTTACACAGTTGTGTAAGTTTGTCAAAACTCAAAGAAATGTACACTTTTGCATACATTTTATTGCATTTAACTTACACCTCAGGGCCCACCCCGTGGCGCGGTGGTTAAGTGCACTCGCTCTGCTGCTGGTGGCCTGGCTTCAGATCCTAGGCGTGCACCGACGCACCCCTTGTCAGGCCATGCTGTGGCGGCGTCCCACATAAAGTGGAGGAAGATGGGCACGGATGTTAGCTCAGGGCCAGTCTTCCTCAGCAAAAAGAGGAGGATTGGCATGGATGTTAGCTCAGGGCTGATCTTCCTCACACACACACAAAAAAACAAACTTACACCTCAACAAATTTGATTTTTTTAAATGCAGCAAAAAAAGAAATATAGTCATGCATTGCTTAATGATGGAGATATGTACTGAGAAATGTGTCATTAGGTGATTTCGTCGTTGTACAAACATCATAGAGTGTACTGACACAAATGTAGATGGTATAGCCTACCACATACCTAGGCTATATGGTACTAATCTTATGGGACCACTGTTGTATATGTGGTCATCGTTGACTGAAACATCGTTATGCAGCACATGACTGTACAGCTAAAAAGGGGGAGTTCACAGAACATAAATACATATTTAAAATAATTGCCAAAAAAGATGATAAGAGGAATACTGTGTCCTTTCCAAAGTGGGCAAGAAGGCAGAGGGTGGGCAGTGCTGAAGTGGGATCCGTTCTACCCTTTCAGTACCATAACTGTTTCCCAACCATTTTATCTAGAAGTCTTATTTCCCAACTGGTATAAGCAGAACAGAATGATTACAGTCTAGTGTCCCCTTGCTTCCTCAGCTCGATGGCATGCCACCTCTTACCCTGGATATGATTCCCCCTTTAGTCACCAATCAACACCACGTGGCTTAGCCGAGGAGTTAAGAGCCTGGCCTCTGAGGCCAGACTTCCCGGTTTGAGTTTCTGCTCTGCCACTTACTAGCTGGGTGACCTCAGGCAGCTTACTTAATCTTCCTGTGCCTCCGTTTTCTCATCTGAAAAATGAAGACAAAAATGGTATCTCCCTCACAGGGAGGGAATGAGTTAAAGGATATAAAGTGCTCAGAACAGAGCCCGACACAGGGCAGACGCACGAGTACGTGCTGTTATTTGTTTAAAATTACTGGGAACACAACTTCACAACCTGAAAAAAAAATCCCTGTTCCCATAACTAACATTTTTTAGTAAGATCTTGGAAGTGTGGGTAACTGATCTCATAGAATAGCCTAATTAAAACTTCTTGTACTGAAAATAACATGAAGCTGTTTCCTCCTCTCTGTTGTCCCTCGGGGAGGAGGACATCTCGGATGTCACTCCTTCACTCACTCAGTCACAAGAATTATTAAGTGCTGATTCTGCGTCACATTCAACTATGAGTCTTTTTAATCTCTCCCATACTGTGGTATCTTAGAGATAAACAACTTGTGGCTCACACAATTCCCATGCTCTGTATGGCACCAGTTCTCTAGAAATGCCACACCTTATGACACCGTGAGGCTCAGGGACGTCAGGGGTCCGTGTTTCTCCTGGCTAGGTGGACAAGAGAGGCCACCTGAAATTGCACACAGGTACCTACTGGCCCTCCCTCCACCCTTCCCAGGTCCCTGCTATGTTCACGGCCACAGCTTGGCTCAGTGGCATCAGGTATGAAGGAAATAGCACTGGACCTGGGCAAAGCACTGCCAAGTTGAGATCTGGGCTCTACCACTTACGAGCTCTGCGATCTTAGGCAACATTACTTGACCTCTCGGAGACTCAGCTTCCACCATCAACCTCACAGAGGTTGTCAAGGGTAAATGAAATAATGATTGCAAAGCACTCACCCAGAACCTGGCACGGAGCAGCCCTTAGGAACTGTTAAACGAATCTGAGTCCAACCGCACTAAGGCCACAGGAACAAATAGTGGGGTGGGGAGTAAAAGACCCTCTTGGCTATTGACTAAGGACTTCATATTGCACACTTGGTTTGTTTTATAATCACCTCATTGCTACATTCAGACCCTTGAGGGAAAATGGGGTCTGAGACCAAGAGATCAGGAAGAAAGATGGAGCTCTTTCTAGAGGAAGCGTCCATCCATTCAACCACTCATCCATTCCACATTTATGGAGCACCTACTGTGTACCAGGCCTTATGCTAGGCTCCATGTGTTCAGCAGTGATCAGGACAGATAAGGCCCCCACTCTCGGGAGGTCTCCACTTGGGTGAAGCTCACATTCTAGTGGAGGTGACAAGAGACTAACACATAACTGGATCTAAGAAAATAGTTCCAAGACATCTAAGTACCATGAAGCAAAATAAACATAGAGTGAGAGGTGGAATAACAGAGGAGCACTTACTTAGACAGGGACTTTGAGTAAGGCCTCTCAGAGGTGACATTTAAGCTGAGATCTGAAAGATGGGAAGGAGCCAGCCCATCAAAGAGTGGAGGGAGGGTGGCTCTAGGTGGAGAGAACAGCCGGTGCAAAGATCTGAAGCAGGAAAGGGCACAGTGTGCTCCAGGGACTGATAGCAGGGCATGTGGTTTGGTGGGAAAAGCCCAAGGCAGAGGGACGGGGGTCTGCGATCAGAGGACCGCATGGTGAGGAGTTGAGGTTTCTTCTAAACCACTGAACTTAAGCAGGAAGCGACATGATCATGCACGATGCCGGGAGAAATGGAGAGCAGCCTACATATTTGAAGTGTATTTTGGAGGGAGAATCAGCAGGCTGATCATAAATATCTAAGATCAGAATCCTAAAATAGAGCTGGAAATGATCTTACATGCGTCAAATTCACTCCCCACTGTTACGGAAGGGAAAACCGAATCCCAGAGAGGGGACGTGGTCTAAGCAAGGTCACAGGCGGAGGTGTGCTCAGAATCCTAGACACCAGGGTGGTCCTCAGCTGTCCCGTCCAGTCCCGGGTCAGAGCTGCGGACTTGGTCTACGCCTGCGGAAACAGTAAGTGAGAGGGTCCGCTCTCCATGGACTCCCCCTATCGGAGTGCACTCACACAAATGTTTACTCTAAAAACAAGGGCAGCGACCTCCACGGAACACAAACATCCTCCCTAGGTGTGTGTGAAGCTCTGCACTTTTGCTGGGAAACAGAAGTTTTGGCTTTCTTCCTCTGCAATCCTGGTGAAGGTCCTGGGAAGGCACAGACATATGCTGAAATCCAGGCTCCACTGCCAGGACGAAACTAAACGAATCAGTGATGATGGCTGCTGCTGATGGAACAGGGTGCTGGCAAGATGGTGCCTGGGGCCCCCAGCTGTTTCTAGGCACATTCCCCTGAGCCCACAGTGGTAGGGGGGTTGAGTGGACCAGCACCAGGGCTTATGAGGGGTTGGCTATGCTCATTAACAGCAGTCCTGAAAGATATTTCTTTTGCTACCTAATTCATCCTTAATGAGCTATTTCGAACCCACTGGAAGGCTCTCAGTTCCCCTCCAGTCCCGCTCCCCTGGCCCCCAGGGGCAGTCCTTTCAAACTTCTCCTACCCAGGTACCAGCCCTGAGAGGCCCAGAGTGGTCAGGGATTGGCTTGGCCTGGCCTACCTCCTCAGTGGAGAGGGGGGCCTCCTCATCCCCACCGGCCAGTCATGAAGCCCCTTCCCTCCTGAACCACAGCCAGGCTGGGCAGCTAGGCCTGACAGCTGGTTTGGCAGGGGGCTCTGCCCCTCCCATTTGGAACTGCTGAGGACAATAAGCCTTGGGGCTTATTTTTTTATGGGATCAGCAGAAATTCTTAGAAAAGGACAGATGCATTTTACCATGAGAGGCTAGCAGGAACCCCGGTCCAGGGGAGTTCTGAAGTGCTCTTGAAGGCTTTTGGGAAGGCAGGATAGAGAACAGCTCGCACAGCTCTCCCAGGAGTCAGAACATGGAGTGCCTCATCCTGGGCTCCCCCAACCTTTATGCCAAGGAGCATGGACATGCAAATTCAAAAACTGAGAGGGCCGAGCCCGTGTGTTTCAAATGCCAAATCCACCCGGAAAGCTGGGTCCCTCCATTGGGTTTACAGCGAGTCCTCAGTCCACTGGCCCGAGAGCCCCATCAGGGCCACTGTCCCATCATCACTGCCTCCCCCAACCTGTCACAGGGAGCCTGCTCTGAACCTCTTCTTGCCATGCACACACTCTTCTCCCTGCTCTGGGAGGGGCCAATGCAGGAGACTTTAGGATAACAAAAGTTGGGGTTCCACCTTAGGGACTTGGGCACTGAGCTAGGTGCTGCTGGGGCTACAAAGATGACTAGGATGGGATGGCCCCTTCCCCCTGGCAGTCTTCGGTCTGGCCAGGAAGATAAGGCACACCTCAGATAACAATAGGCAGAGTGTCTGATAGATGGGCCCAGGGGAGTGGCCTGAGCTAGAGGGGACAGAGAGCTGGGCACTCAGCTAAGGCTCTGCACGAGATGGTCTGGGTCTAGGCCCTGAAAGATGAACATTCCAGAGGGAATGCCAGCATGGCTTCAAGGGAGGCCTCCAAGCAAGGCATCCAGGAAGAAATCAATCAGCCCTTCACAGAAGGCTTCCTGGAGGAGGTGATCCACAAGCACGTGGAGGGTGTGGACTGGTTACATGGCTGGGGCGCTAGAGGGGAGCAGAGGCATTGGGGTGAAGAGGTGTAGGGTGAAGACTGAAGGTTAGCTGGTGTTAGGAAGGAAGGAAAGGAAAGGCAGAGAAGGCTTCTAGGGTGGGGGGCCTGAGATGGGAGAAGCATCTTAGGGAAAGGTTGCTGAGCTGAGCCACCCCTCTGTGGGGGGGGGGGGGCACTCAGGAGGTCCCAAGGTGGCCAAGTACATAATGGCAGGCAGTGACTGGGGTTCTGTCCCCAAGAGGTCAGCAGGCCCAGAAGACAGAGCCAGGAGAGAGCGGCTCCCCATTGTGGATAAAGGACAACTGCTTTTGAGAGATGATGAGCCACTGGACAGGGCTGGCCACTCAGGGCTCAACTACACGGCCTGCTAACAAAGAGCATGCAGCAGCTGCCTTCAGGACAACAAATAGGAAACCATGGTGTCCAGTCCCTGCCCGGTGGCACGTAGCCACCCAGCATGAAGGACAGTCATTCAGGAAGGGCTCTGCTGCCTTCCACACTGCCTGGGCTTTGGGGCGATGCCTTCTTCTCCATGAGAGTGTCTAAGCCACGTGGCAACACAGGGCCTGCCTGTGAGCAGAAGATGTGAGGACAGGCAGCGAGGGCCTCTATTCCAAGACAAACAGCGTGCTGAGGCAACATCGATCATGCCTTCCTTTACCTTGGCAATCTCATGCCCCCACCTAAATATAGATGCCTTTGCAGAATGGGCATCTGCCTGCTGCCACAGAATCGGCCTGGTCCAACTTACAGGAGAAGGGCACAGTGTTAAGGCTCTAGAAGCTTTTCACTCTGTGTTGCTGGAATCTCAAGTTCCTTTCTCGTTCAGATTGAACACCCTCAGATGCAGGTGAAGAGGACAGACGGCCTGGCAGAGTGGGGGACAGCCATGCCAACTGGATAGACATGAACCTTTTCACTAGAGGGGAGGAGAAGGCTCACAGCCCCATGGCCACAGGGACGCTCTCCTCTGGTCAGTACTTTTCCAGCCCAGATAGCCCAGAAATGCTGCAATTCTTGACTTTTCCTTCGTGGCTGCACATTTCTGACAGCAGGAAACCTGGGCCTCAAGATGCGCTCCAAGTTTTTTTAATTGGCCATAACTTGAAAGAAATTAAATGTTTAAGAGCAAAAAAGAAAGGGTAGTTCATTCTCTTAACAAATATTTAAAAAAAAAAACACTTTATAAACATTCAGAGTTTTCTTCTTCTAGTGTCTTTCATTTTTCTCTTTTTTCTTTCTTGGTTTGTTGATAAACAACAGGAGCTGAGTTCGGAAGGCTGCATTTTGGTTAACAGAGAAGAAAGAGCAACTGTGGCTTCAAAACATAACATCTTTAAAGACTCAGCTCGGGGCTGGCCCTGTGGCTTAGCGGTTAAGTGCACGCGCTCCGCAGCTGGCGGCCCAGGTTCGGATCCCGGGCGCGCACCGACGCACCACTTCTCCAGCCATGCTGAGGCCGTGTCCCACATACAGCAACTAGGAGGCTGTGCAACTATGACATACAACTATCTACTGGGACTTTGGGGAAAAAAAAGGAGGAAGATTTGCAATAGATGTTGGCTCAGAGCTGGTCTTCCTCAGCAAAAAAAAAAAAAAAAAAAGAGGAGGATTGGCATGAATGTTAGCTCAGGGCTGATCTTCCTCACCAAAAAAAAAAAAAAAAAAGACTCAGCTCCATGTAGTCCCTCCCATCTCCATTATCTTCTCAGAAAGTAGTTTTTAGTGACGGTTTTTAGTCATTTCCGAAAAGAGTTTCTGCTTTGCTGTATTTATGTAATGCCTGGCTGTTTTTACAGAATGGAGTTTTTCTCAGTGGTCCCAAATTACCCTGAGAAGACGGTAAATGAAAGTTCATGTTGGGAACAACATCAAACCCAAGCAGAACAATAACAAAAAGCAAGCTAATGTATGGGCCTAACTCTTTAAAATCACACTTAAAAATCACTTTATCTTTCTTAATAAATTATTGCAAGCTGGACTGGGGAAAAAAATCACTCCCGAGGAGGTTTACAATATAAACAACCACTAAGAGATCATTTTCTTTGTTTTCATTGGCATGGATCTTGCTGAGTTTAAATGAACACGCACAGTGATGATGAAAGGAGCCGGAGAGTGGGCTGGGGGATAAACAGCTCAGTGTGGCCACCAGAATGTGTCTCCCAGCCCCTGGCCCCCAGCAGGCAGCACAGCGGGGCAGTTGGGGGTGGGGAATGAGTGGGCTCTCAGACCCTCGAGGGGCCAGAATTCCAGGTCACAGACTCCAGGGTGCAGAGCACTGAGCCACATCCTCCCTCTCTGCTCTGCCCAAAGGTCCCCTCCAGGCTGTCCCTGTCTCAGGGCCCTTCCTCCAGTCCTTCCCTCTCAGGCTAGGGCCTGCTCCTCTTCCTCACCCCTCTGGGAAACGTTCCCGGTTAGCATCCTGGTACCTAGTGTGTATGTAAGCCAACACCAATACCACTAGGGGATGGTGTGCGGACAAATGAACAAAACTCAGGGCCTCCTCCAAGCCCTTGTGCTCTATTAACAAAATAGTTCATTTTTCCTGCCTGCAGACTGCCTATCAGGCACTATGGTAAACACACCATTCGATCTCTAGGTCCATCCTCACCCCACGTGGAAACAGGTGCTATCATAAACCTTGGGAGAGAAGCCTGTGATCTTAGCCACCAACTCCTTCTCCCTCTCTGGACTGCCAACTCATCCTTCCATACTCAGCTCCTGTCCTCCTGCTCTCTCTCGGGCTGGGCACACTGCACTTCCGGGTTATGGGCTGCAGGTGAGGCGCTCCTTAAGATCAGCAGCTGTGCGTTAGTTGTGTGTCCGCAGCATCTCACAAGGTGCTTAGCCCCAATAAATGCTCCATAAATCCTAAACCATGCATAAGCCAATAACTCATGGCCAATAAACGCTTGTTGAATGAGGAAATAAGAGAACAAGTCTACTCTTAGCACTGAATCACGCTATGTAAATTCTCTTCTTCCCATTTTGAATCTCAAGCACCTTGAGGCCTGCAGCCCTCACAGTGCGTAGCACCGGAGGCACAAGGGGGATTGGTCTGTCTGTTGGTATAAAATGCAATCTTTTCGTTTCTAAGACTTAATAAGTGATCACTTTCTAAGTGATTACTCTGGGGAAGACTAAATAATTAAATTCAATGATTAAATTAAATTTAATGCCAACAAAGTGTTTAGAACAGCCGTTGGCACACAGTAGGCACTCAATAAATGTTAGCTGCTGTTATTATTATTATTAGACCATTTCTAGCTACTTAAGAAACTTCAAAACGCTATGCTGTCAGGGTGGACCTTAGTGAAAGCCAACACACACGCTTGTAGACCACTTGACTGTTCCTTGGGCATGAGGTTGTTTACAAATGGTGAGTGTTCTAAGTGCCTTCCAGCAAAGGACTGGTGCAAGGAGGTGGGGGTCCGTGTCAGGAAGGTGCTTGGCCTCCCCAGGTGGGTTGCACCCCAGTTCGTTCACACACAGGCTGGGAGGCATGTGCCAAGCATGAAGTGAGAGTGAGTCCCCTCTTGTTCCTAGGTCCCCCCACCTCTTAGGCTAATGGGACAGGAGTCCTAGTTCCCCACGCTCATACTCTTCCTCCCCAAGCCCCCACATTGGCTGGGTACCTTGCATAGCACCCCCACCCCGCTCCCAGAGTGCCAGGCCCAGGTCCAGACAACCAGGTTTTAGTCTCAACTCTATAACCTATTAATTGAGGGCACTGGGCAGAAAAAGAAACCCTCTGTGAACCAGCTAGGGGAGATGAAGCCTTCCCTGCCTAACTCCACAGTCCTGTGGTGAGGGGACATCACAGGGGACCATGGGGAGGAAGGCAGTCCTCATTTTAAAGAGTAAAACAAATGTGAAGAGTTATTATTCATTAGTAAGAAGGATCAGAGAGACAAAGATTGTGGCTAAATGGGAGTCACTGATGGAGGTAGGGGTCGGGAGGGCAATGTGATCTCAGAGGAGGGGGCACATTTCATGAGGTGGTCCAGGATGGTGCTGGTTGGAAAGAATTTGGATTTTTCTTGCATTTCTGTTTTCAACTAACACAAATCATTACTTCACTATTGAGTATCCAAGTTTCTCAGAAAACTGATGAAAGAAGGTCTGGAAGCAACTTCTGGGCCAAGATGCAGTTCAGGTCATTATGGCTCTTTAAATTCAAAAGGTTGCACTTCCTAAAAGTTTATCTTAGAGTGTTGAACACATTGACGGGCAACATGTTCAACAGAAGGAAGTCCTCAGACGCACACCCGGTACTTTTTCTGCTGAGAACGTGCTGCTGCTTGCAAGGCCTCGCTTGCCCTGTGAGCTGCTCTGACAAATGAATTAATTGTTCAAAGCAGACAGAGTTTGTTTAGTCATGTCTGCTGAGGTGGGAAGGATATTACAACACATCTGTGCTGGCTCTTTCTGCATGGGTCACCCAGTCCTCAGGCCTGCCTCTAACCCAACACCCTCCAGCCAGAGTGAGAGGCATCGCCACAAAAGCCAATGGCACACCTGTTCCACTGCTTTCAAATTAAAACGGAGCGAGCACAAGAGAAGTCTGTGGGCTCTTCCTCTCTCAGGAGAAGATGGTGAAGCCCAGTCATTGTGAGGGTGAGAAGAGGAGAGAGGGCTGGGTGCCTGAAATTGACTGAACATCACCGAGCCATCTCGGCCCCAGAACCCTCAGGTGGAAATGCAAACTCGTCACCCAGGCTGGCTTTTGAGGTGCCCCAGAATATGACCCTCAGGCTCTTAATTCCTAGTCTTTCCTTCCATCCCTCTTCACGTGCCCTCTTGTCCAGCTACACTTGATAGTTCCCACTGTCACCTGGAGGTACCATTTTCAACCGTGCTTTCAATGCAGTATTTCACTTACCTGAAATGTCCCCAGGCCCATCTTTGCAGTTCCTATCTGTTTTGCGGAAAGCCTTCCTCCACCTCCCGTCCCCACTGACAGTCTGACTGGTTATGTAGTTAACAAGTCCAACAACATTTTATTTATGACTTCTCTTCTGTTGCGTCCTTGAATTATGACTTGATTTCTGTCACGTTGTTTTTAACTTTCTACGTGCACTTTGTATTGTCTCCTCTACTGCACCGGACACTAGACTGTGATGTCAGAGACCAGCCTTTTTTACTGTAGTCCTCTGGTGTAGTCTCCAGTGGTGGCTGGCATACAGGAGGCACACAGCCATCTGACTTACTAGATATTGGCAATAACAAATAACTGACTGTAAGCGCTCTAAAAGCAAGAGAGATGACATGTTTTGGTACGTTGTGTGCCATTATAACTTCGATATACTCAGACACATTAGCAGGGTCTGATACTTGCTGATTTAATAAGAGCAGCTCAATAAATATTAAATATTTGTTGAATGAAGTCAACATTCTTGTGGGCTGAAAACAAGATTCATTACAGAAAACTTTGCCTTGTGAAATGGTTAACTTTCAAACAAGAAAAGCAAGCAGAACCTTACTTCATCAATGTGTTCTTTTTCTTTGCTATGCATATTCCCATGGTCCCAAAATTAAGAGGGCAACAGAAAGCCCATAACTGAAGTAAAAATGACTGCTTGGGTGCTCTTCAAGCAACAGGCAAAGTAGGGAAGATTTAATGATTCAAGTCAATAGGCAAGGACACAGGATTCATCCCAAATCAGTTCACTGTTGCATTTCTGTGCAGATAAGCGTGATAAATCTTAAAGCAGGGAGGCAATATACTGTTTCCTATGCAGTTCAAGTCCTTTGCAGCATAGAAGTTTCTCAAACTTTGATATGTTTGCTTCCTGAATAAACTCTGTGTGATTGTACATTGTAACACAAATCCCAGTGTTCCTTCCCACACAATCCTTGTGAGGCATTTGCATAACATGAAAAATAGTCCAGTGTCACTGATATCCCAGGAGTTAGTTCCCAGGAACCCAAATTCTTAACTATGGGAAATGGTTACTCTGAGACAGGTGGAAGAGAAGGACATTATCTCAGGAATGCAAAGATGGTTCAACATAAAAAAAAATCTAGTAATTTAATATACCACACTACTAGTTTTTATAAAAGGATAAAAAATTTAAATGTCTCAATAGGTGCAGTAAATGTTTCCAATATTCACTCAAAATTTTAATAAAACAGCAAATCTGTAACCAAAGGGAGCTTCCTTAACCTACTAAAGCCTACAGCAAATATCACGACAAATGGTAAAACTATAGAATCATTCTTAATAAAGTCAGGAATAATTCCAGGAATCTGCTGTTAGTGCTTTGATTCTAACATGATTTTGGCAGCCTTAGTCAAAGGAAAAAAAAAAAAAAAAAACACAGGAAAAGAAATGAAGTATACAGGGGGCTGGCCCCGTGGGGTAGTGGTTAAGTGCACACGCTCCACTGCTGGTGGCCCGGGTTTGGATCCCGGGCATGCACCGACGCACCACTTGTTGGGCCATGCTGTGGCTGTGTCCTATATAAAGTGGAGAATGATGGGCACAGATGTTAGCCCAGGGCCAGTCTTCCTCAGCAACAAGAGGAGGATTGGCATGGATGTTAGCTCAGGGCTGATCTTCCTCACCAAAAAAAAAAAAACAAGAAAGAAAGAAATGAAGTGTACAAATTGGAAAAGAAGAGTCCAAACTATTGTTATTACAAAAGATGTGTTGGTCCACGTGGAAAATCTGAAATAATTTTCAGACAAACTATTAAAACCAATAAGATAAGGGCTAGCCCAGTGGCCCAGCAGTTACGTTTGTGCGTTCTGCTTCGGTGGCCCAGGGTTTGCCAGTTCAGATCCTGGGCGCAGACCTACTCACCACTCATCAACCATGCTGAGGAGGTGTCCCACATAGAAGAACTAGAAGGACTAGTTCTTCTAGGACATACAACTAGGATATACAACTATGTACTGGGGGCTTTGGGGAGAAAAAAGAAAAGAAAAAAGCTAAGAAGATAGGTCAACAATGTTGTTGGATATATACTCAACATACAAAAATCAATAGTTTTGCTGTATACCAATAATAATAACCAATTTGAAAAAATTAATAGAAATAACCAGGGACATTATTAACAATCCTATTTTTTATAAGTTAGCAACTTAAAAACATCGTCAAAATTTTACCACGGCAGTGGTTCCTGAGTGAAGGCTATGGTCCAAGGTTACAGAATCTCATACTATGCCGTGAATTTGGGAAACAGAGCAGCAGTAATCACATCCATATCAGCATAGCATTTTAAAGCTTACTGAGTGTGATACTGCGATATAACAAGAAATATAATGAGTGAAAGAAAGACGAGTTGAGTGACTGCTAAGAGGTATGGGTTTTCTTTTTGGGGTGATAAAAATGTTCCAAAATTGATTGTGGTGATGGTTGCACAACTCTGTGAAAATACTAAAAACCATTGAATTGTACACCTTTAGTGGGTAAACTGTATGGTATGTGAATTACATGTCAATAATACTGTTATTAAAAAACAACAAACCACAATAAAAACAAAGCAAAAAAGAATTTCTCCAGGCAAACACATCTTAGAATTGACAGTAAAACGTCACCTGCTTAATACATTTTTCCTAAAGGTATCAAGTCTTATTTTGTTTTCTGCTTTAACCTCATAACAATCTTTGGAAATACTGTTAGCTCCCTTTGGGCTTTATTTTACAGTTGGAGCAACTGAAATACAGAGCCCAGATTGGCCTGAGAAAACTTTATGGAGAAAAGAAGACTTGAGTTGAATTTTGCTTGCCCTAGAAAGTGGGGAATCTAAAGAAGGAAACAGTACTGGAGGATAAAAGTTGACAGCTTTATTAAAGAAGGAAAAAAGGGAATGACATAGTCAGCTTGGAAACTCCCTGAAGGCAAGAATTCTCTTTCATCTGTGCCCTCCGTACCTAGTCAGATCTAGCCCAAAGGAAGGGTTTAGTAGATATTTGTTTAATGCATAAATAAACAAGTGGATGAACAAACAAACAAAAAAAGAAATATACATTTTGGTCTTTGTCTTTGGTTCTTGGCCAGAGCTCCCAAAACCCTTGTAATTTCCTAAGTGATAAGAGCACTAGGAGCATCTTTTGTTCTAATATTTGGTCTTTGACCCTGGTTCCTGACACAGAGCTCCTGAGTCCCTTGGAATTTCCTGGGTGACAGGAGCACCTTTGTTCTAATGAGGTGACTCTAGGTGGGCTCCTGGATGGCTTCAGATGGGTCCGGTCACCAGAAAGACCAAGCCATGATAAGAAGCTTAGAACTTTCAGCCTGTCCCCCATCTTCTGGGAAGGTGGGAGGGGCTGGAGATTGACTTAATAATTGATCATGTCTATGTGATGAAGCCTCCATAAAAATCCCTAGACTACAGGGTTTGGAAAGCTTCGGGGTTGGTGCACACCTGGAGGTGCTAGGAGGGTGGCGGTGCCCAGAGAGGGCATGGAAGCTCTGTGTCCCTTCCCCTATACCTTGTCCTACAAGTCTCTTCCATTTTGTTGTTCCTGAGTTGTATCTTTTTATAATCAACTGGTAATATAGCAAGTAAACTGTTTTCCTGAGTTTTGTGAGCTGTTCTAGCAAGTTTCTGAACCTGAGGAGGGGGTCACGGGAACTCTCGATTTGTAGCTAAGTCACACAGAAGTTGCGGGTAACCTGAGGACCCACTACTTGCAATTGGTGTCTGAAGTGGGAGGGTGGGGGGAAGTCTTGGGGGACTGAGCCCTTAATCTGTGGGATCTGACGCTATTTTCAGGTAGACAGTGTCAGAATTGAATTGAATTGTAGGACACCCAGTTGGCGTCTGCAGAGAATTGGAGAATTGCTTGGTGTGGGAAAAACACCTACACGTTTGGAGTAAAGTATTCTGTCAGTAGGGAGAACAGAGTTTTTCCTGTGACGGAGTCAGCTCTCACAATAGCATTTTAGATCCTCAAAATAATCTTGTGAGCGAGACAGAATCTCTATTTTATACATGAGGAAATAAAGCCTTCAAAATTTCTCAGTACTTGGTCTTCTGATTCAAAAAACAGCTAAACTACATATTCCTACTGGCTCCATAGAAGATGCTCAATCAGTCAACAAATAAGTGAGTATTTATCAAATACAAGGACAAGGGAGTAAAATACAAACACACACGAATGATTTCCTGTGAACCTGTAGGAGTAAAGTCACTCACTGGGGCTGGAGAGGAGGGCACTTGGTTTCTACTCCTCAGGAAACAGTGAATGTGAGATGTGAGCAGACAGAGGAATAAATGCCCCTAAATTCCATCCCAAATCCTGAAGCAGTGAGGACAATACAGAATATCTGGGATTTGTTTCTGTGTTGTCATCTTAAGCATCTGCTCACTGATAAAGAGTCATGTCCTTAATGATCCGTAAAGTAGGGAACCTCACCTGGAAGATGACAGGATCATGGGAGATCTGTCTAGACTCGGAATGCATGGTATTTATTAGTAGCATTAGAAACAGGCTGTACATTCTTTATTAGAATTCTTCTGCTTTTCTGAGAAACGTGTAGCAGCTGCCACCATTTTCTATGGTACTTTTCTATTTCTATACTATGCCAGCTTTGGAGGGAAACCTCAAATCCCATTTTTCAGCACTCCAACTCAGGTTTCCCAGGGGTGACAGTATTGGAGCGAGCGGCTCTGTCAGCGGCTGGAAGGAAATGCCTTCCTTCATCTCATGTGCTTCAAATTCAGCTTAACTAAGCCACAGTTAACCCAGGGGAGCCAGTTAACTGGGCTAGTCAGTTAACCCGGGGGAGCCTGCGAGGTAGACAATCAGAGGAAGGGGCACACGGAACAGTGGAGAGATTTGGGGTTCCTTTTGATAGAGACATTCATGTGAGAAAAACAGAGAATGTTTCAAACTGCTTTTGAAGTAAGACTTTTAAAAATTGTTTTGTCTGTTTTGGCTTCAGGCTGCATACTTGAAATGATAAAAGCAGTGCTTTCAACTCAACTTTAAATCACAGAGTTCCCACAGCTAGTGTCAACATGCAGAGCGCTGATGGCTATAAAAGATGGGTGGGGGCGGGGCCCGGGCCGAGAGGTGCTGCAGTTACTACCAGACAAGTGGAAACACAGGACTTTGTGTCCAACCAAGGCCCCCTTTCCCCGTCCCTTGCCACAGGTTTGGCTGATTTCCCCCCCTTCTCTTCTACTTTTTCCATGTTAGCTGGATTTAGCAACTGTTGTTTTAGCTGTAATCAGAGATCAAGTGTGGTATAATCATTCTAACATCACAAGGTGCAGTTTTGTTTCCAGAGCCGACATTTTAAAACCTTTGTTACTTGCTCAGTGCCAACATCACCAGAGCACTTCCTTTAGAGTATGTGAAAGGAAATCAGTACCAGGGCGATGCCGTAAATCAGGTTTCCCTGAAACCCCCACCCTCCCAAAGGCAAGTCGACATTCAGGGCTCCCTGAGGAACAGCAGGGCCGATTTCCCCATTACTCTAAATCAAACACTGTGGCGTACTTCACCTCAGCCTAGAGGTAGACTGGGAACGAGTCACGCATATGGTAAAAATTAAAGAGCATCCTCCCCCTTCCTCCTTCTAGGCCTGGAGACGGGCTAGATGGATGTGCCTCGTAAGCGATGGGTCACCAAGATTGAGGTAAGAATTTTATAAAGATTCTTTTCATAGAATTGAACATTCCCGTCCTCCCCCCACACCCCAAGAATGAAGACAGAGAAAAAGGTATTAATTTTAGCTTATAGGCCAGACATTTACAAAGCCATCACCACGACCTCTGGTTGATCTTACAACTTGATGTTCTCAGGAATGCACTGGAGGAAGCATTTCCTACATGACACAAAATTATGTCAACATTTACAAGGTACTTTACAAAGCAAGATCACACTATTTCATTAGCCACTCTGAAAAGCCCTAAAAGGTATCAGTGTGTCCATCTCACAGATGAGGAAACAAGGCTGCGAGAGGAAGAGTGGCTTGAGGCCACACAGGTGGTTGGTACCTGACCTCTGCTCTGTTTGATTCTAGATCCAGAGTTGTCTATTAATTTGTGAAAAGGAGCCTTCAAACACTGAATCAAAACAGTGCAGGTGTTCATAGTCTGCCTACATCTCCTGCAAGCCCCGCCACTGACGCAGCCACGCTTAAATGCAGGTGTGTCAGGCTCCGAGTAGAGGACACAGTGAGCATTCACTAGGCTGGTCTGAAGATTGTGGTTTGTTTGAATTCATTATTCACAGTCACATGGAATTGCCCAGTAAACACTTTTAAAATTGGGTGCACCAGTTTGAGAGAATTTAGTTTAAATTCCATTAATAATCATGTCTGTCGCCTCGGGGCATGACTACTTCTGTTCCAAGCCTCTCCCAGTCCTGTGCAGCTCCTCACAGGAGTGTCTAGTGGCCTTGCCCAACCCCTGCTGATTCACTTGGCCAACCTGCAGAGCTGTGAACTCCACGAGGCTCATCTGCTTGTCTGATGGATTAATAAGTCCTGAGCTTATTCAGGAATTCCCCAGTGTCTCCTAACGCAGAATCGTCTTCCAAATTACTGTAAACCTCCCTCTAGTAGGAGAAAGGAGTGAAGACACAAAAGAGTGGGAAGTTCCAAAAACATACAACTCTTGGCTGTAGGATGTCAGGATTCCCTGACACTCCACCAAAAAGATCTGCCAGTCTCTGGTGTGGCCTAACCTTTCAACAGGCAAGTTCCCAAATAGAAGATAACTAGATAAAAAGAGGTGAATGGGGTTGGGAAGCATAAAAATCTCCTCTTCCCAAGAAAAACCTTGTAATGCTGGGCCATGGGCTTGGGCCCTGGGGATAGACAGATCTGAAATGGAACTCTGGCTCAGCCACTTATTAGCTGAGGACTTGGGGGCAAGTCACGTAAGCTCTTTGTCCCTCAGTGTCCCTTTCTATAAAATGAGGATAACAATGGTAGCTACCTCACGCGGTAATGATGAAGCCCAACGACATAGAGTTAGTACAATATCAGTAGGCACTCAAACATTTATCTACGTTGCTATTGTTGTCAGCAGCAGCAATCCAGAGTCACTAAATGCATGGAAAATTCCCCACAAAGCTTCCCAGGATGGCCAAGCAAAGTTGATCCCATGGCAGGCCCTGGCAGCAAATTAGAAAGAGGCCATTTGGGTGCAGAGTCTTGCATCAGAGGGTCTTCAATGGCCCTCGTTCAGCTTGCTCCTTCCTGCTACCTGCCATTCTGTGTGCCTTTCCTCCCATCTAGAATGTCCACGTGTTCTTCTTCACCACCACATGTCCATAATCTCTGAGTTTATGAGTCACCATCTCTGTGACACTTCTCTTAGCCACCCTTTCCGAGGCTGGTCCCAGCCAAACTCTGATTTCTGTTAATACTTGGTCAGCACATGGCACGTACAGCCAGCATTCTCATACATCTAGTTGTTTCACGTGTTGCTGGCCTTCCCAACTCATTATCTAATGGCAACTAACTTTGGCTTAGTGCTTTACAGATCTTAAATGCATTATACGTATTATCTCATAATCTATGACCTGTTGGGACTAACCGCCCAAGACCTCTGTTAGGCAGACATTTTTACCATTATCCCCATGTTACAGAAAAGGCAACTGTAAACCTGACAGTGTGTAGCTGTCCACTCTGCTATTCTCCCTCTCAAATCCCCACAAGTGGCTGGAGCACAGCTGCCTCCCGTTATGCTAACATGGCAGCCTTAACTGCTAGAAAATGCTCACTGGCTTGCAGAATATTGCCCCACCCCCACCCCCCGGCCCCAGGACTCACATCATCTATGCCTAACTCTCAGGGGGTGAGTGCAGGGAAGATGTGAGGCACAGGAGGGGGATGGCTCCTACTAACTCCTCACACGGTAATGGTGAAGCCCAATGACATAAGGAGTTAGTACAATATCAGTAGGCACTCAAACATTTATCTGCATTGTTATTGTTGTCAGCAGCAGCAATCCAGAGTCACTAAATGCATGGAAAATTCCCCACAAAGCTTCCCGGGACTAAATGCTGACTTTTTAAAGAGGGAAAAACCACGTCCCAAACACATTGTTGATTATTGACAAGCCGAGGCCCAGACCCACAGAGTGATTTCCATGATCAAATTTATCAGGTCATTGTGATCGCTGCTGTGAGGTAAGAGGGCAACCTCAGAGGTGCAGAGGCCATTTCCTCTGCTGCTCTGTGAGCTCCTCCAGGGCAGGGACACGTCTTCCTCACGCCTATTTCCCCAGCCCACCAGCTACAGTGCCTGGCATAGCAGCCACTGTTAGTAGCCCTAAGGGCTACTGTTTAGCAGGCACTGACTGCTGAGCTGTAAGCCAAAACCCTTATAGGGAGTATATCTCTTTAATCCTTAAAATGTCCCTATGAGGGAGGTGCATGTATCATCTCCACTTGTTTACTGAGTGAATAAACAAAAGGAAGACAGTGGCATTTCAGACATGCTAGTTCTCTACCAGAATATTGCTAGAGAAGGGATTTTAACCAGGGGTCCCCCAATGATGGTAGAGCAGCATGCTGAATGGAGGAACATGGGGTGGGGTCTGCTGAAGTGGGTTCAAATCCCAGCTCTACCCCTTTTTAGGTAGGTGACCCTGGGTAAGTTTACTGAATTTCACCGAGCCTCAGTTTCCTTGTCTCACAAGATTCTTATGAAAATTAAATGAATTTATGTGCAAAGTCTCAAGCACAGAGCTGCCATTTGGGTATCAGATAGGCTCCCTTCTTCCCTTACTCACTGCAAGACCAGCACAGCCTCAAGCTGTATGAATGAGGCCCCTAAACCATTTCCTTTTTTTTTTTTAAAGTTATTCTTTTTTTTTATTTATAATTTTATTTATTTATTTTTCCCCCAAAGCCCCAGTAGATAGTTGTATGTCATAGCTGCACATCCTTCTAGTTGCTGTATGTGGGACGCGGCCTCAGCATGGCTGGACAAGCGGTGCGTCGGTGCACGCCCGGGATCCGAACCCGGGCCGCCAGTAGCGGAGTGCGCGTACTTAACCACTAAGCCACGGGGCCGGCCCAACCATTTCCATTTTAAAATGTCAAAAAAACGTGTCATCTGAAAGTGGGGAGGGGAAAAAGGAAGTCAAGATAATTTGGGTTGAAACAAAAAATGTTTATGATAGTATAAAAACTCCTCTCACTGACCGACGTCAATGATGACAGCAAATAATATCGGGAGCATGAATGCAGGACGGCTTGTGCCCATTTTATCCCTCTGCACTGAGAAGAGTTGGCTGCGATTGCTTCTCAAGTCTGTCCTAAGAATACCATCAGAACAAAATCTCAATAAGATTCACTATCCAGAAATATTTCGCCAAGGTCTGAAATAATTACATTCATCTACTTATTTCTTCATCATTAAAATGGGGATTATAATTGTACCCGGGTTCCTTAAATGACACAAGATAGCTGTTAGCTTTTCATAGCATTGGTATTGGGAAATTCATTGCTGGAAACATGGAACTTGATCTTTCTTTCCTTCAGAGGCTGGTATTTTCAAACAATAACAGTTCATTGGTTAGGAGATTTACACTCTGGAAAATCTGGCAAGTTGGAGTTTCAAAATTAAATTTCTGGATAAAAAAATGTTTGAAGCTCAATAAGGGATAACACTGTACCCTGTGTGTTTATTCACAGAAGTGGAGGTTTTTTTTTTTTTAATCTTGATGAAAAATTTTATTAGGCTAGGATTTCAGGAACTTTGCAATTCCTGCAAGGGAACTTTGAGATCAATCGGTCTTTTTCCTTCATTTACCAGATGAGAAAATTGGGGTCAAGAGAGATTAAGGTTGTTTCTATTGTTTACCTTACCATTTAAATTTAATATTTTAAGAAATAATGGTTAAAACTCAACACAAGCTATTCTCTTTTAATTAACTACATTGGCATTGAGGCTTCTATCAAGTTTTTCTCCATGCTTCAGCAAGCCCCAGATTGTCAGTTTGGGTATATAGGCCACTTTGGGAACGCAAAAGCTGTCAAATGTTTATTCTAGAATCCAACAATTCCCAGACGTCCTTCTATATCCTAGGTTCTGGCCGAAGTCTGATGTATCAAAGAAAAGAGCAGTATCAACAGCGATTTGCAACAAGACTGTGCCTGTCCTGGGTTTTCAATATGACATCTTTACCTTGGCATTCAGTTCTCTCACAGCATGGTCTAATCAACCTTCCTAGCTTTATTTCCTATCCCTCCTCTCCCAGCTCCTCATCCTCTTCTTTTTGAACGCCCCTACCCAGCCTGCTGTTTGAGCCAGAACCCAGGGAAGCCCCATAGTCCTTCCTCTCCCTCAGCCACCATCCAACCAATCACGGGGGCCTGTAGATTCTACCTTCTGAATTCATCCATTATTTTCTAGCTTGCTTAGCCAAGCCACTGTCCTCCTCGGGCCAGCCTATCATCTCTAATCTGTCCTCCACTCTGTGGCCATCTTTCTGAAACAGGGATCTGATGTCGCCCTGCTCAAAACCCTCTGGTTCTCCCCACAGCTTTCAACACTTAGTCTCCATGTCCTTGTGTAGGCGACTAAGCCTTGCCTGACCCAGCCCATCTGTACCTCGGTCTCCCTGCCCATCCCTCCCAGCTCTGCTGAGTCGCTCTCAAGTCAGGTCCCGCCTCTGCCTTCCTCTGAGTACAGAGGAAGAATCTGTACTTCCTCCATCTCCTTCTATGCTGTGTGTCTGTCTCCTCCACCTAGACCAGACATTTTTTATTTTTGAGGAAGATTGGCCCTGAGCTAACACCTGTTGCCAATCTTCCTCTTTTTTTCCTCTTTTTCCTTTTTTTTCCCTCCCTAAAGCCCCAGTAGATAGTTGTATGTCATAGTTGTACATCCTTCTAGTTGCTGTATGTGGGACGCTGCCTCAGCATGGCTTGATGAGCAGTGCGTAGGTCCGCGCCCAGGATCCGAACCCATGAACCCCAGGCTGCTGAAGCAGAGTGTGCGAACTTAACCACTATGCCACCGGGCCAGCCCCTAGACCAGACATCTTTAAGGAGAAAGAGGGAGTCTTTTTTTTTTTTTCACTGCCCTAAAAATCTTCTGTGCTCTGCCTACTTGTCTCTCCCCCACCCTAGCCCTGGCAACCACTGACCTTTTACTGTCTCCATAGTTTTGCCTTTTCCAGAATGTCATATTGTTCGAATCATACAGTATGTAACCTTTTCAGACTGGCTTCTTTTACTTAGTAATATGCACTTAAGGTTCCTCCATGTCTTTTCATGGCTTGATAGCTGATTTCTTTTTAGCACTGAATAATATTCCATTGTCTGGACGTATCACAGTTTGTTTATCCATTAACTTACTGAAGGACATCTTGGTGCTTCCAAGTTTTGGCAATTATTAATAATAAGTTGCTATAAATATCTGTGTGCAGGTTTTTATATGGACATAAGTTTCCAACTCATTTGGGTAAATACCAAGGAGTGTAATTGCTGGCTGGATGGTAAGACCATGTCTCATTTTGTAGGAAACTGTCAAACTGTCTTCCAACGTGGCTGTCCCATTTTGCATTCCCACCAGCAGTGAATGAGAGTTCCTGTTGCTCCACACCCTCGCCAACATCTAGTGTTGTCAGTGTTTTGGATTTGGGCCATTCTAATAGGTATGTAGTGGTATCTCATTGTTGCTTTAATTTGCAATTCACTGATGGCATATGATGTGGAATGTCTTCTCATATGCTTACGTGCCATCTGTACATCTTTGCTGGTGAGGTGGAGAGGTAGTTTTTTCATGCCAGAGTCCCCAGCACCTAACACAGTGGTTGGCACAGAGTTTGTGCTCAATAAACATCAGCTTAGGAATTATGTCCCATGTTAAAAAAAACAAAAGGGAATGTGAGCTGTCCCCAAAACACACTTCCCTGCTTCCATGCCTTTATTCTGGCCATTCCACACTCTAAGATCTCACTGCATATGTCACCCACCCGTCAGGATGGTGTAGGTTTCCCACAGCCAGCAGTGTTCTATGCTGGCTTCAAGTCCCATAAACATTCTTTTGTTCAGCTTCTCTTGTGATATAGGCCATATGTAGCTATACAAGACAGTTTACTATCTTACCTCTCATTAAACTATAAGCTCTTTGAGGGGAAGGACCCATCTTATGCACTTTAAAAAATAATTATTTTTAAAATTTACATATGGTAAAAAGCTGACTTTTCTGGTGAACAGTTCTGAGTTTTACAAACATATATGTCTATGTAACCACTACCACCACAATCTCACTCACTTTTGATTCCCTCATTGGCCCTGGGGACAGTGTCTTGTCACTAGACAGTTAAGACATATTGAGTACTGACATGAATTAAGACATGAATACTCTGAAATGTGGCAAGTTTTATCATGTACCTTTTCTTGAATTAAAACTAAAATTCAATCTATATAAAATCCTTTCAAGAACAAAGCATTTCAAAACCTTGACCACATACACTTGGCTGTTTTTGTTATCCGGAAACAGCCGGATATCTCTTCTCACCATTCTACCCATATATACCAGCATGCAGATCAAATTCTCTTTCGTGGAGGCTTCCCCAAAGCCCACCTTAACCCCTCCCTTCTCTGAATTCTCTTCATAGATGCACTTAATCCTATACTGCCAAATATACACACATTAATTAGTCACAATGCCTGTCCTGTCTTTTCTACAGGATCGTGGCTCTACACAGGAACCAAGTCTTCTATTTCCAATTCTCTTTGTGGCTAGCAGTGTGCTATGCCAGGGGCTTGATGAACTCACACCTGCCCTAGGCTCTTAAAAGCAGAGCAGTTCTAAATGCCCTACTCAATCCACTGTCAACCACAGAAACAGAAGTACAGTAAGCACTTTCTGAGCCTTAGTCATCTTGACAGCTAGTGGCTTACACAACAGAATCATTGTTGAGTTGGCTAATGTATAGTCAGTGCATCAGGGCGGTTCAGTGTGGGTGACAGGAGTGGGTGGTGTTTCCTGGAACCGGCAGCCACAGCTCATGTCTCCCTCTCTCAGTGGGAAAATCACCGAGTTCCTTCTGCTGAGGGGAATAAGGCCTGAGTACGGGAAACTGGTTGTTGATCTGAAAATGGAAGGCAAAACAGGTATCCCAACGAAAAGAACTACTAATGTCCATTTTCAAAGTTAATTATGCTTTTCTTACCAATCCTGAGATGGGAAGGAAAATATCCTGCTTAATAGATAAGAATATGGGCCTTAAAGTCATACTGGCCAGACTCAAATTTTGACTCTACCACTTTCCCTAGGTGTGTGATCCTGACCGATAACTTCATCTTTTTGAGCCTCATTTTCCTTTCTGTAAAACAGGCATACTACTACTTTTAAAGAGTAGTTGTCAGAGATTCAACATCCATTTATGATAAAAACTCTCAACAAAATGGATATAGAAGGAAAGTACCTTAACATAATAAAGGCCATATATGACAAACTCACAGCCAACATCATACTCAATGGGGAAAAACTGAAAGCCATCCCTCTGAAAACAGGGACAAGACAAGGGTGCCCACGCTCGCCATTCTTATTCAACACAGTACTGGAGGTTCTGGCCAGAGCAATTAGGCAAGAAAAAGGAATAAAAGGAATCCAAATAGGCAACGAAGAAGTGAAACTCTTGCTGTTTGCAGATGACATGATCTTATATATAGAAAACCCTAAAGAATCCATTGGAAAACTATTAGAAATAATCAACAACTACAGCCAAGTGGCAGGGTACAAAAGCAACTTATAGAAATCAGTTGCATTTCTATATACCAACAACAAACTAACAGAAAGAGAACTCAAGAAGACAATCCCACTTACAATTGCAACAAAAAAAATAAAATATCTAGGCGTAAATTTAACTAAGGAAGTGAAAGACCTATACAATGAAAACTATAAGACATTACTGAGTGAAATCAATGATGACATAAAGAAATAGAAAAAGATTCCATGCACTTGGATTGGAAGAATAAACATAGTTAAAATGTCCATACTACCTAAAGCAATCTACAGATTCAATGCAATCCCAATCAGAATCCCAAGGACATTCTTCATAGAAATAGAACAAAGAATACTAGCATTCATATGGGGCAACAAAAGACTCCGTATACGTAAAGCAATCCCGAAAAAGAATAACAAGGCTGGAGGCATCACAATCCCTGACTTCAAAACATACTACAAAGCGACAGTAATTAAAACAGCATGGCACTGGTACAAAAACAGACACACAGATCAATGGAACAGAATTGAAAGTCCAGAAATAAAACCTCATATCTATGGGCATATCTAATCTTTGACAAAGGAGCTAAGGACATACTGTGGAGAAAGGAAAGTCTCTTCAATAAATGGTGCTGGGAAAACTGGACAGCCACTTGCAAAAGAATGAAAGTAGACCACCTTCTCCACCATACACAAAAATTAACTCAAAATGGATCAAAGACCTGAAGGTGAGACCTGAAACTATAAAACTCCTGGAGGAAAATATAGGTAGTACACTAGTCACCATCAGCCATAAAGGGATCTTCTTGAATTCCATGTCTACTCAGACAAGGGAAACAAAAGAAAAAATAAACAAGTGGGACTTCATCAGATTAAAGAGCTTCTACAAGGCAAATGAAACCAGGATCAAAATGAATAGGGAATCCACCAGCTGGGAAAAAATATTTCCAAACCATATATCTGACAAGGGATTAATCTCCGTAATATATAAAGAACTCACACAACTGAATAACAAAAAAAAAATCAAACAACCCAATCAAAAAATGGGCAGAGGAAATGAACAGACACTTCTCCAAAGAAGATATACAGATGGCCAATAGGCAAATGAAAAGATGCTCAACATCACTAGTCATCAGGGAAATGCAAATCAAAACCACTCTAAGAGGGCTGGCCCTGTGGCTTAGGGGTTAAGTGCACGAGCTCTGCTACTGGTGGCCCGGGTTTGGATCCCGGGCGCACACTGACGCACTGCTTCTCTGGCCATGCTGAGACCACGTCCCACATACAGCAACTAGAAGGATGGGCAACTATGACGTACAACTATCTACTGGGGCTTTGGGGGTGGGGGGAAGGAGGAGGATTGGCGATAGATGTCAGATCAGAGCTGGTCTTCCTCAGCAAAAAGAGGAGGATTAGCACGGATGTTAGCTCAGGGCTGATCTTCCTCACAAAAAAAAAAAAAACACACTAAGATATCACCTTACACCTGTTAGAATGCCTATAATCACTAAGACAAGAAGCAACAAATGCTGGAGAGGCTGTGGAGAAATGGGAACCCTAATCCACTGCTGGTGGGAATGCAAACTGGTGCAGCCTCTATGGAAAACGGTATGGAGATTCCTCAAACAATTAAAAATAGAAATACCTTATGATCCAGCTACCCCACTACTGGGTATCTACCCAATGAACCTGACATCAACAATCCAAAGAGGCTTATGCACCCCTGTGTTCATGGCAGCATTATTCACTATAACCAAGACATGGAAGCAAGCCAAGTGTCCCTCAACTGATGAATGGATAAAGAAGATGTGGTATATATATACAATGGAATACTACTCAGCCATAAACAAAGACAAAATTGTCCCATTTGCAACAACATGGATGGACCTGGAGGGTATTATGTTAAGTGAAATAAGCCAGAAAGAAAAAGACAAACAGTGCATGATTGCACTCATATGTGGAAGATAAACCAACACATGGACAGATAGAACTGTTTGGTGGTTACCAGGGGCTAGGGGGGTGGGAGGTGGGCACAAGGGGTGGAGGGATGCACTTATATGGTGACTGATAAACAAAAATGTACAACAAAAATTTCACAATAAAAAAAAAGAAAAAAAAAAAGAAAATGCTGATAAAAGTGTAAAAGAGCAAGGTTAGTCTACGGCAATCAGCTTTAAGGCCACTCTCTCTCAAGCCTATAACACCAGCTCAACTGAATAAAATGTCACTGACCTTCCTAAAAAAAATAATAATAAATAAAATAAAAATAAATAAAAAAATAAAAAAAATAAAGAGTAGTTGTTGTCAGGATTAAAAGGTGGTTTCCGTGACATATAAACACAGCACCTGGGACACAGCAGATGCTTATAAAATAGTAGCTACCATTTTTATTCTTGCTGTTGCTATGCTCTCTACTTTTCATAAAACATTTCAAGTATTAAATACATTATTTCATTTGATCTTCATAGTTATTCTGAGATGGAACGTTCATCCCATACAAAGGCAGAACCAAAGCTCAGAGCATGGATGGACATCATTGGTGACCTGGTTTTGTGATCCCTTTGGCCGGACGGCAGCGCCAGGCTCTGGGGCCCTTGACCCTGAGGTGGAACTCAGAGATTGAAAACAGTCTCTTTTACTTCCAGTTCTCAGCCTAGGAAGTGAGAAAGGGCTCCCGCACTCAGGGCTGGCTGAGGGGTGGGAGAGTGAGGGGAACTCCAAGAGGCAAGCTAGTTGTAAAGTTAAGGAGATACTCAACTGGGTGGGAAGCCACAGATGCTGGTAAATTATCCAGGGCAGCTAAGATGCCAAATCGCCAACCAATTTAACATTTACCTTTAAACCATCATTTCTACCCCCAAGCTTAGAAGTTTGACTGCCAAGAACAGCGTGGTCAAAACACTAGGTGAAAAGGAGAGCAGAATCAATTTTTGTTTCAAGTTGAGAATGTGCTGTTTTCAGCATGAAAACCTGGGGGAGAGGATGTAAAGAAAGGGCTGTGGTCCAAGGCAAGTCTCTCCTGGTTAACAGCACAAGTACTGTGGTAGATTTGGGCAGGGGGTGGGGGTGGGGCATCCCACGAGGAGGGAAGAGAGCTCTGGAGACCCCCGGATGCAGACATCCTCCGGGCAGGCCTGACCAGGCACTCCAGTGTCTTTATCACTTGGGGCGGGTGTGTTAGGCATCTCTTCTCTCTTCTCTTTTTCTGACTATTAATTGAAGCCTGGGAACAAATAGGGTTGGGGTTAGGGAAAAAGAGTAGGGACCTCAAACGAGGCAGTTTGGTTCATTAGTGGTAACTCTACTTAGGATTTTTTTTTTTTAACTTGGGGCAGGGGCACGCCTACAAAGACAAACAAGAGGTAATACTGTAAAATATACATTCAGGTATGAATGTAGGGAATTGTTCTGCCTGAGAGCCGGTAGATATCTATTTCAGACAAGGCAGCCGGTCCCAGAGATCCTGTGGCCTGATGGGCGGAGTAGGTGCCATTCTTAGGCCGGATGAAAGAAAGATGATCCTGAAAGGGGGTGAGGATAGATATATGATTTCAGGCAACTCTGTGTCAGGCACGTACCTTCCTTCTGATTTCTCCAGACACCAGCTGGCTGGGGCAGGGGGAAAGACAGGCAGGCAGAATGAAGAAAGGATCTCCCCAGTGGTGGAGGAAAGCAGGGGAAGCCAGAGGGAGGAAGTCATTCTGGGTTCAAAGAAATCAACTTAGAAAGCTTCCCTTATAAAAATAGCCATTGGCAAATCCTAGTCTATTTATATCACCCGTCCAAGATCACTATCAGGATCCTGGGCTGAATCACAAGACCCAGTAAATAATCCTCACAAGTATGGGGCGCTGGCTGTTTGATTTGTGGGAGGATATCTGAAACACCACTGGAGCAACTGAGTCAGGGAAAATTTGAGTGCTGGCACCAAACGGTACCCTTGCAAGTGGATCTCACTTTACAGAAATAGATAGGTTCCTGAAAAGTTGGCTCTAAAATGAATTCAATTAATAGAATCATATTTTCCTAGTGAATCACATTTTAAAACTAGAGATGGATTGGGGGAGGGGTAGCCAAAAAAATAAACAAAACAAAATAATGGTGACCCTAAGACTAAATAAAAACCACCCTTCATTCAGCAAACTTTAAAATGGCACTTACTTAAAAGGCCATTATAAATGCTCATAAAATAGAAACGATTTGTCAGCAAATATATGTCTAGCGCCTATGACGTACAAGGAATCGCACTAGACTTTGTGGGGCTCCAAGACCCCAGTGCCTGCCCCTCAGGAGCTCACAATCTGGCATACTGAACATTCATGCTGCATCAGAAAAATACCCCCCTGGATCGAGACAAGGGGCGTGTAAGGGGTCGCCTGGCCCTTTAAGTGCTGTCTGGGCTTGGAACAGCTCTGCCTCCCTCCTGCCAGCAGAAGCCAACCAAGTTCGCCTCTAAGTATGCCTTTCCAAACCCTCCCTTTATAAGCTAAAAGCTGCTGGCCATGTGGTGCTGCGTCATAATTGCTATTTATTTAACTAACTTAAAAAAACCCCAAAAAACCCACGACTTGGGCGCTTTAATAAAATAAGAAGAGTTAAGGTACTTAAAGCTCTCTGAAAAGTTAAAGGCCTGTACGACCCAAGGGGCTGTTATTTTAAACTTTAAAGGGCATTTGCTCAAGAGATCTCTTTGTTTGGAAAAAGCCTGCCTCCTACTTTATGCTCTCGCACATAGAATATTGGTCATTGGTAACAGGAGCAGACACCTAATTTATTAGTTCCATAAATGCAGACCATGGCATACTGAGTTTGCTTTAAGCAAGGGATAAACACACTCTAACACTGATGAAAATGCTGTCTGTGCTAATAACAATGTTGCCAGCGACTGCAGGCATATGCACAGAGCTGGGGAATATTAACTCAAAATATGCTATATCCCTTAGATACCGTGTAACACTGTGGGGGCAGGTCCACAACTAATAAGAGTGAAATTCTTCCTGTGGATATCTGACTTAGACCTGAAAATGTACAAAATATCGGAGAATAAATAGCATATTTTGAAAAAGCACTTTTTGTTTCAATTGCATACTGATGAACGAAGCTGTAGCAGAGACTGCTATTTATCCTAACATCCATTCTTCCCTTCTTCCTTTTACTGATAGAACTTCTCCAGGTTTTTTACTAGCAAGGTATAGGGCTGCCCTGGAGACTACATTTCCCAACCTGCCTTACACTATAGGTGGCCAGGTGACTAACTGTTGGCCAATGGGATGTGAGCAACTTCCAGGTCATGTCCTTTAAAAGAGAAATCATCTGACCTCCACTTCCTCTCTTTTCCCCTTTCCACATTCTGGAATGCGGACTTGGCACTGCCAAGACAGCTCTGACAACGCCCAGCAGGCCTAACACTGGAGTCTTCACTGGTCTGTAAACTTGGATGGGAAAAAAAACTATGTAACTTTATTTTCATTGACCTCTATCTGAAATTTAGCATTTCCTTCAGTTATCATATAGGGAACAAACCACAGTATTATTAGCAGTATCCATGACTCTGTCATCAACAGAAATTGTAGATTATTTTCATATTACATTATACTTGTCATGGATTATCTTGAATTATCACATTTGCTCATCACTACTTTGAAATTATAATAGCTTTTAGACTTGCCACTAGATCATTACTTGGTTATATTAATAAAGCACCTATTACTATGTCATGAGTTTGTTTTTTTAAAATACTTTGACAATTGTATTTCAACATAATTAATTTCCTTTGTAATTCTATGTATTTTACATGTTTAAAAACATTACCCTATGAAGTGGTCCATAGGCTTCCTCACACTTCCAAAGGCATCTATGGCACAAAAAATGTTATGAATCCTTACCTAGGGAATGGCAGAGCAGTAACATTTAAGGAACTCAGATCCATGGATGACCTTGTGGAGCAGAGCCACCCTTCAAGTTCTGGACCATTCCTCTAGATCACAGCTGCCCAAGAGAACTTTATGATGATGGAAATGTTCTATATGTGCTGTCCAATATGACAGCCTCTAGCCAAGTGGCTACTGAGCACTTGAAATGTGGCTAGTGCAACTGAGGAATTGAATTTTAAGTTTAATTCTGGGGCTGGCCCGGTGGCACAAGCAGTTTAAGTGCGCGCGGTCTGCTGCGGCGGCCCAGGGTTCGCCGGTTCGGATGCCGGGCGCACATTGACGCACCGCTTGGCAAGTCATGCTGTGGCGGCATCCCATATAAAGTGGAGGAAGATGGGCATGGATGTTAGCCCAGGGCCAGTCTTCCTCAGCAAAAAAAGAGGAGGATTGGCAGATGTTGGCACAGGGCTGATCTTCTTCACAAAATAAATAAATAAATAAATAAATTCAATTCTAATTGATTTAAACGTAAATAGCCACATGTACCTAGTGGCTATCATATTGGATAACACAGCTCTCGATTGTTATATGAGAAAGAAACAAACTGCTGTCTTGTTTGAACTGCCATATTTTTGGGTCTCTCTGTTACAGTACCTTAGCCTACGCCTTAACTAATATACAAGCCTACCTGGATTCAGTATTAATGAATATCCCAGGAAAGAAGGCACATTTGTAGAGACAAACTCAATAGGTAAAGAAACTCACTAATTGAAACCAAGATTTGAGGGCCGGCCCCGTGGCTTAGCAGTTAGGTGTGTGTACTCCGCTGCTGGTGGCCCAGGTTCGGATCCCGGGTGCACACCGACGCACCGCTTCTCCGGCCATGCTGAGGCCGCATCCCACATACAACAACTAGAAGGATGTGCAGCTATGACATACAACTATCTACTGGGGCTTTGGGGGAAAAAGTAAATAAATAAATAAAATTAAAAAAAAAAAAAGAAACCAAGATTTGAAATAGGAATTTTCTATTTACAAAGCATTCCCATTTACTAGATTATTCCACCTAATACTTACAATCACCTTGTGATTATTATTGCCTTTATCTTAGTCTCAAAGAGGTTAGGTGACTTTGCTGAAGTCACAAAGACGGTAGAGCCAGGAGTCAACTTCAGATCTTACTATCACACCATATGTCTTCCAGCATTTTGAATGCCTCCAGACAACAGTCGGAATGACCCAGCTGCAACAGACCTACACCTAGCACTAAGCCACCTGAGCACTCACCCAGAGGTCCATCTGCCTCGAGGGTACACATGTCTGCCAAGTCCTTTTTCTGGCCCTGGGGTTCTGGGATGCTGCAGGCATCTGAATGTCCCAAATTCTTGAAAAGTACCCATTTCCTTTGGAATCTACTGTCTTGCAAGGACTCCTGAAGGTGGGAAGTGGTGGTTAGAAGATTCTTCGAAGTCCAGGTAAGGACTTGGAAATGACACTGTCTTTTCAGCAAACTTGATTGCAAAGGTCTTTTCAGTGACAGCTCATTTTCCTCTCTATGAAATTAGTTCAAAGAATACAGTTATTTTAGAACAATAACCAAACCTAGTAACAGTTTATAATTTTATCAGTAACAAAAGGGCCATGTTTTAAATTCTCAACAATATACAGACACCAAAGGGAGAAAAGCCAATACCTAGGTGTGACTGTACCCCACATCTCAAGCTTCCTTCAGAGGCCACACTACACCCACCCTGCTCATTGCCAGTTTTGGTTCTCTCTACCTCCAGCACATCCCTTTATTCCCTAGGCCTACAGAACTCTTACACATCCTTCAAAAACCCAGTCTGTCAATCCTCATTATCACTTCTTCCATTTTGTTTTGTTCTTTTTAAGAAGTTTTCATTCGATTCTAAGTTATACATGAGCATAGTTTAAAAAACCAAATAATTCCAAGGCTTGTTATAAAAAATAGCAGGCCTCCACCTTTTACTCCCTGTGGTGAGTTACCTGATGCTATTCAAATATTTACCTCTATATGTTAAAATAATATGCCTGCAATATTGTGATTTATAAGCAATATATATTTGGTCATTCAGATGATTAACATATATTTCTCATATATGTTTGTTCTTCCTCCACAGTTCCTGGCTCACAGCTCCCAAAACCCTTGGAATTTCCTGAGCAATGAGAGCAATGAGAGCATCTTTTCTTAGAATATTTGGTCTCTTGTCCTCAGTTCCTGAAATTGCTTCAGAGCCATAAAGGTGAAATGGTGTCTTGTTATTTATAACAAGTCCCTTTCCACCACAACTAGGTTTATGTTAATGAGGTGACTTTTAGAAGTCTTCTAAAGATGGTGGGGGGCTGGTTGCCAGGGGAACCAACCATGAATAGAGGGTTGGAACTTTCAGTCCTGCCCCAATTTCTGGGGAGGGGAGCCAGAGGATGGAGGTTGAATCAATCAGCAATGGCCAATGACTTAATCAGTCATGCCTCTGTAATGAAGCCTCCATAAAAACCCAAAAGGGGAGAGTTCAGAGAGCTTCCAGGTTGGTGAAGCAGAACACTTCCATGTGCCACCATGTTGGCTCCCGAACCACAAGGACAGAGGCTCCTTTGTTCAGGACCTTGTTCTATGTATCTCTTCATCTGGCAGTTGATTTGTATCCTTTAATATCTTTTGTAATAAACTGGTAATCTGGTAAACTGGTTTCCTGAGTCCTGTGAGCCACTCTAGCAAATTAATTAAACCTAAGGAGGGGGTTGCAGGCACCTCTGATTTATAGCCGGTCAGTCAGAAGAACAGGTAACAACCTGGACGTGCGACTGGCATCTGTAGTAGAGGGTGGTCTTGGGACCAAGCCCTTAACCTGGGTGATCTGATACTATCTCTGGGTACACAGTGTTAGAATCGAGTTGAATTGTAAGACATCCAGCTGGTGTCAGATAATTGCTTAGTGTGGGGAACCCCCCACACACTGGCATTGGGTACAAAATCTTTAATGTCTATATTGTTACTTTATTTATTTATTTATTTATTTATTTTATTTTATTTTATTTTATTTTATTTTATTTTATTTTATTTTATTTTATTTTATTTTTTCCCCCAAAGCCCCAGTAGACAGTTGTATGTCATAGCTGCACATCCTTCTAGTTGCTGTATGTGGGACGCGGCCTCAGCATGGCCGGAGAAGCGGTGTGTCCGTGCGCGCCCGGGATCCGAACCCGGGCCGCCAGCGGTGGAGCGCGTGCACTTAACCGCTAAGCCACGGGGCCGGCCCTATATTGTTACTTCTTAACTTCTTGATTTTTTTTCTTTCAGGTTTAAGCATTATAAATCTATTTCCCATTTTGGTAAATGAGAATTTAGCTCTCTTCCACTGCTGAGTGCCCCCTTACTGCTACAATCACCAACTCTTATCTTCCTTTCTCTCAGCCTTTCAACATAATTATAATCCTAAGTAGATCAATATCTAATTTCTATATCTAGGTGAGCTGTGTAATATGCTAGGATTATTTTTTTTTCTTCTACAACATTGTTTTCCCTGGAGTTGAACAATTGTCTTTGCTTTACTTCGTTACTATGTACTTATCCATAATTTAATTCCAAACTTTCTGCCAACTGTCTAAATCTCCTAAATATAGGCTCAGACACATTAGGTATTTAAACAATTTCATTTCCTTAACAAAATCTGTGCTGGAGCCTTCTGACCTGATCCAATCTGTTCTACATGCCCTCAATGCTTCAGGCACAAGTGTCGTCCTGAGACTTCCCTTCATTATTGTTCTGGCGATTTCTCTGACTCTCTCCCATGTGCCACCCCATTTCCTATCATCCATGTCTTCCTCTTTGTTGGTTTACTCTTTCGTTTTTCTGAAGTTTATCCTGCAGTGGTTTCCTCAAAAACAGTGAATAGAAGGCAAATTTTTTGAGATCTCGTGTAACTGAAAATATCTTTATTCTACCTTCATACTCAATTAACATTTTGGCTGGATACAGAATTGTAGATTAGAAATAATTTTCCTTCATGGTTTGAAAGCATTCTTCCATTGACTTTTGGTTTTTGATTCTTTGAATATGACTATTTTTTCCTCTCTTTAGGCTGTATGTATTTTTTGACCTCATTGTTCTGAAATTTCACTGCTGGGCCTTGATGTTGGTTTATTGTTATTCACTGTTCTGGACAGTCAGTGGACCCTTCTAGTCTAGAAACTTGTGCCTCTCAATTTTGGGAAATTTCTTTAATTTCTTCTTTATTTTTTCTGGTCTGTTTTCTCTGTTTTTCTTTCTGTAACCTCTATTATTTGGACATTTGCACTCCTAGCCTGACCCACTGATTTGCTTATCTTTTCTCTCCTACTTTCCATTTCTTTGGCCCTTTGCTTTAGTTTCTGGAATATATTCTGAATTTCACTGTTTAATCCTTCTATTGAATTTTAAATTTATTATATTTTTAATTTCTGAGAGTTTTTGAAAAGTTATCTGAATATCCCTTTTTATTGCCTTTGTTCTTGTTTCATGAATATAACATCTCTTTTATCTCACTGAGAACATAAATGATAGTGGAATTTTTTGGAGTATTTAAAATTTTCATCTCCTGGCATAGTCTGTTTCTTTCAAATTTAGTTTGGTCTCTGTCTTTCAAGTTAGGTGCCTGGTAATACTTGCTTTCTGCTCCTCTTTAAGGAGGTCCTCAAAAGCTGTTTGAAGTCCACTGTGGACGTCACTGTCAGGTCATCTGGCTGAGCTATCATGTCACAGAGCTCCTGATGTTTTCTCTTTAGGGTTGGTCAGATTCCCTGGAGAAGGATCATCCACTCTCCTGTCTGGAAGGTGTTTAAGCTTGATAACCTGAGTTGTGGGAGCCCAGAGTGGGTAGAAGGTCTGACCTCTCTGTATTTCATATGTGTCCATGCATTTAATCCCATGTTTTCAGTGTTATACATCCTCCTCTCAACTCTGGCTGATGTGCCCGCATCCAGAAACCCTGCTTACTCTCACCAGAAAGTAAACTTTCAGTTTCCTAACTGGAACAGGGAAGGCAGTTGTCCTATTGTGCAAAGCTACAATGGGGAGCCAGGAATCTAACTGCTTCTTAAGAGCCTTTTCACCAACCCTCCTATTTTAAGCCTCATATTTACCTCTTACTTTCAGATGCATCTACTGTCTCCAATTCCCAAGCCTCTGTGGAAAACAGTGGCTTTCTCTATTGGCTGGCTTAGAATTTAACTTTCTTTTTGTCCATATATCTTAGTCAGTTTGGACTGCTATATCAAAAATATCACAGACTGAGTGGCTTAAACAACAAACGTTTATTTCTCACAGTCCCGGAGGCTGGGAAGACCAAGACCAAGGCACCAGCAGATCTGGTGTCTGGTGATGGCCTTTTTCCTAGTTCACAGATGGCTGTCTTCTCACTGTGTCCTCACATGGTGGAAAGGGCAAGGGAGCTCTCTGGGGTCTCTTTTATAAGGGCACTAATCCCATTCATGGGTACTCCACCCTCACGACCTAATCACCTCCCAAAGGCCCCACCTCCCAGTTCCATCACAATGGGGATTCCGTTTCAACATATGAATTTTGAGGGGTCACAAACATTCAGTCTATAGCACCATCTTTCCAGATTCTAAATTTTTCGTTGCTGTTGTTTGCTCTCTTATTCTCATTGTCTTTGAGGGTTTTAAAAAAATATCCCTTCACCGTCATTTTAGGACGTTACAGCAGGGTTCAAAAATAAATGAATATGCTTGATCATTTTTTGAGTAACATATTCACATGGTTCAAGCTTCAGAAGGAAAAAAAGAGTACATAATGAAGTGTCCCTCCTATCCTTAACCACCAGCCACCAAAGAACCCTCCTAGGAAGAAACCAGTGTTACTGATTCCTGGTGTCCTTCCAGCCTACCTTTATCATTTTAGATCTTACTTGGTATTATCAACTTATTTGTGTCATTTTAGACTTTGCTTTATTATTATAGTACCTATCACACTGCACTACGAACTTCTTGAAGAAATAGATGTAAAACCGAAGGAGCCTAGCTCCTTGGGGAGGATTAAAACAATGATAAGGTTTATCTTTACTGTCCCTTCCACTGTATGTACCCCTTCCCACCCTGTATGGCCCTGTTCACTGCTTCAGACACGATGGAGTAACCACAAAAGCTTCTCCCCACCTATTATTAAACTAGCTCTACGAAAAGGGAGTAGACACAGTGGCGTGAATGACTAAGGCAGCCTACTCTGCTGTTCTTCATCTGAAGTGCCTAAATTTTCACAAGAGATAAACCTTAAGGCCAAAAGAACTCTAAACTTAAAACTCTAGTGGCTGCCATTTTGGGAGTCACCTAGGACAACAGGTCACTTCTGCCAAGAAGTGCTGTTCCTGGGACCATGCTTTCTAGGAATACAGGGTCAAACCAGAGTAAATTCTCAACCCTTGACAGATTTCAAGCCAAGAAAATGCTGAAGAAGCTATCTTTTAATACAGTGAGCACCAAAGCTGAACAGGCCAATTGAAAAATTCATACATTAATAAAGATGTTGCTAAAAAAATAATCATCTTCTATCTAAATGATAAAACCATCCCTGGTCTACATGTTGGGAAACATTACTGAATAACAAAATTAAAATGAAATAAACTTAAAATCAAAATAATCTATAAATTATGCTTTTAAAATGAGTATCTAAAGAAATATAACTGAAATCAAGATAGCAAAATGTTGACTTCTAGTTCCGACCACGATAAAGTAAATGGTATCAGACTTATTTTGTTGCAATATACAATAATAAAAACTTGACAAAATATATAATTATAGCTGTTACCAGACTCAGAGAGTAGCCAACACAGGCGGTCAGGCGGGAGCGAGGGCCTTGGCAGAAGGACGAGGCGGAAGTTAGAGGTTGGTGCTGCTAAGGAGGCTGAGACTGGGGAGCAGGGTGGCAGAGCTGGGTGAAGCTCAGAGCAAATCCAGCAATCTATATGGAAACTGCCCTTGGATCCTTGCCTAAGTCTCAGGCTGCAGAGTGAAGGGTGAGACTCCTAAAAGTATGGGAGCAAGTAGTCGCTGAGCAGCTGAGGTCTGAGGCTGAGCAGAAATGCCAGATATTAAACAGTGCTGGAAAGATGCTGGATTTTGCGCCAGGTCAGAGTGGAAGACATAGGTGAACACACCATTTATTTAGGACTCCAAGAAGCCACCCATAAGATTATTGACCATCCTCCAGAAGTACAGTAGTTCCCCCTTAACCACGGGAGATATGTTCCAAGACTTCCTTGGATGCCTGAAACTGCGGGTAGTACCAAACCCTATATATACTATGTTTCTTCCAAAATGTACATATATTTTTTTTGTGAGGAAGATCAGCCCTGCGCTAACATCTGCGCCAATCCTCCTCTTTTTGCTGAGGAAGACTGGCCCTGGGCTAACATCTGTGCCCATCTTCCTCCACTTCATATGGGACGCCGCCACAGCATGGCTTGCCAAGCGGTGTGTCGGTGCGCGCCCGGGATCCGAACCGGCGAACCCCGGGCTGCCGCAGCGGAGCGCGCGCACTTAACCGCTTGCACCACTGGACTGGTCCCCCAAAATGTACATATTTGAGGTGCGACAGCAAAACTAGCATGAATTTCTTTTTCCTTCTTCATAATTTCATGGATAGAAGATTTGTTCTTACTGTAGACCTTAGCAACCTCAGCATACAATTATTTTTCTTTCTCTATTAAGCCAACAACTTTCACCTTTTCACTTAAAGGAAGCACTTTACAGCTTCTCTTCTCTTCTATCATTTTACAGCTTCTCTTTGGCATATCTGAATTGCCAGCATCACTACTCTTGTGCTTTGGGGCCATTATTAAGTAAAATAAGGATTACTTGAACACAAGGATTACTTGATACCACAACAGTTAATCTGATAACTGAGATGGCTACTAAGTGACTAATGGGCAGGTAGTGTATACGGCATGGGTACACTGGACAAAGGGATGATTCACGTCCTGGGTGGGAGAGCACAAGATTCATCACACTACTCAGAACAACGCACAATTTAAAACTTATGAATTGTTTATTTCTGGAATTTTCCATTTAATATTTTCAGACCATGGGTAACTGAAACTGTGGAAAGTAAAACCGTGGACAACGGGAACTACTGTAAGGAGAATACTGAAATAGATCTGCCCTATCAAGCTAAGCCAGTTCTTAGCAGAATCAAAGTGACCTTCCAGGGTTTAGCTGACTGTCAGAACAATATTAAACACTTTTTAGAACACTATAACATAATCCAGAGTAAATTTATCATTTACAATGTCTGGCATATCATAAAAAATTACTAAATATGCAAACAAAAAACCTATAAAAACTGACCAATTATTAAGAGATAAAATAGTGAATAGAAGCAGGTCAGAGATAATCCAGATATGTGATTTAGCAGATAAAGAGTTCAAAGTAACTATGACTAATATATTAAAAAGAAAAAGATAGGGCCGGCCCTGTGGCGTAGCGGTTAAGTGCACACACTGAGCTGCTGGTGGCCCGGGTTTGGATCCTGGGTGCGCATCAACGCACCACTTGTCAGGCCATGCTGTGGTGGCGTCCCACATAAAGTGGAGGAAGACCGGCACAGATGTTAGCTCAGGGCCAGTCTTCCTCAGCAAAAAGAGGAGGATTGGCATGGATGTTAGCTCAGGGCCAGTCTTCCTCAGCAAAAAGAGGAGGATTGGCATGGATGTTAGCTCAGGGCTGATCTTCCTCACCAAAAAAAAAAAAAAAAAAAAAAAAAGAAAAAAGAAAATGACAGACAATTTGGATGGAAAAATAGAGCATCTGAACTTAGGTTTAGAATGATCAGTAAAAAAAATCCAAGAGGCTGGTCTGGTAGCGCAAGTGGTTAAGTGTGCGCACTCTGCTGCGGCGGCCCAGGGTTCGCTGGTTTGGATCCTGGGCACGCACTGATGCACCGCTTGGCAAGCCATGCTGTGGCAGCATCCCATATAAAGTGGAGGAAGATGGGCATGGATGTTAGCCCAGGGCCAGTCTTCCTCAGCAAAAAAAAAAAGAGGAGGATTGGCAGATATTAGCTCAGGGCCGATCTTCCTCAAAAAAAAAAAAAATCCAAAAAACTTTCCAGAATTTCCAAAAACAATATCTGAAATTAAGAACTCACTGGATGAGTTTAACAGGAGACTGGATACAGCAGCAGACAGGATTAGTGAGTCAGTAGACAGGCTTACTATGAATATTAAATATTCAAAATAAAGCACAAAGAGAAAAAAGAATAGAAAAACCAAAACAGAATGTAATATAGATTTGGGATATGGTCAAATGATCTAATGTGCAAGTAATCAGACTCCCATAAGGGGAAAAAAAAGAAAATGGAAAAGAAGCCATATTTTAAGAAATAATGGCAAATAATATTCCAAATCTCAACGTACTGAATGCTTTACACATATGGCTTCAATTGACCTCTAAACCACTCTGAGAGGTAGGCATTAGTATCCTCATTTTACAGATGAGTAAATAGAGACTTAGAGGTGTGGGCCTTGCCCAAGGTTACACAGCTCATAAAAAAGCAGTCAGGCCTGGGGTTCAGGTTTATATGATCAACAAAGCCCTTCTGATATAAGTAGGTATACACATATGACAAGAGAACAGATATGATGAAGGGAGACTTACTAAAGAAATTTCTCCAAGGTTACCTTCTCTCTATTTTCCCCAGCCATATCTCTAGTGTAGCACTTACTACAAGCCATCACAACTTATTGCTTCCCAGACTCTCTCTGCCACTAGATCGTGAAATGCCTGTATCCCAACTAACTGGCACAATGCCTGATGTATAGTTGGAACTCAAGAAAAGGTTAGATGAATAAATGGATTCAGCAACAATCTACATTTTCAACAATCCGTGTGTTTAACATTTTGATGTTTCCCCTGACCATTTTACAGTTCACAGGTAATGCACGAGGGTTCCAATTACTCTACATCCCCACTAGCATTTGTTATTGTCTGTTTTTATCTTAGCCATCCTAGTGGGTGTGAAGTGATATCTCACTGTAGTTTTGATTTGCATTTTCCTAATGACTAATGATGTTGGGTATCTTTTCATGTGCTTATTGGCCATTTGTGTATCTTCTTTGAAGAAAAGTCTATTCAGATCCTTTGCTTATTTTTCAGTGGGGTTATCTGTCTTTTTATTGACAAGCTGTAAGATTTATACATTCTGGATTTTGGACCCTTATCAGACATATAATTTGCAAATATTTTTTCCCATTCTGTGGGTTGTCTTTTCACTTTCTTGTCCTTCTTCATTCTAATGTCCTTCAAAGAACAGAAGTTCTAATTTTGATAAAGTCCAATTTGTCTATTTTTTTCTCTTGTCCCTTGTGCTTTTGTCTCATATCTAAGAAATCATTACTTAATCTAAGGTCATGAAGATTTGCACCTATGTTTTCTTTTAAGAGTTTTATAATTTTAGCTCTTACATTAGGTTTATGATTCATGTTAAGTGAATTTTTGTATATGGTGTGAAGTAGGGGTCCAACCTCATTCTTTTGCACGTGGATATCCAGTTGTCCCAGAATCATTTGTTCAAAAGATCATTCTTTACCCATTGAGTTGTCTTGCACTTTTATCAAAAATCAGTTGATCACAAATGTATGGGTTTATTTCTGGTCTCTCAATTCTAATTCATTGATCTATATGTCTTATCTTAATGCCAGTCACACTGTATTGATTACTGTATCTTTGTAATAAATTTTCAAATGAGGAACTGTGAGACTTCCAACTTTGTTCTTCCTTTTCAAGATTGTTTTAGCTATTCTAGATCCCTTGTATTTTTTTTTCTTTTTTGTTTATTGTGGTAACATTGGTTTATAACATTGTATACATTTCACGTGTACATCATTATACTTCTATTTCTGCATGGATTACATCATGTTCTCATGTTCACCACCCAAATACTGATTACAACCCATCACCACACACATGTGCCTAATTATCCCTTTCGCCCTCCTCCTTCCCCCCTTCCCCTCTAGTAACCACCAATCCAATCTCTGTCTCTATGTGTTTGTTTGTTGTTGTTATTATCTACTACTTAATGAGTGAGATCATATGGTATTTGACATTCTCCCTCTGACTTACTTCACTTTGCATAATACCCTCAATGTCCCTCCATGTTGTCACAAATGGCTGGATTTCATCGTTTCTTATGGCTAAGTAGTATTCCATTGTGTATATATACCACATCTTTTTTATCCATTCGTCCCTTGATGGGCACTTAGGTTGCTTCCAAGTCTTGGCTATTGTGAATAATACTGCAATGAACACAGGGGTGCATGTATCTTTACGCACTGGTGTTTTCACATTCTTTGGATAAATACCCAGCAGCGGAATAGCTGGATCGTATGGTAGTTCTATCCTTAATTTTTTCAGGAATCTCCATACTGTTTTCCATAGTGGCTGCACCAGTTTGCACTCCCACCAGCAGTGTATGAGACTTCCCTTCTCTCCACATCCTCTCCAACACTTGTTTCCTGTCTTGTTAATTATAGCCATTCTGACGGGCGTGAGGTGATATCTCATTGTAGTTTTGATTTGCATTTCCCTGATAGTTAATGATGTTGAACATCTTTTCATGTGCCTGTTGGCCATCTGTATATCTTCTTTGGAGAAATGTCTGTTCAGGTCTTTTGCCCATTTTTTAATTGGGTTGTTAGTTTTTTTGTTGTTGAGATGCATGAGTTCTTTATATATTTTGGAGATTAACTCCTTATCAGATGTATGGTTTGCAAATATCTTCTCCCAATTGTTAGGCTGTCTTTTCGTTTTGTTGATGGTTTCCTTTGCTGTGCAGAAGCTTTTTAGTTTGATGTAGTCCCATTTGTTTATTTTTTCTATTGTTTCTCTTGCCCGGTCAGACATGGTGCTTGAAAATATGTTGCTAAGACCGATGTTGAAGAGCATGCTTCCTATGTTTTCTTCTAGAAGTTTCATAGTTTCAGGTCTTACATTCAAGTCTTTAATCCATTTTGAGTTAATTTTTTTTTTTTCTTTTTTGTGAGGAGGATCAGCCCTGAGCTAACATCCAATGCCAATCCTCCTCTTTTTTGCTGAGGAAGACTGGCCCTGGGCTAACATCCATGCCCATCTTCCTCTACTTTATATGGGACGCCGCCACAGCATGGCCTAACAAGTGGTGAGTCGGTGCACACCCGGGATCCGAACCCGCGAACCCCGGGCCGCCGCAGCAGAACGTGCGCACTTAACCGCTTGCGCCACCGGGCTTGCCCCCATTTTGAGTTAATTTTTGTGTATGGTGTAAGGTAATGGTTTACTTTCATTTTTTTGCATGTGGCTGTCCAGTTTTCCCAATACCATTTGTTGAAGAGACATTCCTTTCTCCATTTGTATGTTGTTGGATCCTTTGTCGAAGATTAGCTGTCCATAGATGTGTGGGTTCCCTTGCATTTCTACATGAATTTTAAAATCAGGTGCCAATTTCTGCAAAAAAGGCAGCTGGGATTTTGATAGGGAATATGTTGAATTTGTAGATCAATTTGGGGAGTACTGCCATCTTAATAGTAATAATTATCCCAATTCATGAATATGAGATGTCTTCTATTTATTTATGTCTTAAGTTCTTTCAATAATTTTTTGTAGTTTTCAATATACAAGTCTTATATTACTTTTGTTAAATTTATTCTTGAGTATTTTATTATTTCTAATGCTATGGCATATAGGATTGCTTTTTAAATTTCATTTTCTGATTGTTCATTGCAAGGGTATAGAAATACAATTGATTTCTGTATATTTACCTTGTATTCTGCAACTTTGCTGAACTCGTTTATTAATTCTAATACTTCTTTTGTGGATTCCTCAGGATTTTCTATACACAATATTATGAACAGAGATAGTTTTCCTTCTCGCTCCCAATATAGATACCTTTTGTCTCTTTTTCTTGCCTGATTGCCCTGGTCCTATGTCCTTTGGGCATGACTTGTTAGCTTTGAGAGCTTATGTTTTCTGGCATAAAAAGATATTACTCCAGATCTGGAAATAGTGATTTCTCCCAGGAGCTCTGCTGACTAGAGATTTTAGAGATGCAGTTACCCTTTCTGGCAGTTATATTTCTACAGTGGAGAGGGCCACTGGCACTTAACATCATCCAACTTGCTCTGTTCCACGATCAGCAAGTTACTTGATTATAACTGGGCTTTCCATGTAGAATGTGCCAGCCACAGGATGTGGATGAAAAGACTCTACCACAGGTTAATTTTTCTCTAGTAAGTTCATATGTTTATCAGCTCTGGGTTCTGTGACAAAACCAAGTTTCTGGGACTTCATAATTGAGAGTCAGACCTTGATCCATGGAGATGGAACTGAGCTGAGCAGTCAGCTGGCAGCCTGGGAAACCTCTACCTAATCATGTTTATAACACAGCTGTACTCTTCATGGGCAGGGCAGTAGTCTGAAGCAGGTATACACCTGAGGGTGTCTTGTCAAGTTCTTTCTGCCTTTATTCCATAGTTGAATGCCAATTAAAGCATAGTCACTCCTCTGAGTTCACTAGATCTTTATATTAGCTCATTAGCCAAAAGTTAAGGCCAAGTATACCACCACTTGCTTCATGAATCCTTTAGAAGCTTTCTTGCCCCTAAACCAATATAACTGCATATATTCTCAATGGGTCAGATTTAGAATGAAATCATATGACCCATGGAAGAGGTTTACAGAAACTTGGTAAGCAGTTCCCCTTCTTGGAGAAGAAAAAGGTGAGTGATATCCAGAAAGACACGCCCCAGGCGAGAGGCCTAATGTGCTGTCAGCAGAGTCTGTACGATGTTAGGTCTGGAAGGGATCCTGGGGCAACAGACAAATCCTGTTTTAAGATGGAAGGGACCACAGTGTAGAAAGGTCAAGCGGCTTGCACAAGGTCTCACAGATAGTCAAAAGGCAGAGCAGGGACACTAAATGCTGGCTCCCTAATTCCAAATGCAGAGAACTTTTCTCATTTCCTGACTTCAGCATTTGCAGAGATCAACACATGAAAGACACGTGGGATGACTCTTTAACATTTTTTGTGTGTGTGCGTGCGAGAGGAGATCAGCCCTGAGCTAACATCTGCCAATCCTCCTCTTTTTGCTGCGGAAGACCGGCCCTGGGCTAACATCCATGCCCATCTTCCTCCACTTTATATGCGACGCTGCCACAGCATGGCCTGACAAGCGGTGCGTCGGTGCGCGCCCGGGATCCCAACCCCAGGCCGCAGTAGCGGAGCACGCGCACTTAACCGCTACGCCACCGGGCCGGCCCCTTAACATTTTTAATTGATACTTATTTCTTTCGTATGCCTCAAACTCTTGTCCTTATTTAGATGTTTATGCAATTATTTCCACATTATACTCCATTTTGTTTTCTCCTATTGTCATAGCCCTAAGTATTGACGCAAGTATTGCTGCTATTTACATTGGTCTGACCCCAGTTTGACAAAATGAATAGAAACAGAAAAAGAATAAGTAAAAAAAAGCTGCCCTCTGTCTACCAATCTGCATTTTGTTCACTTCTGACAGAGTAGCTACCTTCAAATTCATCCCTTCCTTCCTTTTTTCTACTGCTACTGACCTCCTCCTATCTCCTGATAAGGCCTCAGCTCTCCCTTTCCAATTCACACCCTTCCTGGTTGCCAAAGGCATTTTTTCTAACAGTCCTTACCACGTCTCTCCTCTGCTTAACAAGATGCTATGGTTCCCCCACATCTTCAGGATAAAGTCCATTCAAAATGTTCCCCAGCCTAGCCCCAACCTACCTACCTCCCTACCTTTCAAGCTTCATCTCTCTGCATCATCCTTGCCTACATCCTGCCCCCCAGTTACCTGAAGAAGGCAAAATCTGTGCCTTTGAACCAGCTGTTCTCATTGCTCATCTTCTCTGTTAAAATCCTACTAGCTCTTTTAGATACAGCTCAAATGGCCCCTCTTCCATGAAGTCTTCCTCATCTCCAAACTGGTATCATTCCCTCTTTGACACTCTATAACCTTCTGTTATATGTATGCAGTGGCCTTTATGTAATTTCTGGTGTTACAGTTATAAATGCATGTATCTGCAGCCTTTAGCACCAGAACACAATCTTACTGAAGGCAGGGCTGTAACCCCTATATTCAGCATGAGACTGGAATAAGTGATTGCCCTTGTATCTGAGATTAAAGAGGATAAGGCTTTCTCAACACAGAAGGAAGAAATACAAACAGCAGCCAAACTGCCATAGGTACAGGTGCCTATAAGGGATGATACAGGTGGAAGCAACCAGTAGGCCAGGACCGCACCATAGTGGTATCTCATGTTCACAATGGTTACTCTGCTGAAAGACCATTTCCTCTCACAAGGTCTGCCCACTTTCTAGGGGGCTATGACCACAGGCTAGTGAGATGTGGCCGCGGGAGGGACATGGCTTGCATGCTCAGCTTTGCAGAGAGTAGCCTATCTAAGTAGGGGTGGTAAGTCAGTGGAAGACCTCAGTCACTAGGAGCTTCTTCAAGAGGAGGTTGTCTTTCCCTTCAAGAAATTTTTTTTTTTTTAATAATTTTATTTATTTATTTATTTCCCCCAAAGCCCCAGTAGATAGTTGTATGTCATAGCTGCACATCCTTCTAGTCGCTGTATGTGGGACGCGGCCTCAGCACGGCCGGTGAAGCGGTGCATCGGTGCACGCCCGGGATCCGAACCCGGGCCGCCAGCAGCGGAGCGCACGCACCCAACTGCTAAGCCACAGGGCCGGCCCTCCCTTCAAGAAATTTCTATTTCAATAGGTCTGAGGTAAAGTCCTAAGTTTATTTTAACGGAAAAAAAAAATATCCCAGGTGACTTTAATGAACCACTCTCCAAGTTAAAAACACCGAAGTAAACCCATGTGCTTTCTCTCAGATAAGTACTCACTTTTATGAATCATGAATTCCTGAAACAGAAAGAGACCTAACCATTCGTTCAGTGTGTTGATCAATAAAGGATACAAAGATAGTGAGAAAAGAAAAGGCTCAAACCCTCAAGGACCGGTATTATGTGCCCAAGAAGCAAGCACAGGGATGTTTGCTGGTGCATTATTTGTTCTATCAAAAGCTTGAAAACAACCTAAAAGTCTTTCAGCAGAAGAATGGATGGATTTTCAAATACATATACAATAAAATACCGCGCTGTGGTGAAAATGGCTGAACTGGAAATACACGCAGCAACATGGATAAATCTCAAAAATACACTCGAGTGAAAAAAAAGTAAGTTGTGGAAGGATATGTACAACTTGACACCATCTGTATAAAGTTTTAACATATGGAAAACAAGGCAATACATCGTCTAGGGAGACATCTCACAGGAAGCCAGGGTATAAAGGCAGGCAGAGCAATGATAAACACCAAATTCAGGACAGGGCTTACCTCTATGAGAGGGCAGGGTGGGGCTTCAACTAAATATCCCACTTCACTCTTTGGCTGAGTGGTAATCTGCAGGCTTTCATTGTTTTCACTAAGTCCTTTTGCATGTCTGAAGTATTTCATCATAAAGTTAGTAGCTAAGAAAAGTTCTCAACTGTTCTATGTAAAATCTCCAGTGTTAGGTATTTTAATGCACCGAAGGCAAAGGACAAAATCCCCCAGGCGTTTATCAATCTCTTTCTAGTAGGAGGTAAACTGGGTTCCTTGCCAGGCCTTGCATGGGCAAAATATGATCTTTAGTGAACCTTGCCTCACTTCTCAGCCCCCTCTCCCTCCCTGCCTCCTCAGCTTTAAGCTGCACTACATCCTTTTCTTCTGAACAAGCAAGCAGATCAGCTTCAACACCAACTGTCGAGTGTCAACGAGTCTAATGCCTGCAGGAGCCCCCAGAGCCCTAAATCCCTATGGGCTTCTCACGCTGCTCAGTGTCATGGAAAGAACCCTGGAGAGATGGCTCAGGGGACATATGGTTCCTAGCTGAGCCACTTAGCTGAGTCAATGGACGATGGACAGACCTCTCCTGGCCTCAGTGTCTTCATTTGTAAAGTGGCATTACCAGCAGGCCAGGACTGCACCACAGAGCAGTTTGGATCCCTCAGGTAAGTCCCTTCCAGCTCTGAAATGTTGGCACCACAAGCCATATCCAAAAGACTATCAATTCTGGTTCTCACCATGGAGGAAACCCCAAGGATCATGTGCCTCTTACCCTGAACTCTGACACCGGGGAGTCTCACTGGTGTCAGGGTAAACAAGTTACTTATTAAAGCGTAGTCCATAGAAGTGTGCTCCCACACATCTGAGTCACAGTGAAAACAGGAAGCCCACACCTTTTTCTTCTGAGGACCATCCCATGTGCCCACCACCTCCCACCAGCTGTAAAAACGCCTTCATGAAATCCCCACAGAGCCAAGGCCAAAGGGCTGCTCCATGCGGACTGGGCGGGACGCAGGGGCAGGAAGCACATAGGCTGCTCACCCACAGGAGGACAGCAGCACAGTCGGGACAGTCCAGGGAAGAAACCACCCAAGAAATCCACCCTGAGAGAAGGCATTTCCCAAGTAGTCTTCAGTCCCCCAGGCATTCTTATTTCATTTATCCAATGACGGCACAACAGTGAAACCGAGCACAGGACATAGAGTTTAAAATAATAAAAAAATTTAATAACTTTTTTTAAGATAGAAAAAAGAAAGCACATAGCACAAGATTCCAAAGCTAAGTGTCCCTCCAGTCCTGTACCAGCCAACCAGTTCTGTTCCCAGTAGCAACCACTGCTCTCAATTTCTAGTATATCCTTTAGAGACAGTTAATGCATGTACAAGCATATAAACATATAAACACACACATATACATATAAATGATTTTTGAAAAACATACTATACACGTTCTATACCTTGGTTTTTTAATAATAATATTTGTTCTTTTTCTTTGGAAAAGTTTCAAATGTAGAGAAAACTTGAATGAGCACTCTTATATTATTCACCTAAAAACACTAATTAATATTTTCCCACATTTTTCTCTCTCTTAATATACGTTTATTTTTTTTCCTGAACCACTAAAAAGTATACAGCAGACATCATGACATTTATCTACTGAATACATCAGCATGTATCCTCTAAGAATAAGGGCATGCTCCTATACACCCATAATAACATTAGCACACCTAGGAAAATTAACATGAATTCAATAACATCATCTCACCGAGTCTACCTTCAAACTTCCCCAACTGTCTCAAAAATGAACCTTGCTTTTTAAACTTAGCACTATATCTTGGAGATTTTTCTGTACCATTCAAATGGAAACTCCTCAATCGTTTTGACAACTAAATAATAATAACGGCTAACATCTATTAAGTACTTACTGTGTGTCAAGCACTCTTCTAAGATTTTTCTTCTGCCATCTCTGGGTTAATTTTCTTGTTCTTTTTATAACTTGGTAAGTTTGATGCATAATTTCTTTTATTTTCATTCATTTTTTGCTATTCATATAAGAACTTACATTGGTGAATTTTCCAAAGCACTGTATTAGCTATATCAAAATAATATTTATGGGTAGAATTTTCACACTATTTTCTAGATAGTCTACAATTTTGATTTTGATTCCCTCACTGACCCGAGGAATTTTTTAAATTTCCCAATGGTGTTTTATTTCCAACTTATCAATTTTTTTATTTTGCATTTTTCACTTGTATTACACAATGATCAGATATGTTTTTTGTGCTATTTCTATTTTTTTGGTATCTACTAAGGTCTTCTCAGTGTCCTACTACATGGTCAGCTTTTGTGGCAAGTGAAAAGAAGATGGTTTATCAATTAATCTACCTTATTAATTAAGGAAACAGCAGTTTTATGTCTCTACTTCCTTCCTCCATACCAAATTCAGTATGTTAGAATTCAAATATCTTTGTATTTTTGGCATGGGGGTTGAGACATTTCATCCCCACCAGTGTCATGCAATTGTGCTTATATTGGTCTTAAATGGCACATCATTGCTACTGAATGAAAGAACCTTAGCAATGGAAGGGAGTTTAAAGGGCATCTAAGCCAATCTTCACTCAGTATAAGAATTTCCTTTACAGCATTCCCAAAAGTTGTTCAAATGGATTTATCCTGAATTATTGCCATGCCAGGGAACTCAGCACATTGCTGAAGTTGTGGCATTTGTGGCTTCTATCAGGTGGCCAAGGACTAAGATCCTCATAAAGTATTAACTGGCTGCCTACTATGAGGACTGCATTACCCAATGCACTTTGGGGAACACACGAGAGAAGTATGATATTACACTTGTGCTCTAGGGCTGTGGTTCCCAAACTGTGTGCTTCAGGGCACTGCAGTGAATTTGTGCCATGGGATATTTTTAATTTTTGAAGGAAACAACATGATACCCAACATTCGTCAGGCACTGCACAAACTACTAGATCAAAGTAGTTTGCAGCATCAACATTATTTTGTGCTATATTCTTTTTGATGATCTGTTATCTTTGCAAAACTGGGTTTTTGGCAGTCATTTTATAAAAATAAGTATTGTGTGAAAATCAACATAGAGCAGGAAAGGAGTGTGGCAGTGTCCCATCTGATTCCAAGGTTTGGGAAGATGTGCAGTGCCCAACAGGAGCATATATCCTATTAGTAAATAACTGGTTATTTAAGAATAAAACAATGGTATTTTCTTTCAATTTATGTGCAGCACTTTTTCAAATAGCTACTCAATTGTTAGGACAGAACTACTTAGTAAGTTGTTTGGTCATAACTACCTAATAAATGGAACTGCTATGTATTTCTTTTGGCCTAGGAGACTCTGTGAAATAATTCCTGAGACTCCAAGAGCACCTTGAACCAAGAAAGTTTGAGAAATTCCTTAGGAGCTCACAGCTGAGTTTCAGAGACCAGAAGTTCTGACAGCGATGCAATCAGGATGTGAACAGTTAGGCTTATATACTCTCACAGAATCAGCAGACATTCCAGGAGTTCAGAGTGGAGGGAGCACAGTCACGCTGGAGCACAGCCTAGTACAGAGTCAAACACGTGGGACCGGCCTAGCCCCTGCGGGGTGGGGCGGGCTGAATCACAGATAGGAGAAAGGGCCTTTACAGGAGCAAAGAGGATTGGGAATGAATACGGCCTGTTCTGGAGACAGGGAGGACACTGGTCTGACTGGGGCCTTGGAGGAGCAGCGGAGGAGTTTGGAGCTTTGATCTGGGGGCAGCAGGGGAGGTGTTCAGTTGCAGGAGTGATACAGTAAAAACCAGTGTTTTAGGAAAAGTAATCCTAGTGAAGTTAGCAGATGGACTGGAGGGGTGAGAAGGTAGGAAATTGTATCACCTGAAAAAGGAATTTACCTACCAAGTACAAGCCTCATATAATACAGAGTAGATGTTAGCCTCCTCCTTCAATGGCAGCACTACATGGGGGGGTACCATACTGCAAAGTTCCCCAAACTGTAATCCCTGATAATAGGAACTGTATCCTTTGATCGTGTACTTGGAAAACTGCTGTTTTAGGATTCTCTCTAACTGGGGTATACTGGAATCAAGTGTCTGCTTGGAGACCATAACCTTGCTTCTAGGAAAGTATATAAAAAGAGGGGTTAAGCATGGAATAGGAGAAAAAAATACTGGATCGAGAGTCAAGAGATTTGGAGTTGAATCTCAATTTGACCACAAACTCACCAAAAAGTGGTCCTAGGCCTCAGCTTCTTCACTCTTAAAATGAGGGCTCTCTGACATGAGACACGAAGAAATACTACATCGCCAAAGAGGGCCCATGTCTACCTGATGAGTCAGGTCCAATCTTTTTGTGTACTGATAAGTAGAGCCAAAATGGTGGTTTTACTATTTCATTCCAACTTGCATGAAGCATTTATATCAACAAAGGGCTCTATATTATTAAAATATCACAATCTGGGCTCTTGTAAACTAGTATTACCATAATAGCAGTGAATGTATACAACAGAGCGGAATATTGGCAGAGACTTCTAGGGAAAGAAAATCAGCCTCATGTACCAAAGTTGCCCCATGATGACGGCTCACAGACAACATTTAAAATAAAAATTAAGCCACTGATCTGCTTTGTGTCTCGAGGGAACAAACCAGCTCTGTACAACCTGCATTGAGACAGAGTAGGAGCCTCCAAGTACAACAGGGTGAAGACGATGGAAAATCAGGGGAAATCAGGGCACAGAGTAACAGGCTGAGAACTGAAATCATTATGAACACAAGAAATACCCAATAAAGGCTGCATCAGAAAGGACATTAGGAAAGTTTTACAGATTGTTTATTTCATTTTAATTCAAGCAATAACAGCTTTATTTTTTCCTTTCCAGCTTCAAAAGGAATGATAATGCATCCTACAGAATTAGCCCATAAAGCACTCCTGATTTTTCACTCAAACTGGGTATAAGATCAAATGAGACAGTATTTGGGACCCCCTACGGTGATGGGTTTATTAAATGTCAGGACTTGGTGATGAGTCACAGAAGTGGTCTCTGGCTGTTTAAATGGGCACTGGATATTGCAGTCTCTTTGATCACCCTGAAATGTCTTGCTAGAGGCACTGGTCTAGTGGGAGCCTGATGTCCCAGCCTCAGCAGCTCCCAGAGAAGACCAGGATGAACATTCCACAGCCAGCCTCTAAACGCAGCTCTGTGTTACAGCTTTTGCTAGGGTAAGTGGGTTGTGGTTGTTTTACAGTGGGGGACACGGGGGAGTGCCAAGGGAGGGGGAAGAAAAAATATTCTCTCATCCTTGGGAAACTTGCAAACTGACTTCCCTCCATGAGTTTGTGAAAGTGAAATCTCCACCTCCCACCCCTGCTTACAGGTCAGCGAACCCATTCAAGGATTAGGAAGTGACCCTCGAGAATCAGTGTGAGGAGAGGGGCGCGGCAGCAGTGGAAACACTTGGAGAGAATGCTGTATCCTGTTTAATTTGGCCTTGCCAATGCCAAACCCTTTCTCTGTGAATGTTTCTTTAGTTAAAGAGCGATAACATTCTCCTTCCAATGGCCTTTCCTCTCATGCAACGGGCTATTCTCCATACTTACGAAACCACTCTCACTATATCATTTAACCTCTCCCACATTAATCTCCTCATCTGCGAGAAAGGGATTAAGCCCTAATTTACTTACATCATAGGGCCGTCGTGTGGAAAATGCCTGGAAATAAAAGTGTGATGCACTTGCAAAAGGTAATCTACATGATACAGTGGAAGTTCTTATGGTGCAAATGAACGGAGTTAATGCTACCATGTACACTTCGCATCTTGCTGTTGGCCATTCAGTCAAGAGAAAATAAAGGGGCAATGTGAGAAGTTAAAACTAAAGTGTGCTGGTGGCCAGAACTAAGTTAGAGTTGTCTAGAGCCACATTTATGAACAATGGCAAAAAAGACGCTGGTATCCACGGCTGTTAGAAGGACAGCCACCAGGAATGATGACGTACAGCTTCAGAGAGTTTAGAGTTAACATTTGTAGAAACTCATAATCTGAAATATGGCTGCAGGTGGATAAATAAGCCTAATTCCTCATAGGTGCCTTTCCCCCACAGTCTTTAGGAAATTGCCTGTGGCTCTTGTGTAGCAGAAAGAGCTACTAGGTGGTTTGGTCTGGGCACCCTTACTCTCTATCCACCAACAGAACAAGGAGCTGCTGACATCACTAAGATTGTGGGGTCAAGGTCTGTCACTGTCTCCTTGTATGAGACCATGTGAGAGCAAGGGTGTCCAAGGACATCAGTGCTCTCTCTCTCCTTAGGATTATGCACCTTATCCCTCTCCCAATAAAAACCTTCAGTAGCGTACTACCACCTGTAGCAGTGAGCCCAAATCTCCATTTCCTGCTCAGGCCTTCCCACTTGGTTGCCCTGCCTTATCTATCCAAACTTCTCATTATTTCCCAACGCCCCACCTCACCATGCATGTCTACCTTCAAGCATCTTGTGCTCCTTAATTCTGTCCACCCTTGAAGATCCACAACAATCCCTGCCTCCTTCCGTAGGCATTCTACCCACAGCCATCTTACCAGAACCCACCAGAGCCTGCATTGTGTGCACATAAGCAATCACAGAATATCAGGGTCAGATGTGGCCTTATGGAGCATCTGTTCCAAACCTCTACAAGGTGCACGAATCCTCTCCACAACACCTCTGACAAGTGGCTGCCAGGGCCCTACAACTGGCATGAGGTACATCCTCCATAAATATGAGTCTTCCACATCCGTGCCCAGTCACAAGGCCACCTAGTCCATTCTGCTCAACAACTTCAAGTGTGGGTAATGGAACCAGAGACTCTTCTCTGTAACTTCTCCCTAATCCTAGCTTGGCCTTCCAGGACACAAGCCTCACATGCCTCACACACGGGACAGCCTGACAGGCATTTGAGGATGGGGCATAGGCATCCCTTTGCTTTTCTCTTCTTCCACCTAATTAATTACTCATTCTTTTATTTGAGAATGTTCCTCATAATGTGGTTTCCGATCCTGGTTCTCAGCATCTTTGAGTGGTGATCTGAAGTGAAGTCAATGCTGGACTCCAGACGTGGGTTCTGGCCATTCAGTTTCTGGAAATGTAACTTCATAGTGCAGAAGCTATTTTTATGCCCCTTCACACCATTGCTTTACTCACATTGTACTCGCAAGCATGGAAAAACCTCTTTACACAGGTGCTATTTATTACATCTCCTCCATCCTATGCTCACAGAAACTTTTTTTGTTTTTTTAAGGATCTAAGGACTTACACTTATGCCTGTTGTAGTTCAACTTTTTAGGTCCGGCCTCACGTCTGTCATAATCTCTTTATTTATTTATTTATTTATTTATTTTTTGTGAGGGAGATCAGCCCTGAGCTAACATCCATGCCAATCCTCCTCTTTTTGCTGAGGAAGACTGGCCCTGAGCTAACATCCATACCAATCTTCCTCCACTTTATGTGGGACGCGACCACAGCATGGCCCGACAAGTGGTGCGTAGGTGCACGCCTGGGATCCGAACCCAGGCTGCCAGCAGCAGAGCCTGCGCACTTAATCACTATGCCACTGGGTGGGCCCCGTCATAATCTCTTTAGATCCTGATTTTAGCACTCTTCCCGGCTTAGCATCATCCATGAATTTGCTAGATGTACCAATTTTGTCCTAATCTAAATCATGGATAAAAATGCTGAAAAAGACAGTTTCGAGGACTTTTTTTTGCATATCACCCTCCCTTCAGGCTGCAAACTGTGCTTTGTGCAATACTGTGCATATAATAAATACTTATACATAATTGTTGAATTATACCAAATTCTATCCCATATCAAAGAATAATTATATTTTCAGTAACGATGGAATCTATCTCAGTTCTTTCTTACTGGGTTCATCTTCTCTCTCTTTTTAAGCCTCCCACTCTCTTTAGCCCTCAGAACTCTGGGAACACGATGTAGCCTGCAAAGCCCAAGAAATAAACATTATGTCAATAACATGTTCCTTAAATCCTTTTGTAGAGGCTATCCTGATTGGCTGCAAAGTCAGTTTGTAGAAAACCCATTGCATTAAAGCAGATATCATCTGTGAATCCTCTGGTTTCCTGTTCAGCTCCAGTGTCAATGTAATAATAGCTTCTTGTAGATATTTTTACTGTAGGATAAACAGACTAAGCTCCACTTTTAAATACAAGGATTTGAGTATGGCAGTACAAGCCAAAATGGGGGCTTCTGTGTACCTCCTGTAAAATAATCTTCTCATCACATTCCTCACTACAAACAGTTCAAGATGGTCGACAGCAACATGTTAAAAGGGCAGTGCAATGGTGATACTCCTCTTCGAATGCATTCCCCATCCCCAAGAAAACTTAAAACATAATCAGGGGAAAGAAAAATCCTACTTTGACAGAAAGAGGAAAACAGGAATCTGTGCTTGTTGGGAGCTCAGTGGATGTCCCGTGATCCTAAGAACCACACTCTTGTTCAGCTTAGAAAACACTACACCGTGAAGTTTGGGCACCAGGAAAATAGGACTAAAGTCCGTGGTGTCTGTTTCTCTTCTCTTCCAGATTCTGGGATCCAGCATGACTGACCAGAAAGGATGGCGATATCACCCGCCCTCCCCATGACCTGGTAGGGGAGGTTGCGGGGGGGCAGAGGGCATATTAGAATGTGTGTGTGGGAGTGGAGGGCAGGAAAAGCATTTCCAAAATTACCACTACTTTGTTTCTTTTTGGTCACAATAGGCGATAATTAATTTTGAATTCTTAAATGATATTAAGTAGGAGAGTGGGACTTAGGAAAAAGTATATAGGTTGGAAAAAAGTTGAGAACCCAAACGAATCTAAGCTGATAAGAGGTCAGAACAGTAGTTATCTTTGGCGGTACTGACTAGAAGGAGGTTCGAGGGAGGCTCTGGAGTACTGGAAATGTTCTAAATCTCTATCTAGGTGGTATTTACACAGGTGTACAGATAATAAAAATTCATTGAGATGTACACTTAAGCTTTATGCACTTAATTGTATATAAATTATATAATCCTCAATAAAAAGCTTAAAAAATCATAATAAAAGGGTTGAGAACCACCGGCTTAATAGCCCAGGACTAGCTATCCCCTTGAACTCATGGTATTGGTACAGAAGGGGTAGTCAGCTCTTTATCAGACAAGTGTTTATAAGATATAAAAGGATGTCATTAACTTGGGGAGGCTGATAAATTATACCACCGATTAAAGTACTCTAATCTCTTAACAAACTGAATTCTAGCTCTTGGTGAGGCCTCATGCAAGGCTAGACTGTTACCTGGAGCCAGGAGGAGCAGCACAGATTCACGAGGAAGGAAGAGCGAGAGTCGCCAGACACAGCTTTCCATGCTACATGGAAGAAGGCCTGCTGGGGCCAAGCTACCTGCCGCAAAGACACAGATCTGTGGTAACAAATACTTCTCTTTGCTGCTAGCTTTTGACTAAGGGACAAGAGGTCAAAAGAAACCAAAGGGAAGAGATTCTAACCCAAGGGAAAGTTAGTAGGTCTGAGAAGCATGATAGTGAGGCCTTGGGGTCTTAGAAGAGCAAGAGGCCAAAACACCATCAGACACTGAGCACCGCTGTGTTTCCATAGCTGCTGTTGGCTCCAGGCCAGGGACTGAGGGGCGGGCCATTTCCCCTCTCACACAATGTCAATATATTTGTATCATGAACTTCCCAGTTCAAAGGCAGGCAGAGTGAAAGAACAGCCTAGTGAGTGTCAGGAGAGGGGACCTGGGTATCAGGAGAGGGAGAAAAGGATTTCCAGGAGATGGCTCCCACCCATGTAGGATGAAGGGCTCTCTGGAGCCTGTTTTAGACATCTACTGTGTTATGGTCCTTTGACTGTCACAACAGCTTCCACAGCTTCAAGCGCAAAAGAGATGGCATAAATTTACCACCTACTATGTCCCCAGCACAGTGCTAAGCGTTCCCACAAATGTTCGCACATTTGGTCCCGACAACCTGCAAGGCAGCATCTTCATTCCCATTCTACAGATAAGGACACTGCAGCCCACAAAGATGAGATGACTGGCCACAGTCACACTGCTGGCCGAAGGCAGAGGAAGGAACTGGAGCCTGAAGCTAGGGGCTTTCCACACTTTAGCAAGCCTCAAGATAGGATCTGAATCTGTTCTCCAAGCTCTACAAAGCCCTCATTTTGAGGCACTGTGGCATGGACATCAAATCGAAGGCCTAACTCAGGAATGCATTAAGACACTTAATTAATACATAATACAATTCATTAGTTGAGATTCTGTTTTTACTTCTGTTGCAGAGGATAATTGTTAACTTAAATAAGATCTTGTATAGTACTCTGATAATAGGAGAACTGTGAAATAATGACCTTAGTACTTACTATGTGAAATATAAGAAATGTGGAATTCTAGGTTTTTCTGATGAGTGACATACATTTACATTTTGCTACAGAAGATATGTAGAACTTATAATAAATAAATAATTAACTTTGACTTAAAAAAGTACAAGAACTCTAATTTTTTTATTGTGGTAAAATATACATAACAAAATCTACCACTTTAATCCTTTTTAAGTGTACAGTTCAGTGGCATTAAGTACATTCACAATGCTGTGCAACCAGCACCATTATCCATCTCCAGAACTTTTTCATCTTCCCAAACTGAAACTCTGCCCCTATCGAACACTAACTGCTGTATCTGTTCTCAAGAATAGTGGCTTCGGGCCGGCCCCGCAGCTTAGCAGTTAAGTGTGCGCGCTCCGCTGCTGGCGGCCCGGGTTCGGATCCCGGGTGCGCACCAACGCGCCACTTCTCTGGCCACGCTGAGGCCGCGTCCCACATACAGCAACTAGAAGGATGTGCAGCTATGACATACAACTAACTATCTATTGGGGCTTTGGGGGAAAAAAATAAATAAATTCAAAAAATAAAAATAAATGTTAAAAAAAAAATAGTGGCTTACACAGTACTTTGCATGGAGCACAAGCTTAGGAAATGCTTCTTGAAGAAAACTGAGATTTATAGTCATACAAGAAGACTAACTATTATATTATATAAATAAAAGAGATTAAAGGGAGTATATTTTTCCATAACTAAAGACTAATAGCATCCGTAGCCAAGAAGAATTAAGAGTAATTTATGACTTGTTTACACTTCTGGCATCAACTCTAATCATCTGTTGTGAACAAGACCTCTTGCTCTCTTTAGATGCTTTAGCAGGTGGTGGTGAAGTCTGATGCTGGGAGTAGGAAAGAAGAGAGGCCCGCCAGCCAGCACTCGAGGCTGGTTGTTGAGCTGTCACCCGGCGGGCAGGGACTCGGTGCTCTCCTAGGAAGCCTCCCTTGACGGATTTGTGTGACTTGGCAGTGAACCTGTGATGGAAAATCACTGAGGAGCCTGGATTTCGAGTCCTGATGAGCAAAGCTTTCAGAGATCTTCTGTGTACAGAAGCAGCCTTGGAAGAAGGCGAAGGCTTCCCTAGCACCCTTTGGGCGAAGCTGGGGAAGCAGAGAGGCACACATTACAAGGCTTTTTACTGATTCCAGGGCACTGCAGAAGCATGGAAAGCCTGAACAAATGGTCCCTTCATTTCAGAATTTTCTAATCTGGTAAAGGCACATGGCCCTAATTGGAGAGGGTGGGAGGTAGGCTATTTGTTGGAAGGAGGTTAGCTGGGTTTTCAAAAAGTGACCAAGGGATCAGGCACACATCCAGCAATGGCCACTGGTTGGCCTCCCTTAACTTTCTTTGGCTAACCAAAATATTAAAGAAAGATTTTTGCTAAAGAAAAAACTGTCCACTGGGACAACACTGCTGTCTGTGTTTTTTGACTCACTTGACAATTGCTGTTTAACAGTTTTCCCTTTCCTTCCTGGAGAACATGCCTTTCTTGGTGCTTCACACTCAAAACCCAAGGCTGGGAAGGTGATTCTGAGCTGGCAGATTTGGACTAGTTGAGAGATGCTCTGTTCCCAGAGAGGGGACCGATAAATATCTTCGATTTGGAAGTAACTTTATGATGTTTGGATTTTGTGCTGGCACCAGGCTCTGGCTTTTAAGCACTATGCTGTCATATGGTGTGCAGCTCTTCCAAGAAAAACTCTATAAAATGAAAATACTTTATCGTCATGGCCTTTGACTTCTTGAGAGTCACACAAATACTGTAATCTCTTGCAACATTTAATTTAATTTAAACTTGGTTCACCTAAAGAAAAAATTAGTTCTGAATCTGCCCCTTTCACCTCTGAAAAAGCACCAGTCTTCTCTACGGCGTCACTGTTTTGTTTGCTGTGTGCCAAACTGTTATTTCACATATGTGAAAAGAAAATTGGCATCAGGTCCATATGAACTAAACTATTGGCAAAGGTGATGCTGGAGCTTGCCATTGAGAAGATTAGATTCCCAAGAAACTGCTCTAGCAGTGTCCAACATCCACAAACTAAAAAAGAGTGTGTGTGTAAATATACACGCATAGACTCGATTTGAAGAAGCTGATTCCTCACCCCAAAGTTCAGGTAGTATTCTATTAGTCATTTAAGTTACCCTCAGCTTAACTATCTCAGTTGTACAAATAAATACATAAAAAAATAAATGTGCATTGATTAATAAGAGAAATAGGAAACTGAGAATTATTTTTATTCAAGTTTGAGCTTGCACATTTCAATTGTCTTCTTTATTTGCTTAATAAATAGGATGATTCATACTTTCCCCACAAATAAGACTGACTAGATCATGTTCTGTGTGTGTGTTTGTGTGTGTGTGTGTGTGTGTGTGTGTGTGTAGGGTGGGGGGGTGCTTTTCTTTTAAATTTTCAGTTAACATTTTCCTTTATTTTTAAGGCTTTTTGCTATTTAAGTCTGCTATTTTGCAGACTGTTTTGAATCTTTGGACCCACAGATTCAAATATGAAAGTAAACCAAGAGAGAAATGGAGAATTTTATTATCCAGAACTGTGGTAAGTGGTTTAGTACTCTGTATTAATTAATAGGTCATCTATGATTTGTGCCTCCCATCTCTTCAGGACCCTGCTCTTAGATCACACTATTAAGGGGTCTTTTGGGCTCACGAATGACAACAGGTGAGGTTAGGCAATCATTTGAAACTCAGGTGGATACTTACAACCCTGTCTTACAAAGGTGGAATATTTCTAAAAGAAAGATGAAGATCCACTTTGGGAAAATATGTAGAGAACATTTTATAAGTTTGGATATTTCAGATTTTCATATTCATTTTCTAAAATAATCATTGTGTTTTTCTCAGTTATTAAGGTACCTATGGAGACATATTAATGTCTCTGACAGGATCATCAATCACAGGACTCCATCTCCCTATCCTACCCCAGGGATAACATGTGACTTAGGCTTAGCCAATCATATGTTGCCATTTTCTTGGCAACAATAATTAGTCGAGGGGGTGGGTATACGACCCAAATAGGGCCAATCAGAGTCCTTGTCTGAGACTGATTTACGAAAGATGGAAGACACATGTTGCTTTCCACTGAAGTTGCTCAGCTAAGAAGATGGGAATCTGGGGCTATTAGTGGCCATGTTTCCTGCCACAGGGGGAAGCCTGGAAACCTGCCCTCAGAATGAAGCCAAGCACGGGCAGGCTCAGCTGAGAGATCGAGAGAAAGTGAGTCTCAGAGGTACTGAATCCCAGTTCCTAACCCTGAGCCCTGGTTCCGGCAGCTCTTCCTTTAATCTTATAAGCAATTCCAACAATATTCCAGCTACATAAGCCAAGAAATTTCCTCTTTGCAAAGACTGCTTAGAATTAGATCTCTGTCACTCATAACTGAAAGAGTTGTGAATAAGGTAGGGGCCTATCTTGACTTGAGAATCATATTGCTACTAACTTCTTTAGTGATTAATGGCTTTCCAGGTGCATGTTAATGAATGCCACATATCTTTTATATCAACTTTTTTTAGTGGCAGCCCATATCAATTTACATGTCAAGAAAGAAATGCTGAAATTTATAAACTAGAGTGGGAAGAACACTCCTATGCTTGTGTTAAGAAAAGCAGAATTGTGGAAATATACTTCTACCCATTTAGCAATTCTCAGCACAAGGAGAAACTTAACATTCATTACTGAATGTATCCACTGATATAGGAGTTTGTAGCACAAAAATTCTTATCCACATCTTATTTTATCACCTTATGGAACAAAAGAGGCCAAGAACCAGATTGGGGGAGAATAAAAGATAAGCTTCCATTCATAGAAGTGCTTGATTCTTCCTGTCCATATGTTTAGGTTCTGCTTCTTCCCGTAATCCAGAGCTGAACATCTCAAAGATGCTGGCAGGTACAAACATGCTCCCTTTTAATTACACCACCAAATTGCTACAATAACTGATTGCCAGTTAAATAATTATAATCAAGTGCCTATTGTGCATAACAATCATTTAATGACTGCCATCCGAAAACACTATAATAAAGAGAGCTTTAATGAAGAAAACTGGAAAGGGGCCAAGGTTTTATGGCGGTTTGCTTAAAGGGAAAGAGAGCCATAATCTGTATTTAAGATTAAAAGAAGTCTTTAATCCAGATGCTCAACATTAAACAAGGGAGTGGAGTCATGTTTTGATCAAAAGTTACTGCATGCATAAAAGAAAGTAATGTAAATGTTCTTTTAGAAAAAAGCTCCAGTAAATTATATTAAGTGTTTGTAACCATTTGCTTTAGAAAAAAATGAAAAAGAAGAAAAACATCTGATTTTCATTTTGGACAAGAATACTCAGCTAAAATAAAAGGGAATAGGATGTTATTTGATTTGTATAATATCACTGAAAATAAGTAAGTTGCCATTCAATCTACTCTGTACTCATTCTCCTTCTACTGACCCTTTTATTTTTTGCCTTCACTTTACTAGGCCAGGCCTATATCTTTGGGAGGTGTAATTATATTTGCACACAAAGTCCTAATTGAAATGGTTGTGATGATCTCAGCTCTAGCAAACAGTAGTTCTCATCCGAGGGGGAAAAGAAAACAAAACAAAAATCTCACCACATAAACTCAGATCAACTGGCAGCTACTGCCACTGCTGATGCATGGAGTATTTGGCTAACAAATTAAGACTGCACTTCCTAGAACTGCAGCCGTTTTCTACGAGCTGATATGTAGCCTGGCCAATGATAAACACAAGCACCTCCAGATTTTGGTGCAGTGAATGCTGGGAGAAAACTAAAAGCAATTTAGTACGTCCTCTCAAGGAAGAATCAGCAGGAAAAGCAAAACCAAAAATGGTTCCTAGAGATGAGACCTGATTTGGGACCCAACAGCTTTCCCAGAACCTCAAGGTACAAAGGAGCAGGACCTAACCCTAGTGAGGAGCCCATAGAAACACACCAGTTCTTGGGAAGTCATGATGATGTCTTGGGGCTGTGAAAAGACCCCAAGCACCTGAGGGAAACAAAATCACACCTGGGGATCATTTTTGTCCCAAGGTGAACATTCAGGCGCTCTTGAGATGCCCCAGAATGTGCAGGTCCTCGGTGTGTGTGTATGATGGATGGAAACAGACAAACACAGATGAACTGGGTTTAGGAAAAAAATATCCACCTGCCTACCTGGGGTAGAGGACACAGACAGGTCAGGACAGATTTTTCCAAGATAATGTTAGCTTAAAACTGACCAAGAAGAAGGTGTAGGAATTCAATTATGACACCAGGACTTTCCTGAGATTCTAAGTTAAGGGTATTAACAAATTCTCCTTCAGAAGTTCCCACTTTTTAGTCTGTGTGAGAGGTAGTCTATCTGATCACCAGGTCTGTAACTTGCCCAGGTAACGGCGTTAGCGTCCACTCTACCTAAGTCTCTCCTGCAGCATTTACCCTAGTGGTTTACATACCGGGCAGGCCGCCCCGTGACACCCACTCTTAACACAGGCTCTTCACCAGGACCAGCTCCTCTCCTTCGCACCTCAGAGTCACTGCCAAACTCCAACGGCCTTTGTGTGCTTCCTGATGAGTCTCCCAGCCCCCTCCACGAGTTTGGTGCCTGGTAACCATGCCGCTCCTGTCCCCTTTCCTTACTAACAAGTGGTCAGTATCTAGGCATTCCTTACCTCAGTTTCCTCCTCTATAAAAAGGTGACGCCAGTAATAAACCCAGCTTATAAGGGTTTTTGTGCATGCGAGGATTTGATGAGAAATGCACATAAAGCCATGTGACTGGCGCCGGTAAGTGTTCAGTAAACGGGAGCTCTTACTGACACACAACCACATCATTGCCTTTAGGAGAAAATCCAATTTCAAATTCCTTTGCCAGGTATATGATAATGTCAATAATTATAACAACATAACTTATCTTGCTCAGCCACTCACCACAAACATTCTTGTTTCTACCCTTCTACACTCCAATCCATTCCCTACATAGCAGCCAAGGCTTTTACAAAAATGTGAATCACTCCCTGTCACCCTCCGGCTTAAAACACACCCAAGCTTGTTCTCATGGCCTACGAGAGCCCACATCACTTGCTCCCTGCCTGTGTCTCATTTCCTAGCACTCCCCCCCTAGCCCACTGTGCTTTCACCATGCTGGCGACATTTCCCCCTATTTCTTAAAGTGAATAAGCTTGTTCCCAACTTAGCTCTTTGCACAGGACATTCCCTCTGCCTACAGGCTCTTACCCCAGATTCTCACGTCTGGCTCCCTTCTTCTCTGCATTCAGGTCTCAGCTCAGAAGCCACCTTATGAGAGGGACCTTCACCGACCTGCCATTCTAAATTGTCTAACTCTTGACCTCCATTCTCTCCTCCTCCACTCCCCACACCAATTCATTCCACCCCAGCACCCTGTTTTGTTTTCATCACTGTGCTCATCACTAACTGAAAGTGTCTTTTTTTTCACTTGTTTATGGAACTAGAAGGTAAGCTGCATGAAAACAGAGACTTGCCTTGTCTGCCTTGACCACCACTGTACCCCCAGTGCTTGGAAGGGGCCTAGCATATAGCAGACACTGAACGAATATGCTATATTCCCCCATGGAGCTTGGCACACTGGCTGCCACTCACCAGGCACTCAGTAAGCCTCAGGTGAACTAAACTGCATTGAATCCAACCAAGTGGCAGATTTTTATCCAGGATAAAAATTGTCCCCTGGCCACTGTCTTACCAGATCAGTTGTACAATGAAGAGCTCATGACTGTGACCTGTGCTTATCAAGGAGTTCACAGACCTAAAAGGCAGTGGACATGAGGGTGAACATATGTAAAGATATCTAGGCTCTCTACAATGTTTCTGGGTTCAACAGATGTGTGAGGAGACACACGTCTAAATTCACAGCACAAAGTAAACAAAACAGTGAATTAGCATATTGTGAAACTGGGGCCAGGGTTACATTTAAAATAAATTCTTGATTTAATATTTATATATATTCCTGGTCAGGTTGAGATCGAAGTAGAGTGGGATTGGGAGGCAAAATTCACCGTTTTCTGACCTTAAAGAGCACCATAAACTACTATATCACAGCACTGAGAACTGACCCTATCTTAAATTCACTCTTATTGTTTCAAATGTGTTAGTCTTATCCCTCTGACTTTAGGTCAGAAATTGGATCTTATACTTTTCCAGTATCTTAGAGTTCCTAGCCTAATTCTTAGAGAATGGGCTTTGAAGTTTAGCAGACCTGGAACAGAATAACAGGTCTTCCACCAGGTCTAAGACGTTTGGCAAATTATTTATCCTCTCTTAGCCCTTACTTTCCACATCTTTTTTATTGTGTGTGAGGAAGATCAGCCCTGAGCTAACATCCAATGCCAATCCTCCTCTTTTTTGCTGAGGAAGACCGGCCCTGCGTTAACATCCGTGCCCATCTTCCTCTACTTTACACGGGACGCCGCCACAGCATGGCTTGACAAGCAGTGCATCGGTGCGTGCCCGGGATCCGAACCTGCGAACTCTGGGCCTGAAGCAGAGCACGCGCACTTAACCACCGAGCCACCAGGCTGGCCCCAATTTCCACATCTTTTAAGTGGTAATAATGATACCCATTCCACAAAGGGTTGCTATGAGAAATAAATGGGATGATTTGCATAAAAGGTTTATTGAGATACTGAGAAAATAGGTACTCAATAAATTACAATTTCCTTCCTGGGTAGGTGGTAGGAGCTCAAAAAATACTCACTTAAGTGGCTGCCAATTGGGGTGCAAAGCAGGCCAGAAAACAAGTGTATGAAGAGTGGCAAGAAAATACCAAACTATCAATAGGAAGAAATAAAACAAGGCCCAAAGTGCTGTAATGTTTTGTTATTACTCCCCATATAAGAAGGATCTGCAAATACTGGTATCATATGGCTTGATCACAGTGACAAGTGGCAGTCAGGGCTGAATATCAGAAAGTCACTGAGTATCAGAAACAAGCAGTCACTAAATATCAGAAATCATTGGTTAACTTCAAAAAGAAAGTAAAGGGAAAGTACATTCCTGAGAACAGTATTTGCTTTAAATCTATATAGTATCACAGAATGCACGGCAGGATTCCAGTTCAAAAACCACTGGGAATTAAAGTATTCCTTGATCTTATCAAGAAACACAAGTCATCATGATAAACCGTTGTGTCCAAATCACTCCGTTTGGCATTCCAAGGTTTGGACACAAAGAGGAGAGCTGCTGGGACTGATCACAAAGGCCAGGGTGAAAAGTAAGTCCAAGAAAGCAGTGAACTGTTTTCAAAGATCCTGGGGATGGGGGTTGCATTTACAGAAAAAAGACAAGACAAGCCACCCACTTGGGGTCTATCACACCATTTAGCTATAGCAAATAAGAGAAATATTAGCACAAAGAGACAGGGAAGGTGACTGTCATGGACATCTGTCACTCTACCATGATACCTATGATAACCACGCCAGTTTTTTAATTTTTCACCAATTTCTCCCTGACTCTCAGATCATGTGATTTAGGTGAGCTATCTACCCCATTACCACTAGAGATGGGAACATATCCCAGATTTGACCAATGAGAGTTATCCCCTGCCTCACCATGCTGATTAGGTCACTGGTGACCAGTAAAGCAGGACATTAGCTAGCTCCATTGGGAACAAGGCTCTCTTTCCACAGGAGTTGCTAAGTCTGGGGGTGTAAGCCTGGAGCTACCAGTGCCATCTTGCTATCCCGAGGTGCGAGCCCACCTAAGAATGAAGCAATGCAGAGAAAAGCCAGGCAAGAGAAGGAGATAGAAGGCCACTATTGACATTTTTTGAACACTTGGGTCTAGTGGTGCCTAAGGCTAGAACTGTCCATGAATTTCGTGATTACTTGAGCAAATAAATCCCCATGTTTGCTTAAATCTGTTTGAGTAAGTTAGTGTCTAACTTCCAACCAAAACAGTCTGACTGATACGGTAATCTTGTAGAGTTTAATCCTAAAGGAGTTATCTAAAAAGGCAGTCCATGAAGTACTTTTCTGAGTTCTCTGAAAAAAGAAAGGAAGAGTTGGAATATGCGAGACACTGGGAAACCACCTGCATTTCTCACATCAGCAATTCCATTTGACTATATATATATATATATATATATATATATACACACACACACACACACACACACTTACACACACATACTATATATATAGTATATATATTCATATATATTTATAGTGTATATATTTATATGTACTATAAAAATTTATATATTTATATATAGAATATATATATTCTCTCTATATAACATGTATATATATATACATACATATGTTACATATATACATGTATATATATGTGTATATAGATACATATTCCGTTGAATATAAATGAGACAACTGCACTGTGAGGTTACTGTAGACAGAAAGAGACTTATTTATTATGTCCCTGATCCTTGATCTTCATCTCCCCACAAAAAGAGTCAAACATTCATTCATTCAAAAATGTTCTGGCCCGGCCCCGTGGCTTAGTGGTTAAGCATGCACGCTCCGCTGCTGGCTGCCTGGGTTCGGATCCCGGGCATGCACCAACGCACCACTTCTCCGGCCATGCCGAGGCCGCGTCCCACGTGCAGCAGCTGGAAGGATGTGCAACTATGGCATACAACTATCTACTGGGGCTTTGGGAGAAAAATAAATAAATAAAAATAAAATTATTAAAAAAAACGTTCTTAGTAAGTGCTGAATATGTGGTAGGTATTATGCTAGGTACTGGGGATACAAAGATGATTAAAACATAGTCCTTATTCTCAAGGCGCTAACAAATAATTATGATTCAGTGTGACAAGTGTGAAAAGGGAACCAGGGGAGCCTTCAGAAAGGATGAAGGCCTGAAGGATGAGTTTGCATTTCCCAAGCAGAGAGAATGCGTGCAAAGGAATAAGCAGGAAGCATGAGAAGTCCAACTGGTCACTGGACTGATAAACTTGAGAGGCAGGCTGGAGCCAGGCTGTAAGAGCTGTCTGTGACTGCCATGCTGAGGAGCCGATCTTATCCTGAAGCAAAGCTGAGACTTTGGAAGTCCCTGAGTAACGTGCTCAGATCTTTGTGTTAGAAGGGGAAACCTGGTGCCCATTGTAGAGGGTGAACTAGGGGACGGGGACAGAGACTGAAAGCAGGATTTACTGGGGCCTATGGTTGTCAATGGGAAATGGCTCTAGAGACTTTGGTGGAGAAAAGCCAGACCAGACTAGGAGGCAAGTATCTATAATTCTAACTCAAAAAGCAGTGAAAGCTAATCTCATGCAGATGGCTTGAGAAGAATTCTGGTCAAGGGGATTATCTTCATCTTAAAGGGCAAAGACTGAACAAGAGTAATACAGGGAGAGGGTAATAAATTTTTCCTCAGACTCTGAGTCTCAGTTCCTCCATCTTAAATTCTCTCCCCAGTCTAAATCCTGTCTACCCACATGGCTCAGCTTCAGGGAAGGCCTCTGCTCCATATCCACTGGTAGCCCATTGGGTCCCCCCATGCTACGGCATCCTACACTTGTATTTTAGACTTGATTACTGACTACCTCACCTATAAAATAGGAATATTGTCATTTACCTCAGGATAAGGATTAAATAAGACAACTATCATAGAGCAATCTGCACCAAGCCTGGCATGTGATAAACATTTAGTACATAGAAGCTGCCATACTCCTACTGAAGATGAGGTAATTTGCACTACTAAGAAATAAAGACACATTCACACCAAGCAGTGGCTTTTCACTTGCCAGAGATTTCCAGATCTTACAGTTAATCGAATTCTGTTGTAAGAGCAAGGCAGAAGCCCCTATTTGGGTAGTTAAAGCACAGGGACTAACACAAGTGCACTATCTCTGAAGGCCTGTAAGAAATCTCGTCAGGCTGCAGTGAACAGTGCTGGATGACAAAAAGAATGTCAATGCTCCTGGATGCGGAAATGAAGCTCTCATCCTACCCTTCCTTAGGTGAAGAGGTCCAATGTATCATCACTCTTCCTCTAAGAGTACGGGAATGGCTGGGGAATGTTTTGTGACTGAAGGAAGAAACTCAGTGTTCTAATAGGTAGGTTTGTTGGTGATGTAGCTTTATTTTATTCTTAAAGTCATATCTATAGCGATATCTTGTTTATAGAATTTCCTACTACCCTCTTCAACCAAGCCCTCTGCTGACAAGGAGCAGGACTTGGTTACCAACGGGCCTGCCTTAATTTGTGCAAACGAGCAAACTCAATAAGAGATGAGAGAGCCATAATGCAAAAACCCAACAAGACTGGGCAGCTCTACACTGCTTCAGCATTTCCATCCTCAACCCACCCACACAGAGCTTTGAGTGTCAGAGGGGCAAATCTGCAGAGTTTGCAAACACTATAAAAATATATTAGGTCCACTCAGGGCCGTGGTTGCACACCTGTTTTAGACCAATGATGATATCTCTTGAGAATATAATCACATTAAGCCTCCTCACATAACACATGTACATGCAACATTTTGTATACAACCCCTAGGTGATCAGGAACCATTGACACCCCACTCCCAAGCCCATCTTGGTCCCGGAGGAATTTAGAGGAACAGTTCAAGGGCTTCAGACAATGAGGTAGGAGAGTCAAGAGTTCCTCTTCTCTAGGCTCAATTTTCTCCAGGACACAGTTCATTGCCATGACTGCCACCTCTTCACAGGGAGAGGGCTAATGAATAATGCGAAACTCAGAGCCTAAACATTTATCTGCCTGCAGTGCTCAACTCTGAGTGGCTGTGGAAAATCTTGGAATCTTAGTGATTTCCAAGGTGCTAAGTAAATAAAAGTCCAAGAGGCGTTCCGGGGGAATGGGGTGGGGAAGGGGGCAGGCGTGGTCCAGGCCTTGGAGAAAGCTGCCAGGTTCCCCTGGGAAGTGGCAGGGCGGCCTGTTCTCTCCCACTCAGCTCCACTTAATGCTTCCATTCTCATTCTTCACTTACGCAGAGACTGCAGATTCCTCGGGTGATCTGTACCAAATCCAAATGGTTAAAAATAATTTGCTAAATACCTTCCTAGATAAATTGAAATCCAAGACCTTTTTGAGCCTTGTCCAGCCATCCCTCAAAGGGCGAGCAGGGCTGAAAGTCATGCTCTTTCCTAGCTGAATCCCTGAGTCAGACTTCTGCCTGTCAATCTTCTGATGTCACAAGTCAAACTGTGCCATCAAAGGCTGAGTAAGCATCTTTAGGAAATAGAAACTCAACTGTAAGAACACAGGTATTTCCAAATGCAAAACATCTCTGCCTGGTGTCTAACTCAGCTACTGTGTATAAATTTAGCCATGACACTGGGAGGGGAATTTTTAAAAATAGAAGTCAAAGGTGAAAAAATAAATAACAATAATGTACCAGTCACTATCTTAGGCAAGATATATAAAGTGGTAAACAAGACATATAAAGTCTTTGCTCGTATGGGGATTATATTTGAGTGAGGGCTGGAATGGGAGACAGAAAATAAATACAAATAAATAATTTCAGATAGTGATAAGTGCCATATAGAGAATAAAACAAGGTAAAGGGATAAAGAATGGTTGAGGTACTATTTTCATATCTACTTTATGGATGAGGAAACTGAGGACAACAGAAGTTAGGTGAATTGTTCAAGGCTTCACAGCTAAGTAGTAAATTTAAACTCAGGTCTGTCGGATTTCTAAATTGTTCCTAACCACTATCCCATGCTATCTCTTCAGCTTCCAGAGAAACCAAAGAATCTGGAGAACAGATAAGGGGAGAGACTATCATTATTTTTAAAAGTCCCTCTATTTAGGACATCAGCAAAATTCGGAGATCTATGAACTCAAATGAGTGTTATAGGCAGCTATCTCGATGCTAATATAACTAACATTTGAGATTCTATACATGATATTTAATATACTATAATCCTTAACACCACCCTCTGAGATGGGAATTACTGTCCTTGTATTTCATAAAAGGACACTAAGGCTCAGAGAGTTCAAGTAACCTGTTTAAAATTACAGAGCTTATAAGTGCGGAAGCTGCAATCCAGGCCTCATGCCTCTGAGTGCATTGTTTTTTCCATTACACCATGCTGCCTTCCAGAAGACTCCCCAAGGAGCTACATTCTTCTCCCACTGGGAGACAAGGCAGTAACTAACTTGGCAGTGCAGACAGAAAGGAGTGACTGTTTTGCATCTCTGCCAAACAAGTATTCATACCCTCTGCAATATGACTTGGACACAATACCCAACCGATCTTCAGCAGCTAAGCATTCTAGAATTTGCTGAAGAATTTTCTCACCTTCTCCTTATGGGGTCCAAAATTAAGAGGGGAAAAACATATTTATGTCTCATTCAGAATTCAAAAAGTAATAAATCCTTCAAGGCCTTGGCAAGTTTCTCTAAGCCGCTGTAATCATGTTTCCTTGTATAACAAGTCTTGTGATGTCTGTAGCAGCGTCTCACTATAGTAACGGCAGCCTGAATGTTAGAGTTCTTCTTCTCGTGCCTGGGGGATTATTCCATTTTCCACATTAGGAATAAGCCGAAGACTTTAGGTTCTAAAACAGAGCCAGAAATGCTGACTAGAATCCAGATGCCCTAAATATAATTAGAACTAAAAATTGTACTGCCCTCTATGAAAGACACAAAATGAAAAGAATGTACCAACTTCTAGAATACTGGTCCAGAAAGCAAAGTCATGAATAGAGCCAACATGGGTTCTGTTGCACTTAGAGGCTCCTTAGAGCTACCTGGCAACTTTCCAATTATCTCCCCTACTTCACATCCCTGGCTTCTTAATTTTTACAAAAGGGAAGGAGGACACGATACAGGTTCATTCTAATAACTCAGGTGTTCATGTAGCTCTAGAACTTTCTGGAGGTGTCCTTTTACATTAAAAAAAATTATTTAAGTTTTCAGGGATTGATTGGATAAATAAAAAATGATTGTTTTCTACAGCTAAACAATCACTTCTCTCTAATTGTTATTAAAAGAAATAAATTTATTAAATTCTTTAATGTAAATAACATCCTTACACCATTTAACATAAGACTAGTGTGAAACCGTATAAATACATGTCTCACTTTAGTGACTGTTAATAATAATTATAATGATGATGATGATGACGATGATGACAGAAGGTCCATTTGTTAAGTGCTTACTATGTGCCAGGAACTGTGTTAAGTGCTTTAAATACACTATCTTATTTAATCCTAACAGTCCCCCAACAAGGTTGTTATTATTTCCCTTTCACAGTAAAGGGGCTAAGTCTCAGGATGATTCTGCCACTTGCCCAAGGTTACACAGCTAGTAAGCAGTGAGCTAGAATTTGAATGTAGGGGATTAGACTCCAGAACCCATTCTGGAATAAATGGTGAAAGTCCTCTCCCCACTACAGAGAACCATTGCTTTTAGCAACTCGCTGTCATCAAATCTTTCTAAATTAAACTTGATTTTCATAGAAATAACTTTCTTTTCACATTGGTTTTTCATTTGGGGGATATTCAATTAAATGTCCAACAAGTCCATCTGGCATTCCTAGACCTGGCAAGAAATGAAAGACTCTTGGAAAGCATAGGCCTCAAGTGATAGGAGTGGAGATGTGCACGTGTCCTAGAAACCAGCCCACCAGCTGAGAGCAAGCAGCCTCGCCTCCCGTAGGCACCAGATCATGCTTTAACAAGGGAGGGCAGAGTTAATTAATCGGGAGAGTCAGTTAAGAGAAAGTAGGTTAGGAAAGCTTTATTGAACATATGATATTTTTTAAAAGCATATTATGCCTGTTGTTTTTCAACTTGCTCTTGTCACTTAAATTACTTAATCATTCCTCTCCTGATGGACTCTCAGGTTTGTAACAGACACTGCGGGTTCTGTTAGCCCAGCACCCTCCTGTCTTCTGGTAATGGCAAACACCCTTTGATCGGAACTGCTTCTCCCCCCCCCCCCCCCCCCCCCCCCCCCCCCCCCCGGCCAACCGTGTTCCTTTACAGATCCCGCCTCTCTGGCCCAACTCGAATGGCCCCAAAATGAGCAACAGATGCAAGCTGGGCCCTGAGTTTTGAATCTGGGACCTGAGAGGATGTGGGCCAGTCCATGTCAGGTGACTGAAGCTTAGCATTAGGAGGCTCTGGAGCTGCTAGCAGCCATGCTTCCTGCCTTGTTGAAGAAGCCCGTCTGCAAGGAGAGACCTGTTCCTGTTACTCCTGAACTGCAGCTTTTCCTAAGGTTTGCTCGATCAACCTTTCTTTCAATTGTGTTCAACGCTCCAGTGCTTCCATTTGCCTCTGATAATTCAATCTGGGTTTATGTCACTTGAAACCAATCGAGCCCTGAATAATTTAGAAAAGGTACCAGGAATGGAGAGTTGCAAGTGACCAAGTTTAAATGCAGAAAAGGATAAGATGAGGTGGGAGGGGAGGCCATAAGAAATACCCCAATCAGGGTGAAGAAATTCCCAATTGCTGCTACAAGGCAGTAAAACAATTGGTTTAATAAGTGTGAATGTTTAGGAGACTTAGGTAAGATTCAGATCATTGCAAAGCACTGTCTACTTCTTGCAACATTCCATAAGGGGCAAGAAAGAGAGATGCTTCAGTACAAGCTGGCCCATCAAGAAGCAGATAAGGAACAGCAGAAGTGTTACAAAACACCTTCAACGGAGCCCTCTTCTGCTTTTGGTCAGCAGTTTGAGTCCTTTTGAAATTCAAAGGCTGAATTTCCTGCTGCAAGCTGAAGTCAGGGTTGTTATGGAAATGGTGGGAGTCTGACAAATGGACAGAAATCTATGGGAAGAGCCATGGCCCTTAACAATGGCAAACGGAAGGTCCTGAACTCAGATTTTGGGCAGGGGAACCTTCCAGGGCTCCAGCAGAAGTCCTTAACTCAGTCCCAGAAGGATAAGCAGAGGCTCTTCAACAGCTCTTGGAGGCATTGACCTCCAGTTAGAAACAGAAACCTCGAGCGCTGAGTAGGTTTTAATGGCCAGACCCTTTGAATTATTTGGAACTGTCCCTTGCATTCAGATTCCACATCTTGGGCCGGCCTGTGGCTTAGCGGTTAAGTGCGCACGCTCCGCTGCTGGCGGCCCGGGTTCGGATCCTGGGGGTGCACCGACGCACCGCTTCTCCTGCCATGCTGAGGCCGTGTCCCACATACAGCAACTAGAAGGATGTGCAGCTATGCCATACAACTATCTACTGGGGCTTTGGGGGAAAATAAATAAATAAATAAATAAATAAATAAATAAATAAATAAATAAATAAATAAAAGATTCCACACCTTTAGAATGAGAGCATTGGATAAGATGATATCCAAAGTGTCCTCTTGGTTTTAACATTTTGTTTCCAGGTGATTAAATATAGTATAAAGCTTTATAATTTTCTTAAACACTGAGAATTCTCACTCTAAGCATTAAATTTAAGAGCCAACGTGGGGGTGAGAGCAATTAGGCACTTGCTTCTGAGTCTTTGTTCAATTCACTGTGCCATCTCAGACCACGAACTTGATTTCCTCACCGGGGTGAGGAAAATCTCCCATCTGCAGATGGGAATTTTGGATGCCTGTCTTCACAAAGCAGTGAGAAGGGAGAAGTGAAAGCCTTTTTACTACTCTTAAGAGAAGAAAAGATGCCTTGGAAATCTTAAGCAGGATTAGGGCAAAGCTCTCTCTGTAGCTCCAAGGTGACTTTACTTGTGGTTTTTCAGCACCAGTGATGCCATTTCTGACCCCACTCACTGTTCCCTGCAGTTTTCATGTCTGTAGAGAACACGCTTCCTAGTGGACACAGAACTGGCTTTGGAGGAAATGCCAGTGCCGGCTCCTCTCTGGCAGTTCTGATTCTCCCTTTTAGTGTCTGCCTCCCTATATCCCTGGATTCATCTTCCCCAAAGGCCTTACTCATAGCTAAACTTGTAAAATATTGAGCCATCATGATCAATTAGTTTCATCCTCTTTTCCTATGTGTGTAACTGCATCCAGACTCAAAAGAGATGACTTACTAATGGTGGCATTTGTAGGCATTGTGAATACGACAGTTGCAAAAAAAAAATCAGGGACATTGGTCATGCCAGGTGGCTGTCAAAACACACTTCCTATAGGCTCCATACACATGGACTGAATTAGGGTTTGGACTAACTGGGACCTTCTCTGTGAAGCCTGTCTGCCCTTGCCAGGTATAGATAGCAGCTCTTTCCCTTGTGCTCCCACAGCACTTTATAAGAATAATTATTTTCTTACTGTATAGAAATTAATTGTTAAAATTTATATGTCTCTGGCTGGAATAAAATTTTTGGAGATGGAGACTTTGACTTATTCATCTTTCTATTATGTGTCTTGTACACAGCAGGAATTCAGTAAATTTTTATAGAATGAATTAACGAATTATGTGAATGACTACATTCTGTTCTCCTCTTGAAGGAAAAATAATCTCATGCAGTTTAGAGGGAACCCCTGATCCTGAACTAGACTAGGCTGGCAAAGACATGCACTTGTGCGAGATGTATGATGCTCTTCACGCCAACACTGAAATGTGCAAAAGAATGCTCAGAGAGAGCCTACACTATTTCTTTAAAATTCAAGATGCCATATTAAAAGAATGTCAAAAGAACCAGTTAACTCAGTGAGCAAATACTGATTCACTCAGTTTATGTAGCACTGTGGCTGCCTACTTTTTTTTTTTTTTTTTTGTGAGGAGATCAGCCCTGTGCTAACATCTGCCAGTCCTCCTCTTTTTTTGCTGAGGAAGACTGGCCTTGGCCTAACATCCATGCCCATCTTCCTCTACTTTATATGGGACGCCGCCACAGCATGGCTTGCCAAGCAGTGCGTCGCTGCGTGCCTGGGATCCGAACCAGTGAACCCCGGGACGCCACAGCAGAGCACGCGCACTTAACCGCTTGCGCCACTGGGCCGGCCCCGTGGCTGCCTACTTTTTAACTGGTTATTGTTGCTTTAAATGAGACATTCTGTCCCGAGATGGCTCAGAGCTGGAGAGCTGAGCTGTGTAACTGACGGTAAGTTAAATCTCTGTGTGATTTCAGACATGCGAGAGGCAGTATGGTGTAGTTGTTAAGATCCCAGCAGACCTCAGAGCATCATTTCTAACTCACAGGGCTGTTGTAAGGCTTTGATATATTAATATATGTAAAGTGCTTAGAACAGTGTCTGGCACATAAGCACTATAAAAGTAAGCATCAGCTACTATTATTACATGTGACCTGGCTCAAGTCTACCAAACAACTAGTAAAACAGCCATTATCGATTAAATAAGGCTTGGTCTATGTTGGCACACTTCGTTTGCAATTTAATGGTTTCATTATTAACTGATGGCTATTGCCTTGATAAGAGGTTATTAGAACAGGCCTGTCAGGGTGACAAATCGTACCTGCATTTTCCTTTTTTTCCCTGCAAAGCCAATTACTCACTCTGTTTCTTATCAGACAAGGAGAACTAGGTAACCCATTATCTCCCTCTTTGCTTTGGCTGTCAGGAAACACAGAGTCACATTTCATGTTCAACTTGGGCAGTTTCCTTAGTTTAAGTTTCCTAAAATAATGACTTAAAAAAAAAAAAAAAAAACTTGGCTCTTATCCTTTTATTCTCATTCTAAAGGGTTTTCGGCTTAATTATTTCTATGGTTTTGAGTATAATTATTTTTAATCTTTTTTTGGAATCAGGCAGAATGTGCATAAATATAAAAACATATATTTGATTCTTGGTGCTGAACATCAGCCAAGACATGTGTCTGAGATGATACATTATATTTCTATGTATCACACACACCATAATCAATTCTCTAATTTTATAGAGGGCACTGAGACCCAGAGTGGAGAAGCTTAAAGTCACATAGTGTGTTAACAGTTGAGCCATAAGTAAAACAAATCTGACTTCCAGGCCTGTGTTCTTTCTAAAATGCCAAGATGCCTCTCTAGACCCCTGAAATAGAAAATAAGGGTGCAGAAATAGAAGTATAATGATGTACACCTGAAATTTATAAAATGTTATAAACCAATGTTACTGCAATAAACAAAAATAAATAAATAAATAGAAAAAGAAATATGGAAATAGGCACAAGAAAAAAAAGAAAATGAGGAAATGTGCTTCGAGTAGCCAATTTAAATTAAACTCTTGACATGTATTATTTTGTTGTAGCAAAATGGAGCACTGTTTTGAAAACATCAAGGCAACAGCTCAACAAAAAATCAAAGTTCTCTAAGAAATGTTTCTGTTGCAAAAATTCATTTACTGTTAAGGCATTTGATGTGTATTATTTACTTAGAATCATGGGCCAATTGCAAAACTAGGAAATCAAACCACTCATTCAACCAATGTATACTTATTGGTTACTTATTACGTGCCAGGCAATGTGCAAGGTCCTGAGGATGTGCTATCTAAGCTCCTTGATGACAAGGAGCTCAAGGTCTAGGGCAAATACTCAACACATGTTCTACTCCTTATTCTCTTAGGTGTTCATGACACACGTCACTAATTCATTATATGATCATCTTCCCTGCTTAGCCTGAAATTGGCCTCAAAAATCCTTCCCAGCACAACCCTACAAGTGGCCACAAGCAATTGATAAGAGGGGCACATGAACTGAAATCTGACATCCCTGAACTAGTATAGTTTCTATGTGCCTATTAAACGCTATGCAGCTGGGGGTTGGCAGGGGTGATGGCGAAAGGGGTAAAGAGGCACATATGTATGGTGACGGATGGAACCTAGACTTTTGGTGGTGAATACGATGCAATCTATACAGAAGTCGAAATATAATGATGTACACCTGAAATTTATATAATGTTATAAACCAATGTTACCTCAATAAAATAATAAATTTAAAAAAATGAAATAAAAAAATTCTACCAAAAAAGAAAGGAAAAAGAAAAATACTGTCATTGCAAGTGTTGGCAATGATATGGAGAAATTAGAACTCTAATAACCTGTTGGTGGGGTTGCAAGATGTTAGAATTTCTTTGGAAAACAGTTTGGCAGCTTCTTAAAAAATTAAAAATACACTTACACACCATTTTAGCCATTCCACTCCTAGGTCTTCACCTGAGAGAAAAGGAAATATATGTCTACACAAACACTGTACACAAGTAGCTTTATTTGTAACAGCCCCAAACTGGAAACAACTCAGATGTCCATCAACAGGTGAGTGGGTAAACAAATTGTGATCCCGCCATACAATAGAATACTACTCAGCAAAGAAAAGGAATAAACTCTTGGTACATGCAACAACATGGATGAATCTCACAATAATTACACTGAGTGAAAGTAACCAGATAAAAATGAGTATATACTCTAGAGTCCATTTATATAACCTCTAGAAAATACCAGCTAATCCATGATGACAGAAAGCAGAGCAGTGGTTGTCTGGGGAAGGGAGGAGGAAAGGCATGAGGACATGAGGAATCTTTGGGGGTGGTGGATGTGTTTGCTGTCTTAATTGCAGTGATGATTTCACAGGTGCCTACAAATGCCCAAACTTATCAAACTGTACAATTTAAATATGTGCAGTTTATTGTATGTCACTTATACCTCATTAAAGCTGTTTTAAAAAAATGCTATGCAATTGGAAGTTCTTATTGTATGTACTAGAACCCTGATTCCCCCCACTCAGAAAAGCAGAACATAAATTTTTTCATTCATTTAGCATTGGTTAAACTCCTGGGTGAAGATCAGTTCTTCTAAGCACTGTAAGAACTCTTGATAACGACTCATGAAACACCAATTAAGCCCCAATGAGAAGCATTTCTCTTTGACTCGAAATTTCCATTTCATACATTCATCCATTTCATAGAGGAAGCACAGCCCTCTATCTTATGTCTGTCATCACCCACAGCTGCCATCTGCTGCTGGAGAATCAAACAGAGTTGTTACACCACTCACTTCAAAGCAGTTGCTTATCATAGCCAGTGATTTACCAACTGAGACAAGAAGCAGTTACCGAAAATGCCGCCTCGTATAGTTCTTCCTGCTGGCAAGAGTTTGGAAAAAAATACTTCCGACCTCACCTCAAGGTGGACCCAAAGACAGCTGCAGGGCCTCCATTTTATAAACCTGGCATCTTTCCTCTCATTTGTTTAAGCTGTTTTCTTAGGGTTTGATCAAGGGAGAAAAAGCAGGAAGATGTCTTTTCCTTTTAATGGCTTTTACTGTGTCTTTAAACATTTTAATTATTGGTGATAAATGAGTAAAGAGCCTGTGAAGCCCTGCTTTGCAGAGGTGCCTTATTACCCCACAGCTGACCTTTCTTCAGCAGTGTGGAACAGTGTGTGTTGTTTTCTGGAAGGAGACATGTTGAAAGCTGACCTTTCTTTGTGCCCCAAAGTACATCTCCTTCAGAATGTTCAGACCTGTGGAGTGTCGTACACCAGTTACCCGCAATTGCAAATCAGTTCACCTCCAACACCTGGAACTCAGAGAGACCAAATACTTTTAGAAAAGAGGACAGATGCAGCACGAACAGAAAAAGGTGACATAACTTAGGGTTAAACAAGGAAGAGAACTTCACAAGCCTCTACTTCTTTTCATTACATTTTTAGGTCCAAACAGTGATTGTGTTTTTTTTAGTCAGCCGTGGTGGTCGGTACTGGGTGGAATAGAGAGAGAAACAGGCTCTTTTTCTGCCCTCAAGGGTTTAGATTGCCTAAGAAAGGCAAGACGTGGAAATGATAAGTTAAGTACCATGGGATTTAAATATCAGAAAATATAATGTTGCCAAAAGAATGACACAAAACACAGAGTTACCACACAATCCAGCAATTCCACTCCTAGGTATAGACCCAAAAGAAGTGAAAAGGTATATTCACACAACAACTTGTACACGAATGTTCACAGCAGAATTGTTCATAACAGCCCAAAAGTGGAAACAACCCAAATGTCTATCAACTGATGAACAGATCAACAAAATGTGCTATAGCCATACAACAGAATATTACTGGGCCTTAAAAAGGAATGGAGTTCTGACACATGCTACAAAATGGATGAGCCCCGAAAACATTATGCTAAGTGGAAGAAGCCAGTTACAAAAGACCACATATTATAAGATTCCATTCATATGACATGTCCAGATAAGGCAAACCTATAGAGACAGAAAGTAGATTAGTCATTGCCTGGGGCTGGGGGTTGGGGGTGGGATGGGGGAAATGAAGGCTGACTGCTAAAGAGTACACGGTTTCTTCTTCTTTTTTTAAATTTTATTTATTTATTTTTTCCCCCCAAAGCCCCAGTGGATAGTTGTATGTCATAGCTGCACATCCTTCTAGTTGCTGTATGTGGGACGCGGCCTCAGCATGGCCGGACAAGCGGTGCGTCGGTGCACACCCGGGATCTGAACCCGGGCCAACAGCAGCAGAGCACACACACTTAACCGCTAAGCCACGGGGCTGGCCCTACAAGGCTTCTTTTGAGGGTGATGAAAATGTTCAAAACAGTTCACAGTGACGGCTGCACAACTCTGTGAGTATATTGAAAAAAAACATTGAATTGTACATTTTAAAAGGGTAAATTGTAGGGTATGTGAATTATATCTTAATAAAGCTGTTATGAAAAAAAGAATAGTACAGACAATGCTGTCGAGGTGAAAGGAGGGATAAAGAATTTTTGTCTTGGATGGTTGGACACACAAGGACAGGTTAGGTATTTGAGTTAAGTTTTGAGGAGAAATCATTAACTGGAGGTGGGGGGATGGATAGGCACACAGTATGAGCCAAAAGACAGAGATGCTCTGGGACTGTAAGTAAACCGCTTTGGTTAGGGGGCGAGCCTTCTGTGGGGAACTAAGGAGAGGAGGCTGAGAATAGAGCTGCGGCCAGCTTGGGCTAAATCCGAGAGCCTGAAGATGGCCCCCGGTGAGGGCAGAATCCATCCAGCCCTACGAGTGCTGCTAGAGTCCTGGCCAACAAGGAACAACATGTTGACAGCCTCTTGGTCAGCCTCTCTCACAACTATTAGGAAAAATGGATGCCTCTGGAGGAAGGAACCGTGGGGAGGCTGCTTTCATATCTCTTCCAAAGGAGTATGTTGGAGGTCAGAAGATGCTTCAGACACCCTACTCTGAAGAAGGGGACGGCAAAGAGCCAGATGTGGGACACAAAAGAGCAGAAGAGGGGCACCTGGATGTCCAGGAGCCATCTGCCAGAAACTGATTACTCTGAACCAGGCTATTTCAGAATCGTCATCACTATGGCTTGGCGTGTGTGAGTCCTTACTGGATAAAGAGAAGGAACAAGTTCTGGGAGAAATTTTAGGATTTTAGTACTCAAGTGAAGTTCCACTTAAAAATCAATGACTTACTTCCTGAAAAGGCTCCAAAATTCAACAAGGCATCTAAGCATCTTCAGTTTCCAGGCCCAGTAAATGCTAGTTCCTCTTGCGTGAAAGAACACTCAGGTGTACCTCACTTTGCATGATGCATGGCTCCATACAGTAATTTCTTTCATTAAGCTATAGTCATGCACCGCATAACGACGTTTTGGTCAATGATGGACCGCATATCCGATGGTGGTCCCATATAGCCCAGGTGTGTAGTAGGCTATACCATCTAGGTTTGTGTAAGTACACTCTATGATGGCTGCACAACGACGAGATCACCTAACAATACATTTCTCAGAACATATCCCCGTCACTGAGTGACCCATGACTGTACTTAATTAGAATTTATACTTAAATAATTATACATAAGAGAAACGAGGCTGAACTTTTATAAATCAGTCTTTTCAGTAAGTCAGACTATTGTTCTGTTATGTTATGCTCTCTACTGTTTTGATAATTTCAAAACGAACAACTGCTAAAATATAGCTTCTTGGAGGCATGGTCTGAGTCTTATGCATGTTTGTATTCTCTATAGCAGTGCTTCCTAAAGAACTTTCTCCAATGATGGACATGTTCTAGAAATGCACTGTCCAATACAGTAGCCACCTGGCTATTGAGCACTTGAAATGGGGGTGGTGTGACTTAGGAACTGAAGTTTTAATTTTACTTAATTTTCATTAAGTCTAAATTTAAAGAGCCACATGTGGCTAGTGGCTGCCATAGTGGACAGAGCAGCCATATAGGATCCAGAACAATACCTTGTTCCTCATAAATGTTCAATAAATATCTGTTCGACTGAACAAGAATTGATGCAATAGACACATACTGAACTTCCTCTACACGCCAGGCACTCTGCTAGAAGTTGGGCATAAGTGAAACACTGCCCCTGACTCAGTTAGAACCCTTAACTGCAAGGGACAGAAAACCCAACCATGCTTTACTCAAGCCCAAATGGAACTTGTTGGCTCACACACCTAGAAGGACCAGGATAATGGTGCCTTCAGGGCAGCTGGGTTGAGGGCTTAGGGGATAACACTATGACCATCCTCACCCTCTTCTCCCTCTCTCAGCTCAGCTAGACTTTGCTCTCTTCCACGTGTGGTCTCCATGTGCAAACTGGCTCTCCACTCACATTCACTAGAAGGCGGCCCCAGACCAGAGCTCATGCTGGCAAAGCTCCAAGTCCTGATCCCAGCCTCCCAGCCAAAGTCTCATTAGATCTCACAGGTTACGACTGAGGCACATGCCCATTTCTGAACCAATCAGATGGCCAGGGAAACGTGACACGTTGACTGTCTTGGGCCTCAATTACATGCTCTAACCTTGAGTCAAGGGTGGAGCCAACTCCACCAGAAAAGCACATGGGATGAGAGTGAGGTCCTGGATGGTCTCTCAGAGTAAATTCAAGGTAATTGTTAGGGAAGAGGAGATTTTGCTAGGCAGCAAAAACAACAGATATCCATTCTAGTCTCTATTTTAAAGAGCTCAGTGTCTCTCTAGGGAAATCTTAAATAAAAATGCGGGTCAGATCTGCTGGCCAGATAGTGAAAAAAATACCATCTAAAAGAAAAAGCTCAACTTGGCAAGATCCAGGGTGAAATGATAGTAACATTTATTTACAGAGAATTTCCTCTGGTGTTGTCTACCTTTTTGTAGATAATTCTCATAAAACCCTTCTGGGAAAGGCTACATCTACGAAGTCTAGAAACCTTTAGGATGGAGCAGCCAGCTGACCAGGCCCTGCTGCCTGTAGCCTTCCTTGCCTGCCTTAATTTCAGATTCCAGATGTCTCCTTCTGTGCTCCCGTTTCTGAGCACACCAAGGGTATGCTCAGACCTTAGAAGTCCTGACATGTGTGGATGCTGGCGGAGCAGACGCGGCACAGCCCACCCAGGGAAAGGACACACAACTGCCAACTCACACGATGCAACGTGAATTGTCTATTTTCATAAGGGCTACTCCAAGAGAGATTATTTGTGGGCAGGATGACTCATGAGAGAGACAAATGAATTCGCCCCACAGAGAAGACAAAGAGCTTCGAACATCACTAAAATGAGAAAAATTAGCCAAAACAGCTGCAGCACTTTAGTGTCTTTTAAATAGCCTCCTTCTGCCTACTTCTCCACCCTCTTCTAGCTGTTCTCTCTCACTCATTAAATACTGACTGAGGTTTTGCTTTTCTTGGCTCAAAGGGCCAGCGGAGGCTGGGAAATTTTCTTTTTAGCAAGCATATCTTTTTATCTCTCTGAGTTTTCTGGTATTATCTTCTGTGACGATGATTCTGGATTACTCTGAGAATTACTCTAAAACTTCTCGGTTTGTTTCTAGGTGGAAAAAGAGTTAATAAACCTTGTGGACAGGACTTTCCATACTTCCAGGACATTAAGTGCTCAGGCCACATGGTAAGAAGGCCCCTGACTCCACTTGTCCTCCTCTCCTGGGAATCCAGGAACTCTCAGCCCTCGCAACATCAAACTGACCACACCTTCTCTTACTGTACAAGGTGTCTTCCATTTTGAGTGCGGCTCTCTTTAGGCCTGGTGGACAGAGCTGTAGATACTCCATTCTTGGTAAGAAAGGAGGGGTTATTTGTTTCCAGGATCCTTCCTGGGTTTTCACAGATGGCTCAGTTCAGCAGTAAGTGGGTCTGTCCCTCACTGGACTGCTCCTGCGCTTGCTGGAGCCCAGGAGACCCTGCACTTCCAACGGACAAGAACTGGTCCTCCCTTGGGTCTGCAGCTGGCACACAGTAGGTGCTTAGTGAATGCTGGTGAACTGCGGAATATTTTTGGTAACTTCAAGATGCTACTGTGCATAAAAAACACTAAAGAATATGGGACTGAACACTAATATCTTCAATATCTGTGTTCCAGAGAAGTGTTCATCTCTTCTACTTTATTCTGTAAACCTCAGTCCCCCAATTCTAACAAATTCTCAACCCTAAGGCGACTCAAGTTTTAATATGGTCTTTATTATGGATCTCAAGCCTATGTAAACTAGTTAACTGGTTATGTAAATATAAGCTAGTTAACTGGTCCTACATTCCTCAAGGGCTAACACCAAATGACTCTGGTAGGTCAGATTAGTATGAATGAATTTGTTTTTCAGAATACCCCTAGTCTTTTCCCTACTACATCTTTTACTTAATGTCTAGTGGGCCTTTTTATGGTTTTCACCTTCTCATTCATTCATTTTTAAAATAAATGTATTGAGATATGATTCACACTCCACATAATTCACCCATTTAAAGTGTACAATTCAGTGGTTTTAGTATATTCACAGAGTTGTGTCACCATCACTACTAATTCCAGGACATTTTCATCATTCCCCAAAGAAACCCAGTACCCATTAGCAGTCACTCCCTATTTTCCCCCAACTCTCCCCTCAACCCCTAACCCCACCAGCTCCTGGCAACCACTCATCTACTTTATGTCCTCATAGATTGCCTATTTTGGATATTTCATATAAATAGAATCCCATTCATTTTTAAAAAACAAAACATTTATTATATTTTCTGTGTATATCCACTGTGATGCCAGATGCTGGAATCATAAACTTGAGTGAAATCTAGTGCCTGCCTTCTAGTTACTCACAGTCCAACAATAAACATTTGCTGAGTGCGGAACTCCCAGGGTTTTCTCTTGGGCACAAAAGCCACACTCATATTAGCTGGCAGAGGCCCCTTGTGCCAGTGGGATACTTAGGCCAAGAGACCCATCATTCCCTTTGGGTTCAACTTCACTGGGTAGAAGTCACCCAGCGTTCCATCTCACAAGCTGATCAGGCCTACACATGTCTACCTTTACTCCTATTTGATCAGGCCCCTGTATCTGACCTGCTCTTTTCAAAAGATACCCTCCTTGGTAAAGACTAAGAAGTTTTGATTTGTTTTTAAATGCACCCAATTTGTCTTTTTCTTTCCATTAAGATCAAAGGAATATTTTCCCCGGGTTTCCAACAAGGTATTTGAGATTTTCCTGTGCGATAATGGCTGTACTTAGCACACAGAGGAGGGTATATTGAGGTCTCTCTGCGGATCTTGAAAATAAGGTTAGCCTTAGAGAATGGAATTAGTAAGAAGTGACATGCCCTGGAGGACATCAGCCATGTGTGGAAGTTAGTCATCTGAAGAGACTGTAGAAAGCAGTTGAGGAGATTGGGAATTTCCAGCTTCAACCAAAATGACAAAAGAGTGATCTCAGGAGATATATAAGAAAGCTAAAACTTACATAAATTGAGAAGATTGTTCATAGATGGTAGCAGGGCCCATGTGGAGATTGGAAAGAGGGAGTCCAGAATTTGTGCAAGAATTTGTTAGTGTCTCTGCCACTGTCCAGAAATTAGCAAGGTGATCTCACTGGAAAGCAGATCCCTTCAGTATCTGAGGTATCATAACTCCTGAGGTGACCATGAAATCTTCTAATTACCAAGTGTCCCCCCACGTACATATGGGGAGTGGCAGACAGGACAAATTAAACAGCTTAGTTTATACATCAATCTCTTATGAGTTTGGCTATTGTGAGTTAGTCCCTGAAAATCTTCATGCTCTGGCAAAACTGTTTCTCACCTGAAGAGGTAGGACCCGTGGACCATGACGATCTACCAAAGCATAGATCTGGAGAACAGAGCTTTGGTGAATGTGAAAAACGTGGCCACCATATGAAGTCCTGTCATTTAGAAGAGGAATTCAACTAGCTACAGGAAGGCCCAACTAATAGAGGCACTACAAAGAAGTAGTTAAGAACAAATGCTCTGGAGCCAAACTACTTGGCTCCAAAACTTACTAGCTACATGAACTTGGGCAACTTACCTAGCTCCACATATCTCAATTTCCTCATCTGTGAAATAAAGTGGTTGTTAAGGTTAAATGAGATAATCCAAGTAAATGCTTAGTACAACATCTGGAACATAAGTGTTCTCAGAAGTTAGCCACCGCACCTTCACAGTCCAAAGAAGGAAGAGACTACCATATGAGATGGGGAGCCCCCCAGAGTGCAAGTTAAGGGAGAGATTTGTCAATTGAGGGCCAAATACAAACTCGATGCTGTTGAATTTACTTCAACTCCAGGACTTCCAATTGGCTCCCATGCCCCTTAAACTCTAACATACAATTCAAAACAAAAATGTGGTCTCTGATGTGTTTTTCACGTAAAGCTGTTCTTTTTTCTTTTTTTCCATTCAACCAACATGCACTTTTCTGAGTACTTCTGTACAAAGCACCTGTTGGCCGATGAGAATACAAAGAGGGAAAGGCGGTCCTTCCCCTCAAGAAGCTGAACATCTAAATGAGAAGAGAGGATTAAAAAACCACCTAGTGACGTAAACTGTTAAAAAAGAAATTACAAGACCCAAAGTGGAGGCATTTGCCCCCATAACAGCAAATCAAGACTTAATTGCGGTTTCAACCTCTCCCAGAAATGTGACCTTGGAACAGCCACCTGAACTTTCCCGATTAGCACTAGAGAGGTCATCTGCATGGTAAGACCCCTGCCTTCCCTTCCCCAAAAGAAGATGACCTGGCCTGAAACAATCCTTTCTTTTCTTTCACTAACAACCTCCTTGCCCCACCCTTCTGCCTAGAAAAACCTTCCATTTTGTACAACTCCTTCGAGTATTCTCTTCTTGTAGATGGGATGCTGTCAGATTCATGAATCATTGAATAAAGCCAATTAGAGCTTCAAATTTACTTGGTTGAATTTTGTGTTTTAACAGATTGGGTGGCAGTGGTGGGATCCGAAGTGAGCTTCCGGCAGCATTTGGGGACACCATGAAACACAGGTGTGGTACTCACGAACCCTTTTTGAGTTTACTGCCTTTCCTGCAGTTTCTGAGGGCCATGGGTAAGTTCCTCTCAGTTTGAGCTCTGCTCTCTTTGTGTTGAAGCTCCGATCTAATTGGCTTTTCAGTCTGCAATTCCCAGGTTTTTGAGTGGAAAACCCCAGCCCTTGATTCTGTCCCCAGGTTCCATGTTAGGAACTGCTGGTAGTTTAGTCTGCAGTTCCCCATTTGTCTGCATTCCTTCCCCAGATTCCATGGTGGAGACTGCTGGTGACAGCTGCAGTTCTCCATTTGTTTGGAAAGTCCACAATTCCCATTCTTTGAGGTCTGCTGTTTCAATCCTTTCCCCAGTCCTGGTTCTTTGGTTACTGCTGGTGGCCACAGTTCTGTTTCCTCGATTACTGTTGGTTTCTGTGAATGTGCACATGAGGTAAAGGCTATTGCTAAATGGGAATCTCGGAAGCCAAAAAGCCACAAAAATTGGTGGGCACGGGTTGAGCATTTAAAGGCTGTTAGAGGGCTCGCCACCTCAAGGAGACTCCTGTAATAGGACAAGTTGGTTACAGAACAGGTCACATTGACACTGGGTCAACCCCCGAACATCACAGAAATTTCCACGCAATGAGGTACACTGTAAAACACTCCACATTCCCAACCCTATGGCATGTCCCTCTTAAGTATTAGTTTGGCTCCAAGAAACCCAAAGGCCTAGCGACAAGAAATGGGATCCCTTATATCCAGAGTTGAATGCACCATATTCCAGCACATCTGCTTAAGAACTACAGTCCCAGAAGCTACAAATATTTAACAAAATGGCAAAATTTTACTAAAGACAACCTAGAATTACAATGGCCATCATGAGGAACATTCCAATTAGATAGATCGCTCATTTAAGAAATGTACTTGAGAGCAAGGGATCCCAAGGTGAACAAACAGAATGGGATGCCTACTTTAACCGGTATACAGAAGCTTACAAAAGCCTTCAAGATTCCAAAATACCTTCATTGAAAGATTCATTGCAAAAGGTTAATGAAAAATTAGAGACACAGAAGGTATGTAAAACACCACCTAGGCCTCCCTCATTATATCCTCCTAGGGGTCTATCATCAAAATGATGGCCTAGAGGTCAATGTTTCGATTGTAATCAACTGGGAGACTGAAAAAGAGATTGTCCTCAAAGGCTCTATGTCAGTTCTTCAACACCAACTTGAATGGTCCCATGTGGGCCCCTCCCAGAGTTGACAAACCTCTGAGGGATTTTCTTTTTGGTAAACTGATAGGTTATTCCCTTAAATAGCCAGGGGAAACTAAACTTATTCAAAGACTGATAGGAATTGTTTTTAGGCCTTCTCCCTTAAGCTAAATGTACCCAGAAAGGGGCAAAAAATTGCAAAATAGGTGGATGGGTGTGTCAGCCTTTTTGATATCATTTAGGCAGCAACTCAGTTCTTCCAGGAACTGAAAATAACTGTCTTTGCCTTGCAAATCTCTACAAAACCAGAAATGCGGCTCTAGAACTAACTCAAAAGCTCACCTATCTTTACCATCCCCGAAATCTCCCCAATCATCTCAAAATACTGTGGATATTGGGATGTTAGAATTGTCTGCACTTAAAAATTTAAATTACTTGTGATAATAGGCAAATATGCCCCCAAAACTCCATCTTGGAGAAAACTTGAATACTTGTCTCTGTGCCTTTGTAATATACATTTTCTACCCCCATCTGCTTTAGGTACTAAGAGCCACTCTTTGAAATGCAAACTTTAGGGAAAAGTTTCTGATCAGAAGCAAAAAAAAAAAAAAGGAAGTATTTGGAAATTGGGTAAATGAAAAATCTTCTGTCTTCTCCATAAATATTAGTACCTATAAGGTCTCTGTTTGCATATGTCTGTATGTTTCTATATATGTATGTTGTAGATGTGGGATATATATATTTTTCACATCCAGATGGTATTGCCAAAATTAATTTGTAAAATAGTTCTATTTAACTGGCTTAAAGAAAATTAAAGCACTTATATAAATGAAACTCTCAGAAATAGAATAAAAACTAGCCCAAATGAATTTCAAGTTCATGTGATCTGGTAAGTTATTAAGTGTTAAAGCTAGTTTAAGTTCGTTGGTTTAATTAAAACAGACATATCTTTAGAGTTATCAGTATTAAATATAATCTTTTTATTCTACCTAGGTTTACTAGTCAAATTCGTTTTATCTCTGTTGCAAATTTATCAACCAAAATAAATAACTTAGAATGCCGGCTGATTTTGTCTAATGTCTCATGAAGTTTTTGTGAGTAATTTGATTGTTAAAACAAATAAATTTAATAGATGTAAATGGGATAAAAGCTTTTAGGCAGACGTTTTTTAATAGTTTCCCCAAACCTTTTTGGTAACCTGAAATCTTTGAATTTTTTTAAGTTAAATGATGGGAATTCATTGACTGTCTAGATTATTTCCAAATAAGATAAAATGCTGAAACATTAATTGCTGAACAAGTCTAAATTTACCTACTTTTGACTTCTTATCACAGAGAAACTAAAGATATTTGGGTCTATTAGTAAACATGCTTTATGCTATGTTAAAAAGCATATTTCTAAAAATTATACAAGGTATTTATAAAATCTGCCAAGCCACAAAATGCTAATATAAAAGACAGTTCACAACCATTTACTTCCTAGTTAAGGTTTCTAAGGGTTAAGAATTTTAATTAATATATGTAATTAAAGCTACTAGAAATAATAAGGGAAACACAACTCTGTCGGCAAGGAAAGTAGGATGTGTTTTTGTTTTTTTAAAAAAAAAGAGGTATGGAGATGTATTTTCGTTAAGGGAAATGAGAGTAATTTTGTCTAAACCAGAACTTCCAGTTATGAAGGACAAACTAAATTTGTACAAAAAGCTAGAGATGGGGGTGGGGGGGGTGAGAGAGAGGAAGGGAAAGGGAGGGAGAGGGAGAGAGGGAGAGGGAGAGAGGGAGGGAGAGGGAGAGGGAAGGAGAGAGAGAGAGAGGGAGAGGGAGGAGAGAGATAGAGTGAGGGAGGGAGAGAGAGGGAGGGAGAGGGTGAGGGAGGGAGGGAGAGGGAGGGAGGGAGAGAGAGAGAGAGGGACAGGGAGAGGGAGGGAGGGAGAGAGGGAGAGGGAGAGAGAGGGAGGGAGAGAGAGGGAGGGAGGGAGAGAGGGAGGGAGAGAGAGGGAGAGAGAGAGGGAGGGAGAGAGAGGGAGGGAGAGAGGGGGGAGAGAGAGAGGGAGGAAGAAAGGGAGGGAGAGAGGGAGAGGGAGGGAGGGAGAGAGAGGGAGGGAGGGAGAGAGAGAGAGGGAGGGAGAGAGAGAGAGGGAGAGAGAGGGAGAGGGAGGGAGAGAGGGAGGGAGAGAGAGGGAGAGAGAGAGGGAGGGAGAGAGAGGGAGGGAGAGAGGGGGGAGAGAGAGAGGGAGGAAGAAAGGGAGGGAGAGAGGGAGAGGGAGGGAGGGAGAGAGAGGGAGGGAGGGAGAGAGAGAGAGGGAGGGAGAGAGAGAGAGGGAGAGAGAGGGAGAGGGAGGGAGAGAGAGGGAGGGAGGAGGAGAGAGAGAGGGAGGGAGGGGGAGGGAGAGAGGGAGGGAGAGAGGGAGGGAAAGGGAGAGAGAGAGAGGGAGGGAAAGGGAGAGAGAGAGAGGGAGGGAGAGAGGGAGAGAGAGGGAGAGGGAGAAAGGGAGGGAGAGAGAGAGGGAGGGAGAGAGAGGGAGGGAGAGAGAGAGAGAGGGAGAGAGAGGGAGAGAGAGGGAGGGGGGAGAGGGAGGGGGAGAGGGAGGGGGAGAGGGAGAGAGAGGGAGAGAGAGACTCTGGCCTTGTGTAGTCAAGTTGGCTAAAAATTGGATTGTTATTACAAGGGTTTTAGAAATAGGCTTAAATAACAATGGTATACTTGTGTAAAACTGAAACTTGATTTTCTTTCATCTGATAAAAGGACAAAGTTTTTTTTGACTATTAGTCTGCTCCTGATAAAATACTGTGAAAAGTTTTCAGCCTAGAAAGCAAAGATTTTGTGTCTTACCAACAGTGCTACACACTGTTTTCATCAGGTCTTTGACTGCTTAAAACCAAGTCTTCTTAATACTAAAAGAGCTCAGTTTTGCTAGCAACTACGTAACCTTCTGTATTTGCCTTTGAAATCTTTTATGGTCACTTTGGTCAAATAGATAATTAAGTATTGTTTCATAGTGACCTATGATCCTATTTGACCAAGTGTCCACAGGTTCTGATATCTTTGACAAATTTCCCAAATCAAGTTCTAAATGAAGTCCTTTTGACTTCTAGCTAAGTTTGGGATTTTTCAGAGGACCTCTGAAACATCTCAAAGAGTGCTATTAAACTAATTAGGCTTATTTGGTATATTCAAGTGCTTGGGAAACACTGTCAAATAAGTGATGTTAAACTTTCTTTGATTATATCTGTGTAGACATATGTTATTAATACAAATGTTCTAGAAATTTTATAAAATCCAAAAAATCTGGTATGTCTTGGTATACTATTATCATTTGTAATTCTAGTTATTATCTTAAATGTTGTGCCATACAAATAACCAAATTTCCTTATCAACTGCATTATAATGAACCCTAATCAGATCTTTAACCATGTCATTTTTAAGTTTTTTGTCATTTACAGTTATTGTTTTACCCTGATGCTTTTGCAAAGGTGCTTCATCTTCAGTAAGACTCATGGAAAGATCTCTGAGTATGGGTTTCTGATAACTTTAAAATCATCAAAATTGAGGCTCACAGTAAAAGGATTGAACCTGAATATCAGGGAAATGCCTTGGCTGACTTTCATTCAAAGGCCGTATCAACAGAATCTATAAAGACTGTGGCATATGTGGATGAAGTCCATTTTGTTTCTGAAAAAAAAAAAAAGGTCCCTCATTGCCAGACTTTTGCCATCCTGATGTCCTTATAACATGGCAATAGTCTGCTCCTGAATCAGAGAAATTTAGATGGCTGTAAACTAAACGAACAGTTGAGGCTATGGGAAACCCAAGATGGCCACTTGTTTCTTCCTGGCTCCCTGGCAAACCACATTTTTCAGTTTTTGCATTCCTTTACCCACCATAGTGCATTTAAGATGACTCAAATTATGAATCGACATCGGTAGGGAGACTTCTATACAACTGCAAAAACAGTCTACCAGAAATGACTGATCTGTCAGGTCCATAATCCTGGAAAATCTATTTTTATCCCCAGAGGCCTCAGACCTCCTCCCTCTGGACCCTTTGAACACCTGCAGCTGGACTTCATTCAACTGCCACTCAGTATGGCTTACCAATATGTTCTTGGTACTGTATGTATGTTTTCCGGGTGGGTTAAAGTCTTCCCCTGCAGCAAAACTGATGCCCCCACATTGGCAAAGAAACTGTCAGAAAATGTGTTTACCTTCCACAATCTCCAGTGATCAAGGCACCCATTTCACTGGGCAAATCTCAGAAGCTTTAATAAAAACCTTGCAAATTTCTTGGAATTATCACTATCCCATCACCCTCAATCGTTAGGCAAGATTGAGAGAATGAATGGGATCCTCAAACTTAAAAATTTCTAAACTTGCCAAAACCACTCCCCTGGCCTAAGGTATTGCCTTTGGTCTTGCTTACTGTTCACAGTACCCACTTTGGAAAACATAAACTCACTCCACATGAGATAGCCACCAGCAGACCAGTGTCTATTGGTATACAACCTTCTGCTGATGCTTTGTTGCCTCATGCTAGTATGACCAGCTACTGTAAGTCTTTAAAATCTTATGCTCAAGCCTATCATCAACAGGTCAAAGAAACTTTCCCAATTCAAAGGATCCTGCTGATCACAGTCTAGAGCTTGGTGACTGGGTATTCCGGAAATGTCATCAGAGGAAGACAGCCCTCGAGCCCTACTGGAAGGAACCTTACCAAGTGCTCCTGACCACTGACACTGCTGCAAAATTAGAAGGCACTGAGCCTTGGGTACACATCTCACAGCTAAAGAAAGCTCCCCCTGGGCTGGCCCCGTGGCTTAGCAGTTAAGTGCGCACGCTCCGCTGCTGGCGGCCTGGATTCGGATCCCGGCCGCGCACTGACGCACCGCTTCTCTGGCCATGCTGAGGCCGCGTCCCACATACAGCAACTAGAAGGATGTGCAACTGTGACATACAACTATCTAACTGGGGCTTTGGGGGGAAAATAAATTAAAAAAAAAAAAAGAAAAGAAAGCTCCCCCTGACACCTGGTCCTGTCCAAATGCTGGGGACCTCTGAATCGAGTTAACAAGGAAGAGAAGTGGCTGACATCAAGGTGGACTGCTTTCTCCCAAGACGTCAGGTCAAGACTTCAGACTTGGACTAAACATTCAACTCTCTTCTTTTCCTTCTTTCCTTTACTATGACATTGGCCTGGAAAAATAACACCATCATCTGTATCTCCCGGGCCACTGCGAAGGGTGGTAACCTCTGGAATTTTGAACAACCTTTTATATCAGGCTAGGAGAAAATATAACTGACCCCTGGGGTGAATGAGCAAATGTAACAATTCCTGAGAATGCATCCATTAATAGGGCCACCTTAGTGCAAGTGGTTTGTGCCCTGACAGGATTTACCTTTATCTGTGGTGGTTATCATCCTCCTAGGGCCTATAAATGCCTAGATGGCTGGTGCACAACTGGACAACACCTCTTAGGATATCTAGCTGTGCCTCTAATTATTCTAGAAAGGACGTACCAGGAGGCTTTCATGATTCAGGATTCACTTCCTTGGGCAGGGCCCTACCTCCCCGGTTAGGAGTAAATACAAATGAGGATATGATCAGGAATCTCTCCCTTACTCTTAAAACGATTGCAGATTCTGTTGCTAAGACACTGGCTGTCCAACAAAAATCCTTAGACTCTGTTCAAAGTTGTTCTTGATAATAGGCCAGCCCTTGATTCTCTTTTAGCTGAGCAAGGAGGTGTCTGTGCTGTGGCCAACACCACCTACTGCACCTGGTTAACACTTGTGAGGAAGGTAAAACTCAGTTACATAAGATCACTGAGCAAGCCATTCGGCTTAAAAAGGTGACTCCTTCATTAAAGTCTTTCTTTGACTTTCTTGATTTTGACTGGTTTGGGTCTTGGGAACCATGGCTCTGAAATGCACTCCAAACATCGGGAATTATCCTGTTTATTATAATCATAATAATCCCCCTGGTGCACTGTATTCTCTGAAAAACTTTAAATGGGTGTTCGCAGCCACTATCAGGAGGACGATCTCCCTAAAATTGGAATGTTGCAGGGGGAAAGAAGAGGATGACCGACTTAAAAATTGCGAACCTTAAGCCATGGCCTGTGATTATCACAGGGATTCAGCAAAAAAACCACCATGAGCTGTGAATGCCACACAGAGGATCAGTAAAAGCTTCGAGAACTATAGACTAGCAGCTGAGAGTAGTGCTAATGCCTTAATTTTTGATCATATCTCTTAGTTAGGCTGAGGGTTTGATCAAAAGGGGAGAACTGTTAAAAAAAGAAATAACAGGCCCCAAATGGAGTCATTTGCCCCCATGACAGCAAACCAAGACTTAATTGCAGTTTCAACCTCTCCCAGAAACGTGACCTTTGAACAGTCAATCTGAAATTTCCTGATTAGCACTAGTGAGGCAATTTGCATGATAAGACCCCTGCTGTTCCCTTCCCACAAAAGAAGATGACCTGGCCTGAAAAAATCCTTTCTTTTCTTTTGCTAATAACTTCCTTGCCTCACCCTTATACCTATAAAAACCTTCCATTTTGTACAACTCCTTGCAGTTGGAGTCTCTACTTGCTAGATGGGATGCTGCCCAATTCATGAATTGTTGAATAAAACCAAGAGCTTCAAATTTACTTGGTTGGATTTTTTTTTTTAACAAAACCTATGTGTTGGATTTAGGTCAATCATCCATTTGGTGCTTGACTTTTCATTAGAGAGCCATAAGCAAGAGAAAGGTCAGCAAAATCATATCTAGAATTACTCTATTCTACGGACCATGAGAAACTCGTTAGTACACTAAACTAAAATCAATCATACTCCCTCTCCCTCCCTCCCTCCATCTCAATCTCTCTCTCTTCTTCATTCCCTTCAAGGATAGCAAAGTAGTGTCATGGCTCTGCGATCTTTCAGTCCCAAATTCTCAGGCTCATTTATTGGCTGGCCCATGGCAGCAGCTGGTAAAGCTAGACAAGCAGCTTCCGTGTTGCAAGTTGACACAGGACTCCTTCGCAGGACACTGAAGGTTGTCCATTATTTATTTGTAACTACTGCTTTAATGGTCCTCTTCCTCTCATCTGTAAGTTCAATGAGGGGAAGGATACTAGGCTTTCTTCATCATGTGGCACACACAGGCTCTCAAGTATTTATTGACTGAGGCAGTTTCATTCTATTCATTCTATTATAAGTAGCATCTGTAGGAAAAAGCACTGATCCCCATTCTCTTACAGCACCCCTCCACTAATGCTTTCTTTTTGAGACATTCTAACCACAGTTCCAGCTTCCTTTAGGTTCTGTGGGTTCTGGTTGCTACATTTAAAGTATATTACTCTCCTGTAAAATGTCAGGTGGGGGAGAGAGGCCCCCGGAGTCTGCCCTGCATTTTGTGGACAAACATCCAGGACCAGGGAATGCCAGGAGGCTCCATTCATGTTGGGACAGTCGCCAGTTTACTGATTGCCCCGTTGCCTCAAGAAATTCATAGCACCTTCAGGCAAGGGAACAACAGTGTGGTGTTTATTGAAATCTACATCTGGTAGCAATTTGTTCAAAAGCAACCAGCAACCCCCTCCTTTTCTTCAGTCAAATAATCCACAGAGGCCCATAATACCCCACAACTGCTCATTTGTGCGAGGCCTATATTGTGTCGTTTATGTTCCTAATTACAGATCTGGGTTTATCAACAAATTTCAGCCTGGTAATTTTTTAGACTGCAGAGGAGACTAAAGGCACATGTCCTAAGGCAATGACACTGCTACTGACCATCACCATCTGGGTGGAAAGACGAAGCCTCACACCGGCCTCCTGTCCCCAGCTCTCCAGCCCACACTTAGTCAGCAGAGGCAGCCAGAGCACTCCCCTTCCACACCCTAAGAGGAGTGGCCTCAGGAGGGTGTGTGGGAGCTTGGAAGAAGAAGTAGCTGAGTCTTAACCTAGAATGATACATTCATGTACTACAGAGAAAGAGAGAAGCCCTATGCTCCAATCTCGGAGAAAATTCTTTCCTCCTCTGCAGGAGTGGTGGTGAGGGAGACTGAGCAGCTAGTTCTCTAAAGGACTCAATGAATGAAGCTGTGGTTTGGTGAGAAGATGGGGTAAATCCGGAAAGCAGAGTAAGTCAAGCTCGGGGGAAAATCTGGGGCTGGAATATCATGACTTGCAATACAGTCCCTAATTTGAAACCGCACATAGAAAAGCAGAACTGTGTAGGAGAGACAAGAACAGACACAGAAGTAGAAGTAAGAGTAGAATGGACTTCTACCACGTATGCCCAGCTCCCATCCACCCACGTCAGCCCCTCCTTTGGGAGGACTGTGTCTTTCTCATTCCAACCACGAGGTTCTGAGGGATTCTGCCAATCACTGCAGCTGCCCATGGCCCAAGTCGGCCAATCACAGCAGCCCATCGCTGTCTACTGCAACGGGTCCAGAGATGGCACGTGACCTGGTCAATCACAATCGATGTCTGGGATTTTCCTTCTGGAATCACTGGGGAAGATGCTCTTAAAGGACGAATGAGATTTTGGAACTGCCTGAGGTCATGTTTTTTGCAACATAGGGGGAAAAAAAGAACCTGTTTGCAGTGAGAGAGAATGAAGGCAACAAAGAGAGAACAGAGATGAGCAGAAAAGACAAAGATGGTCATGACACTAAACTTCCTAATCTAGAATTCTTGGGGCTAGGATTTCACGGCCTGGTTATAAATTCCTTGTTTACATTAAAGCCAGTTTGAGCTTTTGGTTTCTGCCATCATAACCAGGGTCTAGATGGCTACAAAAGGCTTTTCATTGAAAATGATTGCTATGATGATCAACTGAGTAAATGCAAATAAACACACTCTGAAAAATACAAGTGCCACACAAATATAAGAATCAGCTATTGGGGCCGGCTCCGTGGCTTGGCGGTTAAGTGCGCGCGCTCTGATGCTGGTGGCCCGGGTTCGGATCCCAGGCGCGCCCCAGGGCACCGGTTCTCCGTCCAACGCGGGGCCGGGTCCCACGTGCAGCAACTAGAAGGATGTGAACCTGTGACATACAGCTATCTACTGGGGCTTTGGGGGGAAAAAAATGAATAAATAAAATCTTAAAAAAAAAAAAGAATCAGCTATTGATCTACATGTGGTATAGTTATGAGTGGCAAGTGGGCACTAGAAAACATTGCTGACTCAATGTCAGGAGAGTGGTCTTTTAAAAATTATTCATTATGGAGACTTCTGAAGATACACAGAGGCAGATGGAATGGTATAATGCCCTCTCACAGTATCCCTCTCCAGCCCCAATAACCACCAACCCATGGCCTGGTCCAGGAGAGCAGTGGTTTTGACCAACTCTTCACAGAGTACAGCTGGTTCACCCTGACTGTGCCATGGTTCCAGGTGGCTGCAGCCCCTTACCCAACTGGAATTGGAAGTAGGGCCTCTGGCGATGGGATAGAATCTGACAGTAGGAAGTCAAATGTCAGGAATTCACAAATTCAGCCTTGTCAGGCTTGCGCTCGGCCCAGACACTGTGGCCTGACGTGTGCCTCTTTCATTCTAAGGCTCATTTATGATTTCTTAACATTGTTGTTGGATGTGTATTTTGTCGCGACAGGTGTCAATGAAAGAAAATCCTATCAGTGCTGAAAGTAAATCAGCTACAAAAAAATATTTTGAAAGTTGACACCAGGTTTCCTCTATGGACTAAATTAAGCAGTTTCCCCCTTTTAAAAACTCATTTATAAAACCAGATTATAGTCCTACAGAGAAATAGTCCTTTGGCATACTTAATTTAGGGTGCACACAAGGAGGATGATGGAAACCATGGACCCTAGGTATTAAGACTTAGTCTATCAACATCACAGAATGTCAGGTTGGAAAGGATCTAGAAATCTCTAATCCAATTGAATCACACTTTCTGGTGAAGGTGTGGTCCAACACCAGTTTTTTTTTTTTTTTTGGTGAGGAAGATTCAGCCTGAGCTAACATCCATTGGCAATACTCCTCTTTTTTTGCTTTTGCTTGAGGAAGCTTAGCCCTGAGCCAAGATCCATGCCAATCTTCCTCTATTTTGCATACGGGATGCCTCCACAGCATAGCTTATGAGTGAAGCAGGTCCGTGCCCGGGATGTGAACCCGGGAACCTGGGCCGCTGAAGCAGAGTGTACAGAACTCTAACCACTTAGACACGGGGCTGGGCCCCTAAATACCAGTATTTTTGAAAAGCATTCCAGATAATTCTAATGGGCAGCCAGGTTGAGAGCCATGGCTCTAACCTAGCTAACACCTTTACTTAGCAAAGGAGGACACTGAGGCACAGAGGTATGGAACTCTGATCAAGACAAATAGTACACCTGGGATTAGAATACAGGTCTCTGGGCTCCATCGTATTTTCAAGTGAATAACTAGGTCATCCTACCGTGTTTTCTTTTAACAGGGGCTACGTGAGTGGAACATACAAGAATTTTTAGAGTTCAAGTAGAGAAATAAACCATCAGGGAAGAGGAATTTAAATAAGTAATAAACATAAGCCATTTAACCTTATTGGTAATCAGGAAAATACAAATTAAAGGTATAATGAGATATTGTTATATACCTAACAGATTGGCAAAAATTTTTTAATGTGACAGTACCAAGATTTTAGCAAGGATATACAGCCACAGAACCTCCCACATACTTTAGCAACCACTGACATTGGTACAACTGCTCTGAAAGACAGTTTGTCATGATCTAATAATGTTGAAGATTCACATTTTCTATGACCCAACAATTCTAGGCTTAGGTATATAACCTAGAGAACGCATTCTCAATGGGGGTAATATTATCCCCACAAATGAGCAAAAATTGGTTTCTGGTGGGTGAAAAAATCTTGGATATTACAATGGCTTGTGGCCCTCCAAAGCTCATCTCTACCTGACAAAATCTTACTCTTTAGGATTAATTTAATTTGAACGTTAAATTTTTAGTTTAATATTAATAAAATTTTCTCCCTAAGAGAGGTGATAATGGAAAAAAGGTTGAGAAACACTGACTTAGAGAAATGTTGTGCATGTACCCCAGGAGATGGATACAAGAACACTCCAACCTGCACTCTTTATTACAGTCCAAAACTGGAAGGGCTACAAATATCTATCTACAGTAGAAAGAGTAAACTGTATTATATCTACACTATAGAATACTATACAGCAATGAAAAAGAACAAACTTTAGCTGCACACAACAACATGGGTAACCATCACAATGTTGAGCAAAAGAAGCAAGACATAAAAGATTATATAGGGCATAATCCATTTATAAAAATTCAAAGTCAGGCAAATTGAATTAAATTGTTTAGGGATTCATACATCAGACTAAAGCTATAAAGAAAAGCAGGGCAATAACTAACACAAGAGTCTGTAGGGCAGTTTCCTCTAGGGCTGTGATCAGAGAGCCAAACATGAGAGGGGTGAAGGATGTTTACATGATAATTATTCTTTAAGTTGTATATAACGTTTTTGCTTTCTTCTGCATATGTTATAGCTCATTTGAAAACATTAAGATATTAAAAAAAAAAACAGGGGAAATTTTCTTGATCTTTGCCATTTTCATTTTCCTAAAGCATTGTTTGAATCAAGTTATTCCTCTGTTTACAAGTAATGATACCAACTGGCCCACATGTGCATAGTGCTTTCAAACTTTCATTTACAGAATCTCATCTGCACCATGGCCTCAGAAGGAAGGAGAGAGTCAGAAACCATTTCTCAAAGGAGGTAGTTGATTGAGCTAGAAGGACCAGCAGGAATACCAGGGAGATCCCATGGGGAAGGAAACGGGGCTTGACCAGCAGAAGGATCAGCTGAACAAAGTCTGGAGGTAGGAGAGGACACAGCAATGGAACAGAAGTCTGTACACTTGAACTGAAGAGAACACACGGAGACACACGGGATAAAAAGCTACGCTCAGCCGTCCTTTTCAGGAGTCAATTTCAGAACAGACAAGAATGTTCTTTTAAAAATCACGATTGAATCAAGTTGCAATTGTTTCATATTAGGAAGTTTTACACAAATTTATGTGAAAGTTAATGTGTATTCTTATATCTTGACCGGAATCAAATAGTTTTTTATTTAGGTTCTTCTACAACAAAACCACCTGTTGCTAATCTCTCTGACACTCAAATATTATTCATTTAATATGAATTACCATTTTAATGGTTAATGATTGTTTAAAGTTTAATTTAAGATATTTATGTTCAGAGGCCTATGGTATATCAAGAAAAATTTTATTTAAAAAAGCAATGGCAGTTTTCCATTTGATTCATTTGTATTTAGCTTACAAGAACTAATGTTTGTATTACACTTCTAAAGATTTCAAAGCACACTGTAATACCAACATTGAGGGGTAGGTATTATCCCATTTTACTGATGAAGCCCAGGCAAGAGGAAGTGATCAACTACTGGCAGGACTAGACGCAAATCCCTACTCTTCAGAACCCAAATCCTACGGTCCTTCCACGAGAACACAGTTTCTAGGCCCATGCTGCTAAAGTCTGAAGGGAGCTGGGCTTAATAATATTTTAGCCTAGCTTTCATGGTATTGAACTATTATGAAGTTTTATTACCATTGGTCATGGTTGAAAGTAAGAGAAAGGGGAAGGAAGGAGCAGAGTATAAATAAACCAATCAGTATTTGGGTATAAAAACTCAAAATAGTTATCTCTAAAGAGTTGGTACTGAATTGGTGCTTTAAAACATCAATTCAATGCTTAGAGTTGAAGTTAGACAAAGAAAAACATGAGCATTTTATGTGTGTATCTTTTATGAAAATAAAATATTTAAAAATCTTTTTAAAAGCCACATTTCTTTCCTTTTAATAAAATGCTAAGCAGAATTAGGTATGGCCTCTCCCAAGGAAGATTAAGGTAAGATAAACACAAAGGCCTTAAGTTTAGTAGCAAAATTAAAAACAAAACAAACCCACAGCAGTTTACTGTATTTGTAATTGGGAACTCAATGATTTTTGTCCTGTAACAATAAGATATAAATACAATTCAATGCTTCCAGTTTAGCATTGAATTTATTTTTTCACCAGACAGCTGAATAAAGGTAATAGTGGCAAGCTCTTAATTTCTCTTTACAATTTAGGGAAAAGTAAGGGCCAGGAAGAAAAAAGTTATCTCTTACCTGCCCTTTTCCCATTATAAGTCTGGAGATGGAATCATGAATTATTCATCAGAAATCTCATTCCCATATATTTTATTAGAAGCCAGTCTATTCTTAAAGACATTTCAAGAGCAAGAGAGCATAGTGATGCTGGCTGACCAGGCCCTGGGGTGGCAGAGCGAAAGAAACAGACAAAAACCAAAACTGCGTTTTGACACTGCTCAATCTGAAAGTAGAGGTACTCCCTTTAAAGCAGAACACATTCATATCTTCCTCTCTGCTCCCAGGCTTATGAAGTGTATTATAAACCTCAAGATGTAGATAAACACTGAGCACAGCTAAGTTTAACAATGTACAGTCAATGTGGCAAATCAATTCACTTCTTTGAGCCTTGACTACCTCATCCATAAAATAGGATAATATCCACCTCATAAGATTGTTGTGGACATCAAAAGGCTGGGTATAAAAGTTCCATGAAAATTATAGATAATGTAGTCAATATTGGTTGCTATGCCTCTCATCGTACTTTTCTTTTCTTTTTTTTTTTTTGAGGAAGACTTGCCCTGTGCCAACATCTGTTGCCAATCTTCCTCTTTTCCTTTTTTCTCCCCAAACCCCCAGTACATAATTGTGTATCATAGTTGTAGAGTTGTAGCTCTTCTATGTGGGATGCTGCCTCAGCATGGTTTGATGAGCGGTGAGTAGGTCTGCACCTAGGATCCAAACTGGTGAACCCCGAGCCACCAAAGTGGAATGTGCGAACTTAACCGCTATGCTACCAGGCTAGCCCCAATCATGGTACTTTTCATCAGAGATCTAGGATGCATCCACGCCATGGTCCACTCTGGAATGCCTTCTCTCGTTCTCCTCTCCTACACCTGCAGTTCCAACCTTCAAGGCCCAGCTCAAAATCCAACTCTTGCCTGGAGCCCTCTCTCTGCATCTGATGCTCCTGAAATCCTGCAGGATTTACTGTACCATGTATGCAGCTCTGTATGCACACCCTCTGCCCTGCAGTCTCAGTGACTTTTCCATCCTACCTCTCTGACTATCCCACGCTAATCTCCTGAAGGCCTGGCTTGCACCCCTTTGAATCCCTACATCACCATGAACTTGGCAAGGGGTCTATAAATATTTGTTGACTGATGGAAGCAGTAATTAAACAAGAACAATATTTAATTTTAAAAAATAAACACCTTAGAATATTTCATATTCTCTTCCCTCCCTGTTCTCCCACAGCTAATTGAGAAGCAAGATGGATCAAAATTAAGATTTCAGAACCAAGAATCAATTTAATTTTACAGTATCAAAACATGGAAACCCCCCAAATTCAACACATAGCAGCTGTTATGTTTGCAAGTGAGAAGGATCAGCTGTAAAAATACAGCCCCTAGAATAATGGTCACAGGGCAAACTGCAGGAACACCTCCCCAGGACCCTCCTCTGCTGATGCAGTCAGGAAGCCAGGGGCCCGGCACCCTGGGCCAGCGGCTCTCCACTTCCTAACCCCCACTTTCTCTCTCACAGACTGTATCTAGAAAAACTCCTCCTACCCAACAAAACACTTATCTTACTGTTTTTATAATTCAAAGGCATATATAACTACCAGTCAGAGTTTCTGACTGGGTCAAGCTAATCAGTATTCCATTTCACTCTGAGACAACAGAATTCAAGAAAAAAAAAACAACCAACTTGATGGTTTAGGTGGTCAATGTGACATGTCTTAAATGTTTTACTTCTGTTTTGTTTTTTTGCGTGTGTGTGTGAGGACGATCAGCCCTGAGCTAACATCCATGCCAAACCTCCTCTTTTTGCTGAGGAAGACTGGCCCTGGGCTAACATCCATGCGCATCTTCCTCCACTTTATATGGGACGCCGCCACAGCACGGCTTGATGAGCGGTGCATGGGTGCGCACCCGGGATCTGAACCTGTGAACCCCCGGGCCGCCACAGTGGAGCGCACGCACTTAACTGCTGCACTACCGGGCCAGCCCCTATTTGGTTTTTCAAAATATTGAAAATAGCATTCACAGTCCCATTCCCACCTCCTCAAAAACCTTAGGCACTGAGGACCCTGGGGGAGGATGGGTAGGAACCACTGCTCAGGGCTGCTTGGCTCTGAGGGCTGCCTCAATCAGACCAGGATGCCCAGGCGGTACCTGGAGATAACCTCACCTGGAAGAGGCCTGCCTGGAACAGCAGGACCTCTGGGGCACACCGCCTCACAAGAGAACTGTCTCCCGCCATTCAGGCATGCAAGTGTCAGGAGCTTAACAGATATGCTCCAGTTTATATACCAAGTGGCTGATACTTAATTACTATTTAAAAAAACTTTTTAAGTATAAAGTTACAAACTTGAGGAAAAAGCAACAATGGTTTAAAAGGTGCCTTTAAAATCCTGTGGACTACCGGGAAAATTCAAATATGTACTGGATTTTAGGTAATATTATGGGATTATTGTTCATTGTTCTGTGACAATAATGGTATTCTGTTTACATAGAAGAATGTCTGTATGCTTAGCAGATTCATGCTAAAAATTTAGGGGTGAGGTGTCATTGTATATGAAACTTGCTTTCAAATGGTTCAGGAAAAGAGAAAACGTATGAGTGTGTATGTGATGTGTTGTGTGTGTGTATGTCTATAAATATATGTGCGTGTAGAGACAGAGAGAGAGAGCAAGAGATAAATTAGGTGTGACAAAACGTTAATTGTTGAATCCAGGTGGAAGGTATATGGGGTACTCATTGTACCTTTCTTTCATCTTTTCTGTATGTTTGAGAATTTTCTAAATAAAAAATCTTGGGAAAAAAAAAAATCCTGTGGTAAAGAGAGAAATTTTAAAAATTCAGATCCTGGTTGGGATTTGGATCTTCCAAAACACCTGCTTCAACTTACAACAACAGATAACAAAGCACTCTTGTTCTCCCCAACCCCTCCATCTGTGATGCCTTGGTGGTTGGAGTTGACATTTTGACCCTCTCTCCTCCCTGAAAGCCTGCAAGGTGAGCATCTGGTTGGTGGATCCCTTCCATATTCTGCCCTCCACCCCCCGGTATTTACCGGTTATCCAGAGTGCAAGAAAGAGTCCAAACAGGTGAGCAGAGACTCAGGCTTTGAAAACTGAGGCACAATAAAACGGAAGAAATCATTGTCACATCTCACAAAGTTCATCCCTATAAACAATGAGCTCACACGCTCTGACAGCTGGTCACAGACAGAAAATCAACACCGCCCGGAGATAGCCAGAGAGAGAACAGGAGAGGAGGAGGATGCACAGAGAGTCCCAGCTATGTGCATCAGGGCTATATGCTTGCTTGCTTTTCTTTTTTGTAAAAACATCTTTATTGAGATATAATTCATACACAATTCACCCATTTAAAGTGTACAATTCAATGGTTTTAGTATATTCATAGCTGTGCAACCATTTCCACAATCTTTTTTTTTTTTTTGTGAGGAAGATCGGCCCTGAGCTAACATCTGCCAATCCTCCTCTTTTTGCTGAGGAAGACTGGCCCTCGGCTAACATCCATGCCCATCTTCCTCCACTTTATATGGGACGCCTGACACAACATGGCCTGACAAGTGGTGCGTTGGTGTGGGCCCGGGATCCGAACCAGCGAACCCCGGGCCACTGCAGTGGAGTGTGCGCACTTAACCGCTTGTGCCACCGAGCCAGCCCCTGTTTCCACAATCCAAGTTAGAACATATCATCACCTCAAAAGAAACCCTTAGGTCCGGCCCCATGGCTTAGCGGTTAAGTGCGCGCGCTCCGCTGCTGGCGGCCCAGGTTCGGATCCCGGGCGTGCACTGAGGCACCGCTTCTCTGGCCATGCTGAGGCCGCGTCCCACATACAGCAACTAGAAGGCTGTGCAACTATGACATACAACTATCTACTGGGGCTTTGGGGGAAAAAAATAAAAAATAAAAAAATAAATAAAAGAAACCCTTACTCATAAGCAGTCACTCCTCATTTTTCCCCAAGCCCCCACCCCCACTCCCCAGCAACCACATTAATCTACCTTCTGACTCTATGGCTTTTTAAATTCTGGACATTTCATATGAATGAAATCCTACAATATGCGGCCTTTTGTGATTGGCTTGTGTCAGTAGTTCTTTCTTTTTTATTGCCAAATAATATTCCACTACTTTCCAATGTAACATCCACATTTCATTGATCCATTCACCAGTTGATGGACCTCTGGGTTGTTTCTACTTTTTGGCTATGAATAAACAATGCTATTAGGAACATTTGTGTACAAGTTTATGTATGAACATATGTTTTCATTTCTCTTAGTTATATACCTAGAAGTAAAATTGCTGAGCCACATGGTAACGCTGTGTTTAACTTTTTCAGCAACTACCAAACTGTTTCCCAAAGTGGCTGCACCATTTTACATTCCACCAACAGTGTATGAGGGTTCCAATTTCTGCACATCCTCGTCAACACTTATTATTGTCTGTCTTTTTGATTATAGCCACCTTAGTGGTCTGAAGTGGTATCTCAGTGGTTTTGATTTGCATTTCCCTGATGGCTACTGATGTTGACCATCTTTTCTTGTACTTATTGTACATTTGCATATCTTCTCTGGAGAAATATCTACTTAAATCCATTGCCCATTTTTTAATTGGGTTATCTGTCTTTTTATTATCAAGTTGCAAGAGCTCCTGATATATTCTGGATACCAGTTCCTTATCAGATAAATTATTTTCCAAAAAACATTTGAAGCACAAAGTTTTAAATTTTGATGTAGTCCAATTTATCTCTTTTCTTTTGTTAGGTGCTTTCTTATTTAATGCTCATAGTAAGCGTGAGGAGTAGGAATTACTGATCCCATTCTACAAATGAAGAAAATGAAGCTCAATGAAATTAAGTAAATGGCCCAAGGTCTCACACGGGGCAGCTGCACGTGGTCTTGCCCTGCACAACCCAGACAGTTGAATGCAGCAATATCAGCCATTTGTTGAAGCCTTGACATGAACTCAGGCCTTCTGACCAGGCCAGGGTTCAGGCTACTCAGTCACTCTGTGAGTGTTATAGTGTGATATGGTTGACTTTTAAAGAAACTCCTCAGATATTATACATTCAACATTCTAAGGATGCTGCCATTACTTAAAACAAGGGGACTTTGGAGTTCATCTTTGGAAGCTGTATCAAGAGGTCGGGAGTGGCATGTTTTATGAATGTACTCAATTATGGTGAGGGATGACTTGAGTTTATGAAGAAGCCAAAAGTCCTGGGCACCAACTCTGGAGAATGAGATAAGTTATTCGGCTGGATTATGCCATATTGGATTTATATACACTGCTACACACACCAATCAATACAAAGGGTGAGAAATGTTATTTTATGGCTCAAAGCAGATCTAAATCTCAAAAGAATGTGACCAAAAATGTTTCTAGCAATGGCAGCCAGATATGATAGATACCAGAGAGTATTTATAAAATGTATAAAAAGTAATCACTTTGACAAATTTTAAAATATTTTGATATAAAAATTGGCCATCTTTTTACTTCTTGGTCATACTGGGAATATTGGAATCAAAATCACTTAATTATTAGATTACATAGATTTCACATATGTTTCAATTCCCTTATTTTAAGTGGGGAAACTGATACATAAAATGTTGAAGTTATTCACCCAAGTACTCATGAGAACACTAGCAGAACAAGGACTAAAATTTAAGGAGGAGGCAGTTGCCATGTTCTATTTCTTACTATTAGCTGTTTTAACTCTGCTTTTAGAATTTATGATTCTCTCTTTCTCTCTCCCATAGACCTCCAAGTGGATTATAACCATCCAAGCTCCTCTTCTGAAGGGTGGGGGACTCTGCCCAGACTTCACTGTCTATCCTCCAACTGGATCCTTCCCTAATACCAACTTATCTAAACATCTCAAATCCATGTAGATAACTCTGACAGCAAAGAAAAGGGACTCATTTTATAAAGTGAGTTGTGAAGGGATACTGCCAAGCCTTATTTCAAAAACCAGGCTCTAGTTTCCAATCTAAGAATTAAATGGCTTTCTGCCTGCTGTTTCTGTCTTTTCCTCCTCACTTAGGAGAGAAGGCCAAGGCTGTGTCTTGAGGGATTGCTTCCTACGGAAAAATCAAGGCAGCATACAGTCTTAGGATGGGCCAGTGCAGGTTGGAAGTGGGCTAGCAGAAGGCTTTGGGAAAAGAAAACTGGATTCATGAGCGGGCTAGGTCAGTCCCCGGAGTGCACTTCTCTCCACTGAAAACAGGTCTAAGTGCTGACACGGGGGTTTCCCACAGCTTCTACTGGCCTCCAAAGGCATATTTGTCATCGGAGGCTCTTGATGAAGCTGTACATAAATATCTGACTGTTGTTAAATACAAAACAAAACAAAAAAAATATTCCACAGGAACCAAATCAAAACCAGCTGTTAGGAGGAGAGGCCAAAAACTCAGTGTAAGTGTAAAAGGCCCAGCCGAAACACTTGTTAATTGTGTTATTTACTTTGCTGAATGGTAAATTGTCATGCCAATGAAGTCATATCACATGACTATAATGTTTTTCATATGACTTTCCTGCTATGAGATATGGGCACTTTATTTTCTAGAATTCCGAATTCTGTAATGGATGAGTCAGAATCTGACTTTTAATTCAGAATCAACCCATCAGCTCAACTTTGTTCATTTCTGCCAGCCTGTTTATAATTTTATATCCTGTGTTATAGTTGGTGCTAAACTGTCTTTTTCAATGATCATGCATCAATCCCCAATTCTGCTGAAAAGAAAGTTCTGCTTAGCAAAACTTGACAAACATGCAAATTATATTAATGGAGTGCTGTAACCGCAATCCTGAAATCATAACGGCATGAAACAGCATCAAATATTGATAATATAGTTAAGGCAAGGGAAGAAAACACAGCCTGCCTAAAATTAATCCTGGAACCATGGAACTTGCAAACTTTCAAGAATGAGAATGAAGTATTTCAGGAGAGTTGGGTTACAGGATTTTGGAATTTGAATTTCTCAAAAATATACTAATATAGCTTATTTTATTACCTCTCTTATGAATCAGTCTTTTGGAGTTTGAAAATTATTTGGCATTTCCCACAGCACAATGTTGAATCCACAGTTGGAACTAAATCAGTACATGTGAACTGATACTTGACGAAAAATAACCCTAAGATAAGTCACGGCAAATTTTATGAAAGATGGATAAGTCATTCACATGTTTGATTTAGACTGAGCCTTTCTTCAACAAATTCAGCAATTTAAAAAGTATTTGGTGAGTACTTCAACAGCTTCATGACATGGACATTTTGTCCTTCATCAACTTTAAGGCCATTTCCTTTGGTTTCAACTGCAATGAACAGATATCTAGGAGCAAAAGGGAACTGGGGTTAATCTCCAAGCATCCAAACCCATTCTCAATAACGGTCTTGAAAGTAAAGGTCAGAACTTCATGCAAAATTCCCTATTCAGACGGCAACACTGTTTTCTTTTTGCTAAGAAAGATTCGCCCTGAGCTAACTAACATTTGTGCCAATCTTCCTCTATTTTGTATGTGGGTGGCCACCACAGCATGGCCACCAATGAGTAGTGTCGGTCTGCACCCCAGAACTGAACTTGGGCCGCTGAAGCAGAGCATGCCAAACTCAACCACTAGGCCATGGGGCTGGCCCCCAGATGCCAACATTTTTTTTTTCAGGGGAAGATTCACCCTAAACTAACATCTGTTGCCAATCTTCCTCTTTGTTCTTCCTTCCCCCTCACACCCCAAAGCCCCACTACACAGGTGTGTGTAGTTGTAAGTTCTTCTGGTTCTTCTGTGTGAGCCATCACCACAGCATGGCTACTGACAGATGACTGGCATGGCTCCGCGCCCAGGAACCGAACCAAACTTTAACTGCTAGGCCATCAGGGCTGGCTCCAGATCGCAACATTTTAAGGGAGTAAAAAGCTGAGTAAGGCCTTTCCTCTGTGGGGCATTCTAATACCTCATGGGCAGAACGTGACTATAGTTTGGGAGCTAGATGGGCTATAGACAAAGTATATGGGTCTCTGTCCAAGACCCTTCTTCATGAAATAGAACATCAGCAAAAACATTTATGAGGTGTTTTTAATTTTTCAATCTACAACTTGAGATAAAATTAATCTACCACACACATTTCTCATTTAAATATTTTTATTGCATCCTAGCTCTACAGCTTCTCCTCACTGCATTAAATGAAAGAGGATAATTTTCCTTTATCTGCTAAATCAATCTACCAGGTCTGGTCTTTTTCTCCAAGCTCTACCTCCAACACCATCCAGTCATTTTCACTCATTTATTCCATTACTTAAAAATCATCATAACCTGAAACAAACTCACCTTTGTAAGTCTGGCACCCTCCCTCCACCACACTCCCGGGCCCCACTCTGCACCTTGCACCTCAACCCCTCCTCCAACAGAAACCAACCTGGTGATTTGTCTGTTAATCTCAACAGCACTATGATTACACTAGTAACCGAGAATAAAATAATGGCAATCGTTTTTGGATATTTGGTGATGGAAGGGGGAGGGGTACAAAAAAATGGGTTGCATTAGTCAATCTCACTAAATCTGGATGATTCTGTCTTGAATATCTCCCAATCCATTACCTCTGTGCCCCTGTCTATGAAAATAAAGGGATTTGCAGTCTGTAGTAGGATCAGCTTTGCAGTCCTCCTTCATAAAGAGGCTGCATTTTGGGAGACAGACCACAGGCATTAAGGGATATGGGAAAGTTTAATAGCCTCAAAACTTTTTTTTTTTCCTTAAAGAAAAAAGAATTACCTTGTTACAACATGGATGAACCCTGAAAATATCATGCTAAGTTAAAAATGCCAGACATAACAGGCCCCGTATTGTTTGATTCCACTTATGTGACACGTCCAGAATAGGTAAATCCATAGAGACAGAAAGTAGAGAGTAGTGGTTGCCAGGCCTGGAAGGAGCAGGGAATGAAGAGTGACTGCTTAATGGGTATGGAGTTTCTTTTAGGGGTGACGAAAATGTACTAAACTTAGCAGTAACAGTAGCACAGCAACTCTGTGAATGTACTAAAAACCACTGAATTATATACTTCAAAAGGGTGAATTTCATGGTATGTGAGTTATAATGCAATAAAGCTGTTATTAAAAAAATACATTATCTGGGGCTGGCCCAGTGGCTCAGCGGTTAAGTTCACACGCTCTGCTTCTGGTGGCCCGGGTTTCGCAGGTTCAGATCCCGGGTGCAGACCTACACACCGCTCATCAAGCCACACTGTGGCAGGCATCCCACATACAAAAAGTAGAGGAAGATGGGCACGGATGTTAGCCCAGGGCCAATCTTCCTCAGCAAAAAAAGAGGAGGATTGGCAACAGGTGTTAGCTCAGGGCTAATCTTTCTCACACACACACACACACACAAAAAGACATTACCTGATTTCAGGTAACTCCGGCTCCAACTACACGCTCATGATTCTGAGTAACACACTCTTGGCCTCTGAGACCTTTATTTAGTCTAGAATACCCTCCCCTACCTCTCTACCCTTTCCTTGCCCAAATCCAACTTTTATTTTTAGAGAGAGTCTACTCATCCTTTAAAATGAACTGGAATATTTGTTCCCTTCCCTGAGAAGCTTTCCTTGACATCCCTACTCCCCCATGCAGGAGTAACTGCTCTCTCAGCACTTAATATATAAACGACTAAAACATTTTTGATGATACTCGAGTTCACTATTTATGTCTGTTTCTTACATCAGACTATGAGCTCATCTCATTAACTTCTGTATTCAGTTACTAGCACAGTGCATTGCAATCAAATTTTCAAAAGATGTTCAGTAAAGGTTTTTTTTTAAAAAGCAGTATTTGTACAAACATATTTTATAAACAACATAAAATGATACTGTCACATATCTATCTGGTTGAATCTTTTGCGATCCCAATGTTGATGGATGAAACCAGTTAGCTCAAGATGAGAACTAATTGGGCATTCTTGATTTCAATGCTGAAATAAATAAGTTGGGACCTTTCTATATGGCATGCAGAAGTTTGTATTTTTATTACTGAACATCTGTAAATGCACTGGGAATCAAACATGTATATCAAAATACTACCTTTACACAGATATGTACATATTTTTTGATAGACATATTTATTTACACACACATACTTTTTTTTACAGTAAAGTAAAATAATATAGGTAGGACAATGATTTTTGTTGCTATGAGGTCCTCTGGGAAGCACTATCTTAAAACAGTCCTACCTAGAGCTTTTTAAGGAAAATAGTGATCCTTTTCTAAGATAGAGGTTACAAATTCTAATACCAAATAAGGGTCATCCACAGAAAAGCATCATCTAAATGGTGAACATCACCTAAAGAATACCTTTGGGCAAGAAAATTACAACAGTGTGTGTCTCTAGGAAGGAAACCAGGTGATAATGGACAGGTGCAGAAGGACTATTTCCTTTCCACACAGAATATTTTTTATACCTTTAAAATTTTGTATCAAGTGCATTATTTATCTATAAAATTTGTTTCTTGGCTCTAGCTAACCACCGCTGTTAAGGAATGCAGGCCTGGGGTTGCCAGATCTGATTTTTCAAAGATTTTTCAAATGGGAAAATTCATATTTTTATGTAAAACTCATAATTTTTAAATGTTGGCTTTATTCAGAATTGAACACATAGGGCAGGCCAAACAAAACACACCTGCAAGTCATATTTGGCTCACAGGCCAACTAGTTTACCATCTCTAATCTAAAATTTGATGTGTGGCTTACGATTCCAAAACTATAAATATAATTTAATGGAGGAAAACTTCAAAAAGAAAACTCAAGACTTGTGGATGAAACCATGCCCCCTCCTGCCCCACCAACTAGTCACTATTGTCCTCTTAAAATTCTCCTTCTCTTCCCAGGTCTTTGAAAAGGCTATTAAAGTTTGACCAACTAAAATGCAAAACAAACCAAATTTATCAAGGAATCGGCCCATTATCCTAGCATCTGCTCTGTTTTAAAGAGTGAAATATGGGGTCAATTTCAAGTTGCAATTCTTCTAGCCAACTAAAGAGAAGTATATGAATTATTTCTAGGTGTGTGGAAAAACTCCCCTAGCCAACTAGTCAAACAACTGCATGGTTGAAAAGACCTGTAAGTTATTTTCCCCTTACCATCAGGCAGTACAGTGCTGCTCAAAAGACAAAATGGCAGCCACAATCAACGTAATGTTCTGAACCTTGTCTGGGAATCCAATCACAGTTCTGGAGAAAATCTCAAAGTTTCTTGAAGTCCTGCAGAGATGCCATTCATCTCCTGAAACTGAAGCTAAGAGATTCTATGTGGGTCTACCTACTGGCCATAAGTGGAAGACTGCATCTGTTGAATGCCCAGAGGACACCAAAGCAAGTTAAAGAAGAACCAGTTTCAGCTCCAAGTCCAACACTAGAGATGCACTATGTTGCCTCTCTGGTATGCCTAAAAATCTCACCCCAACCTGCTGAAAGCTTAAAAGAATCTCACTCTGGTATTTCCACATGGTTTTCCTATTTTTAGTGCCAGCTCCAATCTTCCAAACAGCAGCCTTTTCACCACTACCTGGTCCAGTACTGGGCCTGACCATCTACTCACTGACCAGTCGGGCCTCTCCCAATGGTAAGGATACACAGTCCTAGGCAGAGGTGGAGCAGTAACCAGCGAACAGGACTATAAGACTAATGGCAACTTTGCAAGTGTTCCATTCCTACAAGACACAGACACTCAAGGTTTTCCTTATGTAGCTTCTGGAAACGCTGCGATAGGCCACATTTTTCCTAAGAGCTTCTTCACCCAGGTAACTGAGGGGAAAAGATGTTGATTTAATCTCGTTCATCCATTTTGCCAAGTGATCCAAATAACCCCACATCATATAGAGCATACCTTTTCTAAGAACAGTGAGCATTTGGAAAAATAAAATGATAATCTATTTTTTAATCCCAGTCTTTGGGGGAAAAAAAACTATTATAGTGACCCAGGAAATTAAGATTTGCAAAATGTTCTAATTGACAAGCAAAACATAACTCTCTTAGGCTGTAATTGAGGAAGCCATTCCATGGTGGGGTTCAGTGGCCTAAGAAGACTGATCAAATAGTGAAATAAAAGCCAAGCATGTTCTCTCTGAAGAACATGGCCAGAGTCCAGTGTCTTCCCTGATTCGCATTTTGATGTACGGACATTAGAACCAACTCTTCAATGGCCACAGGTATGCTGTTCTTCAGTAAGGACCACAGGTGTTTGGAAATCAATAACCTGACTTCCTTTATCAGCAATTTTGTGCATTAGGCACCCACCGTATGACAGCCTGCACAAAACAGCATCCAGCAATTACAGAAAGTTCCTTCTTCTCTGATAACTAGCAGACTTATTTAGTGATGTTTGTTCTAAGGAAAAACATTATAATTAACTGCTTCCTTCCTTTTCCATAAATCTGAATATCAAATAGGTTTCAAACACATTAGTCCTCAGTAAAGAAAGCTTGTTTTATTCTTACCTCAGCAGCTTGAGTTTCCTGATGCAGCAATGTAAGGCCTGTCAAATCTTCTAAGAAGGAATGTGAAGAATTAAACACCTTCACTAGGAAATTAAATCCTTCTCGTTCATATTGATCAAGAACCTGTAAAACATTTATATATTTTTAAAAGGGGGCTGCAGGTTTTAAATGCATATTAAAAGATTTTCACTTCTGATAAGCACTTGTCAAAAATGAAACAAAAACTAGAATTAAATACAGGGATAATCGATCTGGTGGGCAAAACCTGGGAAGGCTTAGTATTTATCATTTTTTCTTTCTTAGAAAGAATGACAATGTCATCTTCTAACTCAGATGACAATTTTTCTCAAATAAGTTCCATGCAAATTCACTAAATATTCTAGGAGACTTGGGTTTACTGATTCTCAAGTTCACTTGTTAGGAAAAAAAATAACAGGCAAGAGAAGAGCCAAGGAAAAAAAAATTAAAGGATAAAGGGAAAGGGATGGGAAATATGACCTACCAGCTAGCCAAATGTATTTTAAAAAATTCTAATTTAAAAATGTCAAAATACATTTCACCAGGGACATGACAAAAGAGAATACCCAAATGGCCAATAAACATATGAAAAGTTGCTCAACACTGTAAGTGATCAGGGAAATGAAAACTAAAACCACAATGAAATACTACTTTATACCTACCAGAATGGATAAAATGAAAAAGACAGAAAATACCAAGTACTGACAGGGATGTGGAACAACCAGGATTCTCATGGGAATGCAAAATGAGACAATCACTTCAGAGGTTTAACACGTATAAGCCCTAGGATCAAGCAATTCTACTCCTAGATATATAAAGCCAACAAAAAATGCATACATACATGCATCTGAAGACCTAAACAAAAGTGTCCATGGCAGCACTATTCATGACAGCCCCAAACTAGAAAGGACTCAAGTGTCCATCAATAGTAGAATGAACGAACAAACTGTGGTTTATCCACACAATGGAATACTATATAGCAATAGAAACAAACTGTACTACATGCAACAAGATAGCTAATTCTCACAAACATAATATTAAACAAAATAAGGGAGAAGCAGTATGTACTGTATGATTACATTTATACAGAGGTTTTTTAAAAAAGCAAAATGAATCTGTGGTGTTAGAAGTCAGGAGAGTAGTTACCCATGCAGGGATTGTAACTGGAGGGGGCACAGGGAGGTTCTGGGGTGCTGGTAATATTTGTTTCTTTATCTTGGTGCTGGTTACAAAGGTGTACTTTGTGAAAAACCATCAAGCACTTTTTTGTATACATGTCGTCCTTCAATAAAAAAGATCAAAAGACAAAAGGCCAGTAGTCTTGACAGGAGAACAATATATAAGAACATATGAGTACTTAGAAGCATACAAATAAACGATTATCATGTTTAGGAATTCAATGATCACAGGAACTGTGAATTGTAGACAGCAAACAGTGAACCAGAATGCCTCAGAAATTTTCTCAGAACTGAGAAGAAATAGATAAAGAGATAAATGTTTCAAAAAGATAGCAGATATTGAAGACAAATCCAAGAAACTAATTACACATGAATATAAAGGTTGAAGAAGGATTAACACAAGAAATAGATAAATATTTTTAAAAATTTTTCTCTATTCAGAAATGAAAATATATAAACCTTTCAATACAGCAATTCCACTCCAAAGACTTTCTTTCAAAGTTTTTTTTCTTTTTTTAAGGGCTGGGAAATAGTGATTTTCCTTTTTTTTTTCAATATTATCTAATATTCAATTATCTTTCAGTTACAAAGTGAACATGTTAAAAGAAATCTGATGATGTGAATGTTGACTCCTAAGGAACATGTCCACACCATTCCTGCTTCTGCCTGCTTGCATGGACACAAAGACTGGTGTGTAAGGATGCTCATTGCAACACTGTTTGCAGCAACAAAAGATCAAAAACAACTACTCTTTAATAGGGGACTGATTAACTAAATTATGGTATATTTACAATCAAGGACATAACTGGTATCCATTAAAAGAATGAGGCAGTTCTATACTATTGATATAAACTGATTTCCAAGACACGGAGATATTAAAAAACAGTGTCCAGACCATGTATCTAGTATTAATCTTGTAAAAATAAAGGTGCAGGGGGCCCGCCCCGTGGCGTAGCAGTTAAGTGCTTGCGCTCCGCTGCTGGCGGCTGGGGTTCGGATCCCGGGCGTGCACCGACCGCTTGTCAAGCTATGCTGTGGCGGCATCCCATATAAAACTAGAGGAAGATGGGCACGATGTTAGCCCAGGGCCAGTCTTCCTCAGCAAAAGAAGAGGAGGATTGGCATGGGTGTTAGCTCAGGGCTGATCTTCCTCACAAAAAAAAATAAAGGTGCAGGAGGAGAGAGGGAAATGTACATATGTATATGCTTGTTCATGCATATAATATCTCTGGAAGAATACACATATACACACAACTGGCATCAAGTAGTTCTCTCTCTATATTCTTTTACACTACTTCAATTTTTAAAACCATGTGCACGTATTACTTATTTAAATAATAATAAAATCTTAATGTAGCTTTTTTTTTTTTCAGTGCTGGAGAAAGGTCTCGGAAGAAGAACTCTACAGTCCTGACAAAGAAGTTGGAGCTAAAAAGGAGGGACAGCCCTCCCTTAGGCACAGGGAGTGTGGAGGCAGGGTGAAGCGGCTGGAGTCATAAGTTAGGAGCGTAAGGAACCAGAGGTTGAGTGCTAGGGTCTGAACAGCAGGCAGCACGTGAGAGGGATGGGGTGGGCCATGGAGTGTGAGGAGGGAGCTGATGGTGCGGGAAGGCCGCGTGGGGGATGTGAGAAAGGAAGCTCAGCAGCAGCACAGAACAGAGCTGTTCAGGACAGAAAACATGTTTTGGGAGAAAAGTGGTCAAGGACTCATCTAAGCTTGGGGACTGGCAGGATAAGGGTAACAAAGACAGAGGTCAAAGAAACGGAGGGGCTGGTGAGTACTAATGAGGGCACCTGAGGCTGGTAAGGAAAGACCTGCAGGCAGGAGAAAACAGATAGACTGGGGATCCCGGAGGACTGGAGCAGCGGGGTGACTGTTATGCCTCAAGGCATATAGCCACGGTAAATTAATGTGACATCCCAATGCCTGGATAAAAAGGCACTTAATAACTGAATCCCTCGGTAATAATGAGATTCTTTACAAACCAGAAAGCTATCTCAGGGAAAATGTGCACAGCACTTAAGCGACCTTTTTCAAAATGATAAATACTGTGTGTGTAGTGATCACTTATTTCTGAGTGAACCACTAAGCTCACTAAATAGCTACTTTGTGCCAGGTTTCCAGTAAGGTAAAAGAAGAAACAGGTTTGAAAAACAGACAAAAACTTAAAAGAAAATAGAAATAAGTCCAGAGATGATACTTTGTTGGACCTTATTAAACTTTGAGATTTCAAGCCTATGTTTCCACAGATAATTTTGTGGGCTACAAATGTGGACAGTGGAAAAACTAACAGCAAGGGCAGAATGAGTAAAGGCCTCTCCATAATCAGGATGTACAGAAAGTTTAATGCTGAAACATTATTAATAGCTCTGGCTTGAAAAATATGTGGAAAACTTAATCCTCTAGGGGCATATTTAATCATGCAAGGGTTTTCCAGTATTCCCTTTATGTGCTGGGAAGTTAATCTGAGTTACGAGTATAAGCAGTTTATAAAAGGTATGAGGATTTTTCCCCCTACAAACAGCTTAACCTTCTTAAAGGGGAAAAATGTGTTTTAAATTACCCCAAAAAAGAAGATACTATCACAATGAATTTGAGCACCTCAACAACCTATCACTCTACATAAAACACATCAAACCTCTGGGGCCGGCCCGGTGGCGCAAGCGGTTAAGTGCGCGCGCTCCGCTGCGGCGGCCCGGGGTTCGCTGGTTCGGATCCCGGGCGCGCACCGACGCACTGCTTGGCAAGCCATGCTGTGGCGGCGTCCCATATAAAATGGAGGAAGATGGGCACAGATGTTAGCCCAGGGCCGTCTTCCTCAGCAAAAAAAAGAAAAAAAAAAGAGGAGGATTGGCGGATGTTAGCACAGGGCTGATCTCCTCACAAACAAACAAACAAACAAACAAAAAAAACACATCACATCTCTAAAGTGAATTATATAATACATGGTCCTGAGACATGTACACATTACATTTTGGTAGGTTATAAGTATTCTAAAGGTACTAGGAGAGTTTGCTAAGTAGGGAAATAATAATGACTCTCTTAGTACAAGGATATGGATCCTTTCCTGATGGACATGATTTTCCTTACTTAACAGTTTTGTAAGGCTAGGTCATCTTTATTCATGACATATATGAGCACATACCCCTGGAAACAGATGGTAGAATTGTTTCTTAAACCACGGTTTTAGGAATATCACTTCTCTTGTTGAGATTCTTTGGTGACTCTTTACTAGACCAAACCCACACTTTCCAGCTAGGCCTTTAAGTCCCTCCAGAACCCTCCAATTTTGGACAACTCTCTGGAGAATGCCTCCTGACAACGCCACGGAACAATTTTCATTTCATGGGAAGCAAAAGGGATTCACAGTTTGCAATTCTTGTCTATTATTCTTAAACAAGGACACCAGGAACCGTGTAACCTACCTTAAAAAAAATAGCTTATGTATTTTCAAAGGGGGAAGGGAACACGCAGTGTCTGCGAACCTCTTACTTAAAGTCTCTGTTGTTTAGAAATTTTACTTACTCGCTCTTAACAATTTAAAAATATACATGTGTCCTGATTTCTAAAAAACTTAAGAAAAGCTTGCCCAATGTCCCAGATACGGTAATAAAAGAGTATGGCTGGAAGCCACCATTAAGTCTCACCCTGCGATAATCCACAAAAGGAGGACTAAACCATTTCCCTCTTAGGGACAGTCAGTCACCCAGTCATCTGCAGAGGCTTTGCTCCGAGTTGAGGACAAACCCACTGTCTTCCAGAACTGTTGCTGAGAGAGCCATTCCAGGATGGAGAAGCCCCACTTTGGATAATGAGCAGGAAACCTCTTTATCAGTTTCTGTCTGTTGGTGCCCTGGCATTTCTCTCATCATAATAAAAAAGAATCAAAGAAGAGGAAAAAAATCCCTGATTTCAGCAGCCCTTACAACACTACTGTCCAACCTTCACTGCTCCCAGCTCCTCCACAGGACCACCACCTTGGAAAAGCTTCAGCTCCTTTCTTGTTTGCTCTTGGTGCTACCCTACCTAGAGTGACGTCTGTCTCCGCATCAAATGAGATCTATTTCCATCAAAGCTCAGCTCCAGGATCAACTCCTACAGGAAATCTTCCCAGATTCATTCCACTCCCTATGATCTTTTCTTCCCTCTTTTTTTTTTTTGTGAAGAAGATCAGCCCTGAGCTAACATCCATGCTAATCCTTCTCTTTTTGCTGAGGAAGACTGGCCCTGAGCTAGCATCTATTGCCAGTCCTCCTCCTTTTCTCCCCTTTTTCTCCCCAAGGTCCCAGTAGATAGTTGTATGTCATAGTTGCACATGCTTCTAGTTGCTGTATGTGGGATGCCGCCTCAGCATGGCCGGACAAGCAGTGCGTCAGTGCGTGTCTGGGATCCGAACCCAGGCTGCCAGTAGCGGAGCAGGAGCACCAAACCCCTAAGCCACGGGCCGGCCCACTTTTTCTTCCCTTTTATATTCTCTGACTGCACTCTCCATGGCACATTGAGTTGCCAAAGGGATTAAGGAAAATGCTCTGCTTCACTGTCCCTGGTAATCAGCAGTTGATGGCATTTTCAAATACCAACCAGATGTTCAATAACTTTGGTACTATTTCTATATATATCAGTGATATAAATCATGGATGAGAAAAGAGTTTCATATTGAAACATGTAGCTATCATCCTAACTAAATCTATTGCTGTAAACTTACTCTCTTGGACACAGGAAGGATTTACAAGGCCAAACTTTAACAAAGAAGGACAGACCTAAGTTCAAGATATATAATCCTATGTCAGAAACTATAGCATTATTCGGGACAATTAGTGGCATGCCAAAAATATAGAACAGACAAGTCTCTTCTCCTTTTCCTAAAGTCACTATATAGTATACATTACTCTTAGGCATCCAAATGCAAAATGGGCACAACAGTAATTTAGAAGATGTGGGAGATTTCAAAGCAAAACATCAAATAGCTTTAACATTGAGATAACTGACTATGGAATAAAAGTCCCAGCACTTTAGTATTTTAATTAAACTTCTTATGGTGCAACACACAACTGTATTAAAAGAATAAAATAATAATATATTTTGGTTTCTTCACATACCCAAAGCACAATTCTGCTGCAGTCAACTAGGCCAAAGGGAAGAAACTGATACCCGGGAGTCAACAAACAGCCGAGAGTAATTTGGCCATACTGGGGAAAACACTTCACCTTTTTGAGCCTGTTTGCTCATCTCTAAAATGGGGATGTAACTCCATGCCTGTCTCCCACATACTGAGATACAAAAAAGATTTCATGACTTCAATCACTGACAAAGAATGGCTTACAAAGGGCAGTAGAAATGATATGCATTTATTACTTTAAAAATATTATTATTATTGCTAAAGAGGGTTTGATAAATACAGAAAATACCTGACAAGAAGAGACATAGTGACGTCAGCAATAATAGTGGAGTAAGGACCTCTGTAAATCCTCTCCTCCATAAGAGAAAAGAGAACACTAACAAAATCTGAGGAGCATTTATTCAAGAAAAACAGCTGAATCTTGGTGAAAACAATGGGCTTTGTGGCATTTTACCTCGCCCCATTCCCAACCCTTTCCCCTTTGAGCTCGACTACAGCCTTGAAAACCAACAACACACGATCACAGTGAAAACCAGCCTGGCAGCCACTGGAGAGGGCAGAATGGGGCTGGAGGTCCTTCAAAGCTCCATTTTCAGAAAATTGCCACCTGTTTGGTGGTTCCCAGGAAGAACTCTCGCATGCTGTCTTTATTTGACCTGACTCAGAACTTACCCAGTGTGAACGCCTTTTTCAAAGGGCTAGCTGTTAAAAAGCATCAGGGGCAATTGTTTAACATCGTGATCTCCTGAGGTGGTAGATGACAGTTGGAGCAACAATAAGCTAACCAAATAGCTTAAAAAAAGAATCTGGGGAACACCACAGGAGCCTTTGAAAAGTTCCAACATATTCTTGGGCATATAGAAGACCAGGCACAGGCACAGGACTAGGTGCATGCCCAAAGTTGTGCACATGCTCAGAAAAGACCTGAGAAGGCTCTAAGCTCTCACCTCTAGCTGACCTGGACGATTTGTGCAAGCAGGAGATGCAAGGTAGGGTAGAGTTCTTAACTGCCAGGCTGAGCATTGAAAGCATGCCTCAACACACACATAGAGCCCCTTGGCAAAGACTAGGGGACTTAGTGGTTCTAGGCATTTAAAAAATCTCTGCCCAATAATTAGATGACCACTAAGCTAACTGAGGAGAAACTTCATGGCTGCACAGGACAAAGAACACAAACTTAATGGAATTAGTTCAGAAAAGTCACTAAACAACAGCAACAACGACAGCAAAGAGCAACAACAATAAGCCATGGGGAGGGGAGAGAATCTGATTTCCAGAGTTGCCACATTATATTATTTAAAATGTCCAGTCCTCAACAAAAAATTACCAGATACAACAAAGAAACAGGAAAGTACATCCCATATACAGAAATAAAACAAAAACAAAAACAGTCAATAGAAACTGTCCTTGAGGAACTTACTAGACAAAACAGCTTTAAAACAGCTCTTTTAAGTAGGTTCAAAGAACTAAAAGAAACCATGTCTAAATACCTAAAAGAAAGTATGAGAACAGTGCCTCACCAAAATAGACAATATCAATTAAGGGATAGAAATTATAAAAAAAGAACCAAAGAGAAATTCTAGAGTTGAAAAGTACAACTGAAAAATTAATTAGAGAAATTCAACACCAGGTGCGGGCAGGCTGAGGAAAGAATCAGTGAACCTGAAGATAGGTCAATTGAGATTATCAGTCTGAGGAACAGAAAGAAAAAAGAATGAAGAAAAATAAACAGAGCCTCAGAGATCCATGGAACACCATCAAGCATACCAGCATATGCATAATAGGCGTTCCAGAAGAGAGGAGAGAGAGAAAAGGGCAGAAAGAATATTTGAGGAAATAACAGCAGAAAATTTCCCAAATTTGATGAAAAACATTAATCTACACATTCAAGAAGTTCAACTCCAAGTAGAATAAACTAAAGAGATTCATACCTAGACACATCACAATCAAACTGTCAAAAGACAAACAGGGATAATCCTGTAAATGCAAAAGAGAAATCACCTATTACATAAAGGAGATCATTAACAGCCAATTTCTCATCAGAAACTATAGAGGCCAAGAGTAGTGGCCTCTATTAGAATATTAGGATGAAATACTCAAAGTGCTCAAGGAAAAAGACTGCCAACCAAGAATTCCATGTCCAGCAAGAGTAAGCTTCAAAAATGAAGGAGAAATTAACACATTACCAAGTAAACCAAAACTGAGAAAATTCATCACTAGCAAACCTGCCCTGTAAGAAACACTAACCGGGTCCTTCACGTTGAAATGAAAGGACAGGCTGGCCCCATGGCTTAGCGGTTAAGTGCGCATGCTCCAGTGCTGGCGGCCCAGGTTCGGATCCCGGGCGCGCACTGACGCACCACTTCTCCGGCCATGCTGAGGCCGCGTCCCACGTACAGCAACTGGAAGGATGTGCAGCTATGACATACAACTATCTGCTGGGGCTTTGGGGGAAAATTAATTAATTAATTAAAAAAAAAAGGGAGTAAACATATTCTTATTAAAAAAAAAAAGAAATGAAAGGACGCTAAACAGTAACTCAAATCCACATGAAGAAATAAAGAGCACAGGTACAGGCAACTACAGAGATAAATATAAAAGATGGAATAAACATTTTGTTTGTAATTATTTTTTTCTTCTATGTGATTTAAAATACAAATGCATAAAGCAATAATTATAAATCTACGTTGATTGCCATATAATGTATAAAGATGTAATTTGTGTGACAGTAAGCACAAAGAAAGGGGAGGGAAACAGAAGTATATAGGACCAAAGTTTTTGTATACTATTGAAATTAAGTTGCTGTTAAACCAAACTACACTGTTATACATTAATATTTTAATTGTAATCCCTGGGGCAGCCACCGAGAAAATAACTAAAAAATACACTGTAAAATAAAACACTAGGGAATTAAAATGGCACGTTAGAAAATATCTGTTTAACACAAAAGGAGGTAGTAATGGAGTAATACAAAAAAAAAAAAGACATAAGACAGAGAAACCAGGGACCGGCCCCCTGGCTTAGCGGTTAAGTGCGTGCACTCCGCTACTGGCAGCCCGGGTCTGGATCCCCGGCATGCACCGACGCACTGCTTCTCCGGCCATGCTGAGGCGGCGTCCCACATACAGCAACTAGAAAGATGTGCAACTATGACATACAACTGTCTACTGGGGCTTTGGGGAGAAAAAGGGAAATAAAAAAAAGGAGGTGGATTGGCAATAGATGTTAGCTCAGAGCTGGTCTTCCTCAGCAAAAAGAGGAGGATTGGCATGGATGTTAGCTCACGGCTGATCTTCCTCACAAAAAAAGAAAAAAAAAAAGAGAGAGAAACCAAACAGCAAAATGGTAGATGTAAATCCTATCTTATCAGTAATTAAATTAAATGTAAATGAATTAAACACTCCAAATAAAAGGCAGGCATGACAGAACGGATTAAAAAAATATGATCCAGCTATATGCTGTCTACAAGACATTCATTTTAGTTGCAAAGACACAAATAGATGGAAAGTAAAAGAACAGAAAAAGATATTCCATTTGGTTTCAATTATGCAAAATGAGTAAGCTCTAGAGATCTAATATATAGCATTGTGCTAACAGTTAACAACAACGTATTGTATATTTGAAAGTTGCTAAAAGGATAGATCTTATATTAAATTTCTCAACACACACAAAATGGTGACTATGTAGAGGTGATGAACATGTTAATTAGCTTGGTGGTGGTGATCATTTCACCATATATGTATCTCAAAACATCGAGTTGTACACCTTAAATATATATAATTTTTATATGCCGTTGATATCTCAATAAAGCTGTTTAAAAAGAGAGAGAGATTCCATGCAAGGACTAACCAAAAGAGAGTCAGTCAAAGAGGCTATACTAATATCAGACAAAACAGACTTTAAGACAAAAATTGTTACTAAAGACACAGAAGGACATTATATAATGATAAAAGGGTCAATCTATCAAAGATATAATAATTATAATCATATGTGTACCTATCAACACAGCCCCAAAATATATGAAGCAAAAACTGACAGAATTGAAGGGAAAAACACACAATTAAACAATAATAGAGGCTTCAATACTGCACTTTCGATAATGGATATAACAACTAGACAGAAGATCAGCAAGGAAACAGAAGACTTGAACAACACTATATACCAATTGGATCTAATAGACATCTATGGAACACTATATCCAGTGACAGCGGAATACATCTTCTTCTTAAATGCACATGAAAGTTCTCCAGGATACACCACGCGTTAGACCATAAAACACATTTCAATGAATGAAAAAAACTGAAATCATACAAAATATGTTCTCTGACCACAATGGAATGAAATTAGATATCAATAACAGAAAGAAATTTGGGAAACTCACAAATATGTGGATATTAAACAACACACTCCTAAAAGCAGGGGAGCAAAGAAGAAATCACAAGGGAAATTAGAAAATACTTTGACATGAATGAAAATGGAAAAAAAAAAACACACACCATACTAAAACTTATGAGATGCAATGGATACAGTGCTTAGGAGGAAATTTATAGCTATAAATGCCTATGTTAAAGAAAAATGATTTCAAATTAAAAACCTAACTTTCCACACTAAGAACAAAATAAAACAAAAAGCAAACTAAACACAAAGAAAGCAGAAAGAAGGAAATATAAAGAATTGAGCAGAAATAAAGGGCTGGTTCTTTGAAAAGATCAACAAAATTGACAAACCTTTATCTAGACTGACCAAAAATAAGAAAGAAGACTCAAATCACTAATATCAGGAATGAGAGATGGGACATTATCATCAATCTTACAGAAATAAAAATGATTATAGGGAAATACTATGAACAATGTATGCCAACAAATTAGATAACCAAGATGAAATGGACAAATTTTTAGAAAGACACAAAGTACTGAAACTGACTCAAAAATAAATAGAAAATCTAAATAGACTTATAAAAAGTAAAGAGATTAAATTAGTAATTGAAAAACTTCCCAAAAAGAAAAGCCCAGGACCAGATGGCTTTGTTGGTGAATTCTACCAGACATTTAAAAGAATTAACCAAGCTTTCACAAACTATTCCAAAAAACAGAAAAGGCGGAAACATGTCGCAGCTCATTCTATGAGGCCAGTATTATCCTGATATCAGAACCGGAAAAGACATTACAAATCAAGAAAACTACAGACCAATATCCTTCATGAATATAAACGTAAAAATCCCCAATAAAATACTAGCAAACTGAATCCAGTAACATATAAACAGGATTAGACTCCATGACGAAGCAGGATTTATCCCTGGAAAGCAAGGTTGGTTTAATATATGAAAATAAATCAATGTAATACACCACATTAAGAGAATAAAGGACAAAAACCACAGCATCATGTGAACAGACACAGAAAAGGCATTTAACAAAATCCAACACCCTTTCATGATAACAAACACACAAGCAGCTAGGAATAGGAGAGAATTTCCTCAGCTTGCTGTAGGGCATCAGTAAGCATCAAAATCATACTTGAAGGACTGAAAACTTGCCCACTAATATGAGGAACAAGACAAGGATGCCCACTTTGCTGAGTCTATTCAACGTTGCATTGGAGATTCTCATCAGGGTAATAGGCAAGAAAAAGAAACAAAAGGTATCTATCTAGATTCTGGAGGAAGAAGTAAAACTATCTCTGTTTGCAGATGACATGATCTCAGATATAGAAAAGCCTCAGGACTGCACAAAAAACTCTTAGGATTACTAAGTACAGCAAGGCTGCAGGACACGAGAGGCATATACAAAAATCGGTTGTATTTCTATACACTAGCAACGAACAATTCAAAGAAGAAATTAAGAAAACAACTCTATTTTACAATACCATCCAAAAGAATAAAATATCTAAGAATAAATTTAACAAAATAGACTATAACAAACTAAAGATATGCTTTGAAGGAACATTTAGATCCTCTGAAGGAACAAATGATGCCAACATTTTTAAAAAATACACTTGAAACCTTAATATAACCAAGTACAACTTTCTAAAGTCATTCTTCAAAATAAGTCACAAACCGCAGAGCAGTAGTTCTCAAACTGGAGCATGCATCAGAATGCCCTGGAAGGCTTGTTAAAACACAGATAGCTGGGCCCCACCCCCAGAGTTTCTGATTAGTTAGGTCTAGGGTGAGGTCTGAGAATTTGCATTTCTAGCAAGTTCCCAGATGACAGTGATGCTGCTGGTCCTAGGACGACACTTCGAAAACGCCTGCTGTGTCTAAACAGGAGCACGTTCTCTTGCGACTCAACCCATGAAGAACCTGTGCGTTTCCTTGAACTTTAAAAAAACTCATCTTTAGCTGTTCCTCCTAAAAAAAATTATTTTGAGTGACATTACTGTTTATTTAGCAGTTTTAATCAACCTTTTTAATAAATTCTTTATGGTAAAAAGTTTTTAGCTCCTCTGTACAGAGAGCCAGGTCTCATTAAGAAAATTATCACCTCAAGTGACTTTCGAAATGTGTGAATTTTGGTTCAGCAAGTTTCTTTTAATTTTGGAACTGAGAATTATACAAGCACATATTTGGTGCAAGGCCCATTGAGAAAAATTAGGCACTTTATATTAAATTATTTTTATACATTATTCTCTATCTCCAATCTACATGGCCCTTGAAGTGACTGCTATACACTAAAAGCTCTTGGCTGGAAGTAGCCCAGACACAAGTTTGGTTTGATTCATGGAGTATTTTGGAGAAAAAATACTCTTGAACCAACACTTAAAAATCAGGTGCTTTCACATTAAAATTCAGATTTCCACCTACTCTTAAAAAAAAACTGAGAAGATCTGGCAACATTGTTCCCAAATTTCTGCAAGTCAGTAATTAGCCAGAATCAGGCTGCAGCTGCCCTTCAGAGAGAACTTGAGCTTTATCTAGCCATAGTCCCCATTCATTTCCTGTTGTCTTCAACCTGGTCCTCTTCACTCATTTATTTATCGGCCTAGCCCCTGTAGGCTTGTGTATCTGGGTGCCTGGCATAAGAGGGAACGGAGAGCGGAGTCTCAATTTCAAAAAGTACATAGACACTGGCTTAAACTAAGTGAGGTGTAGGTAAATTTCTTTGGATTTGGTCTCTTATGGCCTAAGGTTATTGAGTTGTATGATCTACCAGCAGGCCATGTCTACTCTGGAAATTCTTACACTGGAAACCTTCAGGCTAGGATGAGCATTCTCTGAAAAGCGGTATGTCAGGTTGAGACCCTTCCTGTCTGGCAAAAAGAAGAATGTAAATGATGCGTGTGCCTGCGAAAACCTACATGCAGAATGTCTATTTATTATTTTAACCTTTTTTGTTGTGAAATAACAGAAAAGTAAAATGTAATATATAGTTTAAAATATTATAGAGTGAACCTCCGTATAACTACCACCCAGTCAAGAACATCAGCACATCAGAAGTCCCTACAAAGCCACTTTGCAATCACGACACCCTACTTGCCTCTCTGAGGTAAACACTGATTTGTATGGTAAACACTTCCTTACTCTTCTTTATAATTTTTCCACCTAAATCTGCTTCCCTAACAATATCACTCAGTTCTGTTTCTGAATGCCAAACTTATAAGTTTATTCTTTCGTATCTGACTTTTAAAAATTTAATACTACGTTTTTAACATACATGTTAACTGTGTCTTTTTCCTCTTGATCAGCTTCCCCAGAGGTTTATCAATTTTATAAGTCCTTCCAAAGAGCCAACTCTTAGCTTTGTTGGTCTTTCTGCTTCTCTTTTGTTTCTAACTTCTACTCTATGTATTTATTGTGTTTTTTCTTTATTTATTTTTTATTTTTATTTATTTATTTAATCATTAATAAATTTATTTATTTAATTAAATTCTTTATTTATTATCTTTATTTATTTATCTTGAGATAAATATTTGCTCATTAATTCTGAGCTTTTTTTCTTTGAAGGCTATACATTTTTCCATTAAGTACTGCTTTATCTGTATCCTTTAAATTTTTATATGAAATATTTTTTATCATTCGTTTAAAATATTTCTTAATTTCCACTATATCTCCTTCAATTCAGGAGTTATTTAGGGGTATATATTTGAATTTCCCAACACACGGGGATGATTTTCTAGTTATCTGTTTATTACTCATTTCTAGCATAATTACATTGGAATCAGAGTACACATTCTGTACAGTTTCGCTCTCTGAAATTTGTTGAGATTTGCTTAATGATCCAGTCTACGGTAAATTCTTGTAAAATATTATGTATGTGCTTGGAAAGAATGCATACTTCACAGTTTCCTGCAGTGTGTTCACTAGAACATGTTTATTAATCATGTTTATCAAATTTTCAATAACCCTTACTTATTTTTTTTTGTATCCTTCTTTCATCAATTACTAAGAAATATTTGTTAAAATTTTCCACTGTGATTATGGATTGTCTATTTCTCCTTGTAATTCTGTAAAATTTTGTTTTATATATTTTGCAACCATGTTACTAGGTACACACAAATTTAGAATTCTATCTTCCTGGTGAATTAAAATCAATCACTAAAAAGCAATAGTAATACAGAGTAATGCTTTTTGCCTTAAAGTCTATTTTGTCTAATATTAACATAGCTACACCATCTTTCTTGTGATTAGTGTTCATACTGTAAACATTTTTACATCTTTTTATTCTCATTCTGTATCCATATATTTAAAATAATATATTGCTTGTATAATGCATATAATTTAAAAAAACCCTAGTTTGACAATCTCTGTCTTTCAACCACAACATTTAGTCAATTTATGTTTAATGTAATTACTGATCTATACGAGTTTAAGTCTACCACTGCTTCTTGTGTTTTATATCTGTTTTACTTGTTCTATGTTGCTTTTTTCCCCTTTAAATTGTTTTCTCATTAGATTTTTCCCTTTATTAGTTAGAAGTTATAAAATTTTTCTATTTGTTTAGTGTTTAGTCTATTAATTACAACACATATCCTTGACTTATAAAGGTCAAACGTTAACTGACACCTTTACCCTCCTCCAAGACAATGCAAGAACCTTAGAACAGACTAATTCCATTTACCTCCTCTCAACTTTTATGGTGTTTTTGTTCCGTATTTCAAATCTATATTTTAAAAAATCCAACACTGTATTGTCTTATATAGTTAATGTTCATTTCAAGTTGCCCACATATTTACCACTTTCTTTGCTTTTTTTTTTTTAATACACTTTTGACCTGGCATGTTGGATTACTTTCCTCCTACTTAAAGAATTACCATTAGAAATTCCTTTTGTACAAACGTGCTAGTGGGTGGACTCACTTTCGTCTATATAAAATGTCTTTAACCTTCACTTTTACCTCTATCCTTTCATTCTTTTTTTTTTTTCTCGTGAGGAAGATCAGCCCTGAGCTAACATCCATGCCAATCCTCCTCTTTTTGCTGAGGAAGATCGGCCCTGAGCTAACATCTATTGCCAATCCTCCTCCTTTTTTTTTTTTCCCTTTTTCTCCCCAAAGCCCCAGTAGATAGTTGTATGTCACAGTTGCACATCCTTCTAGTTGCTGTATGTGGGATGCCGCCTCAGCATGGCCGGACAAGCGGTGCGTCAGTGCACTCCCGGGATCCAAACCTGGGCTGCCCGTAGCGGAGCATGCGCACTTAACTGCTAAGCCACAGGGCCGGCCCCTCCTTTCATTCTTGAACACTATTTTATGCTGGGTTTAAAATTCTGGGTTGGTAGTTATTTCTTTCAGCACACTGAAAATATTACTCCACTGTCTTTTGGCTTACAATCTGCTACTGAGAAGTCAAATGTCAGTCTGGCCATCACTCTTCTGAAGTTAATGTCTTTTTTTACTGCTTTCAGATTTCTTTTTGTATTCTGTTTACTGAAGTTTCATTATGATGAGTCTAGATATGGATTTAGTTTTATTTATACTGTTTTGGCTTTGTTGGGCTTCCTGGATCTGAAGCCTGAGGTCATTCATCTGTTTCAAAATGCTTGGCTATAACTCTTCCAATATTGCTACAGAACCATTCTCTTTCTCCTTGTTTTCCTAGGCCTCCAATTATATGATTGTTAGATCTTCTTACTCTATCTTCTGTCTCTTACCTTCTTTTTTATTTTCCTTTTTTTTTTTGGCTCTCTGTGCTTCACTTCGAATAGTTTCTTCTAAACAATTTTTCAGTTCACTAATTTGCTCTTCAGCTGTGTCTTAATTACCTAGAAACCTGTTCATTTTGTTTTTATATTTTCAGTTCTAGAATTTGTTTGTTTAACCTACAAAGCCACATTTTAGGGTTTTCAGCCCTTGCTGAAACTGAAGTTTGGCTTTTATTTCCTTTAATACTGTAAGCATATTATTTTATAGTCTGCATCTTATAAGTCCAATATCTAGAATCACTGTGAGTCTATTTCTGTTGTCTGTTGCTTTTGCTGGTTCTCACATATGATGTCTTCTCTCTTTGTGCCTGATTAACTCTGATTGTGGCTGAATACTGTTAACTGAAAAATTATTTGTAGAAATAATTTGAGGACTGGAATCATGACATCTTCCTCTAAGAAGATTTCATTGATTTTACCAGGCAACTATGGGCATTAGCTAAATAGAATAATTTTATTCTGAGTGAGGCTTAAGGTTTCTGGGCCACTCAGATAATGTCACACTGAGCTGCAGTCAATGTGAGAGTTGATTTACTTCTAGTTCACTCTTATTCCTAGGTGTATCTCTTCAGGGAGTCCTAACCTAAAGTGGGAAATGGTTTTGCCAGGTTTTCCAGGCTTGACAGGACCCAGACTACAATTTTTATTCCCCTAACCTTGAAAGCCCACCAAAGGTGAGCTCAGGCTCTCAACTTTTTTCCCCTGATGAGCAAATGGCCACAAGACAAAAGTGGCCCCAGTACTATGCTCACTCCTCTGTGTTTACATTCTCTCCCAAATCTCAACTCAATAATTTCTCACAATTTATTAGTTCTTTGATATTTAAGAAGATTAAAAAAACAAACCATAATTTATCTAGTTTCTTTAGGTGACTTCAGAGAGAGGTGGTTTGAATCATGTGGTTTACCACTAGCTAAAGTAGAAATCTCCTGGCATTCTGTTATGTATATTATCCTCAGTACATGGTCTTATCTTGCCAACACCTGCCCCAAGGTAAAAAAGTTCTATGGTATTCTTTGAAGAATCATAGCGCAGGGGTCGGCCCGGTGGCGCAAGTGGTTAAGTGCGTGCGCTCCGCTGCGGCGGCCCGGGGTTTGCCAGTTCAGATCCCGGATGTGCACCGATGCACTGCTTGGCAAGCCATGCTGTGGCAGCGTCCCACATAAAGTGGAGGAAGATGGGCACGGATGTTAGCCCAGGGCCAGTGTTCCTCAGCAAAAAAAAAGAGGAGGATTGGCAGATGTTACCCAGGGCTAATCTCCTCACACACACACAAAAAAAGAATCATAGTGCAGAGGAACTATAAAGGACAAGAGTTCACATTATAGTTCCTCTAATTTATTCACTCTATGATCCTAGACAAAGATTTGCCTGTAAAATTGGGTAGGGGAGATAATACCTCCATACATATCAGAAGAACAGACGAAGGAATGCAAAAGAGCTTGAAAAAGCCTACAAAACTAACAAAAATTACAATTCTCTTCCCTCCTTTCTCAGGCCTACGGGTGAACCCTTCATCCATGGCTCTGTCTAATTCATCATGGCAGGCTAGTGCTCAACTGATAACTCAGGTCACTCATCACTGGCTGGCAACATTATGGAAGATACAATATTCCAGGGTCAAATATAGAGACACCTACCGCTATATTAGCTATAATTTATCTTTAAATACTTCAGTGTACACAGTGTGCACACATACGATGTGCTCACACACTCTCTATGTGCTCACACACTCTCTACCTACCACGGGTAGCTAGTTAGTATTTGAGGTCCCCTAATCAGGAATGCCTGCTCCAGGTGTAGTTGGTTCACATTTGAAAGACTAATTAGAAGTCCAACCTCCAGAGTCAGTCTATTACAAGGGTTTCAACTATAGCTATCCAAATCTACACTAGAGGGTTCCCAAATGAGTACAAAGGAGGGCAGAAATAATTTTTCCGATTAAAATAATAGCGTTCAATATATAGGGGTTAGCTGGAACTATCATACAGGAACATCCAACCTTGCAAATACATGAGAGTTATAAGAATCTGGCAAACCAGGCAACCTAAGGCTCTTTGCAGCAGCACTCTGGACCTAGGGCTCTGGTCTTGGGTCTGCACACATAACAGGATTTCATCACCTGATCCAACTAAAAGGTTAGATATGTCCTATAACAAGAATATGTCTGCATCTGTCTCTACTGAACCTTTGACGTGCGGCACATATAAAAAGGACGAAGGTTGAAGCTTTTCCCAGTCTACAAGAACAGGTTGAATGACTAACTTTTGCGCCTGCTTGCTAATAAATGTTCATATGTGTGGCAAAATTTCGTCTGAGACTTGACTTTATTGTCACAGACTGCATGGTAGCATGATAACCTCTAATCATTGGAAGCTACAGACTTCTACCAAAAAGATTTGCACTATTGGGAGCAGTGAAACCACCTCGGTCCAGTTTGCAACAGGTTTGGTGCATCAAATTTCCCAAATGAAGCTTGTTGGGACATAACCTCAAAGCAGGAATATCATCATGCTGATCTAGCTGATGTACAAACTTGCCATCCTGGAACCTCCAAGAGAAAGGCTATTTCTCTTCAGTGGGAAAACCACAGGAAGCTATAGAGACAGCCTTGGGGTGTGGGTTTTGCTGGGCCTGGGAGCCTGCCAAAAACACCACCATTCTGTTTCTTGGCCCCTAGAACGCAATGATACTCAATCTTTTTTTTTCCCCAATGATTTCCCCAAAACCACCTGGACTCCGTATTCTACTCAAAATGATGTCATATAAACAATATCTGTATTCAAAGGAATAGATGGGAGGCAACTATCCCATCTACTTCCTCAAGTAAATGCAAAACAGAAGCATTTGCATTTTCAAAACAGTACTGTCTCGGATTCTCAGCAGCTGCCATGTCCCTACTCTCCAAATGTTTTAAAAAATATTTAAGCTGAAAATTAACCAAAATAGGAAAGTGAACCATTTCATAAACAGTTTCTTGAGGAAAAACCTTGAAATTCTCATCCCCCACCCAGCATCTGTGCTGGAGGGCACCTAAAGTTGCTCTAGCCCACACAATTTTCCTGATGATACAGTCGGAAAATGCAACCATAAGAAATACATTCCTCTGGGTATCAGGATTCCCCTTTAAAAGGACAAGTTCCCCAAAGATAGTTAACCAATTGGTTCACCAAGGACCTTAACCAACCAGACCTCAAAACTGCTAAAAATTTAAAGATGGAACCTTTTTTTTTCCTCCCCGAAAAAGTACATTGGAATTCTGTGAGTGTGAATTAACCCTACCACATTATTGACTGAGAGGCGTTTAATACAGTAGATGAGTGAACTGGGAGTTGGAAACCCTGGACTTTCACGTAATTTCTCTGAGCCTAACGATCTCTCCACCTGATACACTGGGAAGCCCTCATGCTAGCCACGTCACAGGAAACTTGAAAGAGATCCTGGGAAAACACCCATAAAATGATGCCAAAGAAGACAGAAACGCTGCAGCACTCGAAAAGATGAAGCCAAGGCAGCTGATCATCCCTGCTTGTGTTGCACTGGCCTCCGTTTATAGCTGCAGCAAGAAAAAGCAAGACGGTTGAGGCTGGAGAAGGGCTTCTGAGAAGCGGCATGGGACAGAGACAAGCACAACTACACTGACAGCCAGCGGGCCTGCTGCTGTTACAAGACCTGCCCTCCTGGGTCTCACGTCCCTGACTAACAGCACAGGGGAGTTCAGAAGGGAAACAGCCGAGAAGTCTTTCTCAAGGTCTATGTCAGCTCATCTACAGTTGTGGGCCTGACACTGGTCACAGACACCTGCAGAGACATTCAGGAAATAAAAGGATTCACCCCCTTCCCTAGTACACACTCTTGGGAACATTAAACCTCTGCTTCATTTTGGTTAATAATTAAACCCCTAGATTAACAGCCTACTTGAAAAGACAAGGGAAAAGGAAAGAAAAAGACAAAGAATCTAATAACCTGCACATTAATATTTGCTCACCTCTTGAGGCCATGCCCTTTGTAAAAGAATTGCTCATCCTTTTTTGTTCCTCTCCCTTTTGGTCAACTTGGAAAGTTTTTTATGGCTGTAAATTACAAAGTGAGTGCATTTATGAAAGGAAATGGGAACGGCACCTGATCTCCGTTCGTACAGAGTAGCAATGGAAAACATTCACAGAGTGCCAAAACATGACACTCGGCATACAAGCTATCACATAATCTTCATGGCCACAAAAACGGTATTTTAACTATTTTCCGTCTGAGGAAACCAAAGCTCAGAAAATTTGAGATATTGGTCATAGATCACACCATTAGTAGGTGGCCTTGTCTTTAAAGCTAGAGCTCATTTCTACCGCACAAACCATATCAAAATGTCCTGTTTTCTTTCAGCCAACTCGTAGTCTAAAGGTTAGTATACTTGGAGCTCCCTTGAACCGGTGCCCTCGCACTGGGACCTGCAAGCCACTAGACGCCTTTGCAGTTCTTTTTTATATTTTTTAATTTTTTCTTGTAAATCACTTGTTCCCTTTATTCACAACACAGAGCTTCAAGTTAATTCTGGCCTTTTCCAAAAAATCAAACCCGCCCTCAAAGGTCATGAATTTACCACTGCTGGGCCTATTAAGAGGAAAATATTGTGAGATCTGAAGCAATTTCCCAGGAAGAACTAATCCACTGTTTTGAGCTGGCACAGCAGAACTGAGACAGGCGCACTGACTCCCCAGGGAACACTCTGGAAGGGCCCATTGCTTGGGACTAGCAGTCCTTTTGCAGAGAGTGTGATGGGGTGATGTAGGTCTCATTTTTCAGGTATAAGTGCCTATTGAAATATTGTCAAAAATAGGAAGCAGTGAGTGATTAGGCAAAGAACAGCAGATGTTGTGAAATAAAACTCTTACTCCTCCAGTAGAGCCAAGTGGCATGTATGTGTTTTTATTTTCCTACTTATGTACGTTATTCTACTAGGAAGTCATTCTGCACTCAGTTACTGTTTTCAATCTGCTTGCATTATGACTGAAGTCAAGTCCCTCAGGTCAAACCGAACTAAGAGAAAATCTGGATATGGGCACAGTAGCAATCTTATGGATGGTTTTTGGTCAGGCTTTCTTCTTAAGAAAGAGCAATGTCGAGCTTGTGTCCCATGTTCGGGATAGCTGAGAGGTTTTAATGCAACAATGAATAACTGCCACTTGCTTCAATCCCCACTTTTGTTACCATCTCCCTCCAGGGTCCTTCAGAAAGGAGTTGACATAAAGGAAAGAGAAATGTGAAGTATAACTGAGAACTGGGAGAAACCCAAATTTTCTCTCCCACCTTTATAAATAACACAAAAATATACTTTTGCATGAATTTCTATTCCAAGTTGGAGTGTCGATAAAGGTCTTAAAAATATCCAAATGCTTCAGCAAATCCAGAGTCAACTGCCAAGACACCGAAGCTGTCTAGAGTTATGAGGACAGATAAATTCTGACTACAGGCCTTGTGACTATTCAACTACCCCTTAAAGCAGTCCTAGTGGGAGACTGGGCGGTTATCCCAGGGACGCTGCTGTTCCTTAAGACACTGCTGATTACACGCTGATACAACGTCAAGATGGTTCCTCTCTGGCAAAACTTGCTCTGTCTGTTCTCCCATTGACTATTCACCTTTGGCACACTTGCAGCCATTTCAGAATCACAAAGGAAACAGTTTCCCAATTTTAGTCTGATGGCTATAAATTCAAGATGTCTAACTTTGGTGTGTGCTTTAACCAGCCCCTAGATATTCTAGAAAAGAGAAACACGTAGTCTTTTCTTTCGTATTAAGAAAAAAAACTTGAACAAAATTGTTATGAAAGAATTACTTAAAACTAGGGAAGGTCAGACACTCTAGAATTTATGACTATCATCACATAAAATGTTATATAAACAAGTTATAAGGACAATAACTATGGGAATAGGATGTTCTCAAACAGTTCTTTCACATCTTCTATAGCAAAAAAGGCTATAGTGATAAGCACTTTTAGAAATACCTGGGCAGGATACTGGAAAGCCCTTGAGAAAAAATAAAATGGAGACATTTAAAAATTCTGCAGGAGAGCAAGTAAAACCCATCAAAGAGCTCATTGCCAGAATGTGTCCTTTCATAAATGTTAAGTTATCCTTGATGAATCTCAAAGGCTCCTTGTTTTACTATACTCTGGAAATGGTCTTCCAACATAATAACAAATCATCGAAAGCATCAACTAAAGCAAATGAGATAGTAAAAGCTGGAAAGAAGCTTAGCTGAACAAATACTCAGAACACTGAAATGTATCATTCAATAATAGCTACCACCCATGGCTTAACGATAAATCATACCTCTGCACTAGTAGGCAAAGGGCATTCTGCTACAGAGTCTTAGCTACCTACCAGACTGTGAGTTCTTGGAGGTCACAGGCCATCTTCCTTTTTTCTCCCGTTGTGCTGTTCATTTATTTAGCTACCAAATCATTAATTAATTTTTCTCACCATTCAAAACATATTTAATCAGTTCCAACCATTTGCTAGGAAGTATTTATGCCTTCTAAGCTAGGAATATTTCTTGTGTAAAGATGTTTTAATAACTTGATATACTTGAATTATATAATCATGTAATATAACTTTATTACCTTGTCCAGAAGGATATTGTCAGAAACTTCAGAGGCAGTCTTATTCACCTTTGTATCATCCAAAAATATATCATGAAATAGGAGTTCCAATGATTGCTGAACTGAACTGCTAGGACAATAGTCATTAAAATAAACTCATGTAAACATATATTTGAGTGTTTTAAGTATTCAATTTAAATAGTCATATATATTGTATACAACCTGTGTATGTATCAACATGTACATCCATAAAAGGTTTCCCAGTTCAAGCTGATGGCTTCCTTATTCCAAAAAACCAGCAGCTACTACCATGTTTCTTCCTCCCTCCTCCCCTTCCAAAGGTATTAAGGTTGAAGGGAGAAGGGAAGAAGATGAATGTATCATATAAATGAGACAGAAAGAAGGAACATGAACAGATGATAGTTGGGGCTCTTTGCCCATCAGGAGCAAATCAATGCACCACCAGAGCAGGGAGAACTAACTCATAGAGCTCTGAACAAGGTCAGTGTCTTCTCCCGTCCCCCAGTTGGATGCAGCTGGGCCTAAAGAAACGAAATAGCTGATCAAGAGACTACACAATCTCAGAGTCATAAAAAAAAAACACAGTGGTAGATCCGCCCATGCATCTCCTTTTACTACAGTTGAGGAAAACGAGTCCCAAAAGAGAGATGGCTACCTCCCAAAGCCATACAGAGAGTTCACGGTGGGGCTGGGCGTAGGGCTGGCTGCAACCCCCATCCCCAGTGTCTCATCCAGGAGAGCTTGGGCACGATATCAAAGGAAAACTCATGGAGCAAGGGTACTTTACAAGGATTCATAGGCATGTTTCAGGGACTTCATGAAGCCACTGAAATTGCCTGCAAAACTGTTCATGGCTTACATTTTTCAGGGGAGAAGGGTTTACTGTTTTCATCAATCAGGCTGAACAAGGTCCATGACTCAAAAAATTTAAGAACCACTATGTCAGGTGTCCAGCTTGGTGAGAAGGCTAAAAGTGAATGAGATTAATTCCAAATTAAATGAAACCCAGATTTTCAATAACCTGAAGACTAAGCTTGGGCCAGGCAGCCAGTAGAATCATCTAAGGAGAAAACAGTCCTAAACTTTCTGGTCTGGATGGTAAAAGGGATCCTGTTAAAAAAAAAAAAAAAGTTGTGTTTAGGCAGGCTAGGCATGTCTTTGTGACTTCAGGTGACAGGGAAAGGAGTAAGCAGCACAAGCTTTAACTACTGATTAGGTGGTCTCAGAAGACCACAGGTCAGACATAACGAACAAGGCTGAGTTCTCTGGAATCTCGAGAAAGGTTCTGGCAGTAGTTGTCATCAACCATGATGGAAGGTTCTATAGCCTCTCAAAGTCAGGGCAGCCTCAATTTCCAATCAGACCTTTCATTGTACCTGCTTGTGTACAGTGAGCCCCGAAAGGGTTCCACATATCCCAGGAGACCTAATGTGATCACCAGGGGTCTTTTTTTTTTCTTATTTCTGATGTCAACATCAGTCCCAGGAGTGGGCAGAGGCCTTGGTACTTGGTCACAGGGAACTGGATACACGTCAGCCATTGCAATTTTCCTGGGAAACAGAAAATATTTTCCCCACTCTATGGATGAGGAAATTGAAGCAAAAGGAGAAATGTCCAAGGTTTTTCAAGGAGGTGAAGAGCCAAGAGCTCTGAGGTTAGGGCTTGCAGCTAAATACTCCACATTGGCTCTGGCTGGATATTGCGTCTCCTTTTGGGAACCAAGCAGTTCTGGAGGTTGAGGAAACACTAGTTGCTAAGGACAAGATGTGGGACACAGTTTATACCACACAACCATACATATGGAATCTATCACACATTAAAACAGAAGACTTGAAGCCTCACTGGGTAAATGAGATAGGAAAAGGCAACCTGGGGTTACTCATCATTTTCCAAATCAGCGATTTATGTCCCTTTTGGAAAGGAGAAGGAAAACTTGGCTGCAGCCCAGTTTTGAGTAATATTTGCCACTGAGAAGCTGTATGCAAAAATTCCTGGCACAAGCTTTGGTGAGTTCTTCCGATTGGGTTCTGGCCAGTCCTTGTAAATGACTGAGATTTAAAACCCTATCAAATCAGAGGAGCAGGGAGTATCCTTGATGCAGCACCATAAATCCCTCTCTCTAAAGCTAATTTCAAATTTATAATAAGAATGTTCGGAGAGAAAAATAACCTACATATACCTATAGATTTTTTTAAAAGTCAAGAAGGGTTGAAATCAACAGCAAACAGTGACCTGAGTGGTTAGAATATGGTTGATTATCTTCTTTATCCTTAAATGTATTTTCTGATTTTTCTAAAATTAAAATGCACTGCCTGTGGAATAAAGAATAAAATAAATTAAGTAAAGGAAATACAAAAGCTAGTAACTCCAAGTGTCAATAGAGAGCCAGAGCTTATCTCATCCAACTGACTCATTTAACAAAAGAAGAAACAGAGGCGGACAGAGGGGAGAGCACCTTGATCGTGGTCACTCAGCTGGCCAGCAATGGACCTAGAGCCAGGACCCTGGAAATCCCCTGACTTCCTGCCCTCCACACCACCCTGCTGCAGCTGCTTCATTCCTTAGGCTAGGAAACCCCCTAAGCTTGGTGCTAGGTGAGAAAGAGTTTTACATAGAATTGTAAAATTCAAGACAGCAGCCTCAAGTGTTAGACAAAGTACACCAGATTCCAACTCAAAGAATAGCCGAAATTAAAATGGCATTCACAAAGACAAGAAGACAATTTGTAGAGAATTAGGTGTCCCAGCCTCTGGGACAACTGCTTTACTGAACAACTTCATAAATACGCCATGTTTTCATTGCCTCTGGCTGTTATATATGCTATTCCCCCTGCCTAGAGTGCCTTCCTCTTGTCCTCTCTCCCATGTTTCTAGAAATTCCCACTTGTCCTTTAACATCAATTCAGAAGTCACTCTCTGCAACGCCTTCCCTGGTTTCCCCATTTATAAAATTGATCAGTAGTAGGATACCATAATAAAGGACGTACCTTGACTGTAGAGCATATCACAATATAAGGGAGATCATTATTGGTTTATAGGTCTGTCTCACCCTCTAGATAATGTTCCTTGAAGGCAGTGGCTATTTTAATCATCTTTGTATGTCTGGCACACAGCATGGATGCAAATGTCAGTTGAATAAATGAATGCCTGCTAAGAGTCACACAGTAAGACTTTAACCTTTCTTTCCAAATCTATGAATTGTATTTCTATCCTCTAACTGGTAGATCTGCAGAACTCTTAGGTGACAGGCTGCTTTGGGAAAGAGGTGTTTCCTTTTTTGGTGAGGAAGATTGGCCCTGAGCCAACATCTGTGCCAGTCCTCCTCTATTTTGTATGTGGATCACTGCCACAGCATTGCTTGATGAGCAGTGTAGGTCCATGCCCAGGATCCGAACCTGTGAACCCCAGGCCACCAAAGCGGAGTGTGCGAACCTAACCACCATGCCACTGAGCTGGCCCCAAGATGTTTTCCTTAAAGTTTAAATAGCTGAGTTTAATTTTGGGATTTCATGCTTTTTAAGTAACAAATAAATATGAGAGAAGAAAGGTAGGATTACATAATATCAAAAGATAAACGGACAGGCCGGCTATGACAAAGGCAAAAGAAAGTATAATCTACCATATGATGATACCAGCTGACAGATATTCTTCCTGCACCACCCTCTCCCTATCACCCCTCAAGATACACATACACAGACGAACACAAAAAGCTCATGACAAGTCACTTTGGGATATTTAATCATAACCCATCTACAGAAGAGCCCATCGCATAGTAAACATCAGAATGAGTATATTATTAGGATTGCTAATCACTAATTAAAATCTCAAGATCAGGTTTCTGGGCATATCCTGCTACATCTGTGCAGTAGGCAGGTCCAAGATTGTTTAAAAACCAAGTTTGGGGCCTGTTTCTTCAGAACAGGCTGTTCCTCCAATATCACAAAGATTGTGGTGACAGAATCGTGCAATAACAGCAAGAATACTCTGACACAGTCTCCTCAGGCACAGCCCTGCTCCTGACTCTGCAGATCTGAGAGAAGTTTTGGTCAACTTCTGGGTCCCAGAGCCAAGGCTACTGTTGCATGAAACACCAGAAGGTGCCTAGCTTTACTCCTTATAGGGAAAGAGGATGGTCACGGTA